>NC_087469.1:3771818-4400454 GCF_036321535.1 Camelus dromedarius
AAGGCAAATTTATGAAGAAAGTGGAAAAAAATTGGAAGTCCACTTGGGCAGCTATTCCAGTAACCTAGATGAGAGATGAAGACCAAAACCAGGGCGATGAGTAGGGAGGAAGACAAAGGGTTGAGGAGAAGAGAGACTGCCCAAGTAGACAGCAGCAATTTGGGAATCAGATGGATGTAGAAGGCAGAGCAAGGAAGGCCTCAAACTCGTCTAGGGTCTCGAGCCTGGGTGACTTAGGGAATTATCCAAAACCAGGGAGTCGAGAGGAATACACTGGATGGGAAAGAAGGTGCTAAGTTAAAGCAGGGTTTTCCCAGTGTCTTACCCACCAAGGAGGCAAGAGGTGTTCCATCTGAAGAGAGAGCAGAAGAGCCAAGAAGCCATGAAGAGAGGTCCAGTGGGAAGGGAAAGTAAATTGCTAACTAGTGAAGGAGGGCTGGCTGGGGCGCATCTCCTCCAGACCCCAGCACCTTCTCTTCTCTCTTGATGTTTCCAAAGCTCTTTAGAAAGACACCTTCTCTTCCAAAAACCACAGCTTCTTCCCCCGGAGACCACGCAATAGAAAATCCAAAAGAAACATGTGTGGCAAATGAAGTGGGGACCTCAAAGGGGATTTGGATGCTAGTGGTGGTGGATGGACAAAGGGTCTCCACCTCCAAGGTCCCTTGTGGTTTTTCTTGGTTTCTCCCCTGACAATGATTCTCCCTCCAGACTCCAGAGACCCTAAGTCCTGGTCCAGAGATCCTGACCCATCATCCCCAGAGCCCAGGCTGGCCCAGATTCCAGATGATGGTCACCACTGGCATCAGAAAGCCCAGATCAGAAGTGACCCTCCTGGCCAGCATCCGGGGCCTCTTACCGGCCCCCAGCATCACACCACATCAGAAGCAGGCAGGCCCAGACGGGTCTGGCATGGCAGCTCCCAGGCTGGGGTGGGAAAGTTGACATCTCAGAGTTTACTCAAAATGCATGTGCCCTGACAGAGAATGTGACAGGGAGTCACAAGGACTCGGGAGGGGGTGGGAGGGGCACAATCAGGACATTTCTCAGGCTTGCAGTGGCCAAATGCAAACACCTCCACCTTGCAACCGCACCACCAAAGTCTCAAAAACAGAATGAAAATCAATTTCCCGCAAAGTAGTTGGTTTCCAGCCGGTGGGTATAGCTCAGTGGTACATGAACAAGGTCCTGGCTTCAATCCCCAGTACATCCATTTTAAAAATTAAAAAAAAAAAAAAAGGAGTTGGTTTCCTTGGAGACCTGGAATTCCCTCAGTGGCAGAGTTTCTTCATAAATGGGTAAGAAAAGTCACAGCTGCCTCCATTTTTTAAATTGGAACATCTGTGTTCCCTCAGAATGCCATTAAACAAACCCCAGCAAAGTGGAGCTATTCAATTGAAAAATAATTATTAAATGATCAGTTACTCTATTCATCTCCAGCCCTGGAGATTAGAGGGGAAGTAAGATCCATTCACAAAAGGATTCTCCTCTTTCTGGAGACAGACAGCCACATCACAGATGTCTCTGGGCTGTGAAATTGAGCAGGACCTTCCCGGAGTGACTGAGAGAGGTGGTCCACGCCGGCAAGGAGAACCATCACTCCTCGCCAGCGTTGCCAATAACCCGGACACCAGCTCGCAGCTCTCAGAGAGCCGCTCTTATCTCACCAGGCAATACACGGCGAACTCCACATAAAAGAGCAGAAGAATAAAAAAGGATTTTTTTCTAATAAATATTCTTTTGCTGCTAATCCTCCCTTTGTAACTGTCAGGCTTTGTGGGGCTGGCAGCGAGCCCATCAGATAACAATGCAGCTGTGACCTGGGAAACGTGAGAAATGGAACAGATTAATAAAGATGAAAAACATGTTTGGTAACTGTGTCTGAGGGGAGGTCCAAGGGGAGTCCTCACAAGGGTATCTTGGCAGCCCCAGAACCCCAAAACCAATGCCACCTAGAAGTTGAGGCTACCCCACAGACATAGAGGTCAGGTGTGTGGGTCTGAAAGCA
The DNA here is from genome assembly GCF_036321535.1 of Camelus dromedarius. Taxonomy (NCBI): domain Eukaryota; kingdom Metazoa; phylum Chordata; class Mammalia; order Artiodactyla; family Camelidae; genus Camelus; species Camelus dromedarius. Next base: position 3,773,827 of record NC_087469.1, read on the forward strand.
GGCAGCTGATTTTTTTTTTTTTTAACTTTCTGTGCGGGTATTTGCTCCCTGAGTCAGCTTAATGGAAAATGCAAACAGCATAACTGAGGCGACCCACCACAAGGCACATGCGTTTGGTGCCCCCCACCCCGACGCCAGCATCAGGCTGAGGACGCACGCAGCTCTTCACGGAGGCAGCCCAGGGCAGTAGCGTGCTCCCCTCCCGATCTCCGACAAGCCCCCATCTGAAGATGAAGCTGTAGGAAGGGGGAATTTGACCAATGGCTATGTTGTCCTAACCATGAGTTAGGACAAGTGTCCGGACAAGTGCATGGGTAAGATGGAGCCATCGGGACAGAACACTTCCGAGTTAGGACTGCCCTGAAAACTCTGGGTTTTGTATGAATGACAGAGTACAGACTAGAAATACTGGTCTTCTAAGCTAAGTGACATGCCAAGGACTGTTATGTAGATGGAAGGGGAAGACGATGAAGGGACAGAGTCCACGTTACACCTCTGCCCCTTTCTCCAGTTTCCCTTCCCCCCGACCAGCCCCCAGCATTTCTCCGAACCCCACTACATGGTTCCGCTGCTTTTCCGTGCATCCCCGTCCTGTGAGCCCCACTGACCACAGAGCTTTGCGGAGCCTCCAGCCAGACATCCCCCTTCTCTTTTCAGGAGAAACTGAGACTGCAGTTTCATAATCACCACGTGGGGACAGCAGACCAGTGGGGAGACCTGGGACGACAGTCAGGCACCATCAGCGCTGTTTATTATCCAGTTAAACTTTGGCCCAGAGGCCCAGAGGCCGGAGACACACATTCCAACACAAGACCCTTTCTTTTTGACTTTCCTCTGCTACCCAGCCATTCTCACCTCCTCGAGTGACTCCCAGCCCCGGCATCAGCTGTCTGGAGCAATTCTGGAGAAATGGGAATGCAGGCACTCATTCTGCTCCCCAAGGAGCCAGAGCCAGAGACACACCCCAGGAGACACGGCAGCCAGGCTGTAATAACTGGGGAGACCATGTGAGGGTCTCAGGAGCTTAATGAAGAGCGAGTCCGGGGACAGCCCACTAAATAATTAATCGAAATGACAGTCAGTGTACCAGACTCTGTTCCCAACGCTGTTCTAAACTTTTCCCATTCACTAATTCGTCCCAGCTTCACAACTTGCTTATTCTTACTGACATAAATGTCACATAACAAAAAGTTCACCATTTTAACCAAAGTGTACAATTATGTGACTTTCTCAGGACTTTGTGCTACCATCACACTATGGAATTCTGGAACATTTTTATCACCCCGGGAAAGAAACCCAGTACCTTTTAACGCATGACTCCCCAGAACTTACCTCTGAGGTTGCGCCCCCTACTGACAAAGCTTCACATCACGCTAACGGGAGGGAGAAACAGTCCAACCAGAGTTGCAGGGCCGGTAAAGGAGGTGAACTTGTTGCTGAGAGACAATAAATGGATGACTGGCACATTACTCAAATTTTACACATGAGGAAATAGAGCAGGGAGGTTAAGTAACTTGCTCCGGGTCACGCTGTGTAAGTGGTGAAGCCAGGCTGTCTGACTCCAAAAGGAGGCCAAGACTTCTGTCTGGAAGATAAAGGCTGAGAAGGAAGATGCTTCCTTATCTTCTCCTAAATGGGACAGATAAGGTTCCCATGAATTTGCTGACCATATCAGAAACTATTCAGAAAAAGGGACATTTGTGGAACATTGAACCAGGCAATTGAATGGCAACGCTCAAGGAGGTCGCCACCCAGTGAAATTCATTAGCTGTGAGAGACACGGGCCCATCTAATTAGGCGAAGAATTTCAGTAGCATTTATTCAGTAGCATAAAAGCACTGGCGGCGGGAAGGACCACGCGAGGCACGATAGGGAAGACAAGGGAGCAGCTCCACAACTGGACTTCTCCCCCAGATGGTCCCACTGCGTTTCTCAGACCTTCCCAGCCCGTGTCCTTTACTTCAGTCCTGATACATCCCACTGTCCTTAAACTTTCCTTAGTCTTTTCTGGCTCCATGCCGTTGTTGTTTGTTTTGTTTTGTTTGTTTTCCATTCACAAAGCCTTCTCCTCTCCTCTTAATTTATCTAAACCCCGTTCCTCCTGATTAGCATGGGTCTCAGTGAGCTTTTTTTTCTGACTGCAGAAGGCACATGATAACAGTAGGAGTTAACACATAGAAGCGTGTGCTAGGCGGTGTGCACCAGGCTGAATGCTTTTCAGTGCATGAGCTCCTTTAATCCTCACCAGAGAGTCCGGATGAGGCAACAAAGACCTAGAGAGGTTGAGTGACTTCCTCAAAGTCCCACAGGCACTGAGTGGCAGAACCAAGACGACAGTCCTGGTCTCTGCGATTCCAGAACGAACGTCTTAACTGCCTCCCAGCTGCGTTTGGCCGTCACAGCGGAGCCCTCCGTCGTGTAGAGCTGATACTGGGTCCTGATTAGTCCCCGCATCCTGGCCTTTCCTCCCTACCAGACCACAGGCTCTCCGAGGGCAGCCACCGTGACATAAAGCTGCTCAGCACAGGGTCTCACACAGTCAGATTCGTTTCCTCCTTCTCCTCTGTGCCCCGTAGAGTCCACATCAGTGACAAAGTCGTTCCATATCCAGAAGCAGAAATTACTGGACTTATCTGAAGGGAGAACAAACTGACCCTTGTACCCTGACCCAGAGATTAAAGGCAGACTATGGTTTCAGTATTATATTGAGAGGTGAACCAGGGACAGGGAAGTGCGGAGCAAGGGCTGCATATTGCTTTGTGGCTGGCCTAGAACCCCAGGTTCAATATTAACGTCAGCCTCAAAATGTTAACAGCACCCATCTTTAGAGCCCCTGATATGTGTCAGGTCCTGTCATAAGTACTGAATTTACAGCATCTCATGAATCCGCGTGCCAAGCCTACGAGACAGCCACTGCTATCATCAGAGACTTGTAGATGAGAAAAATCAAGACTTAGAAAGGTAGCTTTCCTAAAGTCGCCTAGCGGCAAAATGGTAGAGCTGGAATTCCATCCCAGGGCTTTCTGATGTCAAAACTGGAGGGAAGGGGTGGACCCCCCAACACCTACTGAGGGAACAGCACCTCTCCCCTAAGTGCAAATATTCAAACTTTTCATGTTTTCAAATATTTACCGTTTCTAAAGAGAGGTTAATTGATTCACATAAGATATGGCCGCTGTGGTCAAGAAGCTTACAGTTTAGACAAGAGGACAGATGAAGGGAGAGAAGAAAGATACAGGACAACCACTGGGGCTGGAGAACAAGGAAGCGGCTGCCCGGTGAGGGAACCCATGAGAGCAGAGAAAAGCAGGGGGAGTGAAGGTGAGGGATCTACTTAGATGACTTCTAAGTTTCCTTCCAGCACTAATACTCTGATTCTATCAATTGGCCAACAGGCAACAGGAGGTCTAAGAACTTAACACCAGCAAAGTTCAGAGCCGAGGACACACTTTAGAGCCATCAGCATGGGAGTGGTAGATGACATCACAAAGACTGGCTGGGGTTCCCCATGGGGGACACAAAAGGGATGGGAGCAGAAGCCAGAGACCTGAGCGTCAAGGAAGACTGAGAGCTAGAGCCAAGGAGACTGTGGGAGAAAGAAGATTTTTAACACCAAGTTAGTCCAAGGGTGACAGCAAGAAAGAGATTTGCTCAGTGCAAAACAGGAAGCACTTGCAAGTACCTATTCTTCATGCTTTTGACATTCTATTCATTCAGCAAACACCCTCTGAGTATTACCGTGTGCCAGGCACTGCTCCCGGAGCTAGTGAGTACGGTGAACACACAGGTAAAGCCTGGCTCTCAGGCACCAACACTCTCGGTCAATGCCTATGAGCAAGACATTTCACTGTGGGTGACATGAAAGAATGGAGACCCCGCGCCCAAATCGCTCACAGCTGGGGTATGGACACCAAACAGACACAAGGTGAGCTAAATTACAATTCAATATTTAACTAAGACATGAAGAGAGTAACAGGCAAGAAAGAAACTAGCAAGTCAAAGTTTTGTCCTGCCGCATGGAAGAGACATGGACACGTTTAGAGGAAGGGAAGTGTGTCAGCCCAATTTAATTATATACTGCTTTATACTGTTTAAAAAATTAAACTCTCACATTCCTCATAAACTGAATCTTATTACCACTACTTCTCAAGTAATATAGCTGTTTCTCCTAGGAGTACTTTGAGAAGTTCTTTCATCTCAGCAGGGGCCAAGCCAGGCAGACTTCCTGGAAGGGGAGGCAGGAAAGAGATTGTGCCATCACTTCTAAACTAGCCTTTATTGTTTTCCATGGGCCAGGGATATAAAATGGTCATGAAATGTACAGCAAAGACAGAAGGGACCTTAAGGTTCATCCAGCCTGATTTCCTTATTTTACAAATGAAGAAACTGAGGCCTGGTGACATGAAATGATTTGTCCCTGGTGAATTAGTAGCATTGGTAGACTCAAATCCCAGTTTCCTAGAGACCCCTCTTCCTCCAAATAGAAAAAGCATCACGTATCCAGGAAGGGGCAGGGAGGCAGGGCATCTCCAAGGTCCTCCGCAGCCCAGTCCCAGGACGAGATCTTTATCCAGCCCCTCCCCTGTTACTCTCCCTGAACCACTAGCTCCATCAGCCGTCCCATCTCTGGGCTCTCACTTGGCCTCCAAAGCTCAGACCTCCTCTGGTCCTGGGACTCTCCAGCAAGACACAGCTCAGAGAGGCTGGTGCAGCCTTCCCCAGGGCTGCCTGGTTCTCACCAGAGCTGTGAAGTGTAACAGTGCAAGCCCTGGAGGAGCCAAACCCTGTCTGAGGTTCTCAAAGCAAACAGAGATGAGGGCACCAGGCCACAGACAACAGAAAAGGCATCTCTGGTGGCTCTCTTTGCTGGAAGGCACCAGCAGTGCCCAGGGCTGAGATGGAAACCCAGCAACTCAGCCCCAGTCTCCACTGGGCCAAGGGAAGCTCCAAGCCTGACTCTGCCCTCAAGGACTGAGACCTGGGATGAGGAAAACATTCAGGAGTAGGGTTGGAACATCCAGGGCCTCTCGGGGGTAGGTGGGGCCTGGAGAAGGCCCACCACCGCCCCAGGGAGATGGGGGAAAGGGCTCTTGTTTCCCTGGAGGCTGTGCCCCACCCTGGGAGAGCAGCTCCCCAGAAATGACACTTGAGGACCTGGCTTGGGGCCAGAGAGCATATAGCTCCGGGTTTTATTTCTCCTTTATAAATGGAGGTAGGCGAGGGGAGGAATTCTTTGGCTGCATGTAACACAATACTTCTGGGTCCGGCCCACAAGGCTTGGCCCTGGGAACAGCAAACAAGTCACCTGCCCTGTCCCAACAGGTTTGTGGACACCGGCCTCCAGCTGCCACTCACCACGCTGGGGCGTGGACACGGGGGGAGGGGAGCAGAGCCCATCCCTGGGAGAGCCGGGCTGTTGGAGATCTGTAGTCCAGCCCTCAGCCCCCAAAGTAGGGCCAGGCCCAGTGTTTAATGCCAGCAAGCCCTCAGATGTAACTCTGAATCCCTCCCCGACCCCGTGCCATCCCAGTGCCCACTCTCCTCACTGACCCAGGGCCCCCAACCCCAGCTGGAAGCTCAGAGTTTCTTCTCCATAAGTCCCTGCCTGGGCCCTGGGCTTCCCCTACGGATGGATATGTGTTCTGCCTGTCCCAAGCCAGGAGCAAGCGTCTGTGATCCAAATAGTCAGCCACAGACATCAAGTGTTAATAACAGCCAGCATTTCAGAATTCAGCAGTTCACAAAGTACTTTTTGTAGATATTATTTCGATCTTCCTGACAACCCTCCAAGGTAGACATTACTATCGCCCCATTTTACAGATGTGAAAGCAACGGGGGAGAGCGGTAGTCACTGAAGTGGCAAAGTCAGGACTTGAACCCCAGCTACCTAACTCCCCATCTCACATTCAGCCCATCTCGACAAACCCAGCAGACTGATCAGCGGTGCTGGTGATCAGGAGGACGGGTTATAACTAACGCTAGCTTTGCAGTCCTGGCTTTTCAAACCTGGCAGCTGCATGAATGAGAGGCTCTCACCTGGCAGCTGAGGGCTCCAGACCTCACCTGACCCCTGCACGCCCAGGTCCCTGACCTGCCCCGGCAGGTGCCCCTTCACCTCTCCTGTCCCGCCCTCCCTGTTACACACTCCCGGCCGGCAGGCACTCTCCGCACGCTGTTTGTTTTGCTGAGAGTTTCCGTTGGCTCGCGTGTGGGTGTCTGTTTTATTTCTCCCGCAGATGGCAGACAGCGGGCCCTCCCCACCATCACCCCACCCCAAGGGCTGTGTGGAAAGCAGACACTGCAGAGCAGAACAAAAGCCCAGCAGGTGAATAGCCCGTCTGCCGGCATCTTTTATCCAATCCAAGTCCAGACAATATCCATACAAAATTCCTTTTAACTCCTCTATCATCTGGGACTCTTTCCGCCTGGCTCCCGTCGGACTGTAGCCCCCAACGCTTCCCCTACCCTCACAGAAACATCTGCTCCTCCATGGGGCAAGACACGTGAGCAATTTGGTTTGTTTGTGGGGGGGGAGGCTGTTTGTTTTTTTGGCTTCCATCCATTATGCCCCCTCAGAACCCAGAGATCCTATGCTCACAGAAACTTCTGGCAAAAGGAGACTCTCCAGCAAGGTGCAACTCAGAGAGGCTGGTGCAGGCTTCCCCAGGGTCGCCTGGTTCTCACCAGAGCTCTGAAGTGTCTGGATCTACAGAAGGTAGAAGGTAGTCCTCCTCCTCTGTGCTCAGACCTCGCATCAGCAGAAAGGCTCTCTCTTGTTACCACCCGAGAGGCCCCTTGACAAGGCCAGGAGCTCCTCTGGGGACTGGAGTGGAGGGGTGCTGGGAAAGGATGGAGTTTCTCTGGTTTTTTCTTTCATTGTTTTTTTTTTTTAATGGAGGAACTGGGGACTGAACCCAGGACCTCGTGCATGCTAAGCATGCGCTCTACCGCTGAGTCATACCCACCCCCAAATCTCAATGCTCCTGTCTGGCCCCAGAGCTGTGTTCAGCTTGACGACTGGCGCCTCGCCCTCTGGGAATACACTGAGCCAACACCTGCCTGTGAACTGGCTCCTGTGGGGTGTCAGGGTTGATAAGCTCCTGAGTGTCCTCACTGCTCATGCCTGAGGCTAGAGCTCCAATGGGGCGTTTCTGCCACCATCCCTGCACCCCACCACTGTCCAGTGGCTCGGGCTAGACTCTCTGGTTTCCATCCCACGGTCTCTTCCCTGCTTCTACCATGCTGCCCAGTTTTTCAGATGGTTGTCTCGGCTACCCAGCTCTCCTGGGTTTTCTTTTCGGCCCTGGTCGTGTCTTGAGTCATCTCCATCATCTACATCTCACTGTACCCTCATGCTTAGACCCGTGGGACCCCAGCCAGGCCAGGGAGGGGAGCTCATGGCTATCACCCCTGAGCCCTGCTGGACGACATTTTATGCCTACTTGAAAGCAGGGCCTTGAAGATGCCCAAGCTGACCCTGTCTTTTAGGCCTTAGAAGCAGCCAAGGGAAAAGGCACAGGAGCATGCTGGGGCACCCACAGAGCCATCAGCAGGCGGGACGCAGAAGTCTCCATGGCCACCCCCTGGCAGTTCTGCAGATGCTAACAGAGGGTCCTGGACACCCAGGATTCATTCATTCATGGGTTAGACGGCTAACTCCAATTTGTGCAAGCCAAATTCTAGAACGTAGAGTGAACGTGGGCCCCGGAATGCAGAAGCTGTCCCTAGAGACACAGTGTAACCCAGTGCCCGTGACCAGCCTGCACCCGATGCTTTCCAGTGAGAACCTCGTGCCTCATGCAGGCCCCAGCCCTCGCCCCCAGACCTTCAAGGCCTGGCTCTATAAAGCCTTCCCTGACCCCTCCTAACTGAAGCCAAGTACTCTCTCAGGGCATTTCTTCCAGCCCTTACCAAATTCCACCAGGTGTTTTAGTTATCCGGGCGCACATCTTAATCTGGAAACTTCAGAACAACAGAGCTATCTTATTCACCTGTTCTCACTGAGCACCCACTGCCCCCCGCCCCCCAGCACCTGCACTGTACCTTGCACAGAGCAGACAGCAAATGTTTTCTGGATCAACAGATCCAAGGTAATGACCCCCAAGTCCTTCTGATTGGCCGCTAAGGGATCCTGGCAAATGGCTGAGGGAAAATGAAACGTGAAAGCAAAACATGTCCCTGTCTCCTTGGCAACCACATGTATTACTCTTAAGTTTCAAAATAGAAAGTTAGAAAATTCCGCCAATGATGCAGTCAGGGGGTCCCTGCATAGAAGACGACCCTCCCTCATCCTCACTGGACATTGCCCTAAATTTCCAGTTATACTTTCCTGGTGGCACTTCCGTCCCCACACTCCTACCCATCCAACAGAAGCACCTAGTTGACACATTAAACACTTTTTCAAAACCCCAATTTCCTGAACTCAAGGGAAAACAGCCTTCCTCTGCCTGGGGTGCCTGTGGCTGCCTCCCTCCTGCACATCCATCCCCAGTGGGCAGCTAAGCCTCTGTGGTCAGGACCCCAGTGAGGCCTCCCGGTGATTTGCATATAATCACACACAATGCCAGGCACAACAAAGCCACCCCCACAGCAGAGGCTTCTCAGCTGAGTGGAAGGTTTAATCTCTTTAATACAAAAGTATCTGCTTTGATTTGGATGGGCTCTGGGTCTCTTGCTAATGATGTTAAACAAATAATCGCCCTTTATCCTGCTCTGGAGGCTCTGCCCTACGCATTGTGGCCGCACAGGCCCTGGTTGTTGTGGTTTACGGGCCAGGCCTGCACCTGCACTGTTTTCGTGAGGTCATCGGATGCCAGGCGGAGCTCTTTAAAGGGAGCCAGGCACAGAGGCAGAGGAGGGCGGGACCAGGGAGGAGGCACCAGGCAGACACCAGCGCCAGGCTTCCCCTACTCCCAGAGCCCCCTGTTCCTTCCCTTGGGAAACACTCAACCCCACGCCTCCTCCAAAATCCAGCCCCCTCTTTACTAGTCTCCCAGCTTCTCCTCTTCCTCTTTCAGTGTTCAGCCCCCTCGTGCTTCCCTCCCAGGCTTACTCAGCCCCTCCATTCATGCACTCTTTGCCCCACCATCTGAAAGTCAGTTCTGTTTACTCAGTACTGTGCCCCCTGGACTCAGAGCTTGACCCAACAGAGAGCCTCGAGAACACTATTTTCAAAGAGATGCTCAGTACCTTTAGTCTTGACTCCAGCCCTCTGCCAGGTCATTTTGAGAGTCATCCTGTCTCCTGTATTGATGCAGGATTTGAAAGTTGATAATCAGACATGTGACCTAGACGGGGGTGCCCAGGCAGTCTCAGTTATCTACTGCTGTGTAACAAACAACCCCAAAACCTAGAAGCATAAAACAACAATCATTTTCTTCTATCTCGTGATGTCACAGTTCAGGGATTTGTTCAGGGATCAGCAGGGCAAGTCTTCTGTTCTATGAGGCATCAGCAGGGGTACCTCTGTGATACTCAGCTGGTTAATAGGCTGATCTGGAAAGTAAGATGGTTTCACTTTCAGGTCTTATGCCCTCGTAGGTGCGGCTGGAAGGCTTGACTCAGCTGGGACTGGTGACTGAAGGGCCTACGTGTGGTCTCTTCTGCATGGCAGTCTCAGGATGATGAGATTCCTTACATGGCACATCAAGGCTCCCAGAGAGAATGTTCCAAAAGAACTGGGCAGAAGCTGCAAGACTTCATTTGATCTAGGCTCAAAACTCCCAGAATCTCACTTCTGCCACATTCTGTTGGTCAAGCAGGTTCAAGAGGAGGGAATTTGCAGACATCTTTCATCCACCACACCAGCTCCAAAGGTCTTCTCAAGAGCCACCAGCCCCCTAACCAGCATGAGAGCAATGTCTTGGACCCAAAGGCTGACCAGCCTAGCCTTGCAAATGAAACATCACAGCTACCAGCCTGCACACACTAGGTGCTGGAATCACTCCCAGTCTTTCCCTTAAAGACTGAAGCCACCCTCCCAGCCCTGGCCTAGAGCAGCGTCCCCAGCTGACCCACTGCTTGGCCTGCATCTCACCCGCCTTGGCTGTTGGCAGGACGTTGGTTTTTCTTGGCTGCTGCCAGACCTAGAGCTGCCCCTTTCAGGTTTTGGTTCACAGGTGGCTTTCGATGGGAGATAAGGAAGTTTGAGTCCATTTTTGCAGAGGCAACTGCTGCCACAAGATGGGGGGGTTAATGCGCAAGCCCCCGAGCCCCATCCCGGCCCTTGCAGGGTGGCCTCAGCCGCTGAGGGAAGGGATGTCCCTCTGTCACAGCTCTAAGGCTCTTTAGGGGTCAGAGGTGAGCCTTGAGGAGGAGGAGGGCAAGGTGAACAGGAGGTGGAGGGTGAAGGTAGGTTTCTGTCCGCCACCCACTGAGATGTTGAGTCACATTGACACCAAGCAACTCCCAGTCAGACAGGCTTCAGCAGACCCACCTGGTCCAAACCAGCTGCACTTTCCCCAGGTCCAGGCTGGGAGCGGCAGGCATCTGGCAGGGCCAGTGTTTGCTGCAGGAGCAAGGGTGACTGGTCATACAGGCTAGGGCCAAACACAGGTCTTTTTTATTTTCTTCACTAATATGTTTCAAATTTTATTATGAAATAGCCAAGCTGTACAAAAAGAAATGATAAATACAAAAACAAACACCATGCACCCATGGAAATAAAATGTACCAACCGTGTTGAAGATCCCTGGGCCACAGGTATTTTTCTGGGCTCTGGAGAGTGGGGATAGAAGGAGGGGCCTGCTCATTGCTGCACAGGAAGGGAAGAAGCATTGATGGAGGAAAGGGAAGCTAACTCAGCATCAGCAATGGCTGCTCCATCCAGAGAGGGGCCTCTTACTGTAACAAGACACTATAGTATCAAAGGGTTTATTATAAGAGTCTGGGAGCAGACGATAGAACAGTCCCTCCCTCAACTCCCAGCTCAGGAACTTCCCACATCGCGCAGCCTGAATTAGTCACTAGTTCCTCAGGGAATCTTCGGAGATTGACGTTTATGTCTCTGTCCGTCTGTATCCCACCCCGGGCTAAACTCCATGACTGTGCATCACCCATTTTCAATCTCTCACGAAGTTCCTGTGCAGAGTCAGGACTCTTTGTTATTGACTTGAATAAGTGTGATTAACTCTTGGGAAACCCCCATGGTCAATGGACAGAGAAGAGGAGACTTAACAAAAAGAGAAAAAAAAAATTACATTGAGAAATAAGAGCCCAAAGCACACTTAGCCCCCAGATCTTGGTGTCGAGTGCCATTCTCCCGGAAAAGGAACCAGGGCTCCTCGGAGAAATGGCTGATTCTACGACAAAGAAAAGAAATACACAAGGTGAGCAGACAGCCTAAGGCAACCCGCAGTGCCACAAAGTAAAGAAATGCTTAACAAAAAAATCTAAAACCCTCAGTGAGGGACCCAGGAGCCAACTGAATTAGCTCCCACTGGTCACCACTGGATCATTTTGAGAAAAACAAAACCAAACAAAACTTTCAACCCAAAGTATGAAATCAATATCCATGAGTCCATACTGATACAAATAAATAATTGAATCAATAAATAGGAAAGAAAAGACAGATCTCCCAGACAGAAGACCTCCACATGCTTTATGTAGCTAATAGCCCTCAGGGAGAGGGAACAAAACTCTCCCCTTCCTAAGTGTGGGCTGGACATCGTGCCTGCCTTCCAACAAGTGCAACAGGGGAAGGAGAAAAATACAAGAGAGTAACTTTATAACAGAGAAACCCCGACCAGCACCACCTCCGCCTGGTGACCAAGGTCGGCATCCGTGGGGATGCGTCATGGTGACAGCAGGCACCCCTGATAGGAATTGATGTAAGCAGCACTTTATCTCTGTGGTCTCCCTCCCAGAAAACCATAACTCTAGTCCTGTTGTGAGGAAAACATCAGACAAATGACAAGAGAGGGACATCCTACAATACATCTGATCGATGTTCCTCAAAACCGTCAGGTCATCGACAGCAGAGAAAGCCTGAGAAATTGTCAAACCAAGAGCAACCTAAAAAAAAAACAAAAACAAAAGGGAAAAAAAAAAAAAACAGAAACAGACTCGCAGACATAGTAAACAACTTTATGGTTCCCCAGGGAAAGGGGGTGGGGAAGGGATAAATTTGGAAGTTTGAAATTTGCCAAGGTTAACCACGACATACAAAAATAGATAAAAGACAAGTTTCTTCTGTGGAGCACAGGGAACTATGTTCAGTTATCTTGTGGTGACCTTTGATGAAAAGGAGTGTGAAAGAGAATGTCTATGTGTATGTGCAAGGCTGGGACATTGTGCTGTACACCAGAAATTGACACATTGTAACTAACTATACTTCAATAAAATTAAAAAAAAGAAAAAAATAGAAAAGCGGCTCAAGGAGACATGCTGACTAAGGGTCCTGTCCTGTCCTGGATGGGATCCTGGGACAGAAAAGGATATTAGGCAGAAACTAAGGAAATCTGAACAAACTATGGACTTTAGTTAATAATAATATGCTCATTTGTTAATCATAACAAATTATAACAAATTTGTTAATTATAACAAATGTACCACATTAGTGTTAAGATGTTTATAACAGGTAAACTGAGCATGAGGTATTTGAGAATGCTCTGTACTATCTTCGCAATTTTTCTACAAATCTAGAACAATTCTTTAAAAAAAAGAAAAATCCACATGTTCCAGGAAAAACTTCAACTGAACTGTAAAAACAGAGGAAACAAATAAGAGCCTGAGGGGACTTCAGAATCATTGCAGTTGAGAAGTCCCCAACCTGTCAGAACCGGTAAAGAGTCGGGTAAAATCAAACATGAAAGATGGAGACCAGCTGGGGGCACTGCCGTGGCCGCGGAGAGGGCAGTGTCAGGAAAGGGTGACTATGGAATCAGAGGACTGGGGGAGGCAGTACAAGGACCTAGGGGCAACACATGTGACCGACTATCAGAGCTTGTCCCTGAAGGAGAGACAAAAAGAGGGGAGAAAGCGCTTCTCCTCAGTCAGAAGCCCCAAACTAGATGTCCACAAGCATCCCAGGCGAGTCTTTAAAACGGTGCTCAGGGGGAAAGTGAAAAAACAGGATGAGATCACACAGCAAACTTCACAGACATGTTTAATGTGCATGTGCAGAAACAATACTCGTGTTGCAAGAACGCTCACAAATACATCTTAAATTTATTAGGATGATTGTCCATGGGGATGTGGAAATGAGAATAAATGGGGAGGAATTAACAAATAAAATAGGAGCGTGTTCCTGCCCAAACCAGTAATGAAAACATGCCATAAACTGAGTATAATTAATTCAAACCTCTCCAGCTCAGGGACATGTGTGAGCGTGTGTGTGAGAGTGTGTGTGTGCGAGCGCATGTGCATGAGAGAGGGGGGAAATTGATAAGAGTGAAGAAAGAGAAGGGAAGGGAAATAGAAGAGGGGATGGAATCAGGTTTTCTTCAAAACTGGAGAGAAGGCAGAAGAGAAGGCAGTCGAGAAGGCAGTCGTGGGAACGGGAGGGCAGACTAACACAGCATTAATACCAAGGAGCAGGGGTTCTCTGCAGGAGGGGCGACACCAAAGTCAGCCGGCAGCCAAGGAAGTTTCTTTTTTGAGAGCCACAACCCTCCCTGTCAAGCAGGATGTTCAGATAAAGGACAGAAAAAAAAAAAAAGAAGAAGAAATATTGCTGAGGAGAAGGGGTGGCAGAGAGGAGAGGCTGGGAGCTCAAAGGGAAACCGAGGGTTCCAGTCTTGGTCCTGTGAGAAGCACTGATGGGGGTTTGTACATTGACCAGTTAGGTGACCTGGTGAAAATCTCTTAACCTCTCTGAGCCTCGGTTTCCTCATCTTTAAAATGACACATTAGAACCCATGTCTAAGCTCCCTTCTCTGACTCACCAGCTAACGCCATCTGTGCGTTACTGCGGGAAGGGAGACAAGCTGCTGACCGTGGCTGGTTTCATCCCATGTCTTCGTCATTTCCTTCCTGGGCCCTTTGCTCACCACACCAGCCAAGTCCCGGGAACCTTCCCTCTCTGCGCCCCGTCAGCAGGTATAGTCTTTCACACCCTTGTGCCTTTGATTCCCCATCTTTTTTTGTGCCCTCATTTGTCATATACGTGGCCTCTGAGGACAGAGTCCCTTCACATCTTGTGTGTCTCTGTACCCCCACAGGGCTGGACCTCGGGAAGGGGTTCATTAAATACTTTGCCACATTCTGCGCCCAGAATATCCCCAATGGCCAAAGACTCTGAGGCCAGGCATCCCAAAGATTGTTTATTCCAACTTTTATCTTTTATCCCTTCCGGTTCCAGTACTCTCCATCTGACAGAGTAATCCAATGCTAATCAGGTCCCCAGGACCCTTTTACCAGCCAAGTACAGAAAGTAACTGTCAAGATTGATTTCACAGCAATGGGGGAATGAGGAGAGCTACTGGCCGTGATGGTTACAGACACAGGATGAAGACAGCCCAGAAGATCTCAGAGCAGGAAGAAGCTCACCTATCTTGTCCCAGAGGAAGGAAGGTTGATGAAGTGAACCCACATTCTGCAACGTGAGAAATGTGTATAATTAACATGAAAAGAACCTGCTTGGGTTCTACCCCTGACCCCACATCTTATTAACGAGATGATCTCAGGCAAGTGACTTAACCTCTCTGAGCCTCCATTTCTTACATGGTAAGATGCATTAACTGCATTGTCTATCTCACAGGGCTGTTGGAGTATTAAAAAGGATGGTGCATGTCAAACTTCCTGACAGAACATTGCTACTTACCTCGCCTTATCTGAGAGCTTGTTTGAAATGCAGAATCTCGGGCCCCACCCTAGATCACCAATAGCACTGAATCAGAATCGCCCTTTTAGAAACTTAGATACTCAAAAGCAAGAAAACACATAATTCAATTTAAAAATGGGTGAAGGAACTGAATAGACATTTTTCCAAAGAAGACATACAAGTGGCCAACAGACATATGAAAAGATTTTCAACATCACTAATCATCAAGAAAATGCAAATGAAACCCACAATGAGGTGTCACCTCATACCTGATGGAATGGCTGTTATCAGAAAGACAAAAGATAACAAGTGCTGGCAAAGATATGGAGAAAAGGGAACCCTTGTGCACTGCTGGTGGGAATGTAAATTGGTACAGGCATTATGGAAAACAGTGTGAAGTTTCCTCAAATAGAACTACTATAAGATCCAGCAATCCTGTTTCTGGGTGTATATCCAAAGGAAATCAGTCTGTTGAAGAGACAGCTACACTCCCAATTCACTGCAGCATTACTCACAACAGCCAAGATATGGAAACAACCCAGATCCCCCTCAACAGATGATTGGATAAAGAAGACGTGATGCATATACATGATGGAATATTACTCGGCCCTAAAAAAGAATGAAATATTGCCATTTGCAGAAACATGGATGGACCTAGAGATTACCATAATAAGTCAGACAGAAAAATACAAGTATTATATTATATTACTTATATGTGAAATCTAAAAAAATAATACAAGTAAATCCAGATACAAAACAGGAACAGACTCACAGACATAGAAAACAATCTTATGGTTACCAAAGGGGAAAGGGAGGTTGGGAGGGATAAATTAGGAGTATGAGATTAGCAGATATAAACTACTATACATAAAAATAGACAAGTAAAGGGATTTACTGTATAGCACAAGGAACTATATTCAATATCTTCTAAAAATCTATGTGGAAGATAATCTGGAAAAATACGTATATATAACTGAATCACTTTGTTCTACACCTGAAACTAACACAGTATTGTAAATCAACTATATTTCAAAAAAAGATATATCTATGAGTATTGAAATATTGAAATAATGATGGAATATTATTGTCATGAGAAAAAGGACATCCTGCCATTTCTGACATGAATGGATGGATCTGGAGGACATTAAGCTAAGTGAAATAAGCAAGACAGAGAAAGACAAACGTTGCACAAATTAGATGTTGCAAACGTCTAATTTCCAACAAGATAATCAATGTCTTGATGCTAAATCTCACTTATATGTGGAATCTAAAAAACAAAAAAGTCAAACTCACAGGAGCAGAGCAGCATGATGGTTACCAGGGGCAGGGAGGTGGGGGAAATCAAGAGATGTTGATCAAAGGGTACAAAGTTTCAGTTATGTAGGAAGGATAAGTCTAGAGAGCTGGTGCCCAGCACGATGACTATAGTAAAGAACACTGTGTCCAATACTGAAGACAAGCTAAGAGAGTAGATTTCATGTGCCCTTATCTCACACACACACACACACAAACACACGTGCACACACACATGGTAACTATGTCAGAAAATGAGATGTTCATTAAATGTAGTAATCATTTCACTACACATATATGTGTATGTCAGATCATGTTGTACACCTTCAATATATACAATGTTTATTTTTAAAATATCTAAATAAAACGGGAAAATAAGGTTAAATAAAATTAAAATCATGAGTAAAGTAAAAGATCCCCAGGTGACTGTTAGGGATAGTAAAGTTTTAGCATTGTTGTGAAACATTATACAGATATTCATCTTAATTTACACCAAGATAAGTAAGGTATTGATGCTAATTTACACACACGCACACAGACTTCTCTTGCAACTGCATTTCTTCCAAGTCACCACCATTCACCCACACACACACAATTTCCTGCGAGCTCACAGCGCCACCTTCTGGAAAGACAAGGGGCAGGAGGACTGTGCCACTTAGCGGAGAACAAAGCAGATGACGGAGGGATGTGCAAGGCGAGGGGGCACTCACAGGCCTAGGGGACCCTGGAGAGAAGGGTTTTCGCTGGACCATGTCACCCTGCGTTGTTCAATATGGTAACCACTAGCCACATGGAGCCACTGAGCATTTAAAATGTGACTAGTCCAAACAGGTGTGCTGTAAGTAAAACAAAAACTTAGCACAAAAAAAAAAAAGAAATATATCATTCATTTTTATCTTGATTACATGTTGAAAAATATTTTAGATACATTGGGTTAAATAAAATATATTATTAAAACTAATTTTACCTGTTACTCTTTACTCTCATAATGTGCCTCTAGAAAACTTTAAATTACATATGTGACTCCTGTTATATTTCAATGGGACAGCACTGATGTAAGTTACGCAGTTTCAGAACATGTGTTCCTGGGGATCTTAATTTCTTCCTCCCTAAATGTGTCTGTAAAGGAGCCTTTGTTTCCACACCCCAGTAGTTCTCCTTCCAGCCGCAGCTCCACAAGCAGCACCCAATAACCCTTTGCAGCACATTCCGTCAGGTGTCAGCAGCCCCAGAAGAGAGCCTGGTACGCAGTAAGTGCACAACTATCTTTGGAATGAATGATGGCTATAAATGAGGCCGTGAGTAAGGTGTCCTCCAGCACAGAGACACCTTGTCCTGGATGATCAATCTCTTTTTAGAAGCAACCAAGGCATGAGTCATTCCACGGAAAGGGTGATGAATTATATCAGATACATGATTTACTATTTTCCAATCCAAGTCACACATCAAGTTCTCCTAAGGCTCTCCCAATCCAACGCTATTCAAACTTGGAGTCAGAGTCCTTATTTATAAATAGTAAGTTATGTAGACAAGCTGGGTGGCCTCAAAGTCTCTGGGTTGCAGTCCCCCTTCCCTGGAAGCCACACCTCATTTTAGCATCGACTTCCATTAGCACTTCGTGGCTTTCCAAGCACTTCCTCACCTGTTCGCTTGATTGATTTTCACAGCTGCAATGAAGAAGGCCAAGCAGTATTATTTATTACCACCTTTTTACAAGTGATAAGTCAACTGATGATCTGATTTCCAGAGGAAATTAACAACAAAGCCAGGACAGGCCCTTCCTCTCCACTACGTGCCCTGTGCTTTATCCATCACATCTCTTGGTTACTCCAAGGGCTCACCTGCTGTTTTACAGTTTCCAGGTATTTCACGTACGCATATTCTTTAAGAGCATCTGACTGGTTGTGTGAATTTGTTCAAACTTTCCATCTTTCTGGCTTCAGTCTTCTCATCTGTAAATTGGGAGGCCAGAACTAAATGATCTCTAAAGTCGTCTATAATGCTAATATCATGTGGATCTCAAAGTTGGCTGAACAGGAACCAAAGGCAGGAGTCTTAGGTTTCATTTCCTTGTCAGCTGTCCTGCAGGATTTTGCACACAGGGAGCACTTTAATGAGGTTGACGGGCTTTGCCTTGCAAAAGGAGGGAGCTGGAATGTTCCTCCCCATCACAGAGCCCAGTTCTATACACACACACACACACACACACACACACACACACACACACACCACTCGCTGCTCTAGGAAGGAAAAAGAGAGAGGGGAAAGGTGGTAATATTTACATTGTCTGGGCCCAAGCTTCCTGGAGGACCCATATCTCAGATTTCATTTCATGAAATATTCAGTGAGTGTTTCCTGGAGCTCCTGTGAGCGGCAGCAGCTGGCCTGGCGGGGGTACGTCTCTCTGCATTCAGATCCCGGGCCCAGATCGCCCAGATCGCCCAGATCACTGCGCCTCTCCCGTCCTGCTGTTGCTCCGTCACTGTGTCTTTGCCTTTTACTCCGCTCTCTCTCCATCTGTGTCCCCAGAGGTCTCTCTCGGTGTCTGTCCTCCCCCGACCTCCATGTCTGCCTCTCTCTCTGCCACTGTCACCCTTGCCCAGAAGGTGAGGAGTCACTCCCTTGGGAGCACCCCAGGGACATGGGCCTGTGTACCCCTCTTCTGCTTTGCCCTCCAGAGCGCCATGTGCCTGAGCAGGGGGACTCCTCAGGACTGTGGGGACCCGGTGCCGTGTGCAGAAGAGCCTGACCAACCAGGCTGCCCACAGGGTAGGGGCTGGGGCTCACTTTGCATCAAAGGAGTTAGGGGAAAAGTTGAGGAGAGGGAAAAACAGTTCTGAGGGAAGATGCTGGCTTCAGGAAACATCTGGGCTGGGCTAGGGTAGGGGGCTCAGAAGCCCCTTAGTGGGGGAAGAGAGAAGTCAGGGGTCCACCTAGGGCTCCAGGGGAATCCCCAGGAGACCCCAAGACTTAGTCTCAGCTCTAATTACTGTCTGCCTGTCACCCCACAGGTGGGCTCTGTCCTGCCTCACCGCCTGCCCCCTGTCCGCCTGGAACTTTCCTCTCCCGAGTGAGTCCCCACGATGCTCCCTTCTGCCACCTCTGCCCTCGGGAATTCTTCAACCCCTGGCCTGGTCAGAGTGCCTGCTTCCCCTGTGGCTCGGGAGCCACCCAGCCGGAGGAGGGCAAGGACACTTGCGTATGCCCGAGGCCTGGCAGAGTGTTCCAGGTACGTCCGCTGGCGGTGGGACCCAAGGACGGGCTACATCGCCGGGACTGTTTTGTTCTTGAGTCAAGTTCAGCTCAAGTGTAACCTGACCAGGATTAGCTCATGTTGCCAAGTGACTTGGGGATAGGGTTGCCAGGTAAAATATAGGGTGCCCAGTTAAACTTGAATTTCACATAGATTATGGATATGATTTTATTATAAGTAGGTCTTAAATATGGAATGGGACACACACTGGAAAAGTATTCACTGCTTATCTGAAATTCAAATTTAAGGGGGTACTTTGTATTTTTATTTACTAAATCTGACCACCTTTCTTGGAGGAAAGGGCAACCTTTGTTGTCCTCCACCATGACCACTCCCAATACAGCCCAGGGCCCAAGCCCTTCCAACTTGAACTTGCCCCATAAGCCAACAAATACGCATGTGAAGTCTTCCTTTTCTGAACTTCCCACATCCTTTGCACTGAAATGATGGCCCCCACTGGCCCCTAACCAGTATGTGCCAGTAACCCTCCCCTTTCTCTGACTCCTTTCTGCCCTCAGTGATCCCTTATTTCCCCTCCCCTCCCATATCCACTGGCCCATCTCAGGCAGGGTCACCACCAAAGAATCATGTGTCACGATCACAGCAACCATGTACTAACAGCCACCCTGAAACTGCATTCCCTTCCTCCCCAACCCCCAGCCCAGTGACGGGCAGTGCCCCTGCCTCCCAGGCTACCAAGATGTTGGAGAGCCAGGGGGCTGTGTCCAGCGGGAATACAAGACCTGCAAAGATGGGGCCACCTGGAACCAGGAGGGGCTCTGTTTGACCAAGGATCAATGGAAGGACCACTGTGCCCATGAGGTAGGAGACGCCCACATAGCGCACCTCCTGTACCCTGGTCCTCTGCCCACCTGCCCACCTGCCCAACCTCCCAGCTGCTAGAGGCTCGTTCCAGTAGCCCCAGCCTCTGGAAACATGGAGACCTGGGCTGTACCCTCTGAAGCTGGGGAGAACTGGGCGCGAACCTCCGCAGGAAGACATCCCCAAGAAGTCTGAGTCTTTGTGCAGGTGTGTGCTACGCCAGAAGACGCCCGTGGCTATGACCCAGGCCTGGGGCTCTGTCTGTGCTGGGGGCAACACTCGAGTGAGATGTGTGGTCCCCTGTGCCCAAAGAGACAGACACATGTCCTGCAGCTCAGCTGCCCCAAGGGCATCCCACAGATTTCCATCACTGAAGACACCGGTGGCCAGGTATGACGCCCCGAGGTCCACCTCCTGATGAGTCAGGCCACTGCAGGGAGCCACAGGCCCAGCACCTGCAGCCTCTGCCTCCTTCCTAAGTGGCTAAGTGGTGGCGGTGGGGGGTGGGGAGACTGACATGATTTTTGCAGGGTCTGCAGCCCTGCACGCTAACCCACATCACTGGTCCAACCTCTAGTGCCAGAGAAAAATTACAGCCCATCGCTGATGTAATCTCGCCCTATAAAACTACTTGAAAAGTCATTGTGTTCATTAAAAAAGGGGGAAAGTGTGACTGAAATCTTCTGCCCTGAGCAAGGGCAGTATTGGAGGTTGTGATTCCAGGTTGCCCTTAGACCTGTTCCCACTGCTGCCTCCGCTCCAGCCCCATCAGGACACCCAGACGGGGCCCCAGGAAGAGCCGGCACCCTCCCCACCTCCCTGCCCCGTGAGTGTGTTACTCACTGTGTCTTAAAGGAAGAGCTGACACGGCACCTCCCTGTTTCCAGGAATTTTACCTTCTGGACAGGCCTTCCTCACCACGTGCTGTGGGCCATCCCTGCAATTTGGACCGAAGGCAGAATTCTGTCCCTCTGTATGTGGTCAGGGTGGATGGTAAGAGAGCTGGACAGAAGGAGGCCCCAGGGACACCTGCAGCTCAAAACCTCACATGGGCAAGCCTTGACCTTGCCACGGCTTAAGCAT
This sequence comes from Camelus dromedarius, assembly GCF_036321535.1. NCBI lineage: Eukaryota > Metazoa > Chordata > Mammalia > Artiodactyla > Camelidae > Camelus > Camelus dromedarius. The sequence continues at coordinate 3,795,039 of NC_087469.1, forward strand.
GGTCCCTGCAAGCGGAAGCTGGGGGGTGATGGGCAACACCGCCCCCAGAGGGCTCTCTAAGAAGTGCATGTCAATTCTGATCCACACACCTCCCCCTAATTTTTTAGAAAGCTGAATCTTGCCTCATGCAAATCAGGGATGGGCAACTTCCTGCCTCCACACACTAAGAGCAACTCTGTCCCCAACCCTGTAGGTTCAGGGTCATCCCTGTTTTGTTCTAGGGACTGGCTTCTTGGGCCTGACCAGACCAGGCCATGAATTACTGCACTCCCTCGGCCTGCCTCTCAGGGACCCCAGGCTCCCAGGCCAGGAAGCAGGTGAGCATCGCTGTGAACACCCGTTTCCTCCCCTCTCTCTCCTCCACCTTCCCCAGGTCCCTGCACGAATCCCCTGAAAAGTGGCTGCCCTTCCTCATTTCCTGAATCTTGCTCAGGAAAGTCGAGGGACGCACATCTGAGTTCCCCTTCATTGCTGAGCCTCAACTCCACCCACCTTGGGAATCTGTCATCCCTGGAGCCGGGCATCCGAAACCCCACAGTCTGCCTCCAAACCAATGACACACTGGCCTTTCTGGTGACCCGGGAGCATTACCCTGAGTATGACCTGTGAGTGTCCAGAGGACACAGCCCCACCCCCATCGAGGCCCTGGAGGAGATGCTCCTTGTGCCCGCAGCTGAGAGACAACACTCCATCCTTCCTTCCTCCATCCCAGGGGCCACTTCTATAACACCAAGGGGGAATTTGACTGGGGGCGCTTCCGGGCCCTGGCTGAGGAGTCCCAGCTCCATGATCAAAGCCCCCAGATCTTCCTGCAGCAGTTCCAGCCTGGGGTCTATGTCTTTCATCTGAACAGCAACCGGCATCGGAAGATGGTTTGTCTGTGGTGGTCTGCCTTATCGGTATCCCACCATCACCCCTCTCTTTAAAAACTACTGCCTCATGACCACCTCAGACAGATCTCCAGGGAGGAGGTGCCCCAGATGCCCCCATCAAAGGCTCAGGCTCCCACAATCCTGACAGATAATTCTGGGTATGCCACGGGTTCACTCCAGGGCAGCAACCTGCAGTGTGTAAGGAGGGGACAATTGTGAGGATGAAAATACAAGGTGTCTCTAAGGACATCAGACTGTGTGGCCATCTCTCACGGCCCCCTACGTCATTTCACCGCGCCTACCCCTCTTTCATCCTGAAGGCACAGATCCCAAGTTGATCTACACAGGCTTTTATCCACATGACCTGTGTGTGAGGTCACCACTGATCCAGGTGCACTGTCGCGATCACACAGGATTTAGTAGCTCAGCCTGTCAGTCCAACCTCTAAGAGGCTGTGCTGACCGGGCCCCAGAACCTGCTCCCAGGACACCTCTGCGATACAAACTCGTTTCCCAGGGAAAACCCAGATTCTGCTCCCCTCAGGTAGGCACAAAGGTCTGGACTATTTGGTTAGTGTCCACAGGCCTAGGTTCCCTCTCTGTCCCCTGGCCGGGCTCTGGCAGACAGTGGGACAAAGGCTGAACAGATTTCTTTCCACCCAGTACATCCGCACCCTCCCGCCGGGGGGCCAGTGCTTTGTGGAAGGGCCCTTTGTCTCCACGACTCCTGGGTATCTCATCCAAACTGGCATCGCCAGGATCCCCAGGCCCCCGAAGAGGTCTGACTGGCCAGGAGTCCTGGGGGAGATCGTCCTGCTCCTGGGGCTCTGCCTGCTTCTCTTGGTGAGTGAAGCTGGACGAGTGACGTCCTAACCACTGTACCAGACCAGCTCTCCAATGCCATGTACGCGGGTCTTCAGTCCCCACCCACAGTAGGCATTATCACAGTGGCTAAGATGCCAAAGTGCGTGAGGTGCAACCTCAGGCCGCCAGCGGTCAAAGCTTAGTAGGAAGAATGCAGACAAGGATTCAAATAAATGTCAGTGAGTGGGAGGAGCTCTGGTGAGTGTGCCCAGGGGGCCCTGGCTGCACAAAGGAGGGAGATGACTGTTCCCCCTGGGAGGTCAGGACAGACTTCTCAGGGAAGGAATCCCTGAAACGGGCCTGAAGTACGAGACACACAAGAATTCAGTCCTTGTATTGACAAGGGGTTGGTGAGTTGGGGTGGGAGGGTAATGCACATGGGAGGCGGGGTGAGGGTGAGAATGAGAGTGTTACAAGCCAAGACACCGAGGCAGGAAGTGATGTCCACCTGCTCAGGGAACCCAGTGTGGTCCTTGTGACTGCAGCTTTGGGTGCCAGGACAGGGAAGAGGCTGGAAAATGGGACAGAGACCAAATGATGGATGGATGCATGGGCCCTGCTAAGAAGCTTGGATTTTATCCTCTAGGCAGTGAGGATCAACTAAGAATTTTAAGCAAGGCAGAAAACCTGGTAAGACTTATATTTACTCTAGCAGCAAGGTGGAAGACAGAGATGGATTAGAAAGAAAGTTACAGAGAGAGAGAGAGGCTATTAGAATGGTCCACACAAGAGAAGAGGAGGTGCTCCCTAACCACCCCCGAGCGGGGATCTCCCCCTCTCAGCGTCTTCAGAAAGGATGCTTCTCCCCAGCTTCCCCTTTCCTTCTCTCCGCCCGTGATGTTCCCCGCAGGTTCAGTGTCACAGCCTGAGCTGGGCCCGGAAGGCAGCTCCCCAGCCCACCTTCAGGAAGCATCAGCAGGACTACAACCTGGAGGCCTACACTTCCCCGCAAGCTAAGGTAACAGCAGTGAGGAGAGGCCGACCACACCAGGACTCTGATGCCCCCGGGGCTGCAGGAGGTCACGGTGAGTGCCAGGCCAGGGCTGGACTCCCAGAGGTGCCCCCACATGCAGCTGGCCCGCTGCCGCTTCCTCTGTTCATCTTCCTAGATTTTGTTCCATCTGTCTACACTCATCCATTTGCTCAGTAAATGTTTATTGAGAGGATACTGCAGGCCGGACGTGGCCAGGTTTTAGGAATACACAGTGTAGGAGAGGACAGAGACACCAAAATGCAAACTTTCCAAAAGAAAAGGGCCATGTAACCACGAACACAGTGGCCAAGTTAGGAATGCCCAGCACTCCTGGAGGAGGCCTTGTGCATCACGTTGAGATGTTTCACCTTCTACTCCAGCTCCTCAAAGTACGGGCCTCAGAGAGCAGCATGGGAACTTGTTTGTTCTTCTCAAACTTCAGGGGTGATTAGGAGTTACCTGGGGATCCTCTGCAGCAGTAACAGGTCTGGGGTGGGGCCTGGAACTCTGCATTTCTAACAAGTTCTTCAGCAAAACTAATGCAACTTGTCAAAAGACCGAACTTTCAGTAGCAAGAGGGTGAGGATCTGAGGACGAAGAAACACAGAGAATCTGTGGGGAAGCTCGTCTGTGCATTTCTGGAGAGATAATCTTGCTTTCCCTCGCCCCCCACAGGTGAGGGCTGGGAGGCGGAGGAGCAGGTGGACCTGGAGGGGTTTGACACGGAAACCTTCTATGGGATCCTGCTCAGACAGTCTCTGTCAGTGACCACCAAACTCAGTCAGACCAAGGAGGAGGTAAGCGGAGGAGATGGAGAAGCAAATGGGGCCAGAAGCGAATCTGTCTCTGGGAGAGCTGGTGACGGGACATAGAGCCTAAAGAAATCCTCAGTGTATCCATAATGAAGCGGGGGAAAAATCATTCAGGCAGGGGAGATAGAAGATCTCAGATTAAATCTAGGACTGATTTTATGAGCCCTGGAGCCTCAGATCACTGGTAGGGAATGAACCAAAGCCACCTCTGGATGGCCCATCTGGGTGAGAAAATGCAGGCCAGTAGGTGACAGGTATTGGGACTAAGAGAGCAAATACAGCAACTAGAAACCCAAGTTTTCTAAGCTGGGCTGGGGGTGGGCAAGCTGTGTCTTATTTTTAGATGAGGAACTGGGGATTGAACCCAGGACCTTGTGTATGATAAGCACACACTCTACCACTTGAGCTACACCCTCCCCACTAACCACACCAACTTGGACTGGTCTTCACCTGTTCCTTCCAGTGTAAGGGCATTTGGTCCTCAGGAGTCCCTCTGCAAACTGGCAGCAGGGGGCGCTGCGACCACAGGCGTGAAAGAGGCTGGGTCCCTCCTGGTGCCAACGCCATCCTCTCTCACAGCTCAAACTCCTGTGCCTCAAACTCCGGAGTGAAGCCCAGTCGCTCCTGCAGCTGTGGGGTGCTGAGCGTCGCATCCCAGCCTCCGCTGGCCAGCTTCCGGGGAGCCTCCAGAGGGAGCGGCAACAGGTTGGCCGTGTTCATGCTTCCCATCTGGTCCCTGTGCCCAGCTGCAACTCTCCTCCCTCACTGAGGCCCCCTCAGCACCTGGTCCATCTCCCAGGGCCCGGGGTTCTAGCCCCACCCCGACGGCCACTGCCACCCTGCCGGCCCAGAGTGCTCTGCAGGGTGCCCAGTCCCCGAGGCTGCTGTCCCCAGCGGCTGTGGGCCCTGCAGGTAAGCAGGGAAGGTTGTCTCTGACCCCAGGCTGCAGAGGCAGCTGCCAGGACAGCAGAGGAGGAGGCCAGGCGGAGGGGGCACCTGGCAGGCGAGTACGCAGCAAGCCTTAGTCACCAACTGACGCTCCTTCGCCAAGACCTCCGCGCACGGCAGGAGCAGTGGGGCTCTTTCTGCTCAGCGCTGATGGCAGCTCAGCGGCTGCTGGAGGCACATTCAGGCTCCAGGCCGGCGAAGTCCTCCCCGGCTGGGCAGAACCCGGAAGGGTGTGTGCCTGGTGAATCTGAGGCAGGCTGGGCGAGATCTGGACTGGGTGGGGAGCGAATGTGGCTTCGTGGGGTCCCGGGACTGGCCACACCGACGAGTCCTTCTCCCATCCCTAGTTACCCATCCCTCTGATGGGTTCTCCCCTGTGCCCCTGCAGGGAAGGCCCCCAGCTGGACGCTGCGCTGGGCCACCTGTCCCAGGTGGTGCTGCAGGAGGGCCACCGCCTGAAGGCCTGGGGCGTCCTGGGCACCGGCACTGGGGCAGAGCTGCTGCCGCCAGGTGAGCCCTGCTCAGCCTCGGCCAGGAAACCTGGCCTTGTATTCAGGGCGACAGTCCCACCCCTGAGACACCCTGCAGGGCCAAACCAAGTGGAAACCCCCAAGGCTGGGAGGGGCTTCCTGTGCAGCGTCCTGGGCAAACGTCTAAGTTACAGAAGACAGAGCCTCGGACATGGAAAGAGCAGAGGAGGAAACAAACAAAACCACCACAAAGGGTAGCTTTACATATACGGTAGCTCCTCCTGAGAGCAAAAGCCTGGCTGATGAATGCAAAAGGCTGAACTTGCCTGGGAAGGGAGAGCGGGACAAGGACCCCCTGTGGGACCCCATGGGCATGCTGAGTTCTAGGATCCCCGAGCCCCATCTGGTCACCACCATTTCCCAAGGCCCTTCCAGTGGCTGCCGGCCTGCGATATGATGCTGTCAGGGTCACAAACCGAATGTGGAGTCCTGACCTGGACTCAGCGAAGAACAAGATCCCCTTGCCTCAGGAAGCACCTGCTACACCCCGTGCCGGGGTGTGGTTGGGGTGGGGTTCTCGCCACCTCCTTCTAGTCACCAGCCAGGAGCCACTAACCTGCCAGATGGCCTCAGACCCAGGGCTGAGCAGGTGTCTGCTTTCCTGCAGCCTCAACAAGCCCTCAAGGGGGTGCTGATGACATCAGTGTGAATCCCATCACCAAGTTGATGGTCCCTGGCCCCAGCTGTGTGATGCTCCCAGCCAGCGGCCACCCGGGGCCCATACCCCCTGGCTACTTCATCCACCCTGACACTGGGCGGGTGTTGCCCGAGGCTGGAAATCTGGGCTACGATCTGCAGGAAGCTGCCCTGGTGCCCACCACTGACTCCAGTTCTGGTGAGACTCTGGGTTACATGGCCCCAGCCCAGCACAGGGCTCACTGGGGCTCACTGGGGCCCTCTGGAATGAACTCCCAGGGGCACAGCATGGGAAGCGGGGCTCTCGCCTTGGACAGTGAGGCTTGGTGACCAGCAGAGCATTAAAGGCCTTCTCCTCCTTCCTCACTTCAATATTCCGGCTGCAGAGGCTCCGTGTGGGAGAGAACTGCTGGGAGAAAGAAAGCAGTGCTCTGCAGGGCTGGGGGCAGCGGTGGGTGTCAGCACCTCCCTGTCTCCCTCCCTGTCCAGGTGCCGTCCGAACGTCAGACGCTGCCGTCCTCCCCTACGTGCCCTACCCAACCTGTCCTGCCACAGGCTCCCCTGCAGCCACCCGCCTGCCTGTCCTGCAGCCAAGGAGGGCATCACAGCCGGGGGCTCTCATGACAGACCCCCTCACTGGCATCGAGGTGCCCGTGCTGGCTGTGACTCTGCACCCACAAACGAGGCAGTGGCTCACTCTTGGGGGCACATACTGCAATCCCCTCACCAAGACCTTGGCCCCTCTAGAGTTGGGGGGCCCCATGGAGGATCCGGTCACAGGAGGCATCTCTCCGATCCTGGGAGTCGGGATGGATGAAAGCACAGGTCTGGCAGCCCTACGTGCTGTCCTTCCGCCCTCTCCTCCCTACCTGGCCTGATCCCCTGAGTCCCTTCCTCGCAGCCCCCCAGACCCTCCACATTCTGGCCCAGGCTGCAGGCTCCACCCCAAGCCAGTATGTCAACTCTTCATCTTACCCCCACCTTCCCTCTCCTTCCTGGATCCCCTATCCCCAAGTTCAGCACAGTGCCCCCCACCCCCGCCCCGGGAGGGGAGAGAGAACTGAGCTGCTCCTGCAGCTAAAGTACAGCGATGTTTTTCAGCCAAGAAGGGCATTCCTCCTCCTGCCACCACCATGTTCCACCCCCTCCCCATCTCCCCCTCGCCCCATACTCTGCCCCACCCCTCAACCTCCAGTCCCCACCCCTGTCGCTCACTCATGCCTCATCTGCCTACGTCCCTCCCCGCCTCACTCTCTTGGGCTCCTGCTTCCAGGTCAGGTGCTTGCACTGGGAGGGCTGCGAGACGCCTCGGGGAACCTCATGCTGCCTGGTGACAGCTTTGTGGAGCCACTGAGCAGGAAGACAGTCCGGCTTCAGGGGGCTTCACGACAGGAGGGCCAGACCGTGCCCCAAATGGGAGGGTCACAGGCCCTGCTGGATGCCAACGTGCTGGTGGCCCAGAGGCGAGTGATTACAGTGCTCCGGAGGACCCAGGAGAGGCCAGAGTCGAGGGTACAGGGGCTTCTGGAGGCTGCCATCGAGGACATGAGACAGGCGCTGGCCTTGAGCCTGCACCACATCCTGCAGCAGGCCTGGAGGCTGCAGAGGCAGCGGGAGGCAGCAGAGAGCATCGTGGTCAGCGGCGGCAGGATTGGTACGTGTTGACCTGGACTGGAGGCTCCCAGCCCTGAAGTCCCAGCCCCAGAATGGCCTGGTGCTTTGGTCCTCCTCAGCCCGTAGGCTCAGGGACAGGGCTGCAGCCCCACCAGGCACACATGTGACCAAGGGAAGAGAGAAGGAATCTGATGACTTCCCGCTCTGAGCTCATGATTGCTTGGCTTTTCATCTCTGTCTTTTAATCTCTTGCCAATTCCACCGGGTCTCACACTCGATGTGTGTGAAGTGTGGATTCTCCTGTAATTTCATAGGATCCCCAAGCACTGTAACATAACACCCATGTGAAACTGCAGAATCCAAAGCTGAGGGAGTTAAGAGACTCGTCCACCAGGGTCTCGTAGCTAATTAGCTGCACACCCAGGCCTAAAACCTGAGTCACCCGAGTTCTCCGTCCCCTTGTCACTTTCATTCCTGCAACAGCCTTCAGCATCCCATTAACCATCTCAGGAAAGGAGCCCACCCCACTCCTCCACCGCACCCACCGCACTAACACAAGGAAGGGCAGGGAAAGGAAGTAGGAGGGGCACCTGCCTGGAGCCTCACTCACCCTTTCTAGAGGCTTCTGCCTGTGGTGTGTCAGAAAGGAACCACGGCTTGGGATCAGAACTGACTTGAGTTTGAAGACCTGCCCCACCATTTGTTAACCCTTTGACCTCAGGCAAGGTTCTAAAGCTCACTCTGCCTCTGTTACAGCATCTTTAAAGTGAGGATGAAAATAGTACGTACTTCAGAGATTGATTTACTTATAGGATCAGATAAAGTATAATCTGTGTGGAGTTCTGAGCTCAGACTCTGGTACACAGCAGGTGCTCGAGAATATTTGTCCCCTTCTCTTTCACCTTTTCAGTGTAGCCTGGAAATTGTTCTCCGTTTCCCAGAAGTTTTACTGCCCTGCACTTCTTCCCCACTGAATTCAAAGTGCTAAGCTGGGCCCCAGAGGAAACAATGCCATCCTGGCAGGGACGCCTCTCTGGTCAGGGGTGTAGCCCTATGGGCCTGGTGTGGCCCTTGGCCCGCATCTCCTCCTCTCTGTGCCCCTCTCCCCTGGTGCTAGGGATGATGTGCTATCCTGGGACGGCCCTGAGGGTCCCGGTCCTGTATGGGATGGAGATCCCAGACCCCGAGGGCTCAGGGCTCCTGGTTCCTGTCCTGGGCATGGAGAGTGACAGGAATTCTGGTGCCGCCGCTCCCCTGGCAGGTTCAATGGAAGATGCTGATGGCAAAGGTAGGAGGGACCTTGGGGCCTCTGAAAGCCTGAGGGGTGGGGGAGAGTCAGGAATGTGACTGAAGCCCCTGTAAAGCTCAGGAGGGGTGCCCCCAGTCCATTCACTGGTGAGCCAAGGAATGGGGTCATTCTGCTGCTACCACTGGGGCTGCTGAGACCCAAAATAAAGAAGGGTGAGTGGGGTTCGAAGAGCTCCGTCAGCTCCCTCCCAGCAGTGCTTCCTTCTTCCCAGGACCACTCCTTCCTTCTTTCCCCATTTTTGGTTACTAACGCCGATGGTGGGCTTGGCATCCCACAGGTCTGGTCCCAATTGCAATTGGGGCTCAAGCCATAGACCCATTGACGGGGGAAGCTGGGCCTGTCATTGGTGCTCAAACGGATCCCTCTGCCGGGGTGGTGGTGCCCGTTGTCCAGGTGCTGGAGGCCTTACCTCGGGAAGTGAGGGACCCTGGTCTGGTACGTAGGAGGGGTTTGCTCATTTCTTCATTCACTCAGCAACTGTGTATCAAGATCCTTCTATGTTCCAGACACTGCGTTAGGTGTTGGGATGCAAAGACAGCTAGACAGGGCTCCTCTCCTCAGGAAACTGGCCGGCCGTAGGTTTCAGCCATGATCGTGGCTTACAGGGGTTTGAAGGGAGCACGGAGGAAGGGCATCTAAATCACAGGGCGAGAGCTCAAGGGAGGCTTCCCCAAAGAGGATGAGCTTGGACTGAAACCTGAAGCAGGGCCAGCACGTGCAGAGGTAGCACGTGTGAGATCACGAATGTTCCAGGAGAATGAGGGAGGCACAGGGGCAAAGACAGCAGATGGGGCCAATGAGGAAGGGCGGAAACAAATCAGGAACAGTCTTGTGTGCTTGACTGATGCCAGGAAATGTGACTTATCATGAAAGCCGTGGGGAGCCATCGAAGGATTCTAAGTAGACACGTGATATGATCAGACAGGGATATTTGCAAGGCTTTCACGTTTGGAAAATTTGGAACAATACAAAAAGAAAATAAGTTACTCAAAATCCTACTTCTTTTTTTAAAGTATCCAATTAAAGTTGCTGGAGCCCCCTCCTCGCCTTCACTCCATCTGCCGTCAACATCCCCCAACCCCGTTTTGCTCCCCTATCTGGACACTCTCCTCTCCTCCAGTGTCTCCCACAGATGCAGCCACTATTAACGGGCTGGCACACCTCCTTCCAGACATTGTTAAGCTTGTGTGTGTATCTATAATCAGCATTCTAGAAAGTTCCCTCTGGCAGCTGTGCAGAGGATGGATGGGGCAGGGCCACACTAGAGCCGGAAGCCCTGTCAGGAGGATATTGCAGTAATTCAGCCTTTGGCAGGTTCTCCAGGAAAATGAAAATGATTTAGGGCCCTCCCATACATTCTCAGCCTAGTTACAGTTTCAGAAACCAGGATGGATACGTTATAAAAGATTCTCATTAGAAGCTACGAAATTTAAATTCTAGCCCCCATTCACGGTTTCACAGATGGGTATCTGAGGGTCTGGGAACACCTTCCCGCTGCCACATGCCCATCCCCCCTGGCTTCCCAGGAGAAAGGTGGGCGGGGGCAGGTGACCCTGGAGAGTCCAGGTGTTCAAAAGAGGCAGGGAGGTGTGTGGTGTGTGGTGATTCTTTTTCCATTTACCGCCAAGTCACCTGCCTCACTAGGCTTAGTCATGGATGCCCAGGGGTGGGGAGACCTATGTCTTGAGAGGCTTTAGGGACCTTCAGCCAGACCCAGGCTGTGAGGAGAAAGTGTCAGAGGCCTAAACAATCTGGATGTTGTAGCTAGACACCCTGGAGAAGGAGCTGAGAGCCCGGGAGCAGCACTGGCGCCGCCAGGAACACGAGGAGGCGCGGCTGGCGGAGCACCTGGCGGCCCTGAGCCGGGCGCTGCTCTCCGCTCCAGGGAAAGACCCAGGGCAGCAGGTGAGGCCCCACCTCCCAGCCCCACCCGCCCACCTGCCCAGTCCTCACAGGGTTCTCTTGGAAGTGGAGAGCCCTTGTCTGTTCCCAGCCACAGTCATGGAGTCCATCTCAGGGCAGATGCCAGGATGCCCCAGCTCCAGGCCCGGGCTTCAGTTGTCCCTCCGTGGCTCTGCAGGATGGAGGGGGGAGGCGGCACTGGTCCAGCCCAGAGCTCCCGCCTCCCCTCCCTGGCCCACCGCTCTGGGCTTCCCATCCCCGCAGCTGAAGGCGGCTGAGGGGGCCTGCGCGGCACTGGAGGCCTCCTGCCTGCGGGAGACCCAGAGGCGAGCCAGAGCCCTGAGCAGACACAGCGGCCGGGAGTGGGGCCTGCTCTCTCAAGGTGGGAAAGCATGCCCGGGGCCCAGATCCCAGGGCAGAAACCTCTGGGAGTGGTGCCGCCGCCCCCAGGTGCCCAGCTGGGCTGCCTCCTGCCCTCTCCATAAGCCCATCTCCCAGGCCCCCAGCCGGGCCCTGGCTCCAACCTGGCAGTCCTCCCAGCCCCCTCCAATAAGCCACTGCGTCTTTCCTTCTCCTCCCTGCCCCCAGGGGTGGCGCTGCCACGTGGCCCTTTTCTCTGCCCCTTGCAGCAGACAGAGAAGAGTGGGAACGGGAGACGCAGGTGACGCTGGGCATGCAGAAAGTCCTGCAGAGTTTGGGACAGGCAGCCGAAAAGCTCAGGCAGGCAGCTGGCCGGCTGCGGGGCCAGGAGCAGGAGATGCGGCTCCAGCAGAGGAAAAATCAGAGTCCACAGATCTGGAACCGCCCCAGGCAGGTGAGGCTCAGAGGCTGACAAGAGGACCCATGTGAGATAGCACGTTTGCCCATGTCATCAGACGTAGCTCTTCAGGACAATGCAGCATTCAGGGGTGGGTGGGCTCAAGGAGCAGCAGGTGGGCAGGGAGGGGAACCAGATGAAAGAGACTCTCCAGCTCACTTGGGGCATTTCATTTCCCGTGTCCTAGGTGCTTCAGCATCTCTCCACTGAGTTCCAGGAGGCAGTGAGGGAGAGACAGAGCTTCCTGGACAGGGCCCTCGGGCAGCTGCAGTACCAACGGGAGCTGAGCCGCCTCCAGCTCTTGCACACCCAGGTACTGACCTCCGGACTCGGCTGAGGAGACCTGCATGTCCAGTTTTTGTTGGATGCTTCAGAAATAAATGGGCACACGTGGGAACCAAGCACAGAACCAAGTCCTGACTATTGCATCCTAGATTGTTGCTTCAGGAACCCCTGTGTGTTTGGAGAATTACCCTGGAGACAGATTCTATGGAACAACCACCACTTCTCCCAGGCCCCAGGCTGCTGCCTGCCCACAGTTGATCCCCTTTCTGAAGAGCCTCACTACAGCGCTGGTGGGAGCGCAAGGCGGCAGGCTAGGACTGGAGGATGAGGGGCCAGGAACAGGTAAGGCTCGTCACGGGTCCAGCTTTCCCTCCTGCTGCCAATCCTGATCATGCTTTGATAAGTTCTAATATAATTAGAGCTCCAAGCACCATCAGAGTGTGGCCACAATAGGTTCTTCAGGAAGAACATAAAGAAACCCAAGGTATTACATGTACATTGCTGTGTAACAAACTACCCCAAAATTTCACTGCTTAATACAACAAACATTTATTATCTCATGGTTTCTGTGGGTCAAGAATCTGGGTGCAGCTTAGCTGGGGGCCTCTAGCTCAGGGTCTCATACAGGCCACATCAAGGCATCGGGCCAGGGATGTGGTCATCTCAAGGTTTGACTGCAGAATCCAAGTTCACTCTCATGGCTGTTGGCAGACCTCAAGTCCTCGCTGGCTGTTGTCCAGAGACAACGATTCCTTGCCACATGGACTTCACAGTGCCGCTCACAAAATGGTGACTAGCTTCCTTCAGAGCAAGTGAGAGAGGGCAAAGAATAATGGAAACCATAGTCTTTTTGTATCCTGCTCTCACCACTTCTGCCATATTCTGTGCATTAGAAGCAAATTACTAGATCCAACCCACACTCAAGGGGAAGAGATCACACAGGGCACAGATCCACAACGGGGGACCCTGGACACTGTCATAGAGGCTACCTGTCACACCTGATGCCACGTCTGCCTCTTTTGGGCTTTGGCCACAGTCCTTGCACCCTTACTCCAACAATTACTTTCTTCTCCTCTGTTCAGATGCAGATAAAGTTGACATCAAGTGGACCTCACCACTCTTCTCCACCCTGAAGAAAGTAGACATCAGGTCCCAAGTCCACAAGGATGGAGCTGAACTTCAAGGACAAGTGCATCACAAGCCAGGTAACCTCCTTCCCCTGGTGGCCCCTGTTTAGAATTATCATGGCACACTGACGTGGGTTCAGTGGCGTAACACCCAGGACTAGAAGCATCAGAATTCCTCCTTGCCAATCATCCCTTTCTCCCCACCCCCATCGGCTCCCAGAGGACACTAATGAACTCATCTACAAAGCAGAAACAGACCCACAGACATAGCAAACAATCTTATGGTTACCAGGGGAAAGGGGGTGGGAAGGGGTAAACTGGGGAGTTTGAGATTGACAAATGTTAACCACTATATATAAAAATAGATTTAAAAAAACAAATTTCTTCTGTACAGCACAGGGAACTATAGTCAATATCTTGTAATAACCTTTAATGAAAATGAATATATGTGTGTATGTGTATATATATATATATATATATTTATATATATGCATGACTGGGATGGTATACAGTATAACAGAAATTGACACACTGTAACTAACTATACTTCAGTTTAAAAAAAAAAAAGATTCCAAGGGATTTTTCCATATAAGGAATAACAAACAGAAATCAAAGTCTCACTGTAATAATAACTTGGCCAATTCCCTAAAGGGAATTCCTGAAAGCCCTGTATCCCCCCACTGAACGCTGAATCTAAACCTTGGGGTTTTACCCCAGCCACATATTGCAAGGAATTAGTGGAAAAGGTTGAGACACAGGGAGACAGAGGAAACAGAGAGAAAGAGGATCTTGCCCCAGAAAGGAACTCCAGATCACTTTGCCAAAAACACCTCTCGAAGCTGGAAAGAGAATGTGGCTGGCCTGAGCCATTTCTAATGACTGGGGCTGAAATGCTTTTCCATGAAGATTGGCAGGAGAGCCTGAGGCACAACGTATATATAGCACAGGAGGATGGATGGATGGAGGGATGAGGGGATGGATGGGGGAGGGAGGGATGGATAAGGGGATGGATGGGGGAGGGAGGGATGGATGAGGGGATGGATGGGGGAGGGAGGGATAGAGGGAGGGAAGGATGGACAGATTGATACAAATACACCTTTTCCTAAGCTGAATTTTGTTATTTTTATTAGTATAGCATCACTATACAGAAAAGCCAGTGAAATCATCACTGTTTTCTCTTGATGTCTGTAGCCCCAAAAAGCTCTTTGCAGGATCTACCAAAACCTCAGATAATGCAGAAGGAAGAGCTGGTAACTGTGCAATCCACAGACCTTTCTGCCAGGGAGTTTGTGGTCTACCAGCACGGCCTCTCCATCCTGCACCTCCTCATCCCCCAGCTTCACGTGAGTCTGGCGTCTGCCCTCTCTGTGGAGCGGTCACCCGTGGAGCCAAGGAGGTCAGGGTGGCCAGGAAGGAGGCTTTGAGGTGGTGGATAGCCCTTAGCATGAAGCATCCGGAACAGGGAACTTTCTAAGTCTCTCCTTTAAGGGGACTGATGGGAGTCACTTCACAACCTAAGGTCTGAGCTCTCAGATGATAGGACAGTAAGTGTAATGAATCCAGCATTTTGTGCAGGACAGAAAATGCTCTTTTAATTTGCATTAATTAACTCATTTAATCTTCACAAAAACCCTATGGCAAAGATACTATCATGTTTTTTCCTCATTTTAAAATGGAGGGGAAATACACAAGGTGGTTGAGGAAACTTACCCAAGAACGTACAATAAAAGGGTGGAGCCGGGTTAGAACCCAGGCATCATGGCCGGGGAGCCTTCGCGCCTGACTGCCACTTTACCTCTGTTTAGAAAAGCAGTAAGCCAATGCTTATAGTTCTCCTGAATTTCAAACACCGAGTTAAATACTCTTTCCATTGTTCCTATGTAGTACAATCGACTTATCCTGCTCAATTTAAATTGATGTTCCAAAGCATTTACTTCCCATTACTTTGGTTGGTGCTATGTAACTGAGCTGCATGAGAATTTTTTTAGCAAAAGGATGGGTTTTGGTTTTGTTTTCATTTTTGTTTCTTTGCAGGCTCCAGAGATCACCCTGCAGATTGCTTCCCGTCTTCCTGCCATGGAAGCTTCAGACAATGCCTTCCAGGGTTCCTTCTTCTATCAGGTCCTTCAAATTCCCAGCCCCAGATGTGGGTTTATAGAATTCTAGGGTCTTATAAAGAGAGAAGCCAAAAGAACAAATGTCATAAACGTTTTTCTCTCTCAAGTCCTCACATATTTTATTTCCTCTAGGTAATAAGTCATTTAGCTAAGGCATAATAAATGTCACCATGTAAGAGCTTTCTCTAATTAGTGAAATGACTCTGTCCTGGGCTGGTGCCCAGAGACTCATAATGGCTCTGCGCCCATTAATGAATTTCTGTCATTACCAAAGCCAGTTGGTTCCAGGCTGGTGTTTCCTGTAAGAGTCATGGTTCCAGCTTCAGGAACTCCTGCACAGTCAGCACCTTTCTACAGAGAGGGATCTAACTTGTTCCTGCCCTGGAAGTTCCTCAGATATGTAGACTGGCAGTGCCTGGGTAGATATGGACCTTAAAGACTCAGACACTGCATTGGTAAACACTATTGTGAGAGGCAGAACTGCTAACCAATGTTAGAGGATGAGGAAATAGTTTATTCTTGACTACTAGGTTGTTAGGCGATTTAATAAGACCAAAAATGACTCATATGTCGTATTCTTCAGGCATTACTTCACTTGATCCTCAAGGCAATCTATGAAATTGGCAAGAATTTAATCCCATTTTACTGATGGGAAAACAGACCAGATTCACTGAGTGCTGCGTGCTAGGCACTTGGCCGTGTGTCTCATGTATTATCTCACTTGTAACTTTCAGGAGCCCAACCCCAAGGGATGCGTGTCTTGTCATTTCCATTTTATGAATTAGGAAATTGAGGCCCAGGGGGGCCCAGTGACTTGCCCAAGATCACAGTGTAGCAAGAGTTGAAACTCAAGCCCAGGTACATTTGACACCAAACTCATTTTTTAACCACCAGTCTGTGCTGCCACCCACAGCTGGTTCCAGAAACTGATCTGGTTCCAGAGACTGTCTGATTCCAAACCATCCAAGGCTTTTCTGTACCAACCTATTGTCTCTTAAGAGGATGAACTAGGAGTTATTTCAAATCAACTAGACAAGACAGGAGATCTGAGAACTTGATTACAATAAAGTCACGAAAGGCAAGGAAAGCCTGAAAGCCCTATAAGGCAATGCTTCTCAAACTGCGGTCCCTGGACCTCATGAACCAACCATCTGGGAATCTGGTGAAAATGGAAATGCCAAGCCCCACTTAAAGCCCAGGAAACCAGAAATTCTGGGGTGGGCCCCCGAAGTGGAATCGCCCTCATGTGATTGTTACTCACACTAAAGTTTGAGGACTGCTGTGTAAGGAAATAGTAATTGGATGACATTGATTTAAAAAAAAAACAAACCAGAAACATGACAGAGGGAGGGTATAGCTCAGTGGTAGGGCCTCCGTTTAATAAATAAATAAATAAATAAACCTAATTACTTCCTCCCCCTCAACATTTTTTTAAATAGATACATGAATGATTTTTCTCTGAATTTCCGATTGTTTATTTTCTGTAAGCTAAGGGTAGCAAAAAAAAAAATTGGGAGACAGTGGAGAAAATGATTTATTCAGAGAGTTGAGCTAAAACGGTCCTTTTTCCCTTGACATCTGAATCTTGCCTTCAGTAAATTTCCATTAGGCCCAGGGAGTCTCTGATGTTATGATTCCAAAAGTTGTTTTACATCATATAAAACTAGAAAAAGAAAGAGGCAGTAAAAATGTTCCCTGAGGGTGACATCTCTGGGTTTGGGTATTTTCTCCACTCAGAGTGCTGAAAACACACTGTTTGTTGGGAGAGAATGTTTGGCATCGGTGGGAGGCTTTGTTCTGCTGTTGATCCACTGCCTGGCCCACATTGCTGCCCAGGACCTCCACCAGGACTCCAACCCCGCCTTCCTGAGGTCCTTTTACAAGGTATTTATAACACACACGGGGCTTTTTGATTCTCCATCTCTGTGACTCACAGCCCAGTCCCCAGGAGAGTAAATGCCATAAGCTTGGTAACATTTCAAATCTACTTCAATCCCATTGGTGGCCTTTGGTTCCTCCTGCCTGGCCAAGAAGAGTTTCCCAATCAAATTTCCTGTGGCAGCATATGACCAAGTGCATGCACCACTCTAAGAATGCTGGAGAGACATGATCTTCCTGTGAGAACAGCGTCACAGCTCTCTGTGGGAATTTCACTGTCAACATGTAAACTTCACCAGAATCACAAATGACAGTGGTAACCTGTGATGAGAGCAAGTAAAGACGACAAATCGCAAACCCCACTTTGCTTTCAACTATTATTGTAAAACTTAAATAGCAATTGCCTGGAAGCCGAAGTGATCTGCCCCCTGACCTTTTCCTTGACCAGGGGTTGAAGGCTTATTTCAGGGAAGCATTCTCCATCACACTGCAAATGTCAGCAGCTTCCCGGGACAGTCAGCTTGACCAAAGCCTAAGTGCTATTCTGCTGGACGAGCAGCCCACCTCCGAAACAGGAAGGGATCTTCTCTCTAAACTCATTGAAGGGAAGCACCAGTCTCTCCTGGAGCCAGAGTCATCAGAAGAGGTAACTGGCTTCAACTTGCGCAGCACGCGGTCTCGATTAAAATCAACCCCTCACGGAGTAAATGCCTCAGGGTGTGACCCAGTCAGATATTTCTGGCCTCCCTAGGTGGTGCACTGGCTTGACGCTCAGTCTGCTTCTCAAACCACAAGAGAAGAAGATGGTCTTCTTAAAAAGACCATCTCCCATTAAAGGTCAATTCATTCTTGAGTTATAAACAAGAACATATCTTTTTTCATTATGTATATAAAGCTTCATAAATTTCAAGGCATATTTTATATACACATATATATATAGTCTCATTTGATCCACCCAGCAATCCTGCAAAATAGGAAGCATAAACGTTTTTAGTTACATTTTGTATTTAAGGAGAGATTAAGCAACTTGACCCAAACCGTATGGCTATTTGTAGTGGTAGATCTAAGGCTAGATTCTGGATGTCCTGACTCCTAAGTAAATGTTCTGTGTACATCTCTCTGAAATCAAATCTCCATTAGTTACTGAGTCAGAGATTTACTTTGTGGCTGTTGATGGTGATGGCGACATTGGTCACCCAGATCACAGAACCATTACACTCTAGCTCCTGCGAAACTCAGAGAAGGGTCAGTTCTCTGTCCTCACCTGACAGCAGCATTTGACACACGTGGTCCCTTCCTCCTCCTGATCCATCTTCTTTACTTGGTTCCCAGGACACTGGCTTCCTCTGGTTTTCCTCCAACCTCTCTGATTGTTCCCTCTCAGCCTCCTCTGCTGACCCTCCTCTTCTTTACATTAAAGGAACAGGATTCCGTCTGTCCTCTAGTCATTCCCCTTGGGGTTCTCATCCAGTCTTCTAGCTTTAAATCCCACCTATATGTCAGCAACTCTCAAATTTTTATCTCCAGCCCCAACGCAACTCTCTAACTCAGCTCATATCCAACTTACTAGCCACCCTCACTGGTAAGTCTAATAACATGCCCCAAACCAGTTCTTTCCAAACCTGCTCCACTGGAACCTTCCCCATCTCAGTTGATGGCCACTGTATTCTTCTGATTTTTCAGGCCAGAGCCTTCCTTAAAACCTCTCTCTCTGTTACGTTCACCCCACAACCAATCCATCAAGAAATTCT
Organism: Camelus dromedarius; assembly: GCF_036321535.1. Lineage (NCBI taxonomy): Eukaryota > Metazoa > Chordata > Mammalia > Artiodactyla > Camelidae > Camelus > Camelus dromedarius. Next base: position 3,813,473 of record NC_087469.1, read on the forward strand.
TCAGAAACTCTTCCTTCACAAACTCTGCCTTCAAGTATATCCATCACCTGCCCACTTCTCATCACCTATGCTGCGGCCTGCCTGGTGCAAGGCATCGCTTGCCAGGACTGCTACCAGACTTACTGATCACCCTGAGTCCGAGCTTGCCTCTCTTCAGTCTAGTCTCACACAGTCTGAGTCATCCTTTTAAAATGAAAACTGGGGCTGCTCAAAACCCCCGTGTGGTCCCCATTTCACATGAGTAAAAGCCAAGGAAGCCGAGTCCCTCTTGCATCTCACTCCCTCACCTGCTACTTTCCCCCTCATTCACTCAACTCCAACCACACTTTCCTCCTTGCTGTTCTTCAGACTTACCAGGGACACTCCCGTCTTAAGGATTCCCTCTGCCTGCAACACTCCCTCCTCTAAGGCAGTAGCTCCCAACCAGGAGCAACCTTATCCCCGACAGGACATATGGTAATGTCCGGAAATATTTTTGATTGTCCGACTCAGAGGAGGGGAATGTTAGTGTTAACTGGCAGGCAGAGGCCAGGGATGCTGCTAAACATCCTACAAGGCAAAGGACAGCCCCACAACAAAGAAGTACCCATCCCAAAACGTCCATAGTGCTGAGGCTGAGAAACCTGGATCTGTGCCTGACTCCCTTGCCTCCTTCATGTCTTCATTCAGTGTCATCTTCTCAGTGACTCCCCTGACTGGCCCATCTTCATCTGCAACCCTCTTTGCCCACTTTTCCTTACTCTTCTCTGCTTTTCTTTACCCTGTATCATGTCCTAACCTTCTACATCGTTTACTTACTTTGACATATTACTTTTCTTCCCCTGCTGGAATATAAGCCCCGCGAGGGCAGAGCTGTTTGCTGTGCTTTTCCTGTCGTAGCCCAAGTGCCAGGCTCAGAGCAGGCTTTCAGTGTATTTACTGTGCTGATGGATGGATTTACATGGTCCTGGATGCTATGTACTGAAACATTTCGGTCTATGAGACCTAGCTAGAGGGCAGATAATCACAAACACTGCGTACCTGCCACTTGCCATGTGTCAGGTGTTCTGCTGAGAGGTTTTTTTTTTAACTTAGACATGTAAGAATTTTTTTTTCAATGAAGTACAGTCAGTTACGATGTGTTCATTTCTGGTGTACAGCACAATGTCCCAGTCATGCATATACATACACATATTCATTTTCATATTTTTTATTAAAGATTATAAGATATTGAACATAGTTCCCTGTGCTACACAGAAGAAACATTTTTAGACATACAAGTTTTTTTTAAGTTTTTTTAATTGAGCTGTAGTCAGTTTACACTGTTGCATCAATTTCGGGTGTAAGCACAGTTCTTCATATGTGAACATACATATATTCATTCTCATATTTTTTCACCGTGAGCTACTACAAGATCTTGAATATATTTCCCTGCGCTATGCGGTATAAACTTGTTTGTCTATTTTATATATACCAGTCAGTATCTTCTGCTGAGAGTTTTACACGCATTATCTCATTTCATCTTCCTCATACCCTGATAAGGTAGATGCTGCCTTTAGTCCTAACTTACAGATGAGAAAACTGAGGCTTACAAGTGTTAAAAACAACTTCCCCGAGGCAGAGAGAGTTGTGGAGCTGGGACGTTAGTACTTTGCCAACCACCATCTAGAAAGAGGTCTTATTTTATTTTAAAAGCAGAATTGTACATAGTGCTTTCAGGTACTGGCTAAGAAGATCCAAGAATATGTAAAAGAAATGACAGCAAAGGTATTAATTATATTATCATTTATCCTCCACATTGTCTACAGTATATTAAGAAAAATAAAGACCGCCTCCTCTTCACCAATATGGAACATTTCCTGAAAAACATCCTCGATGCAGAAAAACCAAGAGATCAGCTTGGGGGTGAAGATAAGGTGAGATGCCCATATGAGCCACAGCACTGAGACCGTACTTTGTTGTATACAGTGGAACTCTTTGTTGTGTGTTTTTTGGCCATTCTTATAGTTGAACACATCAGCAGAACAAAGGATTGGAAATTGATGGTGGCATGAACAGGTTACATCATCAGTCACTTATTTAAAACCTTTACCAACAGATGGTAGATCTTAGATGTCAGAGTTAATCCCCCTGCCTTCAGGCACGTCAGGAATTAATCCTAGAGAACAGGACTGAGACTTAGACCTGCCCCGGTTCACCCAGCTGGAAGAAGCCAGGCAGTAACTAGAACTCGGGTCCACTGTCTTCTCATTCAGGGTTCCTCCCCCAGTACCATAATAATACCCACTGCTGTTTCATAAGGTTGTTTTTAATCTTAAGCATTTAAAATGTTGCTGTATCTTTAAAAACCAACAAATATTTTGGTTCCAAATGACCACCACTAATATGTTGTAATGTGTAACTAGACAAGAGGAAACCCCCGAACATCTTCATTTTTCTCATGCAGAGCACTGACCCAAACACACTGAGATCAAGATCAGAACCCAGCAATCTAGCGACGTAACTGAGCAGCGACTCCAGCCCCGAGTCCCAGTCCACCTTAAAGTTATCACCAGTGTCTGGGGTGAAAACTACTCTTAAAACTTTATTCAAATATAATACAACGTTTAAAACTACACATCACAAATGTGCACCCCATGAACTATCCAAAGTAAACACTCCCAAACAAGCATCCAGATAAAGAAACAGAACATGGTCAGCTTCCCAGAAGCACCCCAGGTCTCCTTTGTCTGGGCACCCATATACCCTGAGAGTGGTCACTATCCTGACTCCAAACATTGTAAATTGTTTTTGCTTATTCATGAATTTTATATAAATAGAGTCATAAGCTATGAATTAATTTATTGCTCATGTTTGTGAGATTCATCCATACTGTTGCAGGTGGCTGTGGTTTGTTGATTCTCCTTGTTGTAAAGGATTCCACTGTGCAGATCTATCCCAATGTATCCATTCTTTCTAAACTGATGCACATGTGGGTATTTCCCAGGTGGGGGTTATTACGAATAGTCCTGTGCACCTTTTGATGACTATACCTGGCCAGGTATTTACTTAGGACTAGAACTTCTGGCTCTAACGGTATGGACACGCTCGATATTAATATCTGTTATCAACCAGAGTTTCAAAGTGATCATATAGTGACATGCTGCCACCAGCAGTGGACCAGAGTTCTGATTGCTCTCCATCCTTCTCAGAACTAGCATTTCCCATCTTTTTTATTTTACCCATTCTTCTGGGTGTGTGGTTTTACTTCGCATTTCCCTGAGGGCCAGTGCAGCTGAGTGTCTTTCATATATTTATATCCAGTGTTTGAATATCTTCTCTCGAGAAGTGCCTATGCATTCCTTTTGCCAGTTTGTCATTGGAGTGCCTTTTTAAATGGGTGTGTAGGAATTCTTTATTCTGCAACTATTTTTCCTCATTCGGTGGACTGTCTTTTTACAGAAATAACTATATGTTTCTTTTTCTGTTTTGTTTTTAGATCTAGCAAGAAAACGGGTGGCCTCATTTCAGTCCGCGTTTTTCAAAGTTGTTAAATATGTCAATATAACACCAACAAAGCTGTAAGAGAATTGATGGAAAAGACCTATAACATTCATGTATAAATCATATAAATGTATATTATAACTTGGAGTGGATATGTAACACAATGGGCCAGTATTTGACACAGAAGAAAAAGATGCTGAAATTTTCACGGTGATTAAAAGAGATTAGACCACGTATTTAAAGATATTGACTGAACTTCTTTCTAGAAATGTAAAATTTGTATATATCCTCATGTATCAGGCTGACTAAGTTATCTAAAATTGTTCACCAAGTCCCACAAAAGGAGATGAGTGTATTTGCAAAATATTTGGTGATCTGGAATGAGAGTACATAAAATACATGCCACGTGGCATATACGAAATTCACTTTGGAGGCCCTGATTGGAACACTTCAAAGAGATAAGCAGTTATCTGAAACTGAAGTTCCAGAATAGATCTGAATACTAATTAGAGATACAGCCATCACATGAATTCAAAGTTTTTAATGCAAACTCACAATCAAAGGCTGTTCAGATCACAGACTTAATGTCTGCAATTCAACCTTTTTCACATGGATAATTTTCTGTTTTGTGCTTCAAGATGAGTAGCCAAAGGTTTTTATTTCTTAGTATAAAAACTGCTGTTGAGTCTCCCAAGCAATGCAAGGAAGGTAGACAGGTAAAGCATTAAAACTTAAACATTATACGGGTAGATAATAAATGATAACTAATTATTTAATTCAGTGACCATCTCATAGTCAACATTTTTAGTCCTGTAAGTCTTTTGTCCTAATTAAAACATGTTTATCTGTGGCTGGGGATTTAGCTGTAAATCCAACCAGTCAAAATACCAATAGTAAATTACTTTAGAGAAAACTTAAAATAAAAACACCGAGACAACATGACAAGAAGATTTACGATTAAGGTTTAACAAAGAGTTTTAAATCCAGCCATAAGGAAGCTCTGCTCAGAATCAACTCATTATGTCCAACTCCTCCGTTTCTCCATCTTACACTGGCACTGAGTTCTTATTTCTTTGCTGCTAGGGGTTGGTCACTTAGGCATCTCCAAGAGTCATTCAGTTTAAATCATTAGATTAGCCATCAGGCAAAGTCAGTACCAAATCTGTCAGCCTTGAAACTGTTTTCATTAGTTACCGTCTCAATTAAAATGACCTGCTGCCTTTACAGCACAGACACTAACAAAATGGTAGTTGCCATAAGAATGGACTATGAGGTCCCTGTTTGGTCTTCCCATGAACTGAGAATTCTTAAATAAAGCACACCCCTCAAATTAATGCATAATAACTTTATAAGATTAAAGACTTCTTCAGTACTTTGAGAAGACAAGTCTTATTTTGATAGGATAAATGTTGATTGTGTGTCAAGAACTATTCACATAAATTATGAAATGTATTTCCTGAAAACATAGTGAAGATTCATTAGGCCAGGTAACAAAACTATTTAAAATAGCTTGATCAAGAGTCCAGGTCCTCAGAGAGGTGGCAAAGAAAAAGTTGTGCAGAAATTAAAGATCTTTTTTTCCATATCCCCATTCTTTGCTGTACAAGGCACTGACCAAAACATGATTCTGTGAACTTCCTGGCTGACTTCTTGGGCCCTCCCTCTATCTGATTCTATTAATACACTAGCAGCTGCAGGCTTTTAGTAAGCACATGCTTTTTAATGGAAATGCCACAGATTTTAAGGCAGGGATCATGTTCTCCTTCCTGCTGTATTACGTGTATTTATTGCTCAATCAAATCAATAGTAATTTAAAGTTTTGAGATTCTAGTTATCTTTAAAGAATTGGCTTGTATGCACACACATGCACAGCCGACTGACCAGAAAAAGAATAAGAAAACCTTAATAGATAGAAGCCGTATTCTACAAACTGCCAACAAAAAGGACCCTTTCCCAAAAATACAATACAATTAAAATAATTCTTCTTAAAACAATTTTTATTTCAAAAGTTGTACATAGACTTCTGCTTCCAGGAAGATAAAATAGATATCCTTTTCCCTACTCCTCCCACCAAGTAGAATTATATATACACTTTTGGTGGGAACATAAATTGGTGCAGCCACCATGGAGAACAATCAGAAGGTTCCTTAAACTAAAAATAGAGTTACCATCTGATCCAGCAATCCCATTCCTGGGCATATATCGAAAAGATGAAAGCTCTATTTCAAAAAGATACATGCACCCCAATGTCCATAGCAGCACTATTTATAGCAGCCAAGACATGGAAACATCCTAAATGTCCATTAACAGATGACTGGATAAAGAACTTGTGGTGTATGTATATGATGGAATACTACTCAGCCATAAAAAAAGAATGAAATAATGCCATTTGCAGCAACTTGGATGGACCTAGAGATTATCATACTAAGTGAAATAAGTCAGACAGAAAAAGATAAATATTACATGGTATCACTTATACATGGAATATAAGAAACAGTACAGATGAACTCATTTACAAAACAGAAACAAACTTACAGACACAGAAAATAAACTTATGGCTACCAAAGGGGAATAGAGGGTGGTAACTTGGGAGTATGGGATTAAGCACAGTCCATAAAAAGAAGAACTATTGAATTAGGCTTCCTCAAAATTTAAAACATTTGCTCTGTAAAAGACTCTATCAAGGGGACAAAAAGATAAACAACTGGAAGAAAATATTTTCAAACTACACATATGACAAAGGACCAGTACCTAAAATATATATAAAGGACTCTCAAAAGTCAATGATTAAAAAGCCACAATCCAATTAAAAAGTGTCAAGATATGCACACACATTTCACCAAAGAGGATATACAGATGGCAAATAAACACATGAAAACAAGTTTAACATCACTAGATGTCAGGGAACTGTAAATTAAAACTACAATGAGATGACTCTTTTTTTTAAGCCATTGTGATGTGTGTAGTGATAACACCAGAGACTGGCATGGATGCAGAGAAACTGGATAATCATGCATTGCTGGTGGGAGTGGAAAATGATACAACCACTCTGTAAAACAGTCTGACAGTTTCTTTAAAATCTAAACATGGAACTACCATGTAACCCAGCAATTGCCCTCCTAGGCACTTAGAAAAGAGAAATTAACTTATGTTTACACATTATGTACAAGAATGTTTACCACAGCTTTTCTCATAATTCCCCAAATGAGAAACAACTCAGCCGTCATCCTTCAACAGGTTAAACAAATTGTGGCATATCCATACCTTGGAATACTATGCAGCAATAATCAGGAACAGACTACTGCTACATACGAGAGTCTGGATAAATCCCCAAAGAATTATGCTTAGTGAAAAAGCCAGTTCCAAAGGGGTCCAGTATGATTCCATTTATAACATTCTTGAGATGACAAAATTATAGAAATGAACAGACTAGTGATTGTCAAGGGATAAGGAAGGACGAATGTGAGAGGAAAGCAGGTGTGATGATAAAAGAGCAACAACACGGATGGTTGTGGTGATGGAAATGTTCTGCATTTTGACAGCACCAGGGCCAATATCTGGTTGTGACATTATAGTACAGTTTTGCAAAATGTTACCATTGATGGAAACTGGATAAAGGGTACCCAGGATCTATTTCTTAACTGCATGTGACTCTACAATTCTCTCAAGTTTAGTTTTTTTAAAGAAAAACAGTGATATATACTCAAAGAAAATCTCAAAATGCATACTAGGAAGATCTAATTTGGCTGTTATACTGATTGACCAATAGATACAGGATTCATTTATTTGGAGGCTCGAACTGTATTGACTACTTTTAATCACAACCAAAAATATAGAGTGCACTGTATTTTCCCTTTGAGTTCAAGGCCACATGAGAAGCTCTAAAGAATTACACAGGGTCTAAGGATGTCTCCCTCTGGGCCAAGTCATAGAGCACTGATGGAACCAATTTCTGTCTGAGCACCAGCTTGGAACTATTCACGTTAACGGCTGTCCCTAGTACTGTGCTACATAGAATTGTGAGGCAACCTCTGCACTCAGACAAGAACCTTGTGATTGACTAGCACGTCCGTGATGGGCAAGGGGTGCAGGAGTGGTCATCCATGTGCCACTGATCTGTCATCTCTGTTCCCCGGAAGTCATTCTGTAAAACCAACCTTAGAAATTTCAAGAGACACTTTGTTAATAAAACCCTCTGTGTGAAGGTTCTTAGAAACCCATTCTTCTGTCGCAGCCAAGTACTACAGTATGTTTTACACATGGTAACTTCCACACAGTTCTTTCATTTTTCAGTCCAACAAATTTTACACATAAATAACACCCACAGAAAAAATCACGAATTGAAATCCAAAATAACATCATTAGGGAAGATATAAGGTAGAAATCAGAAAGACTAGACAGGACTGCGACTCACACTGGCAGAAAGAAAGCTTAAAACAATCATGGTCTAAAAAGGAATGAGATTAAAGCAATCAAATAATAGTTATGACAAAGAAAATGATCTACCATGAAGAGAGCTGGTATCCCTGAAACGGACAAAGAAAGCATTCAAATGTAATATTGTGGAAGACTGCTTTAAAAAAATTAAATCTGCAGATCAGAAAGAGGCACAATGTTTCAAGGGGGAAAAAATGATACAGAATGATTGACCAAGACATAGGCTTCAAGTATAAAGAAAGAATCTTTCAGACTAGCAGGCGAAGGAAGTCACCTTAAAATCAAACGTACATTTTCATGTGAGTGGTGCGAGTTGGGGAAATCAAGCTGATCTTAGGTTTCTGGACAAAAACAACAGATTAGAGTGATGGCTATGAAGCTGTAAGAGAAAGAAAACATGACCTAAGATGTTAATACTCAGACAAGTCATGCTTCAAGTATGAAAGAATAACGAGCCTCGGGCACAAATGAGCTCACAGTAGAGCAGCTCTGAGCCGTTTGTGGAAAAGCTGCTTCTCAACAATGAACTCCAGTTAACCAAAGACGACTCAAAACAGATTCCACATTTAGAAGAGAATAATGAGCATTCATAGAATCAGTTGAAATGCAGAACTCAGAAAAGACAGCTATAGGAATAATTGTTTCAGGAGAGAACATAAATGTTCAGCCTTGACATTAAAAAGGTTGTGTATCTGAAAGTTGCCAAGAGAGTAAGAAAAGTTCTTATTACAGGGGGAGAAAAAAACTGTAACTACATATGGTGACAGAGGTAAGACATTGTGGTGATCACTTCAACATGATTTGATATTTGTATATATCGTATATACCTGAAACTAACAATGTCACATGTCAATTACACCTCAATTTTTTAATGACATGGGGAATGAGGGACAAGTCAAAAATGAAGAATGCTAAATTCTGTAGCTTGCATAGCAACATAATCAATACAGTATTTTTTTTTTAAGTTTTAACAACTGTTTTAGCCTCTGGGTGTTCCTTTTTTTAAACCATAAAAGAAATCCTTCAAAAAATTACTTTGTGGTAGAAAATCTTATGACTATTTCAACAGTTTTCAGTTTCGTTTTAGGTTTCTCCATTTGGTCAAGATCAGGCAAAGTTAAATCCAAGTTTCTAACAAGCAGCTCCAGTGGTATGGTTTTCCTATTAAGTTGTGTATCAGTTCTCACATCTGTGCATAAATAGAGGATGACTGGGAAGATGGTCACCATTTAATGTTAATGATGGTAATTTTTGGCTGGATGGGAGAGATTTTTATTTCCTTGGTACTAGTTTTTTCTGCTTAGCTTGAATTCTTCAGAATGAGCTATATCACTCACAAAATATCATAATGAAGCCTATTAAGAGGTCAAGAAATAAACCAAATTTTTAAAAGGGAATTTTGTACCTTAAAAAGTAATTTTCAAGCTCTTACTGACCTTATAAGATAGAACAGTGATGGCAGGTAATAAAGTAGAACCAGAATACTCTAGCAAGAGGATAACTCTCCCCTCAGTGAAGGTCTACTTTTCTTTTAATGACTAATAAAGAAATAAGAACTTTTAAAACTTTCTCACAACAAATTCAACTAGGAAGGTTATTAAAAACACAGCACGTTTATTTAAACTGTTCCTTTTCATAATTCATTGAATCTTATCACAGGTCAGTATCTTCATTCTATTACCTTATTGGGTACATTCACTAGTGGTACATAAAACTTCATATAAAATTAAATAAGAATTAAAAGTACAGCTAAGAACATAGTCACGATCTGTGTGAGAGGACTCGCTATCACGCACCCTAGTCCCTAATGTGGTTATTTTTTCTGCTTCCTGAGCCTCTCAACCCTAAACTCACTTCTGTTTCAGAGGACATAAATCCCCCTGAGGGCCCAGCCACTGCGTTACCGGTTCGCGTTGACCCAGTGGTACCTGTCCACGCGGGGTACAGCAGCTGGCCTATGACCCTTAGGGTTCTTATGCAACGCATGATAAGCACTTCCCAGGAGGCCCATACGCCCAGCCGCCATATTCTTTTTGTGGGGCATTTGGAACCAAGCCTGAAAGGGCTGTTTCAAGTTTTCAACCTAGGGAGAATAAAGAGGGAAAAAAAGGAGTATGAAGATTTTCTGTAAACTAATAAACCAGCTCTAAGGATCAAATATAAACTCACAAATCACACGTTAAACCTCTCAAAAGCATAGAAGACACAAATGAATATATATCAAAGTAGACCATTATCTTTGGAAAGTCGGCTAGCATTGGTGGGTATGAAATAAGTCACTTCATATCTTTTAACAAAATTCTTTAATCCAACCCAAAATTTAAAAAACACATTTACTCTTCAATAAAAAATGGTTAAAAAAAAAAAAACACATTTACTCAAATTTGCATATAGTCCTGTGTTCTTCCCTACCCGATCCCACCTCACTAGCTCAACCCAAAACTGTCTCATCAGGATCCCTGAGGTTAATGTCTACAAACACCCATCTTAAACATCCTGGATGACCGCTGCAAATGTTTTGCAGACCACACTTTGAAAGGACATTGCTCTAAAAGAATAAAGCTGACTTTAGATCTGGTCCCTAGATGATCTAAGATCTCTCTAAGCATAAAAATAGAACTAAGGGCAAATATTTTACTATATAATTCTAAACTTCTATACACTGAATATGAACTGTATATATAGTTTAGAATGTCAAACAAGTTAGGGGAAAATATTTGCCAGTAATATGACAAGGGGTTAAAATATTCCTAACCTTTGAAGAGCCTATAACAACACATTAGGAGCTCAAATGATAAATAGGTGAAAAAGGAAAAAATTCATAAGACAGTTAAGTACTTAAAACATTTGGGTACATGAAGTTTTTGTTTTAATGTGTGATTTCATTAATGATACATAAAATAGGTGACTTAATTCAAATGCTGTCTATTTTTCAGTGAGATACCCAATTTTAGGGAAATCATAAAACAAACACTTTCACATAATGCTGGTGAAACACTACAAATAAAAAACATCTTTCTAGAAAGTACTTTGTGGTCTATTAAGAACCTATAATATGTCCATACTCAATGACCCAATAATTGCAACTTTTGAGAATCAAATCTTCAGAAATAACTAAAAGTTCAGACATCTCTGAACCTTAAGTTGAAAAAAAGAAGTTAGCTTTTTTAATATCACAACAATGTGAAAACAACCTAGATGTCTGTCAATAATACACTAGCTAAATTGAGGGAAACAAATGGTAAAAAATATTAAGTATTTAAATTGCTTTAACATGTCAATACATAAGTGATTAAGAAAAAAAAAGTACATGCAAGCTGTCAAGAGATTCTCCCTAGATCAGTGTTTCTTAAACTGTGGGTTGCCACCATCAGTGGGTCATAAAATCAGTTTAGGTGGCTGACATCGATTTAATTTAATAAGGTTTTGAGGCATTGTGCCTAGTAAGGTAAGTATGGTTTCATGAAACCTATTTCCAATATATAGAGATGCATATCTTCCTATAATCATAGTTGTGGCTTTTTTAGAAAAACTACTCTGGAGGTGGAATTCTAGATCTTTTATCGTTGGTAATATTCGAAATGTTCTACAAGTGGTATGTTATTTTCTGTTGCCAAAAAAATCAACTAATATTTAGTTATGAAGGAATTTAGGTGAAAGGAAGTTTATGTATGTTCAAATACTGTATGAAGAAGTGGGACAAAAAAGATGGTATCTGTCCTGAGCACCCAGCCAAGGAGAGGAAATACAGAGAGAGAAGAAAGAAAAAGAAAAGTAGGAAAAGTTTTGCCAGAATATTAATATTGTGATTTTAATTTTTATAGTTTTGATTTTTCCATGTCTTCCAATTTTTTCTTTTTTTTTTTTTTACTTTTACAGTGAGCATATTCTTTTTAGAATTAGAATAGAAAAAAAAAGTGAGGAGACGAAACGGAACACACTTTACCTGGTAAATGCTCTTTGGATTGCTGACTTTAGGAATTATCTGAGGTTCTTTGTTACAACTTTCCTCATCATCAGAGGACGTGCCAGAGGAGTAATCTAACGTGGCTCTACTGACAGCATCACTGATTTGTTGGGATAATTCCCATTCCTCCCATCTGCCTTTGAAAGAAGCAATTGTAAATGGATGATTTTTCTCACCGTACCTAAGCAGGAAAGGAAAATAAAGCATTCACTAAGGATTTAGTTTCCCATAGGTTTTTATCTCTAATCTTTTCTGGAAACAACTCAATAACTTATAAGAAGAGTTACTTGAAAAGCAAATTGTTAAGACCTACTGTGTAGCACAGAGAACTGTATTCAGTTTCCTGTAATGAGCTGTAATGGAAACGAATCTGAAAATATACATATGTATGTATATGTATAACTGAATCCCTTTGCTGTACACATGAAACATTGTAAATTGACTACACTTCAATTAAAAAATATATGAATTTTTTAAAAAGAGGAAAAAACTGTGAGGGCTTGGCCAAGATGGTGGAGTAGGAAGACCCTGAGCTCACCTCCTCTCAGGGGCACACCCAGATTACAACTATTTAGAGAGCTACTATTGATGAGAGACTGGAATCTAGCAGAAAAGGTCTTCTACAGCTAAAGATGTAAAGAAGGAACCACAAGGAGACAGGTAAGAGGGGCGGAGTCACCGTGTAGTCAAAACCCACACCCCTACGTGGGCAACACACAAACGGGGGGATAATTACAATTACAGGCACTCTCCCCAAGGAGCAATGGGTCTGAGTCTCACTGAGCCAGGGGTCCTGAACCAGGAAGATGAGCCCCAGGATGTTTGGCTTTGAAGGCCAGCAGGGCTTACTTTCAGGAGAGTCAGAGGGCTGTGGGAAATCGAGGCGCCACTCTTAAAGGGCACACACAAAGTCTCACACACTCCAGGACCCCAGGCAAAAGCAGTCATTTTAAAGGCATCTGGGTCAGACCCACCTGCTCATCTTGGAGAGCCTCCCAGAGAGGCAGGAGGCTTTGAAGCTCACTCTGGGGACACAGGCACTGGCAGCAGCCATCTGGGAGCTCTTTCTGCCACGTGGACACTGGTGCTGGCCAGCTCCATTGTGGAATCCTCCTTCTAGCTTATTAGTACCAGGACACAGCCCCACCCACCAGCAGGCACACTGCCTTAAGCCCCCCTGAACCTACAGCTGCTCCAGGCCACAGCCCTGTTCACCGGATGGCCCAGGACCTGGCTCCATGCACCAACACACCAACACTAGCCCGGGACCCCCAGGGTGCTACAGAGACCCCAAGACCCAGCTCTGCCCACCAGTGGGCAGGCACCTTCCTCAAAACCCCCTGGGTCCCAGCCTCACCCACCAGTAAGCTGACACCAGCCCTAGGACCACCACAGCCCCACAGCCTGTCATGGCAGGACCCAGTCCACCCACCCGCAGGCCAGCACCAGCTCTGAGACAGCCACCTGTGCCAGGGAGCTGCCCCCCAGGTCCCTGCAGCCAGAGAAGCCAGGACCTGCACTAGCCCTAGACCTGGCTGCACCCGCCGGTGGGCGAGCACTAGCCGCAGCATCCCCTGGGCCCCGACCCTGCCCACCAGTGGGCAGACACCACCTCTGGGATACCTTGGGTCCCTCAGCCAGTGGCCACAGGATCCAATCCCACCTACCAGTAGGCTGACACCAGCTCTGTGACCCCTAGATCCCTGTAGCCAGGAACCCCAGGCCCCAACTCCACCTACCAGTGAGCCAGTACTGTACCTGGGGCCCTTTGGGCCACAACCCTACCCACCACAAGCCAACACCAGCTCCAGAACACCTTGGACCCCCTCAGTCAGCCACCCCTGGATCCAGCCCCACTCATCAGTGGGCCAGCACCAACTTTGGGACACTCCAGAACCCACAGCCAGCTGTATCAGGAACTGACCCTACCCACCAGCAGGCTGACACTAGATCTGGAAACTTCCACCTTACAACCACCCACTGCAGAACCCAATTCTGCCCACCAGGGGGCCAGCAGTAGCCCCAGACCCCCTGCCAAGGGTTGAACAGCCAGCTGCCTCATGACCCAACCCCATCAATCAGCAGCTGGCAGCCTCCATACAAGGCAAGGCCTGGCTACCAACCAGACCAGGGACCAGCCATGCCTACCAGACTGCCCACATTAGTCAGTCCACACCACATAAAGACCCATGCAGCCCACACAGAGGGCACCCTGAGAGTATACAGCCCTGGTGACCAGAGGGGAGTGTTCTGCTGGAATGCATACAACATCTCCTACAAAAGGCCACTTCTCCAAGGTCAGGAAATGTTATCAACCAATCAGATACATAGAAATAAAGACAAACTAGGCAAAATGAAGAGACAGGGGAACATGTTCCAAAGGATAGGATAAAACCCCAGAAGAAGAATTAAGTGAATTGGAAAAAGGAAGTCTACCTGATAAGGAGTTCAAGGTAATGATCATAAAGATGAACAAAGAACTTAGGAGAGAAGTGAGAAGTTTAACAAAGAATCAGAAGATATTAACAAAGAATTAGAAGATGTAAACAAAAGCAAATGGGACCTAATTAAACTTAAAAGCTTTTGCACAGTAAAGGACACCACCGACAAATGAAAAGACAACATTTGGAGTGAGAGAAGATATTTGCAAACAATATGACCGACAAGGGGTTAATATCCAAAATATATAGACATCTCATACAACTCAACATCAAAAAAAAAAAATCAAAAAATGGGCAGAAGATCTGAATAGACATTTTCCCAAAGAAGACAAACAGATGGCTTACAGGCACATGAAAAGATGATCAACCTCACTAATTATTAGAGAAACGCAAATCAAAACTACAGTTTGCTATCGCCTTACACCTGTCAGCATGGCTGTCGTTAAAATGTCTACAAATAATGAATGTTGGCAAGAACATGAAGAAAAGGGAATCTGTACACTATTGGTGAGAATGTAAATTGGTGCAGCCACTATGGAAAATAGTATGGAGTTTCCCCAAAGTGAAAGTAGAATTACCACATGACCCAGCAATTCCACTACTGGGCATATATCCAGGAAAAACCAAAACACTAATTTGAAAAGATACATGCACCCCAATGCTCATAGTAGCACTATTTACAGTAGGCAAAATGTGGAAACAACCCAAGTGTCCATAAACAGATGAATGGATAAAGAAAATGTGATGTATACATACAATGGAATATTACTCAGCCATAAAAAAGAATGAAATTCTGCCATTTGCAGCCATGTGGATGGACCTAGAGAATATTATGCTTGGCAAAATAAGTCATATAGAGAAAGTCAAATACTGTATATTATAATTTATATGTGGAATCTAGAAAGTAAGACAAACAAATACATATAGCAAAACAGAAACAGACTCAAGATATAGAGAACAAACTAGTGGTCACAAGTGGGGAGGGACAAGATAGACAGCATAAAATAAGCTACAAGGCTATATTGTACAGTGCAGAGAATATAGCTAATATTTTATAATAACTTTTATAATCTGTAAAAATTTTGAATCAGTAAAAATTGTGAATCACTATGTTATACACCTGAAACTAATATAATATTATAAGTCAGCTATACTTCAGCTACAAAAACAAATTGAAATGGCTTAATAGCAAAGCAAATCGAGAGACATTATGACCTTCAGCTAGTATACTGTCATAACTGGGGGTGGGGCAGGATTCTGTAAAAGCCTTCGGGATTAACTAAGATGAAGACAGGCTAATTTTCTTCTGATTCAACTAATGGACTGAATTGTTGATGGTGGATAACTCTCTTCCCCTTTGATGCCGCTAGTAATACTTGGACGTTGTAATTGAACATTGTCATCTACAGCATAGTATGCAGTGATTAAAGTCAAATTTCAAATACTTTGCAAAAATCTTTGTGCTTCCCGCTCCATCCACCCTAATGGAAGTCTGTGTTGTCTGATAGAGTTTGCATTTAAAATGTTAACCAACCTGTGCCCTCGCTGCTAATCCAGGGCTTTGAAGTATCACCTTTCACAAAGGTGCATAGACCTAACTAAATAACCCAAGGTTTCCAAGGGTCACAGAGCACACACACTGACTCCAAAGAGATTACTCACCTACAGCACACTTCAAAGGGATCGACCCATATGGTCATCTCCTTTGGAAGTCCCAGGTGAGAAAAATCCACATTACTTTCAGCACAAGCCCTTTCTAGAATAGGATCTTTATTCTGATTATTGTTTATCCTGATACACCTTTAAAAACAAGGAAAGGGAAACAAAGACGTGGTGACAGGTGCTTTGGCTGGAGAATCATGTTGTAGGCAAAGGACTGCAATACACTCAGATCCCACCTCACTCCCACCTTCTCCTGACCCCTTCCCCACCCTCCATAGTTTTACAGGTAAGAGTAAAATATAGCACAGGGCACTGTATTCAATATCTTGTAATAGCCTATAATGAAAAGGTGTGTGTGTATATATATATATATATATATAATATATATATCTGAATCACTATGCTGTACACCAGAAATTAACACAACATTATAAACAGACCATACTTCAATAAAAAATAAAATATAGATGTTAGGGGAGGGTATAGCTCAGTGGTAGAGGGTGTGCCTAGTATGCATGAGGTCCTGGGCTCAATCTCTAGTACCACCATTAAAGTAAATAAATAAACCTAATTACCTCCCCCCCACCCCCCAAAAAAACCTAAGGAAAAAATACATATCATTGACTTTATACACAGCAATTCAGAATGTGAGTTTCATTACTAAGTCACACAGCTAGTTCCCCAAAGGTTCACTGCATATTCTTAATAAACACAAATTAGAAATTGCTTATTCCACCTCACATAAGGAGGTTTGTTTCATAGTTTTCAACTGGACAGTCACCTACCACATCTCCTATTTTTCAAGCCCAAGTTCAAACAAATTTTGAGCCCATCAAGTTTTCATTACTTATAGGCTGCCAACAAAATCACTGCAGGTGGTTACTGCTGTGGTACTTCCCTCCACTGTGCGTACCCGATCCCAGCTCTCACCTGAAGGCTTGCCCTTTAGAAGGGCGATCAGAGTGCCAGTGAGTTCTGTACGTTTCAAACAAGATTGTCATCAGCTTTTCCGCAAAGTCTTCTATTTGCTGTTTACTCAATTTATCATGTTTTTTCGCTAATCTTGTCACAAAGAAGACTGTTGTTGCAATTTCATCCCTCATGATTCAAGAAAAGTCTGCAAGGAGGCCTGCAACCATTAAAAGGAAGCAAGAAGAAATTAAACAAAAACAAGGGTCTCACTTACTATCGACATGTAACTGCAACTTGGAAATTTCACATACCTTAAATTTAAAACAGAAATCACTTGCCAGTCCTAAATGAACCCAAAATCAATCATCACTATCAATCAACTCAACTAACCAGTTTCTAACGATTTTCAAAGAAAAAAAAAATCTTTTAAACCCTGTAGTACACTTAAGAAACAAATGAATCATGCCAATTAAGTGTTTTTAAAAGTCCTGATATGAGAGAGTAAATTACACCAAGCACCACTGTTTAAAAACATATTTACAGAGAGCAAAAACATTTCAGGGTAAGCAGTTCTAGAATGTGGCTCTCAGGTTATGCACTTTAAGTGAAAGTTAAGATTAATCAAATATATGGGGGGAGGTATAGCACTCTAGTGGTGGAGTGCGTGCTTAGCATGTACAATATCCTGAGTTCAGTCCCCAGTACCTCCCTTAAAATCAATAAAGAAATAAACCTAATTACCTTCCCCCTCCAAAAAAAAAGAAAAGAAAAAAATTTTTTAATGAAAATAAAGAATTATTTTTAAAATATATATATATTATACTTGCCAGCAAAAGCTCTCTAGCCCCAACAAAAAGCAGGCCAGAACTAGAAGACACTCTCACCACACCTGTTTTGTGAGTGTCAGGCTGCAGTTTATATAAGCTGGGGCCCCAAAGCCTGATACGGGTTAGCCTCACAGGTGCTGTCCTTCAGGAAAATTGACAGTTTCTTCCACGTCCCCATCAGCCTGCTCCTTGTTAAATGCAGACTGGGTTCCTTATTTAAAGTGTTTAAAGATTTTCAAACTGGGTTTCTATCTTCCACTTTGCAATTCAAGTCTTATCTTTCATGACACAGATTGAGAATCAAGCTTCCCCTTCCACATCCTAAGATCCTACATTCCAATAATTTCATTTCTTTCATTGGAACCGTCAACGTACGAAAGGATTTTGTCTTGGCTCTTTTGTAAAACTAAAGACAACTTTCTGTGAGCAGTCATTATGTCAACTACTTTTTTCACTAAAATGCTTATTTGTAAAATAAGTGGAAGAGACCTCAGGGTTTATCTCGGCTCCCTTGTTCTCAAAGTGTAGGTCACTGATCCACCTGACCTGGACCCACTGAGCTGCTTGTTAAGAATGCATATTCCAGGACTTGATCTCAGATCCACTGAATCAATGTTTTTAAAGGTGGGGCCTGAGGACTAGTAGTTAACAAGTCCCCTCAGGTGATTCTTATACCCACTAAAATTAAGAACCACTCTACCTGACGTATTAAGTCTTTAACACCCAAGATAAGTGGTCATTCAGGTTGTTCGTCAGTGAAAAGGAATTCATTCTCTTAGAAAGAAGCCCATTTCATTTCTAAAACGTTCCAAACACCAGGCAGCCCTTCCTCCCCTTGAGAAGCCAGATCCAACTCTTTGATTCTCTATGTGTGAGGACTAGTTTTTCCCTCTGGAACCACAGGGGTTTTACCTGATCCTCCACCACATAAAGAGACTCCAGATACTAGTTTTCAGCCTCCCCTGGGTCTCCATTTGGCGGGGGGGGCGGGGGGGGGGTAACTATTCTCAGCTTTTCAAACCTTCTTCCCCTAGATCTGCTACTTAGACATTTCACCAAGCTCGGCGCTCACATCTGGGTGAGTTTCAGGTGTCAGGACCCCTCTTTTAAAGCGTGGAGGGCAGACTCCCACACAATGGTCCAGGCGTGCTCTGTCATGACAGAACAGAGTGGGACTGTTACCTCCCTGGCTCTGAACCCTGTATTTCTAGAACGCAGCCTCAGGTGGCACTCACCTTGGTGGCAGGGGAGTCACACCTCTGCTTCACACACTGAACTAGCAAGTAGTCTTTTTCACTAATGCTATGGTTTTGTCAAATCGGCCCTTCCCATACAACGTAATGTGTAAGAAGCTGGGCTTTGGAGTCAGACAGACCTGGGTAGAAACTGCAGCTCTCCCACCCACTATCTGTGTAACCCTGGGCAACCTGCTTAACTTCTTGAACTTTCAGTTTCCTATCTGTGAACTGGGAGGGACCGCAGTGACCTCCTAGGGTTGTTATCAAGCTTACAATCAATAATGTATTGTATCTGGTCTAGCGCCCAGCTAGTAGTCATTACAGGAAGGCAGTAGAAATACTTAAGAAATTGGCTATAAAATCAAGCATCTTGGGATTGAATCCCAGTCCTGTAGCTTACTAGAAACTTGGAGAAGTTTCTCAACTTCTCTCATCTTCAAAATCTCATCTGTAAAAAGGTGGTTAAGAAGTGTACCTAAAGCCTTGGAATCAGACTGCCGGATTTGAATCCCAGCTCAGTGTACTGTGTGACCTTAGCAAGTTATTTAACTTCTCTGGGCCTCAGTCTCTTCATCTATGTAAAGAAGAGAGCAACAGTGCCTGTTTTGCAGGGTTGTTATGAGAACTAAGTGGAAAATGCCCAGAACAGCACCTGGTCCTCAGCAAACGCTCTATAAATCTCAGATATTACTACTACTAATAGTACAATAACCATCCCATACTGCTTACTGTCTTACCAAGTGCTTGTCAAGATTCAATGTTAAAATTATATAAAGCACTTAACAAAATGCCTGGATATAGTAAGTGCTTAAAAAGTGGTGGCCCCTCTTGTTAATGAATATAAGTTTATATTTATCTTTTCATCATGTCTTTCCTAATGCTTTGTGGATTGAGTGGAATATAAGACTACTGCTGCTGTCCCTGTCACATTCCATTGTGCTAAATTTAGACCATCACTAGGGAACCAAGATTATGTGTGACTCTGATTTTGTCACCCAATAAGTTCTCTTATCTTTTTGGCTACCTGTTATCTGTGAATTTGACAAGCATGTGTCTCCTCCTGCAAGTAACGCAGAAACAAACTGAATGGTATTAAGATCAGGAAGAGTCCTTTGACAGACTCCTAAGAGGTTCCTCTTCAAAATGGTGTTCTTTCACTACCATCAGTTTCATGTCAACCAATTAATTCTATCGTAAAATAAATTTCACTTAGAAGTTCAAAATGAATGGAAAATCAATTTAATTTGGGGATCTACTAGGCTTCTATTTCCCTAACAAGATAATATTAATATCTAGTGACAACTACACAAAGAGGTATTTCTCAAGTAATTCTAGAACACATCGGAATATATTCTAGAAAGAGCTACAAAAGTATGTTTTTAAAGGTCACTCTGTAGCTTGTTTACAGTAATAGTATTATTATTTGAAACTACATATATGAGGGAGGAGGGAATAGACTAGGATAATACAAATATTTACTTTAACATTGTTATGAACTAAGATTTTCAATATAAGAAAAAGGAATAGAAGTACACACTCAAAGAAATTAAGTAAAAATCCTTTAATGTTAAATTTGAAATGGCAATATCAATATGAACGTGTTTTTCCACATACTAACATATGTAGTTTAGTTCTGTCCACTGAAAAGGCCTAGAATCAATAGATAGCCCTAACATTCATTTTGTGGTCTCTAATTACAATCACTTAAAAAAAAAAAAAACCCTTGGAGAAATGGCTGATTCCAGTTCTAATTCAGGGAATGTATTAGATGAGCCTGGAACGTATTATGCCAGAAAGCAAGAAAGCTTTACAAAACCAGTGGGTCATATCAAAAGACACGAGAGTCAACATGAAGAGCTCCAATTGGCCAAAGTTAAGTCACTCCCCTCTTCAGGGTCAACACAATCAGCCCCCAGCTGCTGGCACTGTCAGATGATGATGGCTCAAAGCTGCATCTCTCGTTGGGAATTGCTCTCAGAAACCAGACCACGGTAGTTATCCCTTGCCCAAGGTGGGGCCTGCAACCACTGACTGGCTAGTTGAGGGTACAAACACCTGCCTCCATGGCTCAATTTGCAGACACTCTGAAGAGCCATCCCATCTCCAGAGTCCCCCAGAAGACAGGCAGAGGCTTCACCTGCAACCAGACCACTGGTCCACCTCTCCCTCTGCCCAGTCCTATCTTTCTCACTCCCTTATGGGTGTGTCTCTCAAGAAAACACCCCAGTAAACCTTCTGCATGCAACTCACCATCTCACAGTCTGTTTATAAGGAGCCCAGTCTAAGACAGCTAGTACCAGGAATGTTTTAAGGAAACAGATTCTATGACAGGATTTGGGAAGTGGATTCCTCACTTGTTGGCTGGAATGAAAACCTCCCTCATGACTAGTGGTGGTAGAATATGGGTATAGATGGTTCCTGGCTTGCTGGAGTCGTGTAGTGATTACAACCTTCCACCTGTGATGAACTGAAATGGAGGACAAATACTAAGAGGTGCACTGGCTAGTGTAACATCGTTGATGCTTAAGAGGTATGAGAAATGATAATATAAGGACCATATAATGGAAAGGGATGGCTGAGCACCTCAATATCTAGTAAAATGACATGATTTAATCAGGCTAGTTCAATTCAGTTCAGTAAGTGTTCACTATAAGCCCAGAACATGTAAGAATAAGACACAGGTGAGAGTAGGACCTTAATGTCCTTCCACTTCTGCTCTATCTGACGTATTTCAGCTTCTCATTCCCCTTACTCCATGGTGGGGGTCCCCAAACTGCTGCACTTAGAATCACCTGAGTATCTTTTTAAAATACTGATGCCTGGCTCCTACCCTCCAGACATTCTGATTTAACTGGGATGGCGTGCAACCTGGGCACCAGGAGTTTTTAAAAAGATTTCCGCGTGATTCTGATGTGCAGCAAAAGTGGAATCTCATTAAGATAGATATCTCCTAGCTATCAAGGAGATTTTTATTTTATACTTTTGATTGCTTAGGGATGCCTTAAGCTTAACAAAGACAATTATGACCAAGTTGCATCATTTATTCTCATCTTTTCTAGCCTTTGCCGAGATAACTTTTGCAAAGGTTATTTTCAGAATTTACATTAGAAGTAACAAAACTGAAAATCCGGACAACTACTCATATACTGCTGAAATAAAATTTTCTTCAGAACTAAAGGCGACGTATACATTAGCACATACTCAAATTTTTTTTTCCTTTTCAAATGCTTTGTGTTTGCATTTACAATATTAAAATAGTGCCAGGTGTTTAATAATGCTTTCAGTATGTCACCTTCCCAGATGACATACCACTCTATTGCACTTTGAGTCCGTGAAACACATTTGGTGGTGGCTTTGAATACTTTCCTAACATTATTTTCTGTAACAGGTCCAGGCAGGCCTTGGAGGTTATGAATAGAAACAGTAGAATAACAATGTACTTAGATTTCAGGAAAGAACAATCAAATAGAAACTAAACATCATGCGAGACTTCCTTCAGTTACTTGTCTATGATGATTGTAAACATCTTATTTAAATCACCTCCTACACGTTGATGACAACTCTCCCTTCTGCTAAAATGAACATTTACTCAGTGATTTCAGCAACTATTTCCTGAATATGTACTACATACTAGATACTGCTAAGTGCTGTGGGCTTAAACAAGTTTCAGCTTTTCTTTCAAGAGGTTTATGACCTAGAGAAAGAAATCCGATACATACACATGACCATTTGGATGCAGAGTTTGAGAAATGGGATAGTAAAAATTACTTCAAGTTTTAAGCATTAGTAACCAAGACAATAATGTCATCATTGAAATAACTGAGTTCAGCAGAAGAGCCAGTGTAACCATTGGTTGGTTCCAACTGAGGTATACTGAATGCTTAATGGCAATTAAACACCCAAGTAGTAATGTCCATTGAAAGGATGTTAGAATTTAGCAGAAGTTTCAGTCCCAGTCATCCTAAGCCAACCCCATATTTAAATAGAATGGAAAATGTCTGTTGAGTTTTGAAGACAAAAAAAACCATTCTGCCACTTTTTTTTATGTAATATCTAAAATTCCCATTCTAAGACATTTATTCCTTTGATTAAGACATTGTCTTTACACCTATCCAAATTCATCAAACTGTACATCTGAAATATGTGTAGTTTACTGTACAGGAATCATAACATAATAAAGGTGTTAAAAAAAAAAAAGAGACATTGTCTTTCCAGGATTTCCTTTTGAAAATGTCATATGGGTTATCCAAAGTAAAACAAAAGAATTATGTTCTGTCTAGAGAGGTTTGGAAAAGCAGAGAAAGCCTGGGGTAGGGGGGTGCATCACAGAAAATAGTGGATACATGAGGTTTCTGGTCATTCAGAACATGGATGAAGAACAGAAAGGAGAGGATCAAACTCATATTTTAATACAAATGACTACGTATAACATAGATGCAATATATCCTTGTTGCTTATACAACAGGATATATTGTTCAGCACAGGGAGTGATAACCATTATCTGGTAAAAACTTTTAATGGAATATAATTTGTAAAAAATACTGAATCACTATGCTGGATACCTGAAACTACTATTCTGTTGTAAATCAACTATATTTCAATTAAAGAAAATCCTGTCCTTCTAAAGAAAAGAAAAGACATATTTTACCTTCTTATTAAGTCTGAAACAGAGATTCACATGGTTTCAAACATGAATGTGACCAAAATGACTTTGTAGAAAGTAACAGTTTCCAGAATTGCATATCTTCATGTTAACATGAGGGGAATTCAACTTGATCGCTAAGGTATCTTTAAGCCCAAAGGTTCACCAATAAAGATTTACCTTGAAAATCTGACTCTACATGTGTCTTCTTAATCTTAGCTAAACTTCACCTATAAAATGAAATTATTTATGCATATGTGTTTAAAATAGGCAAAATAATTTTAAATATCGTCTAAATTGAACATTAAATTGACTGGACTTTGGATGTCATAGCCAGCCTTCTAATCAGACCTATTTGATTTCATTAGTTTCCCTTCCTTAAGTTGCAGATTACATCCATAGGCTCATCCATCCTTTTGCAAATGCACATCATTGCTAATGAGAGGGAAAATAGAGATGTTTTAGCAAAAATTCCACTTCTGAAAAAAGTGTATTTTTTTCTTGACAATAGCAACTAAATTGCACCATTTTCTAAAGCAACTATCCTAAAACCCACACATGAACTCACTTCCATTATATTCAAACCACATCCAAAGGAAGTCACATTAATTGTTAAAAAGAACTACATATGCCAAAATGTTACCTAATAAAATTCTGCTCATGTAATATTAATTTGAACCCAAAAGAAATTAAGTTTAGAGCTACCTAATCTACTAAGTGAAACTCATTCACTGATAAACTAAATGAATCTTAAACTATATGATTCATCTTCTTCATAAAGTTACCATATAAGTGTTTTATTTACCACAAGACTTTTTCCTACTGTATTTGTATTTTCCATGTGTATTGTTGAGCACACAAAATGGTAAGTGGCATTGTGCTAGAGGGCACAAAATACATACATATATATATATAAACTCATGCATGAAGTTGGAAACCAAGTTATGCTGCTAAAAATAATTCAGGGTATGAGAAAAATTATATACAATATTCTGTACTAATGTAATAAATGTGTGTTATATATAACAGCCCTCTCTACTACTATAATAAAATGCTGATTTCAAAATGCAATTTGAGTATTGGATAATAATACTATCTTACTAATGGAAGATATAAATCGTAGAGTAAATATATTAAGTGCAAAGAGTTAGACAAGAGAACTGTCAGGATGAACTAAAGGCACCAAGGAAGATTTTACCCAGGAAGTAGGATTTGAGCTTGTGATTTAAACAAGCTATAGATGAGCTAAAAGAGAAGAACCAAATGAACTTGACTAAATGTAAGCGTGATGAAACCCTTGAGAGATATTCTATGGATGTTAAGGAAATAAAGATAACAAATGAGAGTTACTGATTTTTAAAAACTAAAAAATATCAATTCTGCCTAGGGAAAAAAAAAGACTTAAGTACCAAATGGGAAAATAAAAATTAAAACAAGAATAACTAGACAAATTGGCACAACATTGTAACTGACTGTATTTCAATAAAAAAGACAGACAAGAAAAAAAAAGGATAAGTAGACACAGAATGATGCTTAAGAGAATGGCATTTTTAAAGTACTTTCATTCTCGTAAATGAATAAACAAGATAATCTATCATTTTCCTTCTTTTGGTTTCACAGACCTCTTGAGGAGAACAGACTTTCTTCACTTGTGCACCCAGATGATTTGTTGAGTATACTGGATCCCTAAAATTCTCAAATTCTCTCTATAAACCTTGAAAATCTACCTGAGGTTTCTTGGAGCGATGACAGAGGTTAATCAGTGGTGAGAAGCAGTCGGGAAAGTTCATCTGCTGACTAACAGCCTAGAGAAGTTCATTGCCCCTTGACTGACTCACTGAATCAAGCCCTGACACAAACCTTCCGGTGGAGCCAGTGGGTCATCCCCTGCCCTCTGGCTCATTCCACTGACAGAACCTTGTGATGTGGTGGTGTCGAGGCAGCATTCTCCCTTGAATTCACATGTGTCTATGACCCTGTTTAAAACAGCATGGCTTATAAATAAAAAATAAATAAATAACCACAAGTGAACTTACTTACACAACAGAAACAGACTCGCAGACATAGAAAACAAATTTATGGTTGCCAGGGTGGGAAGGGATAAATTGAGAGTTTGAGATTTGCAAATACACACTACTGTATATAAAGTAGATAAACAAGTTTCTTCTGTATAACACAGCATATTCAATATCTTGTAGTAACGTATAATGAAAAAGAATATGAAAACGAATATATGTATGTATATGGATGATGGAAGCATTATACTGTACACCAGATATCGACACAACATTGTAAACTGATTATACTTCAATTAAAACAAACAAACAAACAAACAACAGCACGGCTTCTGTGAGTCCTCTCTTCTGCTTCTCCTTGCGGACTATCACCTCTCAAGGTTTACTTCCCCCTGCCAGCCCCTAAATAGGAAGCAGATGCTCTCAAAGTTGGTCCTGAACCTCCCACTTTCCTCGTTCTATTCTCTGTGCAAGAACAGCACATTGCTGATAGGCACCTAGTCTGTCCTGAGTGGACAGGTGCTCGAGGCTCAATGAAAAATAAGACAATGTGCCTCTCTTGGAGATCTCACTTATCCTTGTAACTTCAACCAGTACAGCTTCAGAAAACTACTAAATCTCTCCTTTCAGTTCCAGCCTCTTTCCAGCGGTCCAGCTCCAAATACCTAACACCACTACGATGTCCTTCCATTACCCACAGCTAAACACACCTAAACCTAAATACATCATAATTCTCCTCTGACTAGATCTGCCTCCCAGCATCTCTATTCGTCACTGAAACCTGGAGGTTAAGTTTGATCTCTCCTTGTTCGCTGTAACCAGTCGCCAAGTCCTGTGAAGTTCCCTTCACAAAGTCTCTTTCATTCATATCATATTTTCTACACAGCTCCACACCTAGGCTATTAAAATTATCTCCTAAATGGACTTTGTCTCCTCTGTCTCTCCCTCTTCTAATCTATGCCACTTCATTCATCTCCATAAAACAACACATCATATAAATCATAGTCCCCTCAGACAGAAGAATGAGATTAAAATTCCCTGGCCTAACATCCAAAGTCCTCCACTATCTATTGCCTACTTACCTGACTCTCTAATTTTATTTCCCCAGTGGGGACGCACTCGTTGCCCTCCCGTTAGCCATGGATATTACAGTCTCCATGAGTTTGCTGGTGTTTTTCCTTCATAAATTGCTCCTGCCACTGAGAACATCCACTCTCCATCTTCTCCCTTTATCTACTATGTTCTGCGTTTCCTTCTAAACCCAGTTCGAGCCCATATTTTTCATACAGCCTTCTCCAAGTCCCAATCTTCGGTGATTTTCCTTTTCCTTTTTCCTAAATGCTGGCAATAATAAAGCTTCATTAATATTTGGAAGTCTTGAAGCACCTGTTAATCTAACCATCTTGGTACTTAAAATAATTATATATTATATAAATATATGAATAATATATAACTTATTACAGTGCATGTATCAATAAAATTAATATACTAGAACTATCTTAATTATCTGTGTATAC
The DNA here is from genome assembly GCF_036321535.1 of Camelus dromedarius. NCBI lineage: Eukaryota > Metazoa > Chordata > Mammalia > Artiodactyla > Camelidae > Camelus > Camelus dromedarius. The sequence continues at coordinate 3,840,593 of NC_087469.1, forward strand.
AAATTGTCTGCCTCTCCGACTAGACCATAGATCTCTAAACTGTGTTCTCTAAAGACGGTAAATATGCAACAAGTTTGCTCCTGCTGCTAAATCATAGCTAAGAGCTCAAGCAAATTTCATTGTGAAACTTACTTTTCAGATGGCTTCTGATGTACTAAAAGATAGATTAAATTAACATTTTCATGTGGAAAGCAACAGTATTGATTAATCAATAAATGGAAACGAAGCTAATTAAGAATCTAATGCACTCCTACTAATGAAGGTACAATGAAATGGAATCCGAAGTATTAAATTAGAAAAATTGTTGGCGGTTCACTTTAGCTTGAAAGAAAATCTCCTCTCATAATGAAACAGAGTCATTGAGTTTTAGTTCTTCAAAGGCACCAAGTTGACTTCAATCCAGTTTGCTTCAACATATAACCTAGTTCCTAAATGTAGTATCAGGAATGTGAATAAGGTAATGTGACATTTATTGACCTATATAAAAATCAAAACATGGTTTTATATTTCCTAAGAGAAAACATGCATTTCAAAAAGTTTTAAAAAGAAGCTCTAAACGCCAATAATGTCTCATCAGTCTGATTCTTCACTCCGTCCTCCCTAACAAAAGCTATGGAAGATAGAAAATGTTCAGACGGTGTGTTTGTGTGTGTTGAAAGCACAGAATAAGTTGTCTCCATCCTTTGTAAATTCCCAACTCCCATCACTCTAGTTTTTAATCTAGGAGTGGTAAATTTAGCCAATATAAATTTGCCAAACCTAAAGCAGAAGGTGTTTGTTGTCTACACTCTTCTTGGTTTCTTCCTAACGACCTATTGCCCCTCCTTTCCATGGTGTGCCTTCCTCATCTCCCTAATCACCAAATGCCCAGAAATTAAATACAACAGTAAACAATTGCCCTGAGAGGTACCTTCCTGATGCTGTCTAAAACAAATGCAATCTTCTGTGTGAGCATTTAAAACACCCCAAGCATTCTTACTTGGATTAAATCATGGGTCTCCCTGGTCTCCAGGCATGTCTAGACATGAACCATAAAGGGAATGAGATCCTTGGAGTTTCTCTAGTAACTGTAGGCCAAATCAACAGCAACCCCAAGAACAAGCATTCTTTTTTTTTTTTTAGACAGAACCAGGCCACACATATTTTTTCTCGTTATTTTAAATTTTTTAATTGTGCCACCTACAAAATAAACGGCATTTTAAAAATCTTATTTCAGGAGGCAATGCATATTGATGGCTTTTATATATGAGTTTTCTTTCTTTTTATTAATGATCTTTGAAGAAAAGCTTTAAAAATCTAAATTTCGAAGCATCTACTGCAACCATTGCCTTGGATGGCAGCAATTCAACTCAGGTAAGACATGTAAGATGGAACTAATAACCATAAGACATCAATCAAGAAGAGGTATTAAATATTGTACTGGGTAAAAATAACTAACAATTTGAAAGAACAGAATTGTTTTTGTAACTATGTCCTGAGACTTATAAGCCTGCATATTGCTAACGGAATGGAGGTTATTTCACTCCTGATTTTATTTATATATGTATATTTAACTATAAAATACAAAATTGGCTCTACGTTACCTCTAGAGAGCTCAGAGGTTAATGACGTCTGATTACAGCATGTTGCCTGATAAGCTCGGTATCCTGTACGTGGAAAAGGATTGTGAGGGATTTATGGGATGTATTCTACAATGCTGTGCCTCTCCCAAAGATACGATGAAATACAAATTCTAGTTAGTCGTAAATGACTTGCCTTTTGCAATTTAACATTACAAGTTAATTTTTACAATTAATGTTTTCTCTACTGTACATTGTATACTTCACTTTGGTTTCTTACCCTTCACTTTGGTGTTCACAGAACAAATGATGCATTTAACAACAACAAAAAAGTACTGTCTTTCATATTCAAAGATAATGCTGTAACTCACTCAAACTCATCCTTGAGAAGTTCTTCTGGTGTTTTAATGGTGTGCGTTTGGAATTTGTGTTGAATGATCTAGGTCACCTGTACCTGTGCATGTTACAGTGGCATCTCTGAGACCACTTGCTGGGTTTAGGGAATCAATCTATAGCTGGGAGGTTTTCCTTTGTGGAAAATTACTCAGAACTAAGCTTTTGGGACCCACAATAAGTACCATGTATTAGGCACTTGAAGACCATATTGGGGTGGGGGGAGGAATACTTCCAACTGAGTTCTACAAAGGGTGTGATCAGAGAATATTCTTTATCCCCATCTGATTCACTCATTGAAGGAAAAGAGGGGAAGGAGTAACAAAGGACAGAATTATTACTAGAGGTCTCCCAGCAATCCCTCTTTGCCCAATCTACTCCACAAGCACACATAAACAAATCTGCATCATCAAATGTGCAACTGTGAGAATAAGAAAATGAAACTAGTAACAAGACATTGTTTCTCTGACCTCCACAGCCCTCACCCTGAACATCCAAACTTAGTCTTGCTTCAAGGACCTACTCTAGTGCCACCTCCTCCATGCCCCCACCACCACCCCCTTCTATTTCTACCCAGTTTAGTAATTTATTATATACTATCTCAAATGGGAAATAATGTATGTTCACTTGTGTTACCACCTAGATTGTACACAGGGAACATAGAGTGAATGATCTTAGGTGCTGAACATATAGCAGGTATTTAAATAAAATGCTAGAAGTAGGCACAGTTTTGCCTAAAGCTGACCTAGAGAGAACAAAACTGTGGCCCTGATCTCCAGAGGGCCACACTTCGATCTAAGTAAAGAGTTGGCTGCTCACTCTGACTAGACGGTCCAGCTCCCACCTCATTGCGGGGCCCTACGAGAGTGTAAGAGAACCCAAGGGGATTGCAAGGGTGCATATGGAACCTCAAGAGCAGTCCTCCTGCACATCACAGGATACCCAGGCCCATGTCCATTTAGAAGATAGGAGCCTACAATCTGGTACCTGCCAAGCTGTTTTCCCTGATGGGGTTGGGCATGAAAACTGGGTGGACTTGTGGGGCTTCTTGGGGAGGGGGAAGGGGTGAAGGCGCTCTCAATCTCTCCTGACAAATCAGGAAAAGAAACTTGTTAAGATCTGTGCCTCTGTCTCCTGGGCCTCTTCCCTACAGGGGCCCGCCCTCCGCCCCGTCTCGCTGTTTCCTCCCCTCCCCCACCCGCCCCTCCCCCATCCCACCCCATCTCGCGCCCGCCCCGCCCCCTCCGCCCGCGGGGTTCCAAGGGCAGTTGGCCCTCCACGGCCACGGTCACTCGGCCACTCGGAGCTGCGGGGCGCACGGGGTTGAGAGAGCCGGCTCTAGGGTTTGGGCTGGGAACAGAAGTTTTCTGGGGCGGGCCGGACCTGGGTGAAGGAGGTGGGAGCCGAGCCGAGAAAGCCAAGGGGAAAGAGAAGGGAAGCGATTCTGAGCTGGAGGGCCCTTGGGAGCCGCGGGAGGCTGCGGAGGGTAGGGGGGAGGCGGGGCCCAAGTGAAACCAGCCGGCCGGGCGCCCCCCGCGAGTCACCTGGGCCTGGGGGGCCCGAAACTGGGGGTGCAGATCCCTATGGAGCGCCGCCCGCTGACGGTGCCAAGTGTGCGCGGGGAGCCCGCGGGGGCCAGCGAGGGTCCCCGGGGATTGCGAGGCGTCCTCCGGGGACGGTCGCCCTGGCCCTCGCGCCCAGGCACTGTCGGGCGTCGGCCCGGATGAAATGTGGGGTCGCGGCGGCCCGATCCCGCGACCAGCCCGCTCGGGGACACCGCGTCGGCGCTGCGGACTGTCCAGGAGCTGCAGCCTGTCCAGGAGCTGCAGCCCACGGGCGCCCGGTGCTCGGTTTGTAGGCAGTGTAATTAGCTGATTGTACTCTGGTGCTTACAATCACTAATTCCACTGCCATCAAAACAAGGCACAGCATCACCCGCCGCCCCGCCGCGAGGAAGACGCCACCCTCTGCGGCAAACAGCGGACGCCGAGCGTTTGAGAGGAGCCGGCTGCGCTTCGAGATTTGATGCGTCAGCATTTAGCGCTGCTGGCCGAGCACGTTGTCAACGTGCGAGTAGCCTCTGCAAACTCCGGCGGGCTGCTGATTCTAGATACAGTTACACTGTTAACTATCTCTAGGGGTAAATGCAAGACTGTGCGATCGCATGTTAAGGAAAGCGAAATCTGTGGTGTTAAATGGCTTTAAGACGTTGAAATTGCTGGCTGGAACCCCCTATGTAATGTTTAATGCTGTATGCTGTGATTCATTGTACCTCTTTTTTATTATGTAGTAGCGTATTCACCAACCAATCAACTAAAGTGAACTACAACTGAATCAATGATTTGCCTATCACAACGTAAGGGGCACCAACCTGAGACTGCAGTTTGTGATAAACCTTTATTTTTTCTGTGAGTCTAGTTACTAGGCAGTGTAGTTAGCTGATTGCTGATAGTACCAATCACTAACCACACGGCCAGGTAAAAAGATCTGGAAATTCAACCAGATGAGCTGCCTGTGCATATTGAGGTGTTTGGGAATGTGTGTATTTGGGGGTGGGGGGTGGGTTGGAAGTGAAGATTGGGGATTGGCATTCGCTAATATCACCCATTGCCTATTTCTCATTGCTCAGCCAAGAGAGAAGTCAACATTTTGGCTGCTAAATATACAATGTATGTAATATATCTTATGTGTCTCTTTATATACTATTTTTCAGTATTCAGGTTCTGAACCAAAAAATTTTCAGATATATTAGGGAATAGGATATTTTCCTGAGCTGTCATTGTATAGATTTGTGATTAGCAACTTTTGAACTATCTTTCTGTGAGACTGTATTAATATCTTGAAAAAATAGTGCCATGAGGTCACTATGAAAACTATAAGACACTAAGGAAACTAAATTGTGATTATTACCGTGTGTCCATTTCCTTTCCTAAGTTGGTTTTATGATATCCATCTCAATTCCTGCCACAGTAATTACGACTTTCCTAACACTGAAACGGTTAAATTGTTCCTAGATTAACAATCTCCCAGGAAAGCTGTGCATGCACACTTGTTAATATTGTTATAAGAAGGCATCAACACATTTTTTCTAGTGTATTTTTCATGAAGGAACTAAGTATTCATCAGATGTACTTCTTTTAAGTAATCATTTACAACGAAGTCTGAACAACTTTTAGTGGGACTGAGAGTGACATTACACTCTAAATCGAGCTTCTTTCCGTAAGATTGGTTTTAAAGGATTCAGAGGGGGAAATGTATAACAAAAACGCTAACAGGGGTACCTATCAGCGGAGTTCACAACTTTAGCTCCCATAGGCAGGATGTTAGCTACCGTAGTGAATTCTCCAACGTGTGCAGGCCCAGAACTTCCCCATAGTAGGTGCTGAGCCAGAGCAATCTGGTGCGCAAAGGGGACTGGGGCGGTGGGGCTAAGGAATTGAAAGCTTTATTTAGATATATTTCGGAGAAAGGAAGCTGGGCGGGGCGGGGGAGGCGGGTGGAGGGGGAGGTCAGTAGAAGTCTGACTGAGGATATAAGAGAGCTAAAATGCTTCCCCACTGACTCCCAACAGGACAACACCCCCCAGGGTTGATGTTTTGACTCTTATCTCGACTCCAAGGCTTGGACTGGTCCCGAAGCCTGTGATCACTGCAGAAGAAGTGCGCTTCAGGTGGCCCACAAGCGCGCGCTGAACAACCACCTCCACCGAGGAAACTGAAGGCTTCCGGCCTAAGTTGTTGCCAATTTAGCGGGTTTCCGGGTGGGGGTGGGGCGGGGGCGGGGCTGGGAGGAGGGCGAGGGAGCGTGGAGAGGCGTCCTGAGTTGCCATGGAAACGAGGCTCCGCAGCGACCCAAGCAGCGGAAAGGAGTCCTTTGAAACTTGCCACCAGGGATTACTGGTGTTCACCGGCTCTTCGGATCGAGACGCCAACTTGGCCAAGCAGTTCTGGGCCGCGGCGTCCCTGTATCCCCACAACGAATCTCAGCTGGTGCTGTCCAGAGGCAGCAGTCAGCGTCTGCCGGTGGCGCGGCCCTCCAGGAGCAGGGCGCCTGGTGAGTGGCTGCTTCCTGTCGACGCTTTCTGCCTCCTCCAAACCGACCTGGAAGATACCAGAGCCCCTCCTCGGAGAAACTGCCGGACCTAATTCTAAAATAAGAATCTTTCATTGCAGATGGCTAACGCCCTATTCAAATTGCTCTTAAACGTTCTCAGCAATCCTTCCACCCAAAAAGGATCAGAGATATCTTTGTTGCATCTAAAAGTACATCTTAAAATATCCCTTGAGTTATGACATTTGTTTGGCTTAACGGTATAGCATAATCTGGGCAAATGTTACATGTTGGCTGGCAGGATACTAAGAATGGTTGTTTACATAATTGAGTTCAAACGTGAAAGCCGTAGAGAAAGTTGAAGGCAGAGTCAACATTAAAAAACCAAGTTCCCTGACCTGTAAGGCCTAAGATGTGGAAACTGTTATGCAATTTTTATAGGTATGGAAAGCTTAAACATCTTTAATGCTGTGGTTTTTCCAATAACTTCTTTACTTCCCTTTTGTATTTTTTAGAGAAAAGTTACGTCCAGCCTTTCATCCTTGAGAAAAGCAGTAAGTACCAAGTTTTATGCTTTTCAACATCCTGATTCCTAGATTCTTCAGAAAATAAGTAAAAAGGATACAATATCACACTGGCATAACTTCCTGAATTGCATAGCAAGACCCAGCCTCAGGGACCACTCTATTTATCCAGAGAAAAATGCCTAAAATCCTACAACACATTGAATAGGAATGTAGAAATTGGAATTTCTGATGCTGCATGTATGTTCTCTTTAGAGACCTTTTCTTGTCTCTGGACTCAGGCTACCCATCTTCTAAAGAGGTTAGAGGTTCCCTGCAGCCATAGCTAATTAATTCAGTCTCCAATTATTTACAAATCTGGTTCATAGTCTAAAGGTAGTACATATTTGTGTTTACCTTCCTGCTCTATGTATTACCTTTTAACCTTTATCCAATCTTAGATCAACAGTATTGTAAAATCATGATAACATTATTTCATATTGAACTTGACTTTATTTTCTTTAGAGAGTAGAGATGTCATTGCTGAAGCTCTAAAGACTCAGGAATCTGAGGAGAAGAAAAAGTATCTCCAAAAGGTAGGCCAATATTTCAGAAGGTCATCTGATTGTTATTAAAAGCTCATTATTATTTTCTAAGTCATCCCAATTATTTTTTTAACACAGGTGTATAAAAATGTTCTACTTCTGATGTATCAGCTTAACCAACTGGAAAATCTTTAATAGAATTTGAATTGAAGGTTAAGAAATTCTATTAAACTTTGGCTATTCTCAGTCTGTGCAAAAGCCCAAGGATGTGTAAGAACAATAAATCAAAGGAAAGTGGGGGAAGATGGATTCACACAATTCAACCCAATAAGGCCCCAAACCATATACAATGTTCTAAGAACAGAAATATTGTAAGAACAGGAAAAAATTGAATTGGCTGTCATAATAAGTCACAATTAAACGAGTTCTCATCTAGAACCATTTTGACTAAAGGCTACAATTAAACACATTGGTGTTGTCATATCAACTGAGCATGTCTCTTCTTGGCAATATCCCATGTTTGCTTTTCTTGATGCAGGCACCACCTTTAACTCAGCAATTAGTACAGTGATTTATAGAAACATTTTATTTGGTTAATGGATAAATTCCATTCCTGTAACTCTTCCTGTACTACAAAAGCAAAGATAGAAGATTGGTCTGGCCTAATGTCTTTCATCATCAGATGTATTGGCAAACTCCAAAAGACTTATCGGGAATTCTACATAAATTACAGAACAATGCATTTGAGTTTGCTGATCACATTAGTTCCCTCTGTGGACTCTTGGTGATGCCTCCAAACAAATTAAGTGATTAGAAATAGTCAGCATTTTCTTCCCTCTTGAGGCTATTAGGTACTATATGTTTATATCAGAACTTAGTGGGGGAAAGGAGCCTAATAATCAGTGAGGAAAAATCATTAAAAATCAACTTCTTCAGAACTTTTTCATTTCATTTTTGGAAGGGACTGGAAATAAAAGATTAAAGACAAAGTATTATCAAATTGTATCATCTTTTGTCAAACGATTAAGACAATATGATGAGTTAAAGTGGATGTTCTGCTAATGGACAACAAGAAGTCTTAGAACTGATTTCCTTGCCCCAGGTTCTTCTATTATTAACTACTTAATTAATTCCCAGCTATCTGTGGAAATCCTGCCATGGCCAGTACAATACGAGATGCTGGGAATGCAAAGATAAGACATGGTCCCTGACCTCAAGGAGCTTATAATTTGGTGGGGGAGACTGCCAATTAAAGACAAGAATTATGATACATTATTATGATAGATGTATGTGCCTCATATCATGGGAACACACTGAAGGACATCAAAATCAAGCTTAAGGAATCAAGACATTTTCCCAAAGGAACTGAGTTTCAAAGAATGTATAGAGATGACCAAAGAATGTGCAAAGCAAACCTCCATTTTGCACTAGTCATCTTCCTAAAACCCAAATCCTTTCTGCTGCTTCCCTACTGTATGTATTAGTCTCCTAGGGCTGCATAACAGAACCCCACAAATGAGGTGGCTTAAATAACAGAATTTTATTTTCTCACAGTTCTGGAAGTTGGAAGTGTGAGATCACAGTGCCACCAGAGTTGGTTTCTGATGTAGCTTCTCTTCCTGGCTTAGAGATGACTGCCCGCATCCTCACGTGGCAGAGGGAGAGAGCTCAGGTGTCTCTTTCTTCCTCATCTTATAAGGACACCAGTCCTCATATATTAGGGCCCCACCTTTACGACTCATTTGACTTTAATTAACTCCCTAAAGACTGTTTCCAGATACAGTTACACTTGGGGGTTAGGTCTTCAACATAGGATTTGCAGGGGCCAGGGGGTGGGAATGACACAATTCAGTCCACACACCTACTTTCACTTTTACCCCTGGCTCTCCATTTCTGCAGAATCAAGACCAAAACCTCCAGCATGGTATTCAAGCTCTTTTCCAATCTGCCCATAGCCTGAATCACTTCTCCCTACCACTCTCCTCCTTCCCTTCACCCCACCACTACCCCCAAGGCAGCCTCCTCTGTACAGCTGGTTCTCAACCACTAGGCTAAGGCACACTGTGTGCCACCCCCATATATGCCACCAAAGTGGTGAATGGATAAAGTGTATTTTTGCTCAACCCAAACATACACACATTATTCTATGATATCTGCCAACTTGTATATTAAGTCGAGTGGGTCCTGCAATGCAGTATATAAGATGATTCTATTTGTTGAGAATAGAAGATCAGAGGCCTAATAGAACAGCAAGCCAGCAGGACAGAAAGAGAATATTACTAAAACTGTGCCTTGTGATTATATGGGTGAGTTTAGTCAGTACAGCACAGTGCAGTTCTGTTCAAACGATGCCATGGTGAAAAAGCAACCAAGAGAATCACATAATAACTGAATGTTCTTACAGGTCTCCTCCGATATTCCTGTGATGTAGTGCTCATAACACCCAGTTTAGTGAGTGCATATGATGTGCTGTGTATTCTAAGCTAAGCACTGTGCATGTATCCACTCGCATCCTCCTTAAATAGCCTCATGATGATTATTCCCATTTAATGTAACACAGCTTACATGATTTTCCGAAGTTTCCCCAACTGGTAAGTGGTGGAGCCTAGATCCAAAGCCAATCTCCAAGCAAAGCCCAGGAGATTCATTGTATTGTAATGACTGCCAGCCGAGGCAGTGTTCAGGTACGCTGCCAAATATTCTAAAATTCAAGACTGTGGTATGAATTCAAGTATGAGAAATGCTGTTTTCAGCCCTGTGGGACTGTAAGCCACAAACCTGCAATGCATTTTTATGTCTCTGCCTAAAATGCTCTCCCCCATTTACCTTCAAGGCCAAGCTCAGGTGCAATTGTCTGTGAAGCCATCCCAGAAGTGACCTAGAGACAACAGAATAAATAGCTCCCTACTCTGTGCTCCCATAGCAAGTCACACACACCTCTCACAGTGTCGGCTACAGCCTCCCATCTGCCTTATGGCTAATTGTGTATGTTTCTGTCTTTCTGGCTAGCATATAGGCTCCTCAGTGTAGTGGACTTTGGAGACAGCTGGGTTTGCAAGTCTAACTCTGCCACTTCCTGAGTGACCCTGAGTAACCTATTCAACCCCTGTGAGGCTCAGCTTCCTCAGACAGAGAAGGAGGAAAGATAAAAATCCCACCTCACAGAGGTGATATGATACATAAAGCCATCACTCGCTCTCAACAAATGTTAATTCTCTTTTCCTGCAAGAGGGCAGAGGTCATTTCTTATTGCTCAACGCTGATGCTTCTCTGGTTAGTGAAATTCAATAAATTTTTGTTGATTAAATAAATGCATAATTGAATCAATGAATGAATGAGTGTATGCTCTACACAGTGATAATGTTTTGTTTAGCCTTTTCTATGTATATCCATCTGGAAAATTTTCCTAGGCTGATCATTTTTACAAGAATACTCCTCAAACTTAATCTGTTTGCAGGTCTCCTTTAGGACCAATTTAGTGATCACCTCAGTTTTGCTTTTACCTCATGGGTCTATATATGATGAGAGGAAATGTGACTCCCTATAATTACTAAAACTTAGAATCTATTTTTGAATTCCACTGTTTTCCTGTCTATGGTACTCTCTCTGCTGGCTGCCACCACTGCTCTAGAATTTTTTAGCTTGATGGCAGAACATAAATGGGGGTGGGAGGTTCTCTGTAACTAATAAAACATTTACAATGATCTATTTAATTTAAGAGAATCTTCCCCATGTTTTGAACATACAGATTGAGAAGTAAATTTCTGGAATAATTTTCATTCTAAGAGAGGAAAAAATATTTTCCCATCAAGTCTCTTAAAGCTTTTTTTCTTCCACTTTCTCCTTAAAATTAATGAAAAATCTAAAAATGTATTTTCCATCTCTTCTGAAAGTACCTTTATAGCTTTTTCTCCCCAACTGATATTGATTTTTCAGTTGTTGAACTTTTTTTAAACTTTGATGTTATCCTCCAGTTTGGAATATTTTCCAGGTTTGTATTATAAATGCTTTCGGTTAGTGGACAGATGCTATTAATCACAACTATTTCTGTGATGGATATCCATGGCAGAAAATCAAAAACAATTTGAGTCTGTCGAGGTTAAATGGCTTACTCTGTCCATAAAGGAAACCTTATAGCACTGTGCTGGACCATTATTCTTCCTCTGAGAGTTCTAAAGTAGTCTGAAAACATTATAATAAATGAATAGTCAGCTAATTCTTTGAAATCATAAAACTTCTTTGCTTTTTAGTTTTGCCACCTTTAAGAAAGCTCTTTAGCTGATTATCTCTTTATGAAAAGAATTATAAATAATTCATTTGCTGGGAGAAGCAGGAAGAGATCAGAGTAGTATCTTAGGGCATATGTATAGATGACATACTAGGAAATGCCCATCTGGAATTAAAGTTTTAACATGAGTGAATATAAATGAAAGGTTTTTCCAAGGAGAATATGCAATCTGCAGAACAGCAATAAAGGTACACTCTGTACTGGGAATGAGGGTTTAATCTGTTCAGTCACACAACCTGTACAACCAGGGCTGGCCCTCATGTAAGTCTGCCTCGAAAGTGAGTTTGCTCTATGGCACACCCATCAACCAGAAGCCAGTTGTGCTATGATGAGAGCACTCTTAGAAGAAGAAGAATCTAAGGAGCTTCATGAAGCTGTGTTTTTAGGCACCGAATCATGAAGGTGGGAAACTGTAACATTATCCTCCATTATCTTACATTTTAAAAGGGGTTCTCAGAATCACTGAATCAGTTTTGTAGATCCAATCCAAGATGTAAGGGATTTCCTCGCTGTCATTGCCAGGGTGCTCAGATCAAAATCCTCTTTGGTGTCAAATTGCCCAGTATTGGCTTCCCAGACAAACCCAAATCTTCTCAGTAACAGTGTTATCTGGCTTTGTTTTAATTTTGCTTTCCTGCTCTAATGTAATAATAACAAAGTTCCTGCTCCTCCATAAAACAAATACCATTAGGAAGTGGTGGATCTCTTCTTCACCAACAAAAATCCTTGTTTAAATTCTTGTTGCTTGCAATTTGTCAAAGAATTCAAGTGGAAGAATAATAAAAACAGACTGTGCATTTACAGTAACAAGCAAATATTTTGGTAGCAAATGATAATTAAAAGCTTGTATAAATATGAATTACTCTGTTATATCCTCTATTGTACCACTTTGTTTTCAAACATTATTCAATTCTGGGAAACATTTTCAGTATAGATGAGGTTCCCCTCTTAGTCTTCTTTAGTAACGTCTACAGTCCCTAAAAGGACACTTGCGGTAAGAAATGAGATTTGAGATCAAATAGCTGAATTCATTGGCCCAGACAGACCCAGGCCTAGAGTTGGATCAGGTCATGCCCCAAGTGCATCTCATCCTTTTTTTCCAAAGATCTATATACTTTATCTTCTGTATACATTCACCTTAAGAACAAAGGAAAAGAATTTTAAGCCCTACAGTACAATTAGGCAAGAACCCATGCTATCTGCTTGCAAAACATGATTAAATGAAACACTTGAACACAGAATGAAGCCAAAAAGGATCACACACTTTTAAAAATAAAGGCAGAACTATCAACTGGATTCCAGCTACACAAAGCTTTATTGTTCAAATTAGTAAACACCTTCTAAGCAGTAGGGCAAATCAAGCAGGGTCTATTGAAGAACTGGATTATTCTGTGGGTCAAGTAACTAAAAAATAATTACAGCACACCTGAAATCACAGCCAAAATCTGCCTTTTCCTTTGCCTCCATCAAAGGCGGATGAAAAGCTCTGCAGAGAGGTTACGTTGGGGCCAGGTAGTTAAACAATTTCTGTATCTACACGTGCTCCATCATTTTATTGTTTTCTATGATAAGATGTTTTAGTCACATGAACTGTGGTCAGGAATATCCTCGGAGCCATTTGTCCATTTGGCTCCTGAGATTATGCCGTTCCCCAAGCCACCATGTTGGTGATATTGCCAACCATCATGATTCACGATTCCGTATTTGCAAATTCACTTACTAGCTGCAGTTTATTTGTAACCCCCAAATCAATACTCACAGCACTTCCATTGGAAGTTTTTGGAGGACGTTCACAGAGCAGTGAAAAGTTTGAATTTTCCTAGCTGAGGTTGAACAAGATGATGTTCTGCCTTCCAGTTTCAGCTCTCGTATTGTGAACACATTTCCTTTTTACACTTTATTTGGTGCCACGGTGTTTGCTTTTTTTTTTATTTTTATGATTTAGCCTCCAAGTGCTGAAGTACTGTCTGGTGTTCCTAAGTGTAGGAAGGTTGTGATGTGTCTTACAGAGAAAATACATGCGTTGGATAAGATTTATTCAGACATGAGTTATAAGTGCTACTGGCCATGAATTCAATGTTGATGAATCAACAAGGTATTTTAAATATGGTGTCTTTAAAGAGAAACTCACATAAAACAAGGTTATATACTGATCCATTGATAAAATGTTGTGACCAAAGGCAAGCAAGAACCTCGGAACAATGGTCACCTCTGTTACATTGAGTCTACCATTTCTTCTGCCTGGAAATGCCTTTCTCCCATTTCTCTCTTTAGCTGATGCCTACTTGTAATTAAAAACAATGCAAAAATAGTCACATTCAAGTCTCTCCTCACCCTCACATATTCCCCGGTTTGATGCAAATGCCCCTTCCTTTGTGCTTCCATAGTACCCCGTGCATTCCCCCAGCACAGTCCCTGACACACAGTCCTGTGGTGTAGTTGATGTATTTTTCCTGCAGGCTCTAAATTCCCTAAGGAAAAAGATCATGACTTCCTTGATTTTATAATCACAGCACCTGACAAGTAGTAGATGCTCTCCTAACCCACCAAATAAACGCTTATGAGTGAACTTTACAGAATGTTTGCCCAAAGCAGCTGAAAACGTTGTGGCCTTAGTAAGAGATACAGGCAAGGTCAGGATCAAAGCTGAAGAGGCAGTGTCAAGCTCAGGCATGAGCGGCTGAGCAAAGCCACTAACAGTAGGATGAGCCCTGGAGCCAAAAGTTAGAAGAACCTGATTTAGAAAAATTGTGCAAGATGCATTCAACAAATATTTATTGAGAACCTCTACGTACCTGGCACCGTGCTAGGCACTGGAGTACAATAATGAACAACAACTAGAAACGTGTTTTAAAGATACAAACCCTGCCCTTATCTGAAACTTGCAGTCTAATCAGGGAGAGAGAGATTTATGGAAGAATTATACATGATGTTAGAAGAACATTTAACATTACGTGTAGCAGTGTGGATCCAATCAAGGGAGTCAGGGAGGATTTCTGCAAAGATGAAGCTGAGATTTGGAGGAAGAGTGGGCATTAATTAAGCCAGAAGGAGGGGAGGAGGGAGCGTTAGGAGAGCATTCCGGATAGCAGAAACAGCATCGCGCATGTCAGAAGCTGAATGGCCAGTGTGGTCATGGGACGGTCAGACCATGGGAAGAACCATAAGAAGCCATTGAAAGGTTTTAAGTTGGAGGATGATAATATCTGATTTGTTTGAAAAAGTTCAGGAGAATGGACTGAAAGTGGCCAGAGCAGAAGCAGAGACGTCAAAGCAATCATCCAGTTGGGAGGTGATGGTGGCTTGGATGAGGAAAAAGTAGATTTAAGAGATATCTAGAAAGCAAAACAGGTAGGACTTGAGTCGTGTATTGGATATGGAAAGTAAGGCTTGCCTAACGGGATGGATGGTGCCATTCTCTGAAACAAGGAATGTTAAATGAATGTCAGGTGTTAGGGTATTTTTTGGAGGGGGAAGGGGTTAGAAGGTCAGTTTAGACTCATGGAGTGTGAGGTGCCTTCAGATAAGCAAAGATAAGCCTATTTGAGCTGTCAAATAGGCCTGTGAACATATGGTGCAGAGATGAGATAGAGTCATCTGGATGGAGGATCCCGCACCCCCTCCTCCTCACATCTTAATGGGCAGGACAGGGAAGACATACCTGGAAGGGGAGATCTGTCCCATTCACTCATTCACCGCTTTTTTTTCTATGAAACCATGAACATGATGAAAATGTTTAAGACTCAGTAGTTACTTGTTTGCTAAGGACAAGCCTTGATCATTATTGCAGATTGAATCATCAGTAGCATATAATTCAGTTCTATATAGGAGTATCCTTAAGATATCTACATGTCATTGAATTTAAAGATGTAGTATTCATTTATATTCATATTTTTCTCAACATTAAAATTCAAATCTCACTGACTTTTAAAACAAGTGCCTTTTAAAGAGACATTAAAGCAGTTTTTAAAAACCATTTTTGCTTTTACTTTCATGCATTTGTTTTGTGTAAATGTTTTAAAACAAGAGCTATGCCCATCAGGTGATTATTATTGGTTTTTCATTAACATATAGGTAACAGGATTTTAAAATATATAACAGAACCAAGAAAATAAACATTTTTCTTCTTCAGAACAGATAAATTCATATTTTATCAAAACCTACATTTAAGAAAAATTGTATTGACTCCCTTTTATATAAAATGACTGATATGTTTTTTTCATTTTAGTAAGCCATTATTTTTAAAATGAAAATTAAATATGCCAGAGCTGGGATTTGAGCCAGGACCAAGCAATTTCCAGGAGGTATGAAAAGGTGCTTGAATATGCATTTTTTTTCCTCAAGTCAGCATTCTTTCTCCCTCCAACTAATAATCCTCTAACACGTTTCATCAACTCCCATAGATTACTGCCTTTAGGTCTACCTAAATATCAGATTAGAGCTAGAGAAAGCCTTTTCACTGATTATTCAAGCTATCTTTTAAAGGGCACGGTAGATTACTTGAGGTCCAACATTTCTGTATCTTATTATTAGAGCAGATATAAATTTACTATGTGGAAGTTGTAGAATCTATATAGCAGATTTCAATTAATAAATACAGGGAATGGTAGTAAATTCATGGAGCAAATTCATAGTTGAATCATTCTGTTATCAAAATCAACAAACCAAGAGATGCATACTGCCTTTTGGAATCAAGCCCAAATGTGAGGCTTTTTACTGATACATAACTTTACCTTAAGCCAATAATAATTCTCACCTTCCTCAGATGCATTTGTAACAGAACAGAATTGGAACCTACTGAAGATTAAGACTGCGTAGAATAAGAACTAAAATTCCCTTGTGATCCCATTGGACATTTTAACTCCCAATTATTGGCATAGAAATAATAGTTAAATTCTGGAGCCTCAAGAAAAAAAAATCAGATAATGTTCTCTAACCTCTGTAAAACCACAGAATCTTGGTTCTACTTAGGTAATATTCTAAATTTAGAATGGAATTCCCATTTTATAATTGACTTGCAATCCAAAATTCTATCATAAATATTTAGTGTACATTAAATAAGATCTCAGTTCATCAGTTTATAAGAACCACTGTAATTCAACTATTCTTCACCCTTCACCACTTTTAGCAAGTACTACGTGATACCGTAAGTAAATGAGCTTGATCAAAGCAGACCTCACACTGAATTAGCTCCCCCTGCTGTGTATTAACAGAGCACACATTTCCCACTAGAATATAAATTTTTCTTTGAGAGTAGAGACTGTGTGTGTGTGTATGAATATGTAAGTGTGCCAAAATCTCCAGTATGTGTTTGAGGTGGTATAGCAAAAGAAGTTACTGCCAGTTATTAGTTACCTAATTAATGTTAAGTGACCCAGAGAAAAGCTGTTCATTTTTATGCTGATTGAGTTCCTTCTGCCTGTAAAGTGACAATAATATCACCACCTCACTGTGTTAGGAGGATTCAACGAATTACTCACACAAAGCCTGACATCCAGCAGTTACCCAATGAAAGCTTGTTTTTATCTTCTCCACTTTCCCTCTTTTCTTTTTAACACATAATTGAAAAATAAAAATTTAGCAGGTACAAAATAAGCTTTATTATTCAATAAAATGCTTTGACCAGAGTGGTAAATCTCAAAGGATGATGAGTAAATTATGAAAGGCATGGTCACCCAGGTATCCACATCCTGATTAAAAGATACAATCGAGATTGGCTTGCTCGTAGTGTTAAAAAGAGATTCTCACAGATTTTTCTTAATCTATCTTTATCATCTGCAAAAGAAAAATTACCACTGAAGATATATATTTTGAAATTTCAACCTTGGAGCAAAATGTGAGGGCAAAGTTAATTTACCCATTGCAGGTAAATAAAAGGTAATTAAATTTATCATAATGCCTCTCTCCACAAATGTAGATTAAGAGGTAAACATCATGATGATTCTGAAGGTCTGGATTAGTGGTTCTCAACTCTAACCCTGTCAAAAATCAAGTGGGAAAAGAATATTACTGTATTCCAACTACACATACCCTTCGCAACAGTTCTTGGAAACCTAGAAAAAGAGTCCAGAATAGAAGCTAACTTAGACACTAAGTCTATTAGAAGTGGAGAACAGTACAGCAAGTAGACCCAACTCAGTCCAAGGCCAATCCAGCTGATGAGTTCAATATTGACAAAAACTAGTTGAAATGATAAATATGGCCCTGATCTACCTAAGTGCTACAGATTTGGTCTGCTTGTTTATTTTTTGTTTCTGAATAAATAGATGGGCCTGTTTTTTATTTCTTGAAATAGTTTGGTAAGTTATTTTTTTCCTAGAAAATTATCCATTTCATCTATATTTTCAAATTTAATGGTTGTAAAGCATTCATAGTGTTTTTAATCATCTTGGTAATCTCTACTGCAGCTCTAGTTATTACCCCTTTTCACTTCTAATCATTTGTATCCTTTTTTCTTTTTTTCTTTTTTTTTTTTTGCCTTTACATAAAAATTTTTTAAATTGAAGTATAGTCAATTTACAATGTTGTATTAAATTCTGGTGTACAGCATAATGATTCAGTTATACATATATATATTCTTTTCGTATTCTTTTTCGTGATAGGCTATTACAAGATATTGAATATAGTTCCCTGGGCTACAGAGTAGGACCTATACAGTTGTTTATCTGGTTTTGTGATGATTTTTTTTTGTAATTCCACTTGGACAAGACCTTCTGCCAGAGTTCAGTAGGTGTTCTGTGAGAATTATTCCACGTGTAAATGTATTTTTGATGTATTTGTGGGAGAGGGTGAGCTCCACGTCCTTCTATTCCACCATCTTGAAACCACTCTCTGTATCCTTTTTTCTTAAGTAATTATGCCGAAGGAGTATCTATTTTAATAGCCTTTTCAAAAACTCAATATTTGGTCTTATTATCCTCTGCCATATTTTTGTTTTCTGTGTAATCAGTTCTTGATTTTTATTACTTCTCTTTTCAATTTTGAGTTAGTTCTTACTTTCCTTCTAACTTCCTTCCCTTTTTACTTTGTGAAAAGTTTTGTTGTTTAATTTTCCACTTTAATCTCTTTTCTAATATAAGCCTTTACGGTTATAAATATCCCTCAAAGTACTATTTTAGCTGCATCTCACAAGCTATGTAGCATTTTCATTATTATTCCATTTTAAGTATTTTAAAATTTCTATTCTGATTTATAACTTGTCCCATAAATTATTTAGAAGTATGCTTTTTAATTTCCAAATGTGTGAAGTCTTCTTATCTGTTTTTTATTTCTAACTTACTAATATTGAGGTCAGAAACATAGTTCCTATCTTCTACTAAAACAATTTTAAACAGAGCTTTCTTTATGTCAAGTTCCTCAACATGATGCCATTCAACTGTCCTACCCTGTATACCTCTGTTCCCTGTATACCTTCTTGTCCCAGACACCATCTTTAAGCAGCTCTGAGCCCACTCCTGCCTCTGTGTCTCTGTTTACCTTTACTTGTACTGCTATCTTCTTCCCATCACTAAGCGTGCTTTCTGGGTCATGATCATTAAGCTAGACCACTGCTTCTCTAGCTGCTGTTCTGAATGTGATGCATTGTTTTTAAATCTTTAGATTATTTATTTTGGAACTCTTTTAAGGTTCTTCTAAAAATGTCACATGTTTTACATTTTTAAACTTACATTGAGATTTTTAGATTCAGTAATGGATTTGTGTAAATATTATTTTGCTTTATGTCCTTTCCTTCACACGTTTTGATGTTTGTGTCATGAGCATGCATTGCATTTATATTCAATGGAAAGAATAAATATTTTAAATTTCTATTTGAATTAATATATTTCCCCCAGTGCTTCTAAGTTTGTTTTCTTTGTGTGTGTGTGTGTGTGTGTGTGTGTGTGTGTGTGTGTGTGTGTGTTTCCTTTTCCAACCATCTGCTCCTCTCACTGGACAATAATATTTTTGAGAACTAACTACACAGCATTTACACTCTAAATCCTTTACTCACATTCACATTTAATCATCAGAACAGTTCTATCTGAGAAGCCTTATAATTACCCCTATTGCAGACGAAGGAGCTGAAGCTGAAACATGTAAGTGACTATTTCAGCTAAAATATAGTAAAGACAGTTTGAACCTCGGTCCACCTGACAATGGAGCCAAGGTGCTTAATTACTGTATCACACTGGTTTCAGGAGCTTCTGGATTCTCCAAGTATTGGAATGGTTGCCAGGTAACTAAGCAAAGAGCTGATTTTGGAACCAATTCAATACTCTTCTAAGATGTTCTTAAAATTAAATTCAGTAATTAGGCTCTTATACTATGGGAGTCAAGATAAATTTGTTTTGGTAATGGAGAGAGGTAATCAAAATTATACACTACCATATGCTATTTTTGATGAATGTTTCACAAAAAAATTCAATCATAATATGAGGAAGAAATGCATTTTTCATATGAGAATTAGGTTTTGAGAAGAAAGGACCTTTCTTTTAAAGTCTAGTGTTTGTTAAGAGCTTTTTTTGGTAACTGAAGACTAACTGAGGGGGAAGTTTATAATACACTGGAGAATTTGTAGACAAAGAATTTCTACTGCATAATTAAGGGCAAATAATATCTTACATCTAATATCTCTCCTTGTTTCTCCTTCCTTCCTTCCAACTCTACTCACTAACTCACCTGTAGGTAAGAGGTTGAATCATCAGAAACCCTCCATGCCTGTACACAGAGGATGGGTAATCCATCCTTCCTTTCTTTTTCCCACTCTTTGACATTTTTGAAAGCACTGAAAAAAAAATTTTCTCTAATAATAATAATAGATACCATTTACTAAATATCCACCATATGCCATGCATTATGCTAAGCAATGTTTGTATTTATCTCCAATTTTCACAACCTTCCTTATAGATGAGAAATCGATACTCAGAGAAGTGATTCTTTGATTTATCCAAGATCACAAACCTCTAGTCAATGGGTTAGTGGTTATAGCTGGAGGAAGGAAAGGAGGAGCCATTAATCATACAGCAGAATTGGGATTCAGACCCAAATGTACCTGACTCCACTAATCTATGTTGCCACTCAAACTGTTTGGCTCTGAAAAGCCAAAAATAGAGAACTCAGCAACTTAATTATTGAAGTGACACTAAAATTCATTAACCTTCTATAAGACATTAAACTTATATTTTATCTTATCCTAATTTCCTGAGATCAACTTTTATTCCATAATTTATTTTTTTCAGGAGTAGTATATAAGGAATGTAACTACAGTGAATAATATAAGAAGATATCCAATATTAAAATATAAATTCTGAACCCCTTATACTATTATTTTAAGAATTAATACATTAATAAATTAAAATATCTTATAAAATTCCATTAATGTGCGAACTCTATATTTTCTGCTTAATTCTGTTGTGAACCTGAAACTGCTCTAAAAGAATAAAGTCTAATTTTTTTAAATCCATTAATGAACACAGCCAAAACACCATGCCATGGTTAGAAATGAGAATTCTTTTGTTGTTATGAAATTATTTATTTATAAGAATTATTTATTTGTAAGAATTTTCTCCTGCTACTGAATTTGTTTAGTTATCCTGGCAGAGATTTCTTAGAATAGTTGCCAGTGTTTCTGTTCTGATGACACAGTTGCCTGCAGTAGTTGTCATTCCCAGGAAGCATGTCCAGGAAGCAGAAATCAAATCATATTTGAAAGCTTTGTTTCTGGTGCATTATATTATATTATAAAAATGATTAGGCATTAAAATCCATTATAATAGAAAAGTATCTGAAATCAAAATTTTAAATGAATGACTTTTTATTCCACTATTATTTAGAACCTTGTATTAACAAGATTACTTAAATATTTGTCTGTTATTACATTAAAAGCATTCTGACAATCTAGCTTGCCTATGACTACCCAGTAGTTACACAGAAAATAATCATGTATTTCTGTTCATAGATTTTAAGAACTAAACTTACCTACAGTTTAATTTCACTTTCTAAGACTTTTTTTTTTGCTTAGACTAATAATTTTGTATTAGACAATGCAATGGTTTCATTCACGTATCATGACTCAGTTAATTCAATTAAACAAAAATTCATTGAGTACCGTTTACAAGACACTGTTAAGATATAAGGAAGAATAAAAAGATGTAAGACTCTGAAAAGGACATGGTAGCAACTATGAGATAAAGCAGAGAAAGGAAGATCAACATTGTAATAAAGGTAAAAAGTGCTGTGTAATCACAGTGTGGGAGAAATTATAACATTGAACATGTACACTGAAAGTATCCCAAATCTTTATCTATAGACATTATTTTATTTATTCCATAGCAAATTGACAGGCATTTTTAAGTTAGCTTAGTTTTTAAAGGACCCTGAATTTTTTTTCTTTCAATAGCTATAATAAATGATGCCTAAAATTCAAGTGTAAAGTAGAAATCTTGTCCCAAAATAAACAAACTTAAAACTGTAGGCTTATAAAAGGCAAGATTAATACGACTTGAACAGAGTGGTGCAAAGCCAAAGCATCAGTGGTCCCCGCTGCTGGTTACTCTTGTCCCCACACGGCTCCACCTCCCGCATCGCAGGGGAGCGTGCCTGAGCCCGCAGCTTCTCTTGCAGACATCAGGACTGAAGAATCATCCTGAGGAATTACTCAGCAATGCACAGCCTCTGGAGCTTTGCACACTGTTTCCTCTACCTCGAAAGCTTCCTTCCCACTGTCTCTCCTGTTATCTGGTGACTACACTTTCAGGTCTATACTTGGACATGACCTCCTCTGGAACACCTTCCCTGATCAAGGATCCCTCTTCATTTGAAACTGCTTACTTGTCTTTTTCTCTACAAGTCTGCCATCACCTGGCAGACAGGAACTGTATTTTGTTCGGCGCCCGAGCACAGTAATGTTACATCATAGGTGCTCATTATGGATTGAAATGTGTCCCACAAAAGAAAAAAAAAAAAAAAAGACATGTTAAAGTCCTAGCCCCAGTGCCCCGAAATGTAACCTCACTTGGAAATAGAACCATTGTAGAAAAAAATTAGTTAAGAAGTTAATTACTAGAGTAGGGTGGGCCCCTGATCCAAAATGACAGCTATGTGAAGACAGAAACGCACAGGGAGAAAGCAATGTGACAACGAAGGCAGAGACAGGTGTTACACAGCTGCACGCCAAGGAGTGTCACAGACTGCCAGCAAACCACCAGAAGCTAGGACAGGAAAGGAATGATTCCTCTACAGAATTCAGAGGAAGCCTGGCCCTGCTGGCACCTTGATTTTGGATTTATAGCCTCCAGAACTGTGCGACAATAAATATATTGTTTTAAGCCACCCAATTTATGATTATTACTGCAGCTCTAAGAACATAGTGGTGCTCAATAAAATCAATAAAATTGAATGGATGGACGGATGGCTTAGAATTTTTACCTCACTCGGACAAATCTATGTCCATTCTCAGTTGTATCTTGCTTCCAGCCTCAATCTAAACAGTGTTTCATTCATTTTATTTGGCCATATGAAGATGCAAGTTTGGTTTGTCAGATTCTCACGTTTTTCTCAACTACTCGATGTGCAACTTTCTGCCTGGCTGTCTCTAAAACTGAACATAATGAGATTCTATGAAAAAAAAATTTTGGACCTGTGCTTGCCTCTTTTTATACAGTCTATATATCGTGATAAATCTTCATGCCTACACTAAATTGATTTCTTTCACTCTTAAGAAAATTTACCTGTCTCAATATCTACAACAGAGGAGCCCCAAGAGTGTGAGGCTCTGTTCTGTATGCAAGCTACTTAGAAGAGCCCTCTTGCTGTGGACGTAGGTGGTGGCGTGCTATTTGAGCTGGCTGATTCTGTGCCTTGCTACCATATAATTTTAGTTAAAATTAGGCAATTTGGTGGCCAATAGCTTGGGCTTTGTTGTTAAATAGGGCTGGCATCAAATCCAGTTCTGTAAAATATATTTTTTTAACTTTTAATATAAATAAATTTTTAAAAAATTTTTAAAAGAAAAAGAAAAAGAAACAAATCTAGTTCTGCCACTTGAAAGCTTGGGTAAGTTTTTAACCTTAGTACTTTCCGTATTCCTCATCTGTAAAACAGGATGATAGTGGTGTCAAACTTCTGTGTTATAAGAAAATAATGATAAAATGTATACAAAGTTCTTAGCGTCGTTCAGCTGGTTCATGGTTCATAGCTAATATTTTTATTAAAATGAAAAATTTTAATTCTGCCCCAAAATACAGAATGGAAAATGAAAAAATTTCTACCCTCCATAGAGAGAAATCTTGATTATTGAGCCAAAAGACTCACCCACTTTTTTTTTTTTTCCCTTTCCACAGGCTATAAAGAGAGATGAGATTATCCAACTCTTAAGAAAACAAAGAGAAGAAAGGATCTCGGTGAGACTGATAGGGAGGCATTCAGATAAATCTGTTTGAACTACGGCAAATTCTCAGAGGTTTTATAGCTTAACCCCTAAATCTAGATATTCATGGTCCAGAGCCTTCTCTATGCTGGAGGTGGGGCAGGGCATAGACATCAGATAATCTGGCAGTGATTGATAAACCAAAGCTACCTCCAGAGTGTGCAGCGCTGCCGAAATAGAAGTGAGGTGCCATTGTCACTGGCTTATTGTCAAATGTTGTAAAGCTGTAGGATATTACCATGAGCCCATGCTTCAGGGCTAGTATTTATTTCACAATGATTGATCTTGCTTAGATCATACAAAAACAAACACTAAATGAAGAGGGACAAACAACAAAAGCAAGAGCACCCCATAAACGTATGGATGTACAAACACTCTCCGGAATGAGCCCCAAATGCTCTAATCCGGACCATTTCTGAGCTTACAGTCTCCTGATTTAAGAAGCTACTTGTTACAAACTCTGTGATAATTTTACCTCAGATTAATTTGCTAGTAAGTGAATTTCAGTCAGGGCAAGAAGTAAAAATTTTCCCTTTTGATTTTTGTTGTGTTTTGTTTTTTTTTAAGAAAGAACTGGTTTCCCTTCCTTATAAACCAAAGGCCAAGGTGCACAAAGCAAAGTAAGTTCCCTTAAGGAAGTGCTTCTTTTTTCTTGCTGTTTGTCCCCTACCTTCAAATCTAAAACCCCACTCATTGTCTTAGAGATTTGTTGCCTTGAGAAACCTTTCTTGCGTTCATCTGCGTTAAAGCTTGTGTGCCCATTTACCTGTCTGTGCAGTATGCAAGCATAAGTTGGTGCAAACAGGAGAAGAGGTCAAACTTGAGTCTCTGTACGCATTCTCTTTCTCATGGGTAATTGTATTCACCTGCCATCACACCCTCTCAGCTCCCCTCTCCCCCACCCACACCTAGCCCGCCCATCTTTAGCAAATCAGCAGTCTTCTAGATTATCAACTCTGGTACCACCAAACGCATGTGTAAGGATGCTAAATCTACATTCATGTAGCAAAGCTTTAGACTCACAGTGATGGGTTAATAGCTTTATCCCTGGAATAATGTTAGAGCAAGACCAGGCACACCGTCCAGAAGAGTTTAAAGGAAACTGGCTGTCACTGGTTCACCATTAAAGAACCCCTAATTTAAAATGTCTCCATTTTTGTATTATGACTGAAAACCAATGTGGCTAACTCAACATTAATTTGACAAATATTTATTTGTATACTACATTCAGGGAAAGGCAAAAAGTAATAGAATTTTTATTCTTTTTTTTCTCCATTTTTTTATTCAAGTAGTCAGTTACAATGTGTCAATTTCTAGTGTACAGCACAGTGTCCCAGTCATGCATATACATACACACATATTAGGATTTTTATTATTAATCTCATTGGTATTGAGATTGACTCTCTTTAATGTTATCAAATGTTATTAAAGAAAAATGAATGTCTACACTAATTTTAAAAACTTCTTTAAATAAAAGGAAAGATTACTTAATCACCTGACTGCATTGTCTATACAATGCTCAGTAACTTGACTTTTTGCTTTTTAGACAGATAATTTGACTTAGCTTCTAAGGATGGGGTAAAACTAGTCCAATCAAAAGATTCACTTATCTGATTCACAGAATGAAGACTGCTGATTGAATAGTATCAATAGATCTGTCTGGTACCTTAGATTTCCATGCACATTTTTATAGGAATGATCAGAACAGTCCTGTTACTACCCATGTGGATCCATCTAAGAGTTCAACAGTATTTCACAGCTTGAACAGACAATTCCCTTAATAATTTAAGTGCCTACCGAATTCCTGTTATATGTCAGCCTGCCCTCCCTCCTCTGTCCCAAAACCTTGGATTTTATTCCATTTTACTGTGACATCTTCTTCCTCCAAGCTTCTTATGCAGTTACTGCCTGCACCCTTCTTTTGGCAATCGGTCATGCACTGCTTTGTGCCCATATTTTGTCATTATTGAACTCTTATTATGTCTTAAGTTGTTAGTTAACTTTTCACATACTTTTTACTTGTCTATGACGGTAGTGTAAGCTCCATGAGAAATTGGGTCACCCAAAAAAAACAAATTTTTTTTGTTACAAATATTTCATGTAGGTAGTGTGCATATTTTGTTACACACATATTTTAGCTAAAAAAAGTCATGTCATTCAGTATTAGCTAATTTAGAAAGTAGTGTTTCTATACTGCATATTAATTTATAAACATTTTTTAAATGTTTGAAATATCTTAAGACACAATTTCACTTTAATTTTGCCCTCTTTTTTCCCCCTTCCATCCTTCTGTCTACCCAAACCCCCCACATAAACAGATATGCCCTTACCATCACTCCTTCAACAGTCCTTAGGATAATCCATGTCCTTTTCTGTCACAAAGAAAGAACTAAAAAGTGTGTACACAGTAAAGTTTTAGTAGCAATATGGGTTTTTTTTTTAATCCACCCAGGAATATTTGCAATTTAGAAGTGGGCTGACTAGAAGGAACAGTGGGTAATCCAAAGAAATCAATTACCGATGATGAAATCTCAGTTTGACTCTTGGGGTGAGCAAATTACATTTAAGTTTAGGAGGTCTGCTTTCATGCCCTTCAAGTCACACTTCACGGTGGAATGACCACTCCTTCCACCTACAAGATTATACTTGGTTGTAAACTCTAATGAATCATCAGAATCCAAGAGATCTTTATTGGAGAAATTTTCAAAAGTTGTTTTTCATACTACATTGTGTTCACAACTACAGAGTTCTGTGCGTCGGAACTAATTCACGTTACTGCCAACAGGAAAGTGATTTCAGAGTCAGAGAAAAAAGACCAAGAAGAAGTGAAAGCATTGGCCTAAGTGGATTGACACATGGGAGAGGATGGCTCACTCAGATCTTCAGTTCTGAAACAAGTGAATCCTGCTCTTACATCAGGATCATTGGAATCAGTTCAATTAGACAAAGAAATAAAAGTTAAATATGCAACGCTTTAGGAATTTTACCAGTTATTGAATACTTGTGTCTACTTTAATTATTTTACTACTGTATTTGATACTACACAGTAATCATCTTTCTTATCTTATACATTCTCATACTCCTATTTAATCTTGTTTTCATTTGAAGGGTATTTCCAAAATTGCTAATATTTGATCTATATTATAAATATCAGGGGAGGAGGGGATAGCTCAGTGGCAGAAGGCATGCTTAGCATGCACAGGGTCCTCGGTTCAATCCCCAGTCCCTCCAGTTAAATAAATAAATACATACATACATACCTCAAAGCCCCCCAAAAATTTAATAAATGTTTATTTAAAAATAATCAGAAAAATAAGAAATAGTAAAAACAATAAGGAAATAGAGATTAAAGAAATGTCAGTCCTGAAAACTCTGTCTTCTTGCTGTAAAAAGAAAGTCTATTTTCCAAAATTTGGTTTATTCAGTTTCTGGAACATGTCTGAAGCCAGAAATGAATTGCTTTTAGTTCTGTGACTAGCTGGCTTAACATTCTTATGTCTTTATACACATGCATGTAATCCCACGGCCAACCTCCCTCACTTTCAAAGGTCATTCCCTTTGGTATACACTGGAAAAGAGGAGGTTGAGAGTCTGTCCCCTCTACGTTGTCGAATTGGAGGGTTGTACACGCCGCATCAGTGCTCGTAGACCTGTTTAGGACCACCATGCACTTTCCTCCTGGCCTCCATCTGCAACCCCTGGACACAGCCTCTATAAGATGCAGCTCCCGTCCACAGGGCCAGCGGAGGAGTGGGTCACCCATTGGTCAGAACTTAGTCATTAGGGACACACCAAATTGCAAGGGAGGCTGGGAAATAGTCTTTAATGGAATTCTAACGAGTCACTGAATTCAAGGACTCTGTTACAACAAGAAGTGGAGAGTGGATATTAGCATTTCTGCCACAACACTATTGAGAGAAAAATGTTTTAAACAGAAGGAAGGTAATCAGGCCGAGAGAAGGGAAAGTTAGAAAGTTACAAACTGGCAAGCTCGGCATTATCAGGAATAAAAGTTACCCTGTTGAGATGATGCATTTGTCTGCCAGACAGCTAGCTCCCTGTTGCGAAGATGGACGTAGCAGGCTATCAGAGCCTCAGGCCCATTTGTCTAAAATTGCAGTGGCTCAGTCTGAGACCAAAACTCAGAAGACAGTGGCCTAGATGGGGCTTCTGCCCCGCTTCACAAGAGCGTGGTGCTGGAAAAAGGGCGAAGAAAACAGACCCACACTCCACCACTCAGTACTTTAGTTTTTGGACAGGAGGCTCACTATTATTTGAATATATTGGAAAATATTTTGCTTACTACAAGAAGCAAATGTTAAAAAAAAAAAAGCCTATGGTAGGAGTTAGAAGGAGCACACATCGAGGGCTACGGTGGTGAGGAAAGCTTTTCCAGAGGAAATGGGGTCATTCTTTCCCGGGGGGAGGGGAGCGGGTCATCTCCTTTCTAGCATAAGTCCGAGGCTGGACAATCACCCCCACCCATGTGCCCTGCAAAAAGCAGTATTTTTTCCTTGCTGGGCAGGACACCCTGTGGTTTCTGGTAGAATCATTCTCCTCTCGGCCAAAACTAATTTTGTCTCCTCTGGACGCGCTCCACTCTGTCCCGTAACTTGCCTGACCAGTGGGCACACTGCCTACTTGAGCATCTGTTCTCCCCAAGATTCCTTTCTCAGGTGTAGCCCTGAGTGCCTGGACTGCAGCCTACCGAGCCCCAGGCAGGTCTCAGAGTTTGCCTCTCCCATTGGCCCAAGTGCGGAGCCTGGGACGATGGCCCCGAGGAGTGGGGCCAAGATGTGGTCCGGTTTTTAGCCACAGTGCCGTCTTCATTAGATTTCGGAGAAGCGAGACTGGGATCTTCCTCGGCCCCACGCCCGGGGCAAGTGCAGGATCTCCCAGGGAAGCTCGGAGAGGAGCAGGGAGCTGGCTCCCCTCCTCTGCTCACTCCCCGCGGGCGGGCCGGGTGTCTGGCGCCAAGCGCGCAGACTGAGGCGCTCGGGGGCGGGCCAGCCGGCCGGGCTGCCCTCCCCGCGGTGACGTTCCCGGGGGCGGAGGGGCGGCGGGCTGGCTCCGCGCCCTTCCCGCCTCCTCCCGGTGCCGGGTACGTCGGTCTTCGGGAGATGCTGCTGCCGCCGCTGGAGCTGTCGCGCACGCCGCTGCCGGTCCGCCCGCTCCGCCGCCGTAGCGCCCAGGCGTCCGAAGGCGCACCCGAGCCGGGCCATGCGGCCGGGAGCCGCGCTGCTGGCCGCGCTGCTGGCCGCGCTGCGGACGGGGCCCGGGGGCGCGAGCGGTCGCCTGCTAAGCGGTGAGTGCGCGCTCTGGGGCGGGGGCTGGTTCCCGGGCGCGCTCGTCTGGTGCACCCACAGCACCCAAGCCGCTGCTTCAGGGCCACGGTGCCTCTTCTCTGGCCCTACGTGGGGTGGATGTAGGGGCGGCACCCCCGCCCCACCAGTGCACTCGGCCGTCAGGCGCCCCTTGCTTCCAGGGGAGCAATCGCCCGGCGGCTGAGAGCAGCGCCGGTTCCCTGCGTGTCCTGGATCGCTGAAAGTCCGTTCTCGGCCCAGTCACCGGAATACCGGGAGGCTTAGGGCAGGCGAGACAGCGAGCAAACTGCTCTCGTAGACGCCCCCTCGGTCCGCTCCATTGAGCGCGGCGCAGTAGTCCCCGGGACCCCCACGGAGGGAGGTCTCCTGTCCCCAGAGACGTTGGGATTCGGGATCCGCTGTGCCGTGGGAGCCCAGCCTGCTAGTCCCGGTCTCCTCTGGGAGGGGAGGGTGGCAGGATCCAGCGCCTGGAAGAAGAGCGCTTAAAGGTTGGGAAAGAAGCCTAGTTAGCGCGGGGCAAGCCCCGCCTGCCTCGGCGGAATGACTCTCTCTGCTTCCTTCCTCCTGTCGTGTCACTGCAGCCTCGGACTTGGACCTCAGAGGAGGTACAGTGCTCTGGCTTCTTGCCTCTTCCATTTGTCCTGCATGTCGGAGTCGGGGAGGGATGTCCGTGCCCCTGTCTCAGATTTCCTTCGCAGGCAACAGATTGGCCAAGAAGGATGGAGGAAAATGAAAACCTCCACTCTGTTATCCGTGCTTCCGAAGCTGATTGAAAGAATCTTAAGTTGGTTTCCGGATGGGCTGAGATGCAGGGCTGCGAAAGACGAGGGTAACTGAGTTCGGCTGTTTGGGTTGAGGATTGCACCGACTCTGTCCTCGGTGGTGGGGAACAGAAGTCCTTCCTGCCCCCCCTCTTCCTGCAAATGAGAGGGGAGAGACACTTCCTGAAGGCAGGGGAACCAGATGCACCCTCGGCCTCTTTCCAGCTCCGGCCTTCTCTGGCGCTCACTGGCTGACCTGGGATGTGTGGCCAGGCTGGGCCATACAGGAAACTCGTTTAAGGTGTTAAGTTTTCCCTTGATAATCCAACGATGGAAAAGAGGGGACTGCCAGGAAATTCAACTCCAGGTTAGGAGTTCCTGGGGCTCATTTATTTTCCCTCAGCTGCCTCATTTCTGCATTTAAGGACGCACAGAAGCGGGGCTGGCTCTCCTTCTCCGCGGCAGCATCCCAGCCACAGCCTCTCTGACCAGTGGTCCCCAGTCTCTCTGGAACACCTTGCTGAAAATGTCCTGCTTTTGAGGCCTCCTAGTTTGCTGATGAAACAATCCTGTTAGAGTTCCTCTAGCAACTGTAGAAAAATGATAGAGAAGAAGAGAAGATGCAAAACTTTAACAACTTGTTGATCACTGAGAATTTCTTTACAAAAGCGATGAAAGAAGAAATAGAAAATAAGAATTCATAGGAGCTTTCTGGATTATCTGCGTGTGCTCTGTTCCCATTTAGCACTGAAAATGCAGTTAACTGTCCGTGGCCTTTTGCCCTGTATTCTGGACAGTACTGGGACTAACAAATGCCATCTGGCTCCCTGCACAGTTGCAAAACAAATTAGAAAGATGAGAACATTCCGTGATGGCTGGGAAGAGGTTCCCAAACCAAAATCCTTTATCCCTTCCTCTTTGGCAGCAGGTCACACCCCCGACCCACGATCTGGCTCTCCATTGCAAGGGATTCCCCTTGCTGAAATCAGGTTTTCACTCGTACATCTGGATTCAGAAACACATGCTGTGTGTTCCTGTGGGCAAGGACATGGCATGTGTTTCTGTATTCCCGGCACCTAGCACAGCACCAGACACAGAGCATTATACACTGTACATGCTGATTGAACAAAGGAGCGATGAGGCTAATGTTTTTGGTGTGGCAAGGCTTCAGGCACCCAGACACAAGCTAGGGTGGTCGGTAAATGGTGAACGATTTGTTATTCGACCTCAGTAGAATCCCATCCGTTTGTCCTAGACGGTTTTCAGGCCTTCAGGTATCAATCAGATGAGACACATGACAGGGACTCCCAATGCAACGTGATCCTGGGGTGGCATGGAGAGCACGGCTCAGTGGTTATGCTATAACTTTGTAATTAGATCAGGGCTCTGACTCAGGTGATGCTACTGATAGTTTATATGACCTTTGCGAAACTACTTAATTTTTCTGAGCCTCAGTTGTCCATTCTGTAAAATGGGGCACAAACAATCTCTACATCAGGGAATTATAAGCATTCAGTGGGATGAAGTACGTATGTAAATATAAAAGCCCTTAGCATAGGACATGCCTCATAGTAAGAGCTCAGTAAACCTTAGCTGATGTCTTTAGATGAGATCAGTAGCGGAAAACCCCACGGCTCTGATGTTCTTAGCTTCCGCTTATACCACAGACTGGGTGATTCTCAGTCCCGCTGCAAAGGCAGAGGGCTCCAATGTAGAGGAGCTCACCTTTGACATCAGAAAACCTCTCCTACCTAAAGGAACCCCCAAACAGAGATAACTGACTTTAAGCCACACTACCCCCTGAGGCTCCCTGATGGCAAGAAGTGTTATTTGTGTAACTTTAAGTGAAACCATACATCTTCATCTACCTCCCTTTTAAAACTTAATTTTAAAATATTTGCTTTTCAGTAATCTGTAATGGAACAAACAAAACGCGGAGTTCCTACACAGTTTAGTTTGCATCCTCATGCAGCAACGTGATGTTCATTTGCTTTGAAAGCCTAAGTGATGCTAAAAGGGTCCACTGATGAGTGGTCAGAATTCCTGCCTGGGGGTAGCTTCATTCAGGTGCCTCCAAGCAGCCCGGCCCTGGTAGGCTTTTGGGGGCACTGAAACAGGTTGGCCTCTTTTTTCTGTAGGGCAGCAGGTGTGCCGGGGTGGAACACAGCGGCCTTGTTACAAAGTCGTTTATTCCCATGATGCTTCTCGAAGACTGAACTTTGAAGAAGCCAGAGTGGCCTGCAGGAGGGATGGGGGCCAGCTCGTCAGCATCGAGTCTGAAGATGAACAGAGACTGATAGAAAAGTTCATTGAAAACCTGCTGGCTTCTGATGGCGATTTCTGGATCGGGCTCAGGAGGGGTGAGGAGAAACGGGGCAACGGCACGGCCTGCCGGGACCTTTATGCCTGGACCGACGGGAGCACAGCAACATTTAGGTAAGTGTGTGAACTCACAGCGGCTAACTCACTGCACATAACTCAGAAAGGAGGCAGGCTGGAGCCACGGGGCCCAGTTAGTGGGGCAGGCAAAACCCTGAGGGACAACAGTACTGGCATAGCCAGTGACCAAAGTGG
Organism: Camelus dromedarius; assembly: GCF_036321535.1. Taxonomy (NCBI): domain Eukaryota; kingdom Metazoa; phylum Chordata; class Mammalia; order Artiodactyla; family Camelidae; genus Camelus; species Camelus dromedarius. Next base: position 3,872,996 of record NC_087469.1, read on the forward strand.
CCAAGGTGGTGAATCAGCTCTAACTGGGGCCCAACTCATGTCCTGAGAGCTCTGTTCAGGAGGGTGTGGCCCAGAAGCATTGTTTCAATGGTACACGATGCTCGAAGCCAGTGGTTCTGCCTATCTGCCCGTTTGGACTAGAACCCCAGTGAGACATTAAAGGCCTGTGGGCTGAAGATTCAAGATAGGGCCCCAGGCCACAAGGAATGACAGGCAAGAAATTAGAGCCAAGATCTAATTCTCTGCATTGGCCAAGAGGGGACTTAAGGAAGCCTGCAGTTGACAGGGCCCTTCCAAATCCACCGCACTGGACTCTCGTCACACACCTGCCCCCAGCACTGTGGCATGGCCATCGTTTCTTCTTAAGAAATGCAGTGACATGGAAAAATGTCCAAAAATATCCAAAGTAAAAGGCAGATAAAAGACTGGGAAAATGTAGCAAAGTTAACAGAATTACTATCTTTTTACAATGAAGACTTTATTAAAAAGTCAATAAAGCACTAGCCGTTTATGGAAGTCAATAAAAGCCCAAAAGACAAAGAGGGAAGAGCCCCAACCAACAGTTCACAAAATAGAAAATCTAATTTGTAAACAATAATATGGGGGAGGGGGAGTTTAAAAACCCCTTTTCAATCAAAAGAATGAAGATTAGAACATATATTTAAGACAGCATGTCAGTATCTATCCAAGTCCACGTTATGCTTATGCTAATCAGTTCCACACCTTCATCTAAGTTCCGGGAGTATCTCCTCCAAGAGTCTCATGGGCCTCTTTTCCTGGGAGAAACTCTAAAAAGGAAGGTTAGTAGGAGGAACCACACTCCCCATCACTGCAGCTGGTCCCAGATGAGTGATACCTACTGACCTCCCTCCTCCTCTATTCAGTCTACATTCCCCCTCACCCTCTGCTCGGGGAGCCTCAATGGCTTGCTTACCTTGTGGCGAGACCCAGACCCTCATCCCTGAGGCCCTAGTCAGCTGGTACTTCTTGGGCTGGAGTGGTTGCACTTTTCCATTTACCACCAAAATTAAGCATGTGAGTACCGACAGGTACCCAAGTAGATAACCTGGGTGCCAAACATATTTCTTCCTGCCTATAATGTGTAATAGCAGAGATACCTTCTCGTCATGAGGGTCAGTACCTCCTGTAAAGATCATGACTCCTCTTCTTGCCTGCGGGTCCCTGGACACAAATATCCCAGGTCTCCAAGTGGCAGCCAAAGCTCATAGTTCAGTAAGACTCTTGCTGGATCTTCTGGTGGAAGGATGCCCTCTTTGGGTACCAGGACCCCTAAACCCACAGAGCTCAACATTGCAGAGACAAGAAGCACAAATTCCCCAAGTGATGGTGAGCAGGGCTTCCACCCCCTTGGTTCCTAGACCCCAGCTTACTTATGGGGACACAGGATGATACATAGGTCATTGATTCAAAGTGTGCACTGCATCTTGGAGGATGGTGCTCCATCTTCACAAAGTATTGCCTCTAAGCTAGTGCTTCAGCTGTGTTTTCAACAAGCTCATCCATCGCTCTGTCAGACTGGCAGCTTCAGGATGGCCGAATGTGTGATACAACTAGTAAACCCCCTGTCTACTCCCCCATCTCCTTTGCTATAAAGCATGTCTCTTGGTCTGATGAGGTGTTGTATGGGATGCTGTGCTGTTAGATCAGATACTGTGTAAGCGTTTAGATGGTGGTGCCAAGACCCTGAGGCAGGAAAGGCAAACGCATATCCAGACTGTGTGCCTCTTCCTAGCAACATGAATCATTGCCCCTCTCAGGATGGAAGGGGTCCAGTGTAGTCAGCTTGCCGCCCAGTGCTGGTCTGGCCTCTGTTCCTGGCAGGCTGGGTGCTGGGCAGTAGCTGGATCGGCCATGGTGACAGGGAGCGGATACTGCTGAGCCTATGCGTAGCCGCCATCCCTGCCACCACGGCTACTCCAGTATGTATCCGTCACACCAGCACTGGGGCGGCTGGTAACAGGCTGGCTGGCATCAGCTGGCTGAGTCACTCTGTCTCCCGGGTTGTTTAGTGCCTCTTCCATGCTAGGTGCCTCTTGGTTGTCTTTACCACAGAGATCTCCATATTTGATGCCTCCTCCTGTATGTCTATGCACATCACTCTATCCAAGAACACCTTGTCCCCAGTCTTCCACCCTTTCTCCTCTTAGACTCCTGATCAGTTGGCCAAGCTCTTTGCCTTACCCCTGAGTTTTTATATATTCTAACCTCCAATTACTTCTCTTTTCATATAAGGTGGCTAGCTAGGGGCACCAGCTAAGCTCTGGCCATCGGGAGGACGTCTCCTTGCCACTTGATCTTTCAAGGCCACCTCTGAGCGGGGCTGTGGTGTAGCTGCTGCCCATTTGGAGTTGCACCCTGATGCGTGGCCGACTCATCCATGAACCAAGCTTAGACTGAGTCTGTGAGCTAGTCATGACGGACTCCCTTCCAGGAGTAAGCTGGGAGACAGGCTCTGTTCCACAGTGGGAGATGTCATGGCCGTCTGTCCTAGTGCTCATGCTGTGCACTTCGGTCCTGAATGTACCTCTTCTGTTTTATAATGGATCGATTCCAGGCCTGCCCAATTTTTCTGACGAGGTGTGTCTTCCGGTATCTCAGTCATGATGAGCGAGTTGGATTGCATGGTCTCTTGGTGCTCCTTGCCTAGCAGCAAGCCAGGGTTTGCTTGGCAAAAGATGATTTTGTCTCAGCTACAGATAATATGGCCTTCCCACGCAATCCTGAGCCTATGCGTTGTGATTCTGCGTTGTGATTCTGCCACTGGGGCTTGCACTCATTCTATGTGGTATTATTACTCTCACCACTGATACCTCTAATAATAGGGTCTGCTGGATTATGTGGCCCAAGGGGCAAATCTGCTTACACCACAGCCTAGAACTGCTTCAGAGCCCTTTTCTGCCCCAGGCCCCACTCAGAGACAGCTGTCTTTCATGTCAGCTGATAAACGTGCCAAGCAGTATTTCCAGGTATGAAATACTCAGCCTCTAGAACCCAAAGAGGCCTGCCAAGTGCAATGCTTCCTTCTTCAAATTATTGCAAGATGGTTCATATTATTCTGAGAGGCAGTAATTTATCCTTTAATTTGAAAGAGATGTTCTGGCGTTCCCTAGATCACAAGACAGCTGCACATTTTCACAAAGTAGCAGGGCCCTGAATCTTCAGAGTGTTTATCTCCCAACCCTTAGAGCCCATAAGTCTTACTAAGGCCTCCAGTCCTTGTTCATCTAGCAATGATGTCAGCAACATGGCGGACCTGTGTGATTCTCTGCAAGCTACCAGGACGGTCCAGGTCTCTTCACATCATATTATGACAACAGGTAGGAAGGTTAACACAATCCTGAGGCAAGATTGTAAGTGTACCCTGTTGTCCATTGCAGATGAATGCAAACTGTTTCTGATTCTCTTTCTGATACAGATAAGAAAGAATGTGCTCGCCAAATCTGCAAACCAGGGACCCAAGGGCACGTTAACCAGCTCTAGCAAAGATACCACATGAGGCTTAGCAGTGCAATGGAGGCTTCTACTTGGTTCAATTTGTGCTACTCCATTGTCATCCTTCAGGATTGCCTGATTTTTGCAGAAGCCAGACTAGCAAATTACATAGAGACATGACAGGGAATACCATTCTCCTAGTCTCTGGGTCTTGAAAGGTGGCACTACTTTCTGTCATCTTCATCTAGTTAAGACACTGGTCTTTATTTAGTACCTTGGAGAGGATGGGGAAGAGTGCAATTTCAGAGGCTTCCATTTGACCTTCTCCACTATTAGCTCTTACCCCATAGGTTTTTAATTCATATATTTTGAGATTGAATAACGACCACTGGATGAGTCCCACTGGGAGCTGATCCTGAGCCAGAAACCCATTTAATACTTGGCCTCAATATGCTCCCACTCAAATGGGTAGCCTTAATAACACTTCAAGTCTTTGGGTTGACTTGCACCCTGTGTCCAACTGCCCTTGTAATATTTGTGTATTTCTCTTTCCCCAGGATATGGTTACTTGAGTAAATGGCCATAAGTCCCTTTGGGAGAATAGATGAAATTATTATCATGTGCACTGGCCATGGTGTGGCAGGGCCTTCCTCCTTCTAGCAGCGAGTTCCTAGCCTGAAAGCTGGTGCCAGAAACTAGATGCCAGGCATAATATTGCATCCATTCCATCATCTGTGAGATAAAGAACATAAAGCCAGAGGGCCGGTGGGGAGGAGGACAAGACAAGTCAAGGTAGGAGGTCCACCAACAGGGTTGGGAAATGGCCTGGAGGTAACTAATGAGGCGCAGAGCCCAGCCCCAGGCAGGGTCCCCAGCTGTCCAGGCAGTGTCCGAGCAGTGCGGCAAGCTCAGCTATTATCCAGGCAAACTCGGCACAGTGGGTGCAGGAAAGGATTTTCCTTTTGGAGGACGGCAGCACAAGACTCAAGCAGAGCCGTACTGGGGTGCTACCTGGAGACCTGTCTTAGCTGTCTCCTAAGAAGGGGCTCCAACAAGAGCTAGGCAGAGCAGCAGGGCTCAGCTAAAGTCTGAGCATCAGGGCATGATCTGGGTCCCGCAAGGAGACAGCTTAGCTGGGTAACCCAGCAGACTACCAAGGCCGGCCCAGAGTCAGCACACGGGGTGGGTGCCCGCAGGATTTAGACTATCTATGGAATCAGAGGCTTTAACCTGGCACCCACATACCCAACGAGATGGCGGCACCATTTAATTCCAAGTACCATGAAGGCTGCTAAGACACCCCATCCAGGAGCCAGGGAGACCAAGACAAGAAATCAGGCAGCAGAGGCTGACAGGGCTTACCAGCCTGATGAAGTGGGAACAACTTAAAAACTGAAAAAGACGATGTGGGCCTCCCATTCATGTCCCCACCCCTTCTCCTGCTTTGAAGCCTTCACATTTTGGAAAGTCTTGCTCAGATGCTTGAATTTTCTATCTACTCCTTAGAGCTAGAAAGACAGTTATGGCTGTTGAAAAGGATGGGGCGATGGGAGCAGGGCAAGCTCTGGCTGAGATAAGCCATGCCTCTTCTCAGCGCATCTGATGTCTTAAAAAAAAAAAAAAAAAGAAACAAAGAAAGAAAATCCAGTTAGCCAAAATCAAAAAAGAAATCAGACTGTCCAGACTGGCCCTGCCAGCTGCTTTTTCTCATAATTACTTTGCAGACATTATATGGTAATCTATTCTTCCCTGCAGAGAGGCTGTGGCAAATGTCAGATGACTGATTGTGATGTCCGTCCTAGAAAGCGTGCGCTTCTGCTTATTGGCAACACTTCAATTCCTCCCTCTCTCTTAAGTTTGTGGCTCAGTGGAATTTGATGGGCAAACCAAGGCTTTGCAGGCTTGCAGTATCCTGCTCCAGTTGCCACCACTGTTGACCCCTTTCCTGCAGGAACTGGTACGTGGATGAGCCTTCGTGCGGCAGTGAGATCTGCGTGGTCATGTACCACCAGCCATCAGCCCCCGCCGGCATCGGGGGCCCCTACATGTTCCAGTGGAATGACGACCGATGCACCATGAGGAACAATTTCATTTGCAAGTATTCCGATGGTAATGAATTCTCTCCCAAGTTATGTGGCTGCATTCTGAGCCTCCTCTCTCATTTCACAAGTAGCTGCTGGTTCCAAGAATTTGTCATGTGGTCTCTGAGAAAGAGTGTTGCAAATGCCAGCAGTTAAACACTGGGAATTCTTACAAAGGGAAACGTAATGATGCGTCCTTACTGAGGAGTAATTGTAGCAAAGGAGAGAGGTATCCGATGCTACGAGAGGGATGAAGAAATGAAAGGATCTGATGTATGTATGATAAAACAAGAATTATGAGAACTGTAAGAAACAAAAAGCCCTCTCAGTGGACAATTACAAATTCTTATTCTTTCCATATGTGAGGTTGTGCACTGTAGGAACTTGGAATGAAGGAGAAATGGGAAAGGATGCTGGCCATTATTCCTGCAAGCTCTCTACCAGCCATGTGAGATTATTTTCTGGGGCTTTAAGGAAACAGAATAACCAGAGGAGGTAGGTGATAAAGGACACCAATTTTACCGGCACTGGGCAGATGGCAGCACTTTGACGGGCAGGTTTGAACTCCTCAGGCCACCCTCTGTAAATGCCTTGTAAACTCAACTGGCATTTGCTTCTAGATCTGTTAGGGGTTTTGAATTGGCTACAAGTCTGTAGTCTCGCTGTGCCAGGGTTCCCCAAACTCCTCCATTATGTCGGACTTCGAACTTGACATGCCATGATTTTTGCTCTGTTAAAGTTTTCCACCTCCCTGAAGCCAACTGCTTGACCTCATTTCTGCACCCTTTCCTGACAAGAGGAGAGTGACTTGTTAGTTACGTCTAGTTGGGGACCAGACAATCCCGTCATTTTAAAATTGTTTGAATTTGACTGCTTTTGCTGCTAAAGTGTTTTCTTCCGCCCTCTTCAACCACACAGAGGAACTCCCCTCCAGAGACCTGGCCCTTCTCACCGTACAGAGTTGTCTCAGGCAGGGAGGTTGCAAGGACCGAGGCTGGCTTAGCGGGGCACCTTTTCAGAGCAGTGGAAGCAAGACCCATCACTTTTCTTCATTACATCCTATGATCTCTGTGATTTAAATGTTTATGCTTTTTAAACGTTTTTGGAAATGTGAGGTTTTGACTTTTGTTTTCGTATCCTTTTATTTTGGGATTTTGAACCCAGTTAGTCTTTTAGAACCATGTTCTTGATGAATTTTGTTATTGCCTGTGTTAGATTGAGTCCTGGCAGGAAAGAGATGGCACGCTCAGAGGACACTATGATGATACCGGCAGAGGTGTGGGCACAGGGCACAAGAGGATGCAGTGCCCGGGGACCAGCTAAAACTGTTACCACCCCCAGGCTTCAAGGAGCAAGGGGAGGGAACGGTTTTAGTGGAACTGAGAGAATGCCTCTGCCTCCAACTGGTGAAGTCCAGTCAAAAAGGGAGCCCCAGTGACACAGTCCAGAGAGTCCCTTGCTTCGACATCATCCCGGATAGGAATTGATCAGACGTCTTGGATTGCTTTAATACAGTCCAGGCCTGAGCATAGCTGGGACAGAGTAGGGATTACAGTTGAAACCAGACCAGCCGCACATCGATCAGAGCTGAAGCTGCGTGACAGTGCACAGGGCTTCATTGCACCAGTCTTTCCACTTTGGGGTATATTTGAAAATATTCATATTTAAAAGTTTTAAAATACTTTTTTTAAAAAGAAAAAAAAGTACCCAGGTAAAGCCGGGGGAAGGCTAGCTCTTGTGCAGAAGTGATTCTTTGGACTTGCTAACCTAGTTCCTGGTGTCTGATTACACTAAATAAGGTTTACCAGATGACTAAATGAGCAAGTCAATGAAGACCATGCTCTTGCCAATTTCATCCAGATGGCGTGGAAATTTGGTTATTGTTCTCATTCTTGTTTCTTTCTGCTGCAGAGAAGCCAACAGCTCCTTCTACCAGACCTGGAGGTAAGACTGTCGTTTGCGATTTGGGTTAATTTGGGCTGTTTCACAATCCCTCTTTCTAGGTCTAGAACCATGTGTTCTTTAGACCAGAATATTCAATGGAGAGACCACTGGTGTTAACCTCGACCATTTGGACAGGTACATGCACACCCAGTCATGACAAGTGGTTCATTAATCTCACCTCCAGTGGTGCCTTTCTCTCCAACGTCTGAAAAGGAACAGCTGCAAATTCAGTTTGGGATGTCTCTTGTCATTATTGACAATGCGAAAGGAATAATTCAATCTAACGAGACAAGAAGTGAGCCACACTGATAATTTATGGTCCGAGAAGTGTCATTGGCCCTTCCCCTTGGCACCTCAGTGCCTTATGAGCCTTGATGCCAGCTGCCTGCTGGTTGTGTCTGTACGGGATTCTTGGCAGCAAGAGTCGCACCGGAAGGATGAAGACAAGTAAATCTCTAGCCCAGCAAATTCAGCTCTTTACTTGTCTGTTTATAAATGGCACTGGTCACACTGCTACTGCTTTTTGGCATCCTACCCTGAACCTGGTAGGACCTCAGTGAACATCTAGATTGTGATGTGTTTTTCCAGGTTCCCAAGTCCATGTGTCTCTCTCCAGGTGAAGGAACAGAGCCAGCGACACCCATACTTCCAGAAGACACAGAGAAAGAAGATGCCACGGAAACACTAAAAGAAAGCAAAGGTATCTACAGACTCTCCCAGGGTAAAACAGATCATTGGATTCTCTTGATCACAAATTACTCGTGGTTACATTCCCTACTTTGTTCCTTCCCACAGCTACTTAAAAATGGAACCAGACAGGGCACTTGTGGCTTTGTAAAAACTGCATTAAATGTTAGATTTCATCCGTGAAATATGCAAATGGAGTTATCCTAAGACAACTGGGGGGAACAGAGGAGACAGGAGGGGAAAAGCTGCATGAAGAGGGAGGGAGCCTTGAGAACCACCCAGAAGCCTGGGTGGGGAGGGTGGAGGAGGGTGTTGGGGTCAGGGGATAGGGTGGACTAGAGAATGGATGTAGAGAAATAAGAGCAGAAAAACCCAGGCCATGATGCATAACAGCCATGATTAATATTAATTTTTGAGACAAATAGAGGAAATGGGTAAAACATCTTAAATGTTAAATCATAAAAGATAAAAGAAAATGGGGTGATAAACAGGAGTGCTAATGGACTTTAAAATTTTTTTGGTTTTTTTCTTGAGGGGCAGGGAACTACCTTTATTTATTTTTAATGGAGGTACTGGGGATTGAACCCAGGACCTCATGCATGCTAAGCATGCGCTCTACCACTGAGCTATACCCTCCCCCAAGTGCTAATGTACTTTCAGCCTCAACTCTCACCTTGGGTTAAAGAGGAAAGTCTGGGCTGTTTACTAGACTTATTGTGGTGATCATTTCATGTTGTATGCAAATATCAAATCAATACGTAATACATCCGAAACTAACATAATACTGTACGTCAACTAGATCTCAATTAAAACAAAGAGAGGAAGATCTGGGGGTTTGTCACTGAGCAACTTTTTAAAAATCACTTAATTTTTCCGTTTAATCATTTGCATAATGGGAAAAAAAAAAGTTTTTTCTCACCTACCTGAGAACATTACTGTGTCCATAAAATGAAATAGGATATTGCAATACTGCAATTCAGTTCTGACACTAGCCATCCCAAGTTAGCAGGGCTCACAACAGCTTAAGGGCTCAGTCCCCAACAAGACAGCTTCTTACTTCCAATATCAGCACAAGTTCAGGGGTCCCCAGGCCACCCACACTTCTGATCCACTCGGAGTGCCCACGAGCCACTCATGTTCAGTTATTCACTAGCACAACTCACAGAACTCGGGAAAACACTATGCCTGTGACTGCCTTTTGTTATAAAGGATGCAAACCAGCCAAATGAAGAAACGTGTAAAGTGAGATCTGGGAGGGTCCCAGTGGAGAGGCTCTGTGTCCTCTCCCTGTGGAATCAGGAGGCCCTGTCACCGTCCTGGCGCATCCACGTGTTCACCAACCAGCAGGCTCCCCTGAGCTTTGGTGTGCAGAGATTTTATTGCGCTGTCATTACACAGCACAGCTGATTTGATCATTGACCCATCATTGGCCGTGTCATTGAACTCATCCCGTAGGCCCCACTCCTTCCCCACCAGCCCCCTATCCTGTGTCATCTCTGTCAACGTAAACTCTGATCTGGTCTAAGGGGCTCATGAATAACAAAGTCGCTCCTATTACCTGAGAAATTCCAAAGATTTAGAGCCTCCCTCTGAGGGACAAAGGCCAGTCAAATTCTTTATCACACAACAGATGTAATGCTTTGGAAAAAGAAGAAAGTGCTGTGCAGAGGTGGGTAGCATTTTTATTGCTCATTGTTATTCACGGTAATATTTAAAGTGGGTTTTGTGTGAGGGTCTTGGGGTGGTTGTCAGGTTTGCAGCCTCACAGAAGAACAAAGCAACAACTTCTGGATGGGTCAGGAATCTTGGACCAGTAGGAGTAGGAAAGGGAGGGGCCAGTCCTCAATCCTTGATTCCTCCCAAAGCCCCTTGAGGGAAAATTCTCTGGTTCTAAGGCTTAAAGGACAGGAAGTTCTGGATGGGAGATCTCTGAGTGCCCTCAACAGTCCCTGCTCATGGACCCGACTTGTTCCAGTCAGTCTGAGCCAGAAACGCTGCGAATGCTCTGCAGCCTGATTCGCCTGCTTCACGTGACCTTCTCATTCCTGGTTATAACACTGAGACTCCTGGTTTACTCCCTGCCCCCCCAACTAAATCCCATCTTGGAAACGACCATTTCTGTCCTTAGACGCAAAGACGTCATTTCCCTCAAACAGCCTCTGCCTTGTTTACAAAGAGGGAGGACAAGAAAAGAGATCATCTCTTTCCTCTGAAAAAAATATTTGATTCACAGAAATACCCTTCTTATCTTTTGCAAGAGACCTGAAAATGTAAGCTTCTTTTCTCTCTATTCCTGCAGATAATAGGACAGGTAGAAAATCCTCATTTACTGAAACTGGAAGACTTTGCAGGCTGGGTTAAACGTATATCTATTCCTTGCAGAATGTGCTCCTTGTAATACTTGGTGTTGATTATGCTTGTTTAAGCCTGTTTTGAAGATTTAGAAACATCACTGATGCTGACAATGTACGCCTTTCTTTTCAGAAGCTGCCCTGAATCTTGCCTACATCCTCATCCCCAGCATCCCCCTTCTCCTTCTCCTCGTGGTCACCGCCGGTGTATGCTGGGTTTGGATCTGTAGAAGGAGGCAAGTAACACCTTCATCATGTAAATCTTTGTGTCTTCTGAACTCTTTGAGATTTTGGACATTGCCCTCTTTACTTCATTAAAAGCCATGGCAGCTCCCAGAGAATCACCGCTGTACATTTGAGAGTAAATTCTCCAGCGAGCTCAGGGCACTCAGAAGTACTAAGCATGTGCGCTTAGCTGTGATTAAGAGAATGATCTTACATTCTTTAATTTTTGTATGTGAACGATTTTACATGACGTAAGGGGAGACTGCATTCACCAGGGTACCCACATGTCACTCAGCAAAGTGCTCTCAGAAATGTGTGCTCTCACTGCAAAAATGTCTGTCCTCTGTTAATGGATCATGGACCACCATTTTTGAGGTACCCAGAGCTCTTCTCAGCTACCTTTTTATTCCCCATCATCATGGTACACATAGAAGAAGGCTGGCATTGTCATTTTACAATAGGAAAACAAAGGTACAGTTTAAGACTTGACTCCCTAGGTGGCAAATTTAAGACAAATTAGTAAGATTCCAATGTAGAACCTACTTCATTTAATAATAACTTCTTTATAGGATTATTAGAAGAATTAAAGCAGTTAATATACACAGAACAGGTATACAGTAAGCTCTCAAAAAAAGTTCTCTCCTGAGGGGGTGGGTATAGCTCAGTGGTAGAGCACATGCTTAGCAGGCATGAGGTCCTGGGTTCAATCTCCAGCACTTCCATTAAAATAAAAAAATTAAAGAAAAATGTTGTCTCTTAGGATGATCATTTTTATTAGTTAACTCCTTTTCATGTAAAAACAGAATTCAGTTCAAAAAATTGCAAGTATATTTTCTTTTCGGGGGGAGGTAGGGGTAGGTAATTAGGTTTATTTATTTATTTACTTATTTTTAATGCAGGTTCTGGGGACTGAGCCCAGGGCCTGGTGCATGCTAAGCACACACTCTACCACTGAGCTGTGCCCTCCCCTCTGCAAATATATTTTTTAACTGCTTGCTCTGCAGTTGGTTCTTGATTTCCTTTCCTTATTCTATTTAACGCCTCGCCACGATTTGGGAATTGTGACTTTAACGCTGGAGTCTATTTCAGGGATTTTTAACTCTTTTTGTGACAAAGACCCCTGTAGCTGTCTGGTGAAGCCTGTGGACCCCTTCCCAGAACAATATTTTAAATGCATAAAATGAAATACATCAGATTGCAAGAGAAGCAATAACATTGATGTATAGTTTAGCAAGATATTTCCAAAAATGAATGTGAAACAGTAATACATGGGCTTCTTTATTAATGCTTCTTTATTTAGTGGTGGGTATAATACTGACGTAGAGATGAGCATAAAATATATTAAGGCATCTTAAATAAGAACTGTGATGTGATATGAAAATGTCTATGATTTTTGTTGGTGATCAAGTCAAAAGTATTACTGCTTCTACTCGGACTGATTGCCCACATTCAGAATTGAAGGACAGGGGAAATTTCACTTAGAAATTTTTTTTTAATGTGGTATTTTCCCTTATGCAGTTCTATCCGTGGACCCTCTGGGGGCTCTGGGGGTCCCAGGATCACCACCACTGTTCTGTGCTCTGGCAGCAGTGGCTGATAGATACAAGGGGCACTTTCCTGTTTTAGCCCCGCCCCACCCCGAAGCCCCCACCTGTAGCTGAGAAGCGCAGCGTGCAGTGACTGCCCAGGGTGGCGTCCTGCGGCCAGGACGGGAGGCACGGGATGCCCCAGCCCCCTTGCCTGCTCAGCCATGGTTCCCTCTCCTCCTAGGAGCCGGGAGCAGCCGGGCCCCAGCTCGAAGGCGCAGCATCCCCGCTGGCCCGCCGCTCAGCCCGGGAACAGCCCGGACCTGGAGGTTTACAACATCATACGGAAACAAAGCGAGGCGGACTTGGCCGACACGCGGCCGGACGCGAAGAACGTTTCATTCCGAGTGCGATCGGGAGAAGCCACTCCCGACGCCGTGTCTTGTGACTATGACAACATGGCTGTGAACCCGTCCGAGAGCGGCTTCGTGACGCTGGTGAGCGTGGAGGGCGGCTTCGTGACCAACGACGTTTACGAGTTCTCCCCGGACCGAGCGGGGAGGAGCAAGGAGTCTGGCTGGGTGGAAAATGAAATCTACGGTTATTAGGACGCACGGACAGGAATGAGGGAGACGAGAAAAGCAAAATTCTCCTATTTTCTATAAGGAAAATACTCAGAAGGTCTACGAAAGCGCTCAGATCAGGTCCTGGGGGTGAGCATGAGACCCCGACAGCCCCTGCTGGATCCCCAGTGTGGGCTGTACCCCCTTATCCCAGCCCCTCACCCTCTCCGACTTCTGAGATAGCACCTTGCCCAGGGTCTGGCACATCGTAGAAAATAAAATAACTGCTCGTCGGAAGTGACTATCAAGAGACAGTGCTTTCATTGGCGGGGAAAAGGCTGCGGCCGTGGAGTTCGGGAAACCAACCTCCAGCTTTGTTTTTCTTGCTCTGAACAGCAGTGCACAGAGTCACAGAGACAGAAATTACAGAAGCTTTTCAAAGCCCATGTATGCTAGCATCACGCTGACCTGTGCATCAGTGACTCTTATCTGTTTTTTTTTTCTTTTTCCCAAAGAATCAAATCAAATAAAAAGCAGGAAACAGAATGTTAGTCTGTGTCTACAGACCTTCCTCTGCATGTGGCCTCGAGGGACCTTTTTTCTTTCTCCTGACATCCAAACTTGGAAAGATCTAAAAACGAAGTTTGAATCTCGGCTTCTGGGCTTATGTGTGTTCCCAGTTCTGACATGCACGTTGTTGTTTGTCTGTTTGTTTTATTGCAGTATCGACATAATATTAGTAATAATACTAATGATTTTGCCTTTTTGTTTTTGGGATGTGTTTCAAATACTTTCGGACTCAAAGGCAGAGAAAAGTGGCTTATCATTCATTTACCATATGCAGTTCTGAAGGCCGTTATTTAAATTGTCAGTAACATCCTTCTATCAGCTTAATAATCTTATTATTTTAACCACTCCTCATTTATCTTGTTTTTGAAAGGTTTGTAACTGTCTCATACGTGGAGCCCCACACTAAGCAGAGTTAACTAGTCTGGGTCAGAGCAGTAATGAATTATGGTCCTTGCATAATTACCTGCCCTTCTGGGGCAGAGAACAGGGTGGGTAGTAACAGCATTTATGCCTGCTTCAGGGAAGTGTGTTTTGTGGAGTTACAATATTTCAAGCAAAAAGAGTGATCCCAGAAGGACTGGTTTATCGTCCCAAACATCGAAGTTCCCACTTTTGCTTCAGATCTTCCCGGCTCTATGACCCTTTATCCTCCCCTGTCCCCCCGTACTCTGGCCTCTACTAGTCTACAAGCATCAAGAAGGCGGGAGTCCCATCCGCCCTGTCAGCCGTGTACCCCCTGTACCCCAGACAGCACCTCGCACGGAGCAGACCATCCAAACTTGTTGGATGGATGGACAGTTCATCTTTCAGATTGATGTAAAATCGCCTAAATATTTCAACTTACAAGTTTGCAGGACCCATTTTTCACACTCCACCTGGGTCGGGGAGGTAACTGAGTTATTTTAGTTTGAAAAGCACTCCGGCTGCCTGGGGAAAAGGAAACCTCTTAACAAGTAAACCGGAGCTGGCGAATTGTGTTAACAACTTGATTATGTCGCTAAAACTTACCAAGAAGACCCATTCTTTAGGTTGTAGTCAGAGCGAGCCCTCTGCATAGTCCTTTTGTTATCAGTGTCTTAGCTCCCCTGGACTCACAGATTTCCCTCGTTTGTTTGCACACAGCTGGTCTTACTTACTTATCCAATTTCTTTTTTCCTCCTCAGATTTACCAGCCCGAATTTCTCCAGCTCCCTTTCTATCTCTGATAATTGCCCTTTACTAATTTAACAACACTTGTTAAATGTTGTTTTATGTTCAGATTGAACATTGAACTTATCCTGGTATCATCTGAAAATGTAGACCACCTGTTTCATCATTTAAAACCATAGTTTCCAGCTTTTTTCCCCCCACTGTGACACACAATAGGTGAAATGTACATATCAGCTAATTCCTTGGGTCCAGCCACTTAAAAATAATTTCTTGAACACCCACTATGTGCCACACATGGTGCTAGCCGTGGCACACAGCCAGAGGTCAGGCTGAGGCTTAGACAAGTTGGGTTGTAGGTTATGTACATTTCCCAACAGGGTGGCTTCAAGGCTCTTTTTTTCTTATGTCACTCATTCATTAAGGCAGTTTTAAGCATACCTACTGTGTGTTAGGAGAAATGCTAAGTTCTAGGCACAGAGTGCTAATAACTACATGCTAAATGAGACATGAGATGGAGCTTACATTCTAGTGGGGAACGAAGCCACACCAGAACACGAGTGAGTGAAAGAGAATCTGTTATAATTTGTTTTCTTTTTTAATTGGGTTTTGTTCAGTTGTGTGCAGCTCTTTCTGGTCTCCCTTCCCTTTCCCTTCCTTTCTGTTCCTGAACACTTGGGTCCTAAAGCCATTAGGTAAATCAGAGGTAGGGAGGCATCTGTTAATAATTATAACTGTATAGCACAGGAAACTATATTCAATATCTGATAGTAACTTATGGTGAAAAAGAATATGAAAACAAATATATGTATATTCCTATATGACTGAAGCACTGTGCTGTACACCAGATATTGATACAACATTGTAAACTGACTCTACATCAATAAAAATATAAGTTAATTAATTAATTAAATAAATGTAATTATAGATTATAACCCATTGGATAAACAGGAAGCCATGAGTCCACACTGATATAAAATAATAAATTAATAACCAAATAGTGGACAGCAAACTGTAGGTGCCAAATGAAGGCCTAGGAAGCTGCACACTCAGACATGGAAAAACAGCAAAGCTGATTCATCTGGGCGTCCTCTCTTTTTTTTCTTTCAAAGAACAGCAACTGGTTAGTGATTGCTAACTAATCTCAAGTTATTTTCAAATCCTGAGTTTGAACAGCAGAATGAAATAGGGTCTAGAATGAGTCATTAGAGCCAGGGCATCAGGAGAAACCAGTTTTTCAAAATAGAATTAAGACATGGTATATGTTTCAAAAATAGAAAGCTGTGAAATATGTATTACCACAGAACAGGCACTCAAGAGTTTTCTATTAACATGGGTTACATATTTTAATCAGCAAAATTTTGAGCTCATCAAGGGCTCAAAATTTGAGCTATTCTGTTCGTATCTTTTCCTCAGATGCCTTAAATTTGGGGCAAAGCAGGATCCAGCAGAATTCATAGTTGCTTGTCTGTATTGGTGTAATTAGAGGAAAAGGCTGGTGAGCATTTCGTGTAAGGCAACTTTTGATAGGAATTCGGAAGCTGCTTTAATTGTTTCCTCCACCAGGTGGCAGCATTAGGGTACAATAGAAATTTTATTACTCACGTTTATTAGTTTCTGACAATTAATTTCCTGCAACTATAACGGAAAGGGAAGTAAAAAATGACTTAAGGAGAAATAAGACAGTACAATAAAGTAGTTAAAATCCTGGGTTCTAGAAGGAGAGTGTCTAGGTTCTAAATCCTGTTTCTGCCTCTTACTGGCTGTGCAATCTTGAACAAACCACTGAATTATTTAAGCCTCAGTTTCCCCATCTTTAAAATGAGATTAACATCACCTACCTACAAGTGTTGTGAGAATAAAATCACAAATATGTGCAAAGCACTGACGCGTTGAACTGCGTCTACCAAAATCCGTGTGTGGAAGCCCTAATCCCCAGGACCTCAAAACATGACCTTATTTGGAGAGAGGGTCATTGCAGACGTAATAAGTTAACGGGAATGAAGTTATTCGGGTGGACTGCAATCCAGTGTGGTCAGTGTCCTCATAAAAAGGGGAAACTTGGACGCAGACACTCACAAAGGGAGAATGGCATATAGAAGATGAAAGCCGACTGGGGAGTTGCTTCCACAAGCCAGAGGACACAGAGATCGCCGGCCACCACGGGAAGTTGGGGAGAGGCATGCATGGAACAGGTCCTCCCCACCTCACAGCCCTCAGAAAGAGCCAACCCTGCCAACACCCTGATCTCAGACTTCCAGCCTCCAGAGCTGGGAGACAATACATTTCTGTGGCTTAAGGCCCCCCCCCCCCCGGTCTGGGGTACTTTGTTAGGGCAGCCCTGGGAAACAGCACGTGATAAATACTAATTAATATTAGCTGTTATTAGCCCTGCACACTTTTAATATAATTGCACTGAGGCAGCAAGACTATTTCTACTGTAAATTAAAGTGCATTTTGCAGCTCTTATGGATTTATATCCACCGCCCCTCAATTCATGACGTTCTGTGGAGCCAGAGAGAGCAAAACTCCCAGCGGAAAGGGGGAGTTCAGTGAAACACAGCAGGATATTCTCTAACAATGAGAATTGTAAGGTCTCCGTTCTCCAACCAAGCTCGCACAGAGGCCACATGACTCCCTAAAGGGGACAGAATTTGGAACCCTGTGGTTTTGAGCCTCAGCCACATGCTGTAAAGGTGTTAGTTCTTACCAGAGGGGCCCTCCCAGGGTTGGAAGGTTGGATTTAATAATCTGTAATATCCCTTTTATCTCAGTGCATGAATTTCAGCCATTTTCCTTAGATAAAAGCTGGGAAAGGAAAGGGGGCAAAGGGGGCTTGGTGGTAGATCTAGACTCTGTAACAGCCAATTTTGTTAAAGGTTAAAATCAGCTAGGTAGGATTAAGGCTGAGGAATTGCCCCCAATCCCCCCACCCTATGCTACGCAGGCCATCACCATTTCACCCCTAGCGCTACCCCGGAGGCAATGAATAAAAGAGTCTTGAATAATTGAGCTGGTATGGACAGCCTTGCAAGTTGTCACACTTGGCAGATAACTCACCCCAGATCATCCCTTCCCCAGACTCAAGGAAGAGACTCAGCCCCACTGGGAGGGCTGGAGGGCTGTTGGCAGCTCGGGGAATTTGGAGCTGCCTCTTCTGGGTGCATCATAAACAGGACATAGGAGAACACAGAAGTACCTGCGAGGTAATGCCTTGGACTGGAATTTTAACGAAAAGGAATTATAGACGTTGGGGCCTTGTTTAGTTGCTGAAATAAACCAACTAACCACAAAAGACATCTTGAGACAACTGAAAAAAATTGAACACGGACTGAGCATTAGATAAAATTAAAGATTTTCTCTGTTTTTATTAGAAGTAATAATTGCACAGTGGTTTTGTGAAAGATAAAAGGACTTATGGGTTAAAGAGGAATTTCTAGGATTTGTTTAAAAATATGTCAACAAGAAAAAAGAGGAGTGAATGAAACAAGATTAGCACGTGGTTGGTAGTTTCTTATTGTGAGTGAGAGACACAGGGAGGTTCACTGTATTATTCTATTTTTATGTATGTTTGAAAGTTACCATTAAAATTTTTTTTTTAAAATAAAAAGAACGGGAGGGGAAAAAAATAACAGGTTTCCAGTTCTGATGAGAAAGAAATGTGACAATGAATATACACATGTTCATGTATAACTGAAAAATTGTGTTCTACACTGGAATTTGATACAATGTTGTAAAATGATTATAAATCAATAAAAAATGTTAAAAAAAGAAAGAAAGAAAGAAAGTTCTTCTTCTGGGGTTTTAGGTGAGAGGCTCAGAAACCCCACTGAGTTTCTGCTTATAGGAAGTAATAATAATAAAGTAGCATAGAGAGAACACTAGAACTAGTTTAATAACCATTCAGCTGATCTCCAGTCTCTTCCAGGGGCTAGGATTCATAACAGGAAAGGATAGTAATTCACTGAGCACCCACTCTGTAAATACACTAAGAACCTATTTTCACAAATGTCTCTTTATTTAAGCCTCGTAATAAAACTGTTTAGCAAGCTAGATACTATTTTTATGAATCCCTGTGCTGATTATTCATCATTTGCCATTATCTCACCCCGACCCCGCCCAGATCCATGTTCTCCCCCTGTGCCCCAGCAAGCTGACCACTGCAGACTGCATCACCCCAACTCCTTGCCAGCTGCTTTCCCAGTTTGGACAATGGGAATCTTCAGTGGGTCATCTGTGGGCAGGAGGGAGGAAGGATCGTGACATTTCCTCCCCACTCCCTTCTTGCTTCGGTGTCTTATCTACAGTGGTACTTGTGCCCTCTGCAGTGAAAGTTCCACCAGTTGCCCCCCACCCCTCGCTCTCACTGCAAACCAATAACTCTGTGCCTTCTTGTCCCTTCAGCCCTGGGAGGGGTAACAGCTTCCTCCTGTGGCTATTCTCTGGGTGCCTTCCCAACCCTTGTTTGCTTCCTTAACCCTATCTGTTTATTTGCAAGTAATTCTTTCACTTAACTCTCTTCCATCGAACCTTCTGGGGTAAATTCCTATCAAGACCCTAAATGATTTAATCCCAAAGGCTATGGGGACACAGTCAAGGGTTTTTAAAAGGAACATCACATGATCAGATTTTTACTTTAGAAAGTTCATCCTGGCCATAGTTTAAAGAAGAGATTGTAGGAAAACAAAACTGAGGGACAGCATGACCCCTTAGGAGGTTAACGTTCATAATAAAGGCAAGAGATTACGGAGACAGTAGGAATTAAAAGAAATAGGTAGATTCATGAGAACTTAAGGAAGCAGAATTAATAAAAAACTTCGCAATCTACTGGATATATAAAAAGAAAATGGCAATCATAACCTGAATGGCCAGCACCAAAAAGAGAAAGGAAATAGTCACAGAGAAAAATATGGAGATCAAGGTGGGATGTTCAACACAACTTAAGAGACAAAGCCCTGAAATGTAGTTAACCTACCCCCAGTGGTAGTTCCGTCCATAATGCAGAGACGCACGCACCAGCACTCACAGACTGGAACCTCTGAATCAGGCAGCAAACGTCAAGTGCTGATGTCAGGATTACAGAGCAACCTCAATTAGCATAAATACGTTTTCCCCATAGATCTGTCAACGGGGAGAGAAATACTTGGGTCATGGGCATTCTGGTCTGCATATTTATTTCATTACATATCATTACTAGCCTTGTTTATGTACAAGACCACAGTTATTTGGTTCCCATGATGCTGTCTCTAGACTGAGTCCAGTCCACTTTGAGACCCATGACAGATCAGAATTATAGACCTGCAAAAGAAACACCACCAGCCCTTTTCCTATCCAGAACCCCTACTCATATTTGCTGTTCCCTCTCCTTAAAAGACACCTTCCATCCCACTCCATTTAATCTGGCTAACTCTAATTTGTCCTTTATGACTCCATCTTCAAAGTTATTCTCTCCATGAGGCCTTCTCTGACCTCCGTACTTAATCTAGCCTAATTACATGGAGCAACACGGAGTCAGGAACTTGGTATGTTCATGTCTGCATCCCAGCACCTAGTTCAATGCCTGAGTCACCACTTGTCTTCCTGATTGGGCTGAAAGTACCTTCAGATCACAATATTTATGATTGATTTTCATATCTTTCCAGAGTGCCAAGAATGAAGCCTTGTACACAGTTGGTGATCAATAGATACTTGTCCAATATACAAATGACAAAATGTAACAAGTATCTTCTTTCTATATTTCAAGGGGAAATATAGTAAATGATCATGATACCAGAGCCAAACAAATCCAAAGGAACCTCCAGGAAACAAAAAATGTTGAAGTGTGCTAAGAGGTTTTCCAGAGGAAGTCCATATGGGACTTTAAAAAACAACACGAGTGCTCTAGGACTTTATTGTGAATGGGGTCTGCCAATAGCAAGGCTGAAGAAGCCAAATACCAGCATTTGTTTCCCAAACACTGATTAAAACAAATATTTTTCAGTTGCCATAGCTTTTGGATGGATTTTTGACGTGCACACTGAACACAGCAAGTAATATGGAAACTCTGGCTCCTTTTCATTCTTGTTTGACATTCAGGAACCTAACCTCACTAGTGAGGCCAGAAAACACCAGCTTCACAACCACAAAGATAGCTTTCCTTGGTTCCAGGCTGCCAGCTCCAGGGCCATCATTGTGATGGCTTGTCATTTCTACCAGCAGCATGTGCTTAAAAATTGAACACAGCTTCCAAGTAGCCTTCAAGTTTGGAAACTAGCTAAGATGAGACGAAGCGTGGAAAGGACCAACGATATCTCTTCAATCCTGTATGCAGAGTCGCTCTATATTATTTTAATTTTTTTTGTTATGCAGATTTAAGGACAGACACAAAATGAGAGAGGAGAGTCAGAGGACCTGAAGTACCTTTGGCCCAGCATCAACAATTACCGATTGTGAAAGGAGAACCAAGATGCAGAACCATGAAGAAAAGACTTTTTACTTTCACTATTTTGCAAGGGGGACCATCGGTCAGAACAATGGGGTTCTCCAAACAAAGAACACAGCAGGTATTTAGAGAGAAAAATGAGAAGTTGCCAAGCTTACAGTCAGTTTATTCCTCACAGGATTATCATGTTGCGAGGGTTGTCGCTGATCTGTAGATAGCAATATTGCAAAAGTCAGGAATAGGGTGGTTTTTATTAGGTTGTTAGCATCTTACCCGGAGGGCACGAGTCTTCATTCAGAGGCTAGTGTTATACAGAATGTGCCTGCCTTTTATTTTTAGTTTATTCAAGGATGCCAAATGTCCGGTGTTTCTTTTTTGTTTGTTTGGGGTTGGGGGTGGGGGGTGGTTGTGACTGTGGTACCCGATGTGCTAATCAAGAGGGCAGCAGGGCAAGTATCATTCCTGCTTGCTTTGCCAGTTCCTGCCCCTGAAGACAGACTTGACCATACAGGTTTGTTGAACAATTTTCTGATTCATATCATTAACATGGTGGGTTTTTCCTATTTGGCCAGTTTTAACTTACACAGGAGCCCCAGGAGGTGTTGAGGAATATGCAAAGATTTCTTCATTGTGTGGTTTAAAAAAAAAAACAAAACGAACATCATGTGATACTAATGCTTGAAGACTTAGCATCTGTCCGGAGGCTTCATAAAGCCCCTAGCATGCTTTGATCACACCAGTGTTTCAGGAGTATTTAAATCGCTGTCATCCACCTGGACTTTCTATGCCCAGGAACAAAAGGCATCCAGTTTGCCTCTTCCAAGCTTTACCTGCAGTAGCTGTATAGCTGGGGTGTTCTCCTTTCTCTGAGACTCCAAGTCTGCCAGTATTCCTGGGCTGTCAGGAAGCAGCATTCTGTATTACCTGCAAGGCTGAGACTTCCCTCGCCACAGAGCAGGTACAAGGTCGGTTTTCTGGGAGGATTTTGTAGGTACTGTTTCCACATATTGAAGTGTAGTCTTTGTTTCTTAACAGTGAGCTTCTTGTACCTCATTAAATGAGGCTGGTTTTTGAATGACATTTTTGGCATGGTCTCTGTTACAATTTTTTTTTTATCCAATCATATCCCAGTAGGAAAAAGACAGATTTGTTTTGAACCTGTGTAAGTAATGACATGAAAAAGCAAAGAGAAGCAATAAATGGCACTTTAATAGAATAGTAATCATTGCTGTGTAGTTTTACAGGCGAAGTCAATTAGTATGTGTTACTCTTTTCCTCAGAATCATTTTTCTTAGTGATCATTTCACAATATATACAAATACTGAACCATTGTGTTGTACATCTGAAACTAATGTTATATGTCAATTACATTTCAATTTTTTAAATAAATAAAATGTTTGTGAGTTAAAAAAGTCATTTTTCTTAGATTTTCCTCTTGATTTATTAGCTTATAATCCATTTCCTAAGAGCTTTTATAAATTTTTTTCTGAACTCTGAGAGACCAGTTACAATAAGACACCATTTAAAGAGTGTTTTGTTCCACTTTGTACAGAGTTAGCTCGTTAAATAGAGAATTAGTGACAAATCAGGTTGGACAGGAGTGTTCTTACTTGCCTAATAGAATATAGAACATTAGCCATAAGCAAATTTTTCGTCTTAATTTCTTTCAGTCCTAGATAATTAATTTCTTGTTTTGCAATCTTGGTATAATTGGCCATCTACTCTCATAAATTCATCTGCTTTTGAACTAGAGAAAAGTCCTGGAAAGCCTCAGTCACATCATCCAGCCATGTGCTTGGTGGTGACATCAGCTTCTTCTGGAAAGCCACCACCTGCGAATCTATTTCATTCAGTGTCAACAGTGAAGAGGACCTGCTTCAGGCCTTCCCTGAGGTGATGATTCTTTTAATGTTTCTTCTAGAAGACTCCATGACTGGTCTATAGTGTAACTGCAGGAGCCTTTAGGCAATTGTAAAGGAAAAGGGACAAAAAAAGCATATATGAGAAGATTGAATGGCTAGGGTTACTGTACTATAGGAACTAGCGGTACCTACGAAAAGACAAGTGAGACATAATGCATAAATATTTTGTAAGGAATTAGGGCACTGACAGATCCCCAGGGCTTTTTAATTTAGCCCATTTAGTGTGTATGCTAACTAACTGACACAGGGGAATACATTTTGTTGACAGTTACCACACTGCTCTTTGCACACGACCATGAGTACGGTCTATCCATCCTGAAGACAACACAGTTGCTGAAACACGTTCATTTTAGTATTAATAACATCTTACCTGTCTGCCTTGTAAGCAGTTGACCCAGGGAAGGTTGATCTGCAGCTCATCTCCCCACCCCCCACAGGCTTCGCAAACAGCTCCCACAGTACAGAGAATACCAAGAGTTCCTAATGATTTCTAACACCCATTCTTTTAACAAAATGAGAAAGTAAATCTTTGGTGCTGTCCAGCAGCTGTCTGAGAAACCTCAAAGATAATTTGGTTCTAAAAGAAATCTGAGCAGTTTTCTTATTAGAAATCTGGGGACTTAACTTGTAAAAGTCAATATAAAAAAACTGTCAGAAGACACAAGACGGGAGCATAAATTACAGGTGCCTAAATGTAAGAAACTGCTGGCAAGAAACAGTAAGTATTAGGAACTTGTTAGTATTAGAAGCCTTTTCAGAAATAGACTTTTGTTTAAAGCTGTGTTTAAAGTTATTTAGTTTTGTGGCCAAAAACATTCACAAAATGTCAACAGACTCTTCCGTTAGTTTAGTGACCCCTGGAATCTCTGCTAATGAGGCACAGAATAACTTTGTACTGTTTTTTGTTCAGAGCAGACTGAATACTTAAAGCTCAGTGCTCTTGTCAAACACCTAATTTCCTCTTCTTCATCATCCGTAAGCTCCCTTTGCTTAACAATTTTAGTATTCCATCTCAGCATTTATTTAGATAAACAAAAATAAACATATAGTTAAATGGCAACTATCAAGCTTTTAATTTTAACTTTAAAATATATTGATCTTTTCCTTAGATCAATGTATGTACATTATGACTGAAACATGCTGTATGCCAGAAATTGACACAACGGTGGAAACTGACTATATTTCAATTAAAAAAAACCATATTGTTCTTAACAGAATAATATGATAACGTTTATCCATATTAAACTTATCACCTTAATAAAACTGTAACACTCTCCTTGAAAAACAGATGAAATATACCCACCGTCTTGTATACACAGTTATATGTCTCAGTGACTGTACAGCGTAAACAGCCATGCGTATTAGTTCCAACTGCAACCAAAGCTACCAACTCCTGCTCTCTCAAAGGCCCAGAGAAAACTGGGGACTGGAGAACTGAGAATGGCTTGTTGTACACAAGCACCTCAGCAGAAAACAAGGCACAGTGAAGGTGGCTTGTGCCCTGCATTACATTTCCATTTTACATTTCTTTAAAGTGGCCAAAATGAACACATGAACCAACACAACTCATATTTTTTGCTTTCTTGCAACACACAGTCTTGTTTCATCAAAAACGGCACCCGCTACTCATTCACCCCAGCTAATTTTGAAGCAAACTCCAGGCATATCATTTCACCTGTACATCTTACAGTATGCGTCTTTACGAAATAAAGATTCTTTTTATTCTGTATGCATGACCGTAATACAATTATCAAAGGCGAAAATTACCAATAATTCCTTAATCCCATCAATAACTGATCAGTGTTCACATATCTTATTGTCTTGTAAATATTTTCAGCTTCTCCATTTGTGTCCAAACAAGACACACTGCAACTGAGGGATGTGCCTTTTTGTGCTTTAATCTATAGGCTCCTCTTCCATACCTTTTTTCCCCTGGCAATTTCTTCCATGAAAAATGCCAGGTTGATTGTCTGTAGAATTTCCCACGAACTGAATTTGCGTCCGTATAGTTGTTGTTTAACATGTTCTCTGTCCCTTATGTTTCCTGTAAATTGTTAATTGCATCTAAAGGCAGTTCAATGTAGGTTAGTTTGGGGTTTTGTTTTGCAAGACATGTAGTCAAAAACTTAATCCTGCCCCACAGGGATCTGGCTTTTGACTTGTGAAAGGTAATCTCTAAACCCTTGAGGTGGATTCTGTGAGTCCTTCTAGAAAATTACCAAAACGAAGGGTGGTTTTAGGAATCCCCAAACTTGCCAGAAGTGAATGATGCCATCTGCAATGATGCCAGAACTTCCCACAAGACCACTACACGGCGGTGGTGACTAATCCGCTGTGTATCAGGAGGTCCATGATTGCTGGGTACATGATTTCTGCCTCTAAAGTGATCAGCCATTGATGACTATGGCTTAAGGTCATTAATTCTTCAGGGACTGCAAAACAGTGATGTTTTATTTCTATCATCTCCTCTCTATTAATCTTTCCCTTATCATTTATCTAAATCAGATACATAGATACAGATAGATCTAGATATCTGTATATATCTGATAAAGATAATGTAAGGACAACAGAAAAATGTTAATTCTTTTCTTCATCAGTTTTCAAATTAAAGAGGTAGTTCCTTGCATCCTCCATCCAAAGCAACCAATAACTTTGGTCTTTCATGTCTTTATATCATGAATGTTAGGCATCAGTTCACTGAGTGACTCCCATTACTGATGCTCACATTTGACCATCTTAACCCATGAATGCTTATCCAAGTTGCCTGCTGAATCCTTCTGACATGACCCTGGTACTCTTTGACAGCTTCCTTGCTTTCTGACCTCAGAAATGTTCCAAGGCTTATCTGGCATATTTCCTGTTTCAGACCCAGAATCAGCCATTCCTTCAAGAAACCCTGCCTCAGATTTGCTTTCCCCAGGAAAGACCCTGAGTTAAATATTTCCATGCCAGAAGTTTACTGGAGACTGCCCTCAGAATCAGCACCTGCCGGGCAGTGACAGAGCTAGGAGTGGGTAGAGGGAGGTGAACAATGGGCACCCACAACTAATCCCACAGAGGGTGCTGGACACGGTCTAGCCCTTCAAGCTGTCTTGCTTTGAGTCAAGAGAGCCTGACTTTTATAACCTACATTAACCAGTGGGGAGAAGGCCCTGGGGAGAAGGGTGTAACCTTGGGTGAAGTGGCTCTCTTCATTTTAGGGCAGTGGTTCTCAGTCAAGGCCATTTTGCCCCCCTGCCCAACAAGGACACACAGTTGTCACAACCAAGAATGGAAAACTATTAGTATCTAGTGGGTGGAAAGCAGGGATTCTACTGAACATCTTCTAACGCACAGGGCAGATAATGCAGATTTACCCGGTCCAAAATGTCAATAGTACTGAGGGTGAGAAATCTTGGTTTAGGGCAATGCCCAGATAGTGACTCAGCCGAGAGCCGGCAGCTGCCGTTTCCAGCACTGGGAGAATGAGGCCTTCACCCTGAAAGGGAGATCTGGCTGGTACACCACAGCACCCACTACATGCCTTGATTAGTCTAGAGAAACCTAGTATATACAGTCTGGGTGCTAGGGGTGCTCATGGCTCCCGGTTTGGTCTCTATTTCTAAGCCTTTTCCATGGACAGATCTAGGCAAATGTTTTAATACACATCAAGCATTCATATTGATGCTTCCAATTCAAAATCAGAACTACATGTATAAACCTATCTTTAAAAGCTTGGAAATTCATGGACCCTAACAGAGTTCCTGAAAGCTTTCTGATTAAGCCTCTTTTTAAATTTCATTTAAGTTTCCACTTTAGGGGAGTTACAAAAATAAAAGGAAAACTTTGCAGGAAAGTGTTCAAAAATAATCCAGAACATTAGAATTCGAAGGAATTTTAGAGATCATCATCATTTATAAAACTCTCATTTATAAATGAGGGAAAGGGGACCTAGCAAAGTTCAACAAACTTGCGCCAAGTTTCCTAACTACTTGGTGCCCATGGCAGAACTAGGACCAGGTCACCTAACTCCTGATATTCTTGTTTCTTTGTTTCTGACTCCTCTTCCTAGTGTTACCACTCTCATGTTGCAGAACTGAGAAAATAGAGCAGAGAGGAACAGAAAGGAGGTTGGAGCTCACTCAGGATTTCGTAGTGCCGCAGAGGAAGCAAGAACTCAGACCCGCACGACGGAAGCAGTACTCACCCACATTCAGTTGAAGGCGTCCACTTAGTTGTTCTTTCAAAGCACTGTTAGGTTGCGCTGTGTCCTCTGTCCTTCCCTTTTGCTAATGGCCAAGCAGCCTCATACCAGGCTGACCAAGATTGGGCCATCTCAGCAGAGTAGAAGAGCTCAACGTGCCAGCCCACTGGAACAGAATGAATGACTTGGTCCCATTAGTGCTACACATAAAAACAATCCACCAAGCTGGTGACATGGTATAATGCGTCACTCCTCTTCAGTATATGTGCTGCCGAAGCGAGCACGCGTCACTCCTCTTCAAATGAAGGACTTCTAAAGGATTTCAACGATCCCTCCCCAGGCACACTAATCTTGTCCGA
This sequence comes from Camelus dromedarius, assembly GCF_036321535.1. Classification (NCBI taxonomy): domain Eukaryota; kingdom Metazoa; phylum Chordata; class Mammalia; order Artiodactyla; family Camelidae; genus Camelus; species Camelus dromedarius. The sequence continues at coordinate 3,900,427 of NC_087469.1, forward strand.
TAGTCATTTGTTTATTACCTCTTTCAGTGCTTCTTAAACTTTTCCAGTCACGGACTGAGAAGAGCGCCAGCTGCGCACAGCACATTACACACACACACACAAGTACCCATGCGTGTAAATCTACAGCCCTGGGATAGTGGCCCAACACAATCTTTAGGAAACAAACATTTCTCCAAAGTCCTATGTTTATCTTATTTGTTTAACTCTCACACCTACTCTGTTTTCCATATATAAATAAAAGCTTAAAAGGGAAAATTTGTATTCCAGAAGATGTAGTATATTTAAGAAAGACTTTGAGAAATCCCTCCCCCTCCTCAGTCATGGAACTTCTCTGATATCCCCATTTGAAAAATCCCCATTTGAGAAATTCATATAAAAGATTTTTAGTGTTCTTAGGTAGAGTTCATACTTTGTTTGCTTGTTTGTTTGGGGGGGATAATTAAGTTTATTTATTTATTTAGTGGAGGTACTGGGGATTGAACCCAGGACCTCATGCATGCTAGGGTTATGCACTCTACCACTGAGCTATATCCTCCCCACCAGAATTCATACTCTTAAAGGTGGTTTAATATTTTTTAAAATTGCAATTTATCTACTCACTCAACCAATATTTATGGAGTATCTACTGTTTTTCTTGCTTTTATTTTAGTAAAATCACTAATTAAGATGTCATAATGAAGATATTCACATGATTTGTGTTTTACTGACAATAATGATATAAAACTGAAATGTGTGTTCAAACTGTATTAAAATGTCATATTTTCATCATAAATGTAAACTAAAATAAATGTCAAAAAAGAAGTAAAATTATTTTTAAAAGTAAAATGTAAAAAATAAAAAAGTACATTGTCAAACAAGTTACGTCTCTTCTAAAATATTCAAAAGCCTCTATTAAAATTAAAAGGAAAATGTAATTTAAAATTAATAAAGGTCAATATTTTAAATTAAACATTTTAAATTAAATGTTTGAAAATTTAATTATACATGACTAATGGTTTATAAAAAGAAAATGATTCTTCAGAATTTACTGTCCTTCTAGTCGCAGTGCAAAAAATTGGTGTCACACTTCATAAATGTTGTAAGACTTTCATATATAGAGTTGAAGAGAGAGATAAATTATCTAAAGTTGCAAAATATTCCTCAGCCGCCACATGCAACAGTTGTGAAATCACCCTAAATTTGTAAACACAAAAGAAGTAAAACAAATGTACACTCAGCACTATTGGAGAACAGTAACTGGATATGGAAAAATGCTGTCATTCTTGTTGAAAGAGAAAGTTGAAGAAATGATTCATTTCTCTTTCCTCTTGCCCAAGCACTGTCATCACCAAATACTCCCCAGAATTGAAAGCACTGTGGGCCTCTGTCTTTGGGAAAAGCACAGCCCACAGACCTTTCCAGCATTGGCAGCCATTGCCTGTTGTGGTGACCTAAGGCCAGAGATGTGCAGAAACACTTTTCTGGGGGTTAGTCAGTGTTCGTTATGAAAGTGGATATTTAGGCTCATAGCCATGCTGTGTCAATGCTGAATGCCTAGTGAATGCCGTGTGTTCTTGACTAATTTGTGTGTTGGGGGGTGGGGGGTGGGAGGGCGAGTTGTGACATGCAAGGCCCTCTAAAGCCAGGGTAGACCTCGCTTGCCCCAGTGTGAGGGCGGCCAGAAATCTCCAGTATATGATGTGTAATGGAGTAGAAACAGTGGGTATGACATGACCCCCTGCACTCTGTTGCAGACAGAACAGAGACAGAAGAGGACCTCGGAACAAGGAGTTCACAAAGCGCTTTCTCATGCATCACCTACCCAGTGAGGTTAGCACACACAGCAGGTACGATTAGCACCGCTTTACGCATTAGGAAACTGAGGCACGAACTAAACGGAAGTGATTCTCCAATGGTTACTGAGCTAGATTTGGTGCAGCTGAGACCAGAACCCCGGGCTCCTGGCTACCCCTCCCCCGAGAGAACCTGCTGCCTCCTGTCTGCTTTTTGACGCTCAGAGTTGCTTCTGTATTTCTGTCAAGGTTTTGTGGTCAAGGGTTATGTGTGTTGAAAAGAATAAAAGAATCCTATGGTTTTGCCCTCTCTAGTATTTAAGGATTTGGAGGTTCAGGGGTGGAGGAAAAGGGAAGTCGTTTTAATAGATGTTTTCCGAACTTGGTTATTGAACTTCAACGTCTTGGAACCAACAAATCCTGAAATGTTTCCGGTTGAATAGTGATTATGGGCACAACAATGAAATGACTGTACTTAGTCTTCTGGGGAGTGGTCAGCGTCCTCTTTCATCCTTCTGACTTGGATTTCCTTGGGCTACTGGATGGGGATGTTTTGTGTCCTCACATGGCAATTTGAGAAGGGTAGCTAAGTAGCATAATTGTTATTTACCATGTGGTGTGCACTATTTGGGAGTTGGGGGCCGAACCTGACAGAAAATTAAATGTGATTTCTGCCCTCAGAGGTCCTCATTTTACTCTGATGAATAGATTTGCCATGTAAACACAGGAAGAAGAGAACACCATCTTCAGCGGAAATGCGGTAGAGACACACCTAAAATGACAGACATCTGTCTGGAGATTACCTAATAAATTTAATTTGATGAGGTGCTGCAGAAAATTAATCGATTTTTTAGCTGTCAAGTGAAGGCTGCAGATGCTGCCTGGCAAGCTGATCTCCACACCTCTGATATCCTGCCCCCAAAGATTCTGTGTAAGCCATTATATGGCATCTGCCTACAAACCAGGTTCTTGGTGACATTCTGTCTTATTCCAAAAAAAAAAAAAAAATGCATACTCCTCTCTCTTTCTCACTGTCAGCGCTACACTCCAAAAAAACAGCAAAGCACTAAAAATAAGCCTCAAATTATCTTTACTCACAGGAATAGATGGATGCCTGTTTAGGAAGACATTTATGGCAAAACGTGGCTGACCAGTAGAGGGGGCGTGGGCTTCACACCTGGTATTCTTTTAAAAAAAAAAAAAAAATCCAGAAATCAGAAGGAAGGGAGCTTGGGTGAGGTCACCAGGCAGAACAAATTAGGTGTAGAGCAAATTTACAACCACAAAAAAGGCTTTGTGAACATTCTCTCCATATCTTTACATTCCTGCGTGGGCATATGGAAAAGGAACATTATGCAGACTAGAGGAATGAATCACTCCTGATCCAACGGCGCATGACATTTCTTACTTGAGCTCTCTTGCATTCAAATTCTTATTACTCAATGACACTTCATTTTAACACAGCTTTTCCATTATGATAAGCATGTACAAATTCCTCCACTTGCCGCGGCCTACTTAGTTTGGCAAAATGCTTAAACGCTAGTCGTGATCTCTAACCTTCAAATATCTAGAGGTTGTTATTCTCAGTAGAACAACTATTCTAGGTTGGTATCCTAGTGGTTAAAACAGTCTTAATGACCTGGAGCCTAACCCAGTGGTTAAGGGGTCGGCCCTAGAATCAAACAGATGAGACTTCAAACCCTGGGATCTACCACATACCAGCTTTGTGGATTCAAGCAAGTTATATTAACTCACTATGATCTGATTCATCTGGAAAAAGGAGATCACAGTAGTAACGAAAAATAGGATTGTTGAGTGGATTAAGTGATAACTAATGATAAGAGGAAAACGTAATGGGGAAGTTATCATTCTTGTTTTTCCACTCAAGTGCACAGAATCGGATTATCTTTCATTTGTAACACTCATCCCTGGTCTAAGCATGGCCCTCTTTTGTTTTTATTTATATATACTGTGCCCTTATTTATGTATTTATTATTATTAATGATATAAACACATGTGAACCAACCACGCAATACAAGAATTAGAACATTAACAATCATTTACACCCACCCACGGACTTCTCCCCAATCTAGCCCTCTATTTCCCCTTCCTTGAATCTTGCAGTTATTATTATTATAATTGGTTTTTGAAATTATAGCTTTATCATATATTTGTATTCCTAATATTTACATTGTTCAATTTTCTTTGTTTTCAACATTATAAAAGCGTATTATGCTCTAGAAAATCCTTGGGAACTTCCTTTTTTAAAGAGATTGTATTGCTCAGATTATTTGTATTTTTGCATATAGCTATTTATTTTACGGTATAATATGCCATTGTGAGCAATTACCACAATTTATTTATCTATTTTCTGTCGATAAATGTATTTGGGATGCTTCAGGTATTTATCTTGCCAACACTAAGAGCGCAGTAGGTGCTGGGGGAAGATTCTTGCTTTATGTCTCCTATTGCACATAGAGTTTTTCTTGGGTATATACCTACCTACAGGTAGAATTGCTGAGTTATAGGATATGTTCAACATTAGATAATGAAAAACTATGCAGACTGGTTGTGCCCATTTATACTCCCAAGAGTTTGTATGAGACACCTTGTTAATTCTCATTCTCTTCAATACTTTGCCTTGTCCCACTTCTTAATTGTTGCCCACGGAATGGGTGTAAATTGATATATCACTGTGATTTTAATATGCCTTCCCCAGTAAATAATGAAGTTGACTTTCTCATAATGATTTTATTGATCATCTATGTTTTCCTCTCTGCTACATTCCTGTTTGTCTTTCTTACCCATTTTCTATTGGATTGTTTATCATTTCCTTATCGATTTGAGGAGACTGCCATCTAATCTCACTATTAATCCTTTGTTGGTTAATTATGCTGCAAATACCCTCTTTCAGTCGGTACCTTCTCTCTTTTCTTTTTGTAAGATATCTTTTGGTGTTCAGATCTTAATTTTAATGTAGTCAGATTTATTGAGCTTTTCTTTTATGGTTAGAAGCTTTATTATGTCTTTAATAAATGCTTCCCTACCTCAAAGTCAGAAAGGTGTTAACCTATAATTTTTAAGGAAATGTATAAAATTTTACTTTTAACATTAAGCCCTTAATTTATCTGGAGTTCACTTTTATCTGGAGTTCATTTTTACAAGTGATATGAGATAGTAATCAATATCATTTTATCCATGTAGATAACCAGTTTTTACAAATACATTTATTGAAAGTCCCTCCATTGCCCATTGATCTGCCAAGCCACACCAATCATATATCAAAGTTCCAAATATATATGGGTTTGTTTCTGAGTTTTCTATCTGCCCAAAAGTTTATTTTTCTATTTCTGAATAAGTATCATACTGTCTTCATATACTACAGCTTCAAAATAAACTCTGTTATCTAATAAAGCAAATCTCCCCTCCCTACTTGTCTTTAAAAATGTTTGACATCTTAATCCTTTATTCTTCCACATACATTTCAGAATCAACTATCAAGTTCCATTAAAATCCTACTGAAATTTTTGTTGGAATTGCATTAAGTCTATAATCCAGTATGAGGAGAATTGAAATATATGTAATATTAAGGGGTTTTTTTCCATTAAAGAAAGAAGAAATATGTACCATAGTTTTCTCTTCATTTATTCAGGACCTTTAATAAAATGAATTGCAATAGTTTTACATTTTCTCCAAGGAAGTCCTGCACATCTTTTTAAAAAATTTTATTCCTATGTATCTAATTTTTTAAAATATTATCACAAGTGATTTTTACTTTTACATTTCATTTTACGGTTATTTGTTCCTGGTGTATAAGAATGAACTGACTTTGCTAAATTCTCCTATTATTTCAAATGATATAATACTTTGCCCCAGGAGTCTTTGATTTCCTATGAGGCAATCATGTCATCAGCACATAAAGACAATTCTACTTCTTCTTTTCCAGTCTTTATGTCTCTATTTTTTTTCTTGCCTTATTGCATTATCTAAAACTATCAATACAAAGCTGAATAGAAATGATGATACTGGACACCCTTGTCTCATTTCTGATGTTAAAGGAATGCTACTATTTATTCTCCAGTAAGTATAATGTTTGCCACAACATAATTATCCTTCATCAGGTTAAGCAAATTCTTGATTTGCTAAGAATTTTTATCATGAATTTATGCTCAATTTCTATAAAATATTTCTGCATATCTTTTTAAAATGATCGTGTTATTTTTGTCCTGGAAGCTGCTAATGTTGCGAATTTACATTATAGATTTGCATTCTTGGGAAAACTCTACGTGGTATATTTTACTTTGCATACATCGTTGGACTTAATTTGCAAATATTTTATTTAGGATTTGTACACTGAGGAAATTATTTGTAATTTTCTTTTCTCATACTATCCTTGTCTCGTTTGAAGATCAAGATTATATGGCCTCGTAAATGAGTTAGGGAGTGTTCTTTGTTACAGTTTGTACTAAGTTTAAGATGACATGTTCCTTAAAAGTTTAGTAGAATTGCCTGCAAAACCGCTTGGCCCAATGTTTGTGAGATGATTTTTTTTAATGGCTTTAATTTCTTTAAGTTACAGTACTATTAAGGCCTTCTATTTCTTAATTCAATTGGTAGATTATATTTTTCTAGAAAGTTGTCCATTTCATTTACTTCAAATATTTTCATATAGTGTGAAAATGATATTATGAATAATAAAATGGACATATTTTGCTTTCATCTCATTCAAGCTCCAGACTCTTGAGGTTTTAAAGTTGAGATTAAAAGATGATAAGAGAATATTAGTTTTTAAATTACTTTTCTTTTTCCCTTGATCATTCTTGCCAAAGGCTTGTCTATCTTATTAGTTTTTTTTTTTTCCCAAAGAATCAACTTTTGGTTCTATTGATCTTCTGTACTGTATTTTTTTGTCTATTCATTAATTTGGTAATTTTTTTTCTCATCTCCTTCCTTCTATTTTCTTTAAATTTATCCTGTTTTATTTTTCTATCTTAAAAATGTCTAACTTAAAGACACCACTATTTGATATTGTGTAGACTTTAAGTCTAGGTTATTGTAAACATGCTTTCTTATTTTCTTTTCTTTGGTCTTTTCTAGTTTTGGAAAGACAACAGCAAACTTTATCCAGGTATTTGATTACTTTTACTTCAGACATCTCCAGTAGCGTCTCCTGGATTTGCTTCTTGTCCTATTTGAGGACCTTTTCCAATACTGTTTTCAATACGGGTTTTTGAGTGACAAACCTTTTGAGGCCTTATTATACCTGAACATATTTTTATACCCTCACATTTAATTGACAATTTGGCTGGATATAAATTCAGGCTCAAAGTTCTTTTGTCTCTTCAATACTTTAAAAATATTACCATTATCTTCTGGTTGCTCTTGAAAAGTCTGAGAACCGGATGATCATTGTTCCTCTATAGTTGATCTGCTCTAGAAACTTTTAGAATTCTATCTTTGCCTATAAAAACTTTAATTTTATTATAATATTACTAGCATTAGTTTCTCCTTATGGCTCTTGTTTGGAACTGCATAAATATGACATCTTTCATCTTTATTTATTTCTGGGGAATTTATTTCCACTTCTTCAAGTATTTCCTCTTCTCCACTTTTATTTTCCTCTTCTTCTGACATTCTAGTTATCTGTAAGTTGAAGTTCACATTCCAATTCAATCTTCTTTATCTCTTAGCTTTTATCTCCTACATTCTTTTCCTTTATTCTTCCCTGCTTCCTTCTCGAAGAGCTCCTTAATCTGATCTTCCAGCTCACTAATTTGTTTTTCAGTTATGTCTATTCTACTAGCCATCTGATCTGTTGTGTTATTTCTACTATTACACACATATTTCATGCCTAGTATTTCCTCCTGACTTTTATAATTTCCCTATCATTTATTTATTATGCTTACTTTATATTTGTTAACCATTGAATTTAACGTATTTGCTTCTGGCAGCATCTGTAATCCAGGTTGTTGCTTTCTTTTGAAGTAGTTGTGCTTCTGAAATATCTCACTACTTTGGCCTATGAGCATATATTTCTCTGATGGTATCAGCTGTTCTATCTTAGCATTTAGTATGGGAAAAGACCAAAGGGCAGATTCCAGTCTGTTTCAACATCCAGTGAGATCAAGGAGAAGGGTAGGGATAACCCTAGGGTGGAGAGCTCCAAGCACCAGACTACATAACTAATTGCTCAAGTGCCATGCCACCAAGTGACTCTTCAGGTCAGGCCCTACTTTTAGACTGACCCCATCCACCACCCCTCAAGAAGAAGCAGCCTTAACAGGAGGTACTTAGGGGTCAGAAGACCCCTGACCTTGGGGGTGGACGGTGAGTAAATACTCAAGGTCAGTCAATCCCCACCAGTTTTCCACAGGCTGGCTTTGTTCTGCCCTGACTGTTATCCTTGAAAACGCACCAATTGTCTTGAGCCTCTATTGCTAATTTCCACAGAAGCCTTCTACCCCAGGCTTCAGATGTACACACACACAAAATCAGTTCAAAACAGGCTTCCTTGTCCAGGGGATTTCTCTGATGTTTTTCCCCACTGTTTCTGAAAGTTCCTCTGAGACTGATCTTGGGGTTGGCAGCCAGCCGATGGTGAATCTCTGTCTTGGCAAAATGGAAGTTTTGCATAGGTTTATAATAGACAGAATTGTGAAACAAGTATCCCCTGGGACTTTAGCTGCATCAGGACAGTCTAATATTCAAAATCTCCATTACAATGCTCACCTACCTAAGCCTCCCTTCCACATCATCAGCCAGAGGTCTCTTCTTTGCCTTCCTTACATCCCATTAGTGATGCCTATATGCTCATCTTTTTCCTAGGCAAATACCTAATTAACCCAATCTTGAAACTAATGGGGAAAAAATTAGAATAGCAGAAAGGAAGGCGGCATAGAGACTTTCTCTCCAGGTAACCAAAGTACATTTTGATAGTGGCTTTTTGGAAGCCTATCTCATTTGCTTTGTTTAATCCAAAGGAATAAGGCTGTGTGGAAGGAAGCAGCAGGCTGCTGGAGACTTTTTAGACAATATAATCTTTCAGCTTTCAAATTTCTCTGTGCATAATCACATATCCACATAATATTATAATTCCTATTAATGCTTATAAGCTAACAACAAGAAGAGCATGTCAACTTTTCCCATTTCAAGTCTAATGGATCAAAATGTACTTCATGATTTATATATATAGGACCTTATGTAATATGATCTCCTGCAGCCCCAGCCCTCTACCTCCATTCTTACTATTCAGTTGGAACATTCTCAGCTTCTTTCCACCTCAAGATATTCAGAAATCTTTTTACTTTCACTGGGGAGGCTCTCCCCACCTGTCATCCCCTGGCTTTCTCCTACTGATTCTTTACCTTACACGTCTCTTCCTTAGGACCCCCACACCCCAGACAAAATCAGGTCCCCACGTTATACAATCTCATATCAAGCAGTACATTTCTTTCAGAGAATTTACCATAATTATAGTAAACTAATGAACTATGTGAGGAAGAGGAGAATTGGCATAATATACTGGGAAGGTATAGAATGTATATTCATTTTTTGAACAAATATATATTGAAAAATGTGTTATGCTCCAGGCGTTGTGTTAGGTAACTGGGCATACAATGGGGAAAGCGGTAGACCATTCCTCTGCACTTTAATCATCCTTTTTGAGGGTATCCCCTGGATCTTATCCTCATCTAAAACCATATCTAACTTAAATGTTCTGGCATAGACATAGCTCCTTCTCAAGATATTTCATGTCCTTGCTCTCAGCTCATTTATGCTCCAGACTCTTGAGTCCTCCATTTTCTCATCAGTCTCCCTGCCTTTCCTTATCTTCACTTCTTTCTCTATCCAGACTATATGGTACTTTTTTCAGTGATTTTCTTGCTAAATCCTCAACTCCCTTGACATTCTGTAGGATCCACCCAGCAAATTCCAGCCCTGTAACAATCTGACACCCAGGCTACCAAACGTGGTTGCAAAAAGCCCCGTGACCATGTGGATTGGTATTTCCACCACTTCATGGTTTTCTGGCCTCATCTGGACCTTCTTGGAGTTTCTTATTGCCCAGGAAGTTTTCTGTGTGTCCTCAGCAAGTTCCTCTCCCATTCTCATAGCAGATTTTTCAGACCTTCACAACTCATCCATACCCTCCTATTCCTCCACTCTCATCTGCTTCCTACTTCACAGAGGAAACTGATGCCAGGAGTAAACTTCCTGCACTGCAAACCACCCACTCACCAGCAGCCACAGTTGCCCTGGCTTCCTTCCCCTGCCCACATCAGAGTAAAGGAGGCATCTCCGCTCCTGACTCTTGTGTTCAAGATTTCACTACTCTCTATAGATAAATATTTATTTCAATATTTCTGTCTTCTGACTCCAGAAATGCTCAACTCTTTACCAATTAAAAACAAAATGCCAAGTTTCTCTTGACTCCGCATCCTCTTCTATCTTCGTTTCTCAACAGACAAATTTCTTGAAAGAATGGTCTACACTCACTTTTCTTCACTTCTTCCCACTCACTTCAGTTTGGCTTCCGCCCTCAGTACTCTGAAATCCTCTGCAAAGATCATCAATTATCTCTTCATGACTAAATCCAATGAATCCTTTTCATCTTTATCTTGCTTGACATCTTTTCAGGGATTGAAAGCACTCCCTTCTTCTTGAAGCCTCCTCCTTTAAACGCCCCTCTCTCTAGATTAAAAACCAATTTTTCCCTCTTGATCCATTCTCCTTCTATTTCTCTGGCCTCTCCTCCTCGGCAGGGAAGGCTACTTCCCCCTGTGTGCTCACTCCTGTGAGTGCTAAATAAATGCTGTAGGATTCTGTCTTCTCCTCTTTTACACACTTCTTTTTTGTATGCGTATATGGGTGAGGGGAAGATGGAGTTTTTCATTGCCTTGCTTTTGCATTTTGTTATCTTTAGGCCAGTGAACTAAGCAAATAAATGTATTTCTCAAGACCAAAAAAAATGCAAATTTTAAAATAATTTTTTGAAGTTACCAACATAAATTCAACAAACACTTAGCCTAAAAATACATGCTAAAACTAGGTTAAAATTAATAGTCACCAAAACTGAATATGATTATATTTTTTAAAAACTGAAATTTATATGTTCACAGCTCCCATAATAGACCCATGAAATCAAAAAGAATAGGTCCATTAGTAAATTAGTAGCTAATATGGCCAGTTTTCATAATATAACACATTTTCCAAGACTGAAGATTAGAAAAGGATGACTATTTACTTACTTGTAAGGTTTATTCCTTTAAGAGATGAGTCATAATGGCACAAACTCAAAACCGGGGCCCCATGAATCTGTGAGTTTATCTCCTTGAGCTGTAAGAAACAGGCTCCTAGACTAGCAGGAGGCAATAAGGAGCAACATCTTTTCCTTCACTCTTTTAAAAATTTTTTAAAATTTTATTATTATTTTTTTATTGGAGGTACTGGGGATTGAACCCAGGACCTTCTGCATGCTAAGCATGCACTCTACCACTGAGCTATACCTACCTGCCCCCTTCACTCTATTTTCCCATTGTGTGATACCACCCACATCCTTGACTTCAACTATCAGTACTATCAGTCTCTAAATTTTCAGCCTAGATCTCCCCACCAAGCTCCAGAATTATGTATCCAGAGCTTGTAAATGACAGTGCAGAACATCTGACCCCTAGCACAACTCATTTCGCTCCAGTACACAGACATAATATATATTGATTTCTGCAAATTATTTAACAGGTTTTCATGGTATCTTTATATGTATTAGAGAAATAAGGACTAAATGTCTGAATGAAATAGATTATATGCTCTTTGAGGGTCGGGGCCTTATTTCACCCACCTTTGCATGTTTGGTGTCCAGCAGAGTGAATGGCATGTGGTAAGCACTTGGTAATTGATTGCATCTGTACACTCCTGTCAAACACCTGGTAGCAATTCTCAACATCTCTCTCTCCCAGCCCTCACGTCTCATCACCGCCACAGTCGGAACCATCTGCTCCACAGTTGGAATCCATCGTTCCAGCAGTTTCCCGCCCAGTTGCAACTTCAGACTTTCTCTTTGGAGGGGTGTAGGAGCAGCAGTCTGGCTAGAAGGGAAAGAAGGAGCTCGCCATGATCTGGTCCTATGTATCTTCCCATTTTGTCTGTGGACACTGGAATCACTGACTCTCAACCGATGACAGTTACCTGAGCACATCATGTCTTTTCATACCTTCGGGACCACTGCTCATGCTGTTTCTTCTTCAAATACTTGTCCAATTTTTTTCACCTGTCTAACTCTTAGTAGACCTTTACAGCTCTGCTCAAGTTTCATCTTTTGGAAGCCTCTCTTATGAACCCTTAAACTGAGCTAACCGCCTCTCCTCTGAGCTCCTTGTGCAGATGCTTTATCTTAGCTCTCGCCTCTTCAAGTTATAAGTATCTGTTTATGTATCTGTCCTCCTCACAATCATCCTCTGGGGCAGGTGCTCTCTCTAGCACTATTTAACAAATGAGAAACTGAGGCAGAAAAAGGTTACACAGCTTTCCCAAGGTCACCAGCTAGTAAGTTGTAGGCCCACAATTCACACTACAGCTATCAGATTTTAGAGCTCTCGTTCTAAACCACAAATTCTCAAGGACAGAGACTATGCCTTATTCATATTTGCAACCCCCATGTCTCCCACGGTGCCTAGCACATGGATGCAATAAACGTCAAACTAAACTGCATTTGTTGAATTCTGGTGAAAAGTTAAGGAATTTCAAAAATGACTAAGATATGATCCGTACCCTCAAAGAAGTTCACAATCTGGTGGGGTTAGGGAAGATTAACCAACTACTCCAATAATAGAAAGGAATGAACTAAAGGGAAAGTAACTGAGAGCAGAGTAGCTTATATATTAAAACATTTGTATTAGAATGTTGAGGACCCTCTTTAAAATCTTACCCCAACAGTGGTTACCAGAGGGAAAAAGAATAGATTAGGAGTTTGGGATTAATAGATATACATATTACTATATATCAAATAGATAAATAACAAGGACCTACTGTATAGCACAGGGTACTATATTCGATTTCTTTTAATGAGCTGTAATGGAAAAGAATCTGAAAAAATATGTATGTATGTATATGTATAAATGAATCATTCTGCTGTACACATGAAAGTAACATTGTAAATCAACTATGCTTCAATAAAAAATAAGAATAAAAACAAATCTTCCCCTAGCAGCATCAGACATAGAATCTTTCTGGAATTCATGGTTATATGAAAAACCAAATCAAACGAATGTTGACTCATAAACTGTTGGAAGTCAAACTAGAAGATGTCTAGTGACAAGCCCTAAAACTTTGCCCATGACTTTGCCCTATTTACCAGTTTGTCAATCCAGTCACAAACCTACTATGAGCCACACACTTGTACTAGGAGTGGTGGTACAAAAAATAATAACTTCAGTAAAGATAGAGAAGGCATGCTGAATTTGCTTGGCTCAGAGAACTAAGATGAGGTAATACGGTAGATGACAGAGTGAAGAATCCAAACAATTCTATTATCTGGAACAATAAGCAAAATCAACCAGATGACATTTTAGCTATCAGAATTTCCATTTCCATTTTTTTAAAAATACAATTGCTCAGGAAAGTGGTAACAATAATTGTTATTTTGAAAGACCCAGAGGTTTTAGTTGGCTTTAAACTTAACTGTAGGCTGTGGCTGCTAAAAAGAAAATTAGCGCAATCTTTGGCTGAATTCATCTCAGTAGAATGTCTGGGTCAAAGGATCCTACAGGGCTTAGACTATCCCTGGGCTGCTGCATTCAGCTTTGGGAACACTATTTTAAGAGAGACTTGGAAACCAGAGTCCAGAGAAGCACAAGAAGAAAGGGTAGAGGGCTAGAAATAGTCAGCTAGACAGTGAATTGGGGAATGCTTTGCCTGGAGAGCTGAAGAAAGTGTACAACAATCAGTGTGTGTGTGGTTGAGATGTCTTGCACCAGAGAAAATCAACCATGGACAGAAGTCAGAAAACAGCAGCTATGAAGCCAATACGAGGACGTAGTTTCTCCTGATACGAACTATCTCATGTAGATCACAGGTGAGACATGTAATGAAGCATGAAGCAGTAAACCAAGGCTTGATGTCATCTCTCAAGCCTAGAGATTTCTGTATCAGATGGGAAGATGGACTCCTATGATTCTCTCTAAGATCCCTTTAAAATTTAAGTTCCTCAGAAAATCTGTCGTCTGGGAGGAGATACAAAAATTTTCAAATTATTTCAAAAGTTTAGAGAGAATCACACATTCTTCATTTAGACAAGATCCATCACAACTACAACTACACTTTAAAAATTAAAACCAGGGCATGGTTACCCATCCTTTAAAAGAGCCAAAGAAAGTTTTCTTTAAATAATGTCAATCCTCTTGTTTATTTCCATAATGGTACCTCAAACATAGTGGCACCCACCTGTTCATTAACCTGACAGATGGATGCATATTTCAGGAATACCTGTATTTTATAATAATAACAAGAACTTGTAACTGGCACAGGTCAGTAATTTGGATTTTCTGACGTACTTTCTGCCTTTTGTAACATAAAAGACAAAGTATTCTTTCTAGCCTTGTAATCTATTTTTTTCTAAGCAACGTCATTTAATAAAGATTTCACCAATTTTTGATTTGAACTAACTCTGAATTCAGACCTGAGCCTACCGGTGTATTGACGTTCATTCTGCCCCAAAATGATACAGTAAAAGTGCAGGTGTTGTTCACAATCAAGGAAACACATAGTACCTATTTTGTTTTTCAAGTTCATGCGGTCTCCTTCAGCAAAATATATATAGCACTGCAAGCTATGAAGTTTTCTTTCCTCACATTTCAAATTACTCTTTCATTACCTCTTTGTTAATTCCTCCCCCCATTCCACATTTTCATTCTGAGTCTATTTTATTCTAAGTTAAGTATGTCATAGAATTAATTCTAATCTCAGACTTTCACCATCTTATTAATTCTTTCTATGTGTATACCCTTTTTGGCTTAAGTGTTAGCTTAAATTTTGTTAATCAACTCAAAGGCAAATATAGTGGACTCACAGCCTTAGCTGGGAATGTTGGATTTTAAAGGCCAAGCCAATAGGAAATCTGGTGACTAGAGCATTCCACCTCATCGATACAAAAACTGGAGATGAGAAAGATGTCAACTGTAAGAAGCCTCTCTTATCATCTCTTTCTCCCTTTTCCCTTTTATTCTTTCTCCTGAGGGGCGGAGTCGTGATGGTATGGGTGCAGGTGGGGGATGGGAGGGCAGCGTAGGGAAAGAGAAAGGAAAAAGAGGGAGAGAGAAAGGGGAGAGGAAAGCAAGACTTGGATAATATTAATAATTGCTAAAATGCATATAGTTACAAATTAATGGAAGCAAAAGCACATAGGAGACATACAGGGCTGAAATCGGAGAGGGAGAAGTAGATCTTTTGGATCCAGGAAGCAAAGCTGGATCACAGATTCCAAGCTCGCTGTATTCTCAGTCCACATGTATCTCTTCAGGATTACATTGACAACCTACCAGGAATTTTCACCTGCTGTGTTTCCAAGTGGTCAAGATTGATTTTGGGCATAGCCCCTCCTACCTCTCCCCCACCTCTAGCCTCTCTACCTCTAACCTCTAGACACTCAGCATCCTCACATTGAACTCTGGTTTGCCAGAAACCCTTTGGTGCTCCCTGCCATCCCTTTCTCTTCTTTCCAGCCCCAAATCACATCTTATTCCCAGATTGTGCAAGGAGGTAGTTGGCCTGGTTATTTGCTTAAGATAATCAGATAGAAATGAGTCTGAATTTCTGTTCCAAAGACGTACTTTAAAAGAGGAGGTAGTTAGTTATAGTGGGTCCCTATGCGTATTTTCACGCTCTTAAGTAAGTAGCTTTTCATTGGATTCCCAAAGGAACAATCCCCAAAGCTATTAAAACACATTAATCTAGCTGGAAAAATCGATATGCGAACTATTTTTGAACTGGGGTACATACGTGGGCTCCTGGTATACTTACATGAAACTTCATACATTACTCCTCACAATCCAGAAATCTCATCAGTCTTATAGCCTCCTCTCAATTTCCTCCTCGCTTTTACAAACCACATAACTCACAGTAGAATCAGGTATTGCTTGGGGACAATGACCAGCAGAAGTACAGTGAGCAGGTGGAGGTCCCAAGAGCCAGAAGATCTTATACAAAGAATAGAAAATAAATTAAGATAATAAAATTAAATTAATAGACTAAAATGTATAGATATATAAATATTTTAATTGTCATTAAAAATTTAAACGACAGAAAAATTGCAAGAACAATACAGTGAACTACCATATACCTTTTACCTAGACTTATCAAACTGACATTTTTGCCTCTTTGCCTTATTGATCTTTGCTAAATCGTTTGAGAGCAAGTTGCATATACCCAAACTTTTATCCCTAAGTACCTTAGTGTGTATCTCTTAATAAGGGCGTTCTTTGTCAAAAACCGCAACACAATTATAAAATTAAAGAAGCTTAACATTTAAAGAATACTATTATCTAATATACAACCCATGCACAAATTTTAATGATTGTCCTGAAACTATTCTTTCCTTTATAGGACTTTTCTCCTAATCCTGGGTCACACATTGGTTTTGGTGTCTTGTCTCTAATCCTTTAATCTAGAACAGTTCCTCAGCCTTTTAGGAAACTGGCCCAGACCAGTGATTGGGTAGAATGTTTCTCAATTTGCATTTGTCTGATAGTTTTGGGGGGGGGGTTAGATTCAGAATATGTATTTTTGACAGGAATATTACATAAGAGATACTGTATCCTTCTCAGTACGTCACATCAGGAGGCACATCATGTCACTTTATCCCATAACTGGTGACATTAACTTTGATCATTTGGTCATGGTGGTATCTGTTAGATTTCTCCGCAATGAAAGTACTGTTTTTATCCCTCTGAATAAGAAATCCGAGGATACTTTGAGACTGTGTAAATATCCTGTTCCCCAGTGAACTGTCACCCAATGATTTTAACATCTATTGATAATTCTATCTGAATCAATTATATGGTTGCAAAATGGTGATTTCCTAATTTCATCATTTTTTCTATGGGTATTAACCGGCATTCTATCATCAGGAAGAATTATCATTTCTTCCCCTTTTATACTTATTTATTTAACATTGTAAGAATAAGCAAGCACTCGTGGATTCTTTTTAAAAACTCACTGCATTATAATCCATTTCTATCATTATTCATTCGTGACATTCAAACTGTCCCAGATTGGTAAGTGGAGGTGCCTTCAAACTGGCTCCTCTTTCCTTTGGGCATGTTCTCATCATACTTTGAAAATCTCACTTTCCGGCAAAAGATCTTCCAAGGGCATTTTATACTTTCCCTCTTTCTGCCAGGAATCAGCCATTTCTCCAGAGGCTGGGTCCTTTTAGTGGAGACTGGCATTTAGAAACCAAGATGTAGAGGCACATAATATGTTCTAAAATATTAAAAAGCGCTGTACCTGTTTCCTTGGGACATCAGATGTAAGACTGGTGTCGCGATGTGCCATCCTAACTCTAGCACTACCCCTGTGACCTTGGAAATTCCCTTCATTCCTTGGAGGTTGATTCCCCACCTGAAAAGAAATTGGATTAGATAAGTATTTCTTAACCTAACGGGGTCACCAACATATTTGGGGATCTGATAAAAGCCTTAGTCCCATCTCCCCAGAGGTAAGCTCAGAGTGGCAAAAATTTGCATACATTTTAGGAGGTTCGGGCTCCAAAGCCCGTTTGAGGCTCCAAATCCCTGTGTTAAGTGATCTCTCGGGTCTCCTCAACGCCCACATTCCTTGAGTCTATAAGCGTCCGTGCTGCTGTCAGAATGATTCCTCAGAGACATCAAATTTGGAGGGATTTATATAGAAACGGATGAGAAAAGGATACAAAGAAAGGAGCCTGTGAGCAATGCATTGCTCAGTCGCAGTTGTCTGCCCAAGCCAAATTTAGGACGCACAGTAGTCAGAGGTGAGAGGTTTTGGCGGGAAGGTCCCCGCGTGGGCGGAGAACGCCACGGCGGGGGAAGAAGACCCGGGCCGGGCCCCGGGCCCTGCAGCCCTCCGCTCCGCCCACCAGGGCTCGCTCTTGCCCTTCTGCTGGGTGGCCGGGGAACTGGGCGGGCCGGGCGGCGACCCCGCCCCTGGCAGCGGCGCGGCGGCGGGGAGCGCGGAGGGCGCCGGGGCTGGAAGGAACGCGCCGTCCAGGCCCCGCCCGTCCTCCCTCCCTCTCTGCCTCCCGCCGCCGACGTCGGCGGTGCTCCGGTCGCCATGGTGACCAATCGAGGCCCGGTCCCGCCCCCGCCCCTCGGCCCCGGCCCCCTGACGTCGGCGCACGTCAGCGGCGGCGCGCGCCTGGCTGGGCCCTGCGGAGCGGGAGGGACGGAGCAAAGCAGCGAGCCGAGCGGCCGTCGCCCGAGCCGAGCCGCGCCGCGCCGCCAGCCCGCCCGCCGCCCGCCAGCCCGCGCTCCAGCCCGCCGTGTCTAGCAGCGGGGCCCAGCATGGTCATGGCGGATGGCCCGAGGCACTTGCAGCGCGGGCCGGTCCGGGTGGGGTTCTACGACATCGAGGGCACGCTGGGCAAGGGCAACTTCGCCGTGGTGAAGCTGGGGCGGCACCGGATCACCAGGACGGAGGTGCGGCCCGGGGCTCGGCGGGAGCGTCCGAGGCGAGGGTTCTGGAGAGGAGCCGTTGACCGAGAGGGGCGGCCGCAGCGGGGGCCGAGGGAGGTCCGAGAGGCCGGCTCCCCAGCTGGGGCGAGAGGGCCTGGGAGTGTGAGGACCCAGGAGGTCCCGGGGTTGGTGAGCGCCGCAGGGATCGGGGCCGGGTCACCGGGACCCGAGTGTCGTCCGACTGGAAGCCCGACCGGCTGGGGCTTTGCCTTCCCTAGGCCCCCCCACCCCACCCCGGTGGCCACACGGAATTTCGCCCAGAGCCTCCCACCCGGGCCGTGACCTGGTCTGTGGCCTCCGCTCCGGAGCCCAAGTTCCGCGTCTTCCCTGCTTTCAGCTGGGGGTGGGGTGGGAGGGGAAGTCTCCGTGCTCCTGGGCTGCGCGGTGAGAGACGTCGCCAGCCCCGAGGAGGGGACCGCTGCGCTCGGACTCCCCGGACGGGGCTTCGCGCGGTCCCGGTGCCCGCGGCGCCCCTCCGCGGGCCGCAAGGAAGGGGCCCCGTGGCCGGGAATGCCACCGTCTACCTCTCTCCCTCCCTTTGCCCGACAGTGCCCCTGATTTGGTGTCAGGCTAGCTGGATATCGTGCCTGAGGTATTTCCATCTAATACTCCAGACAATAGAGCTGATTAAAAATGGTCATTTCTGCATTTGCACAGTTGGTGAATTGCTCTTTCTTATCCTAGGTTATCCCTTTACCAGGTGTGCATTCTGGCTGTGAATACGCGTTCCTTACGCCACACCAGATTCTGCTAATATACTCATAAAGCCCTGGACTCCTTCCTGACGGTGAAGCCAGCATCCCCCACCCCTTCCATTGCACATTCTAATGCACCGCACAGATTTTCTCGCAAGTCTCTGTTCTTACCTAACCCGCCCCCCTTTCTTTCACCGCCTCAAGCTGCTCTCCTCAGGGTCTCTATTTTAAGACGTGCAAATTAAATACTTTAGAAAAACGGGAGAAACAAAACCATTCTTTAGAATAAAACCCTGTGTCTTTGACGTACTCTACCTTATTGTAGTTGTTCTGGAGTTTCATCCTTTTTCAGTTTGTCCCCCCGCACCCCCCTCCCCCCAGTTTTCATCCGATTCAGTGTTTCCCCTTATTAGTGCGAATGTTCTAGAGTTTGAATATGGACTAACGTAGGACTCTTTCAGAAGGGCTGTGCGAGGTGAGGGACGTTTGAAAACTTGAGTGATTTTCGTAGCTGTTCTTAGAAGTTTTGCTTAATGTGAAGGAGTCCAATTCCAAAAAGAAAGGACGTATGTCATTATGTTATCCTCACTTTTTGCCTTCCCCTACTGATCCTGAGGCAGCCCAAATCCGACTTTTTTTTTTTAAGCATCAGGACGAAGGTCACAAATTTTCCTCTCACAAATTTACCAGAGTTAGCAATTTAGGTTAAGTTTGTAATGATAGATAATGTGACTCTAGTGAGATTAACCTGATCCCAGCAATTTTAAAAACGAAGAAATTGGTTCCATTCCTCTAAAGAACCATGGCCTAATGCCATGCTGTTTCCCCGCTTAATTACATGAAAAGAAGGCATTTTTAATGTGTATTTTTATAGGAGCCCTTGCTTAATGACTCTAAAAGTCAGGCAAATTTCAGTTACAAAGAGCTTTTGAACTATATTGTCAGGTGGTTGAATTCCAAATCCATGAGCTCATAATATTTTTTTTCTCATCAGTTTTTACCAGTATTAGTCGAAAGAGTTAATTAAGTCAGCTGTTACTTATTAGGTCAAATTTAGGTAATATAGTATCTATTAAGAACTGCTTAAATGGAGCTGATAGTGACTGACGCTTTTTCTTGAGGTTGACATTTCACACCGTGTTGCTTTTAACCTGATGTATCTTGTAGAGCTAGGGGGCACTGTGTAGTAGTGTCAGGGTTTGGCTCTCAGTGAGATCAACCACGCATTTGTAGCTGATGGCACAGGGCGGGTCGTGAAAGAGCGCTCAGATCCTGAATTGTGTGTGCAGGGTATGTGTGTAAAATGATTTAAGGTAAAAGTGAAATTTCTAGTCTGCAGAACCCAACTTCCTTTGCTTTTCTGTAAGAAAGTGTTCTTAACATATAAAAAGAAATAGTGTGAATTTAAGGTGAGTGAGTATGAATGAATGCTTGGGATAATTTGGTGTGATTGGAGATATTAAAGATGAGGAGGTAAGGGAAATACCAAGGAATTAAAGAAGAGAAAAGGTCCTGTAAATCTCAAGTCCTACAAAGTTGCTCTGTCTGTGAGCTTCTGTGGTAATTTGCATTAAAAATTATTTAGCACAGATACAGTCATTTCTTGCTGTTTGTTAAGAGGATGTTTAAAGCTGTATTTGTTATCTTCATTCACTGGATAAATCTTTGTATCTTTGATAAATACGACAACCACCTCAAACACTGTAAATAAGATGGCTAGTGGAAACTTTAAAGTGTCACTTAACATTATTTGAGGTTCTCATTGCTGAACATACTACAGTAAATACTGTGAGAACAATTAATATGGCATAAAGACCAATATCAGCAAAATATCATAATTATACTTACTGTTTAGAAAAATTTCTTCAGTATAATATGCATTAGCATCAGTATAAGTTTGTGTATTTTAAAACTTAGAGGTCTTTTTTCCCAAGTTTGAACCCCAGGCAAATTTTACAGTTTAAACTTCTGTGTGATGAACAACTGGACTCTTATTTTTAATCAACTCTTCGTCTCTTGTTCCGTATCACTCAAACGTGATGTATTTCCTACAGAGCTGGGAAAATCCAAGACTGTTTGCCTTTTTGGGGGAAAAAAAATCAGTAGACAAAAGAGATCTTCATTTTGTTCTATCAAGTAGCTTAACATTGTTTAAGAAGTGTAATTACATCCTCATCTGAAGCAGAGTTCTCATGTTAGCTCTCTATGTAAATTTTGCACACAAAAGGGAAGGCAGGTGGTGGCAGAATCCAGCTTCCTAACATAATACTTCATAAAAGCTTTGTCGTATTGGTTTGTGATTTATGAATTAGAGTAGCTAATTTTATAAAATTAGCATAATGGAAAAAGAATAATAGCATTTAGGCTGTTAAACTATTTTAGGCAGTAGTGTTTGCTAGTTTGCTATGCTGGGAGTGTCCTTGAGAAGTGTGTTTTATTAATACTGCACCAGCAAAGAACTTCCTTCTAACTAATCAGATGGCTAGTTTTACATGGTTTTGTTTTGTTTTGTTTTTTTTCTGTTGAGTAAAATTTCAGAAAAGTCATTTGTGCCCTTCAACTTTTTGTTTTCTATTAAAGAAATACATTCTTATTGTGGAAAGTATAAAGAAGAATATAGTGCACAAAAAAGTGTATGTGTAATTAATTCCTCCACCAGTAGGAATAAATCATTCTTGACATTATGACATATTTCCCTCTAGTCTTTTTTTTAATGCATTTTTTCCATAGATGAGATCACATGTTAGATACACTTATAAGTTGTATCTTCCCCCCATTTACCATTATAGCCTAAACATTTTGCTTATTAAATAGAACTCTATAAAACATTTTTAATAGCTGCATAGTGTTCTACTTTGTAGATGAATCCTATTTCACAGCAATTTCCTTATTATTTAACATTATACAGTTTCCAGTTTTCACGTATAATAAATAATTTGCAGTTTATAATTTTTGTGTATATAACTCTCTGCATTTTCAGTTTTCCTAGAGAGGAGGAATTGGGGGTAAGTTCCTAGAAGGGAAATTACCAAGTGAGACGTTATTATTTGTACATTGAAGAATAATTCATTTTTATTATCAAATCTATTGTGCTTTATATTAAACATTTTTTAAAGTGTATAAATGAAAAGAATTACCTATAATATCACCACCCAGGGATAACCATCATTAGTTACTTTCTAGTTTCTTTTCTGTGACAGATAATTGAGTTTTCCTCAGTACCATACCTCCTTCATTTCTCGGCTAAAGAGCATGTAAATGAATGGTCCATAATCTTAAAGATATTTGGCATGTAGATACTGGGCTGCTTATACTTAAGAGAACCTGAAATGTAAAAATGATAGCAAGGACATTCTTGGGGGAGAATATAGCTCAAGTGGTAGAGCACATGCTTAGCATGTACGAGGTCCTGGGTTCAATCCCCAGTACCTCCTCTAAGTAAATAAATCAATCTGATTACCTCCCCCACCAAAAAAAAAAACAAAAAAAACCCAAAAGTGATAGCAAGGGCATTCTGAAACTGCTTTTGTTCACTGAAGAGCTTTCTGTGTGCATTTTGGGACTTTTATATTTAGGCATAATTTGTAAACTAACTACCACCTTAAAATTGTAAGTACTTTAAAAATTTTCCGTATACTTAGAATTTCATTTTTAAGGCAAGGGTAGAAGCAAGAGAAGGGCATATTACACCCTGATTACAGTGTTTCTTGAAGAAGAGAACTTAATTTTTTAATACATTTGAATTTTACGTTTTGCTTTAAAATTTTAAGGCTACACTCAGTAGTCTTCGTATTAACCTTGTCCTGTGAAATATCCCAGATGTGAAGAAGCAGCTGTACTGTGTGCACCAGGAGGAATTGTTACCATTTAACTTGATCACTAATATTTGTATCTAGGCCTATGTATGATCTTTAATTGTGTGTTGAAATAAAAATTATATTTGTCATGGAACATATATGCTTTATTAGGAATTGTTCTCTAGTTTATTAGCACCCCAGACAAGTAATATTTGGCAGATTATTCTGCTAAATATTGTTCAAAATGATCTGCTCTTTGGGAGAGTTTGGAGGGGGACAAACATGCAAAATAAGAATTGTATAAATTTTTATATTCTGTGTAAATGCTTTAACAGTTAATACATTCTACTTTTGATTCCACTGGGAAATTCTGTCTCAGTCATCAGGCAATTAAGAAAAGACTTATTTGGAAATAACTGAAACTGGCCTTGATTCCTGGATTCACATGATGATATTTGATTTATGGCCCACTGCTGATGGCAGATTCATTTCCTTAGGGCCAAATGGATTCCAGAAATTCATTAAGATAGTTTTCTTTCCTCTCTAGTGTACCTCGTACCTCTTCCACCTTCCATTTCCATATTTTTGAAATAAGTTATTTATGTAAAAGTTCCTTTATGCAGAACATTTGTAGAGAATGCTTCCCCACCTTTCAAAGAGAAACAGCCCATATATCCAGTTTGAGATTATTAGAAGAATGATAGACAGTTACATTTGGGAATTTCATCAGAAACTTTTCATTAAATTTTTTTTAATAAACAGGTTTAGAGATAAATCTTGAAGGAATTAAACTGAAAATTGATGCTAAAATTAGTTTTTTAAGTTCTTTAAAATAAATATTTGTGTGTTTTTCCTCCAGTTACAAAAGGAAGGCATTTTCATTGTAGACATTGTTGAAAAGCTTGAAGAAGAAAATAAAATAAACATGCTTATTTTAATTCCATCATCCAGACCAGGAGACAACCACTGTTAATATTTGGTTCATACTCTATTAGCTATTTTATATGTATGCAATAAAATTGATGTTATCTATACATACAATCTGTGTTTTTTAATTAATGTGTTGCTAACATTTTCCCAAGCTTTAAAAAAATACATCGAAAGCATGGTTAAATAGTATCCTTGTGTATCACCATCTGTATTTTATTTCATCAGTTTCCTATTATTGAACATTAAGATTATTTCTCTCTTGTGAGTTCTCTTTCTAAAATACTGTTTCAGAGAGCATTGCTGTATATACCTCTTTGTGCATCTATCTGATTGTTTCCTCAGGATTATCCCATAGCAGTGGAATTCTTGGCTCAAGGAGTATGTCTTTACATCCGTATCTGATGGCATGAGATACCAGATTACCCTCCAGAAGGGTAATAATTTTCATCCGGAAAATGCATATTTAGCAGGAATTTTTTTTTAATCTTTCCTAGTTTGGTAGGGGGAAACAATATTTGAATTTGAATTTGCATTTCTTTGATTTACTTTGATCATGCAGTTTTATGACTTTATATTTTGTGAATTGCTTTTTGTTCTTTGGCCCATTTTTTTAAACTGAGTTGTCTTTTTTGCTAATTTGTTTAAGTAATTTTTAAGATAGGGTTTATTTTTAATCAGTTCTTATAAGGTCTTAAGAATTCTCAGTTCAGTTTTTGTGGATCTAAAAGTGCAGTGACATTAACCTTTCCTGCAATCTCTTTTCCTTACCCACCATTATAAAAGTCAAATTAAACTTTAATGAGGATTTATTTTATTATATAAATTCTTACATTTTCAAAGTCAAATTTTACATTGGAAAAAAATGTCTAATTGATTTATTCTTAAAGGGTAACTGGAGACCTCCATGTCAGTTTTACCATTGGCTTTTACTGCTTTCAGAAACCCTTTCGTTGTAGCTCAATCACAATCACTGTTTAATCATATGATAGGCAGGAATGTTCTGATTCCACCTATGTTTTGATATACAAGCTTGAAAGTGTGTTAATTTTTTAACTTCAAAGATCTAACTGTATTGTCAGGATTTTGCTACGTGGTACTTCAGAAGGACCACAGAGAAATAATGTATTAGTAGTAAAGAGCGCTAAAGCAAATACCACCTGAGAAAGCAAATTTATGTTAATCTCTTCTAATATTTTACTAGAAGAATAGCTCTTATTGTGTGACTTATAAATTCCCCCACAGCCAGTTTTGTGTGTGGTCTCTTTAAGTGCATGAGATTAATATTTCTTTTATGAGAAGTGAAATCATTTTTTCTAAAATTATCAAAAAATAATGTTATCATTAAACTTACATTTTGAAAAATGAAAAAAAATCCCTTTGATCCATCAGTTTAACACTATTTCATTTCTCCTCTTAGATTTAATCCCTTTTCTTCCTTGCAGGTTTGTGTTTTACATAGTTGCTGCTTTTTCTTCATTTAGTGGGGATTTTTTTTTCATAGTTGTTATTTTTGCATATATTTTTTAACATGGTTGGAAACACTTCTATGTATAGAGTCTGCATAATTAATATTTAAACCTTATTAAATAATATAGCCATTTTATAGAGAATTTAGAAAATAAGAAAATGAAAATGACTAATATTTCACAGATGGAGAAGTTAACATATATAATAAATACAACTCCACTTTTCTTTTTCTTCTTATAACTCCCCACTTCACTTTTTTTTCTTATTGGAAAAACAATTCATGCTCACAGAAGAAAAATTGCACAGAAAAATAAATCAGGAAAATAATTCATGATTTTTTCACCTACTGATAACATTTTTGTCATGTTTCTATCTAGTTTTTACAAGTCTTTTTCTATACATAACCTTTGTTGAGACTGCACTGATACCTTGAATTTTTATTTAATATTTAACCTAATTATTTCTCCATATTATTAAAAGGAGCTATTTTAATAGCTGTATAATAGTCATAATAGAGATTTACCATAATTCATATAATTGTTTTATGTTTCTCTTTTTATATTATAAACAATACTGGAGTATATTTGCACATAAATCTTTATCATCATTTCAGATTATTTTCTACAAATAATTTTTCAGAAGTAGAAATCTTAGACTAAGTGAGATGGATGATTTTTAAGTTTTTTGGTAAAGATTGCCAAATAACCTTCCAGAAAAATTATAACCTATTTTATATTCCTACTAGCAATCTATAAAAGTGGCCATCTCATTGAACTTTAGCCCACAAGGGGGTTTACTTTTTAATCTTTGTAAATATAATAAGGAAAAAAAGTATTTTTGAGATATAATTGACAGATAACATTGTATTAGGTATATGTGCATTTTCCTATTTATAAGGTTGAATATTCAGTGTTGCTACTTTACATGGGATTTATTTTGATAGTAATTATTTTAGTTTATCAATATGCTCTCCAAAGTTGTATAAGAAACCTTCCTTTTGTGTCCTAGCGGAAGGAATGTTAATTTTTTTAATCACCATATAAATTCATTGAAGGTTTTTTTTTAAAGATACTGCATACATAATTAGAGAGTTGAATAATTTAGGTGAACTACAACAAAGAAAGGATCCTTCAATTTAGAGTCCCTTGCTTGACTTTGTTGTGACCATACAGATTTTGTCCTTGGTACTATGTTTGGAACTAAGTAGAGAAGGGATGCAGAGAGGAATTTCCCAGAAATCTAAGTTTATAGTTATCTTTAAAATGAACCCTTTCGTAAGTTGGGAATTTTGTACACCATTGCGGAAACACCCAAATGTATATTTTTTTATTCATAAAATTTGTTTTCCAAAATGTGTTCTCCTTTTTCTCACAGACCTACTAAGTTCCTTGAAGGTAGGAATCAGATCTCATTCATTGTTGTTTCCTGGGTCTAATTCTGGGCACACAACAGGTGCTCAGTAAATGTGTGAGTAATAGGCTCTTTGAAGAGTGAAAAGCTGGAACTTTGAGTTAGAAGGCCTGTGGTTTCTCCCCACTAATTCACTTGAGCTTTAGGACCTTTGTAGATGATGTGACATCTTTTGAACTTCAGTTTCATCAACTCATGGATGTACTGCTTGTACCATGTACTTTAAAAAAATGGAGAAATGAGTGAGATAAAATGTGTGAAAGTATCTTGTTAAATTAAAAAGTGCTGTGCAGTTGTGAAATTCATCATCATCACCATTATTATATTTCTGGGAAGTATTTGGCAAAGAGTCCCATTGTTAAGAAATTACCAGGAAGAGTATCGCCGAGACTCTTAGCTGATCACCAAAAATTCAGTTTCCTCTTCTTCCTGGACCTACAGCTTGGCTGTTTCTTGGCCTCCCTTGCATATAGGTATGGTCACATAACTGAGTTTTAACTAGCGGAGTAAACAGAAACACTGTGTTCCACTTCCAGACCTGGCCAATTAAAACTTGCAGAAGAGCTTTTTTCTCCTTCTGTCCAGCTGGAAAGGAGGCAGACTTCAGGGTTATCTACCCTTTACCCTTTACTACCTTGGCTTACCTGTTAAAACTAGTGAAGGCTCCTTGTATCCTCATATACCTGTACAGAAGAGGGCTGGCTACCTGCTAACTTCTTCACCCATCCAGTTTTGCTATGTGAGCAATCAACTTCTGTTGTGTTTGAATCAGTATACATTTTGGGGCCTCCGTGTTAGAGCAGTTAGACTCTCCCTAACTATCACAAGCAGCAAGCTGACACAGCATCCGCTTTTTCATAATCCTCTGATAGCAGCCTTAAAACAAGGGACAGCAGTGTCAAGATATAAATACACAGGGCTGTGGATGACATAACATATAGTCTGTGGCCCCAGATAAAAGTGAGGACGGAATTCTGTTTTGTCACTGGAGAATTTTTTTTGGCTGAGAACAGTTAAATAATGAGGTTTATAACTTACTAAAGTTTAGTTAGATGATTTATGTATTTTCACTTTTTCATTGAGGCCAAGATTTCAATAGTGTCAAAGAGAATATATCTCTTGGTAATACCTCGCTTATATTGTATTTAGTATCTAAACTTTTTCTAACATTAAATATGATGCTCAAATATGTATAATAAAAAATTTTCTTAATAACAGTAATCATAATGAGATTTTTTTTAAACCATGATTCCTTTCTCTCCAATTCTTTTTCTATGTATTAGATGATCATTTGGTTGTAAAAGTTTTTTCTTGGGGAGGGGTTACTGGTATCTAGATACATTCTAGAAATTGTAAGGCAAGACATTTTCCTCAAAATATGCATGTCTGTGAAACTCCACGTTACCTTCCTCAGGAATATTGAGGGAATTAAAATATATACTTATCCTTTTATCTGGCAGCTTTTACCCCAAATTACCCAAAGCGATACCATATTCTGTTGTCCTCTTAATTGGACAGGTGAAGTCTTTTTAAATGTATTTAGTTTTGAGGTGGTCCAAGAATGTTCCTAGTAACAAGTACAACACTGATCAGTCACTTATCTAGCCGTCAAAGGTTAGTACATTTTACTTTCTAGAATAGTTTGATTATGGGAATAAATAAAATACTGCCAAACATCATAAAAATAGTTATCACAAAATCTACACACTTTACTGACTACAGAAGGAGCTACCCCCTTTCTTCTTAGGCAATAAATTTAATTTTATTCACCATATTTAGTAATCTGATTTCCTCCAGGAAGCTTGAGTTCTTCTATGGGTTATAATTAAGTTCAAATTAGGGAAAAAGCTATAGGCAGCAAAATAGAAAGAGAGAAAGGTAAGAAATAAACCTTACAGTAGAACTTTAGGGAGAACAGCAGAGGACAGAGCAGCTGTAAGGAAAGAAGAAAAAACTAATTGTATAAATAGGAGTCTAAGGGAATTAAGTGAATTGACAACCTGAGTTAAGAAATCATCTTGGTTACCTTTTTAGACATATTGGACTATTATAGCACATACAATAATTGATATATTACCCAGAAACCACAACATAAGACTGAATTACTTTAAGGAGACTTTTGGGTAGAATGTGGAGTACATTTCAGAGTTTCTTCAGAGCTTATTATAATTAAGTTTGGGTGGTTCCCAATTATCTGAAAAAATTTTACTTAGAATTGCTTATTTCATAACCAAATACCAAGTTTTAAAAATTTGTTCTTTTTGCATGCAAAAAGTGTGCAATTGTTCATTTCTGATTACTTATCCACATTCAATGCAGTTCCCTCAGTAAGTCAGACAGAGAAAGACAAATATATATCACTTATGTGTGGAATCTAAAATAAAATGATACAAATTTTATTTACGAACCAAAAATAGACTCACAGACATAGGAAACAAACTATGGTTACCAAAGGGGAAAGGGCAAGGGAGGGATAAATTAGGAGTTTGGGATTAGCAGATACACACTACTATATATAAAATAGGTAAACAACAAGGACCTACTGTATAGCACAGTAACCCATATTCAGTTTCTTGTAATAACATATAATGGAAATGAATGTGAAAAATAGTGTATAGGATGTATGTATATATATTAACTGAATCACTTTGCTGTATACCTGAAACTAACATCGTATGTCAGCTACACGCCAATAAAAAAACAAAATTAAAGCAAAAACAAAAACAAATGCAGTTCCCTTGAATTATTAACCTTGCAGTGGTTTGGGTTCCTATCCAGTTATGACAGGAAAAGGCCACATATTTTGAAGTCACATTCCTTTAAGGAAGTCAAAATTCAGCATAATTACTAACATTTGAGTCTTTGCACTTTGATTTTTAAAGCAAAATTTAATCCAATTGGGATTTTTTTCACTTAGATGGATTTTAATACTTTATACTTAGTTGTTCCCCCCCTCCCCAGAAAGGTATATCTATATTCTTTGGAACCTGTCACTTTCTTTTCTAGAAAAATTGTATTTCAGTATAATAGAGATTGTCTTCTACTTGGCCGACCATTTGTTTATAGATAGTTTGCTGTGGGATGATGACGAGTTGAAACTGCTGGGAATTTGCTTTTAAATGGAGTAAGAAGGCGTTACAGCTGTACTGAAAGAGAAATGTATTTTATTAAAGTAAATTTGCAGGGTTATTCTTCATAGCACACTAAAGACTCTCCCAGACGAAATCTACCACGGGGCCTTATTCATGGTGGATAGTTAAGAAATAGCTGCTGAATGATGAATGAACGCACACTGGAGTTAAGCTAGTTACCATTGTTGTCATAGTGACTTACAGGCGAAGTCTTAGATGTCATTTATTAAAAAGATGCTTAGCTGGAAAATGTTAACCACTGTATACTAATTGTATTTATTTGTGTCTGGGATGCAGGTGGCGATAAAAATAATAGATAAATCTCAGCTGGATGCAGTGAACCTTGAGAAAATCTACCGAGAAGTGCAAATAATGAAAATGTTAGACCACCCTCACATCATCAAACTGTATCAGGTATGGCGTAGCTTTGCACCTCTCTCTGCTTCTCATACCCGGTACCCTGTGTTACATCATCATTTTTTTTCTCTTTTATGTTAGTTTTTTTAATCTGTATAAAAGATAATTATGTGCTTTTATTAAGCTAAGTACCTCCAGTTTTCTTTATTTAAATAAAAAATGAAGCAATCAAAAACTACTAGCAGCTTAATTTTAAGTTGTCTCTCAGACTGTAAGTTATTTAATTTAAAAGTTTGTAGTTGTGTGTTTATGATACCCTGCTTGAACCTGCTGGGTTTGGGTGGTGGTATCATTAACAATAAGGACATGGCAGTTTTGCTGACTAGAAAAATATATTGTTTATGTTTTATGAAATACAAAGGCTAAAATAATATATTACCTAAGGGCGTACCTTATAATACCTAGAGCCAAACTTTATGTTTTGTTTCAGTTTTTTTTTATCAGATAAAGTAAATAAGCTAGTTTAAAAAAAATTAACCTAAGATATAATTTTTGTAAAATAAACTGCGCCTGTTTCAAGTATAAGCCATGTTTTTTAAAAGGAAGATTTTTTTCAGATTTTTAAAGAGTCATTTATGTTTACGAACGACCTTTTAAAATATTTCTATCCATTAATACTTAGAAATTTTATATTGGAAATCTATTTTAAAATGTTTCAGTATGCGAGTCTATGGCTTCGATCTCCAAAGTAAGATGTGTGCGCCCAGTGGTGGGCTGGATCAGCCTGGGCTGACTTGTGAGAGCTGATTGTTAAATTTTCAGAAGGTTTGTGAGCCGATTAACGTGTTAATAACTCAAAATTAGCAATGGTAGGAGTATTTTTACACCGCAGAAATTGGTTTACAAGTCAGGGCCTTTTATTTCCCTCTCAGAGAGCTAGCACTAACACACCACTCTGTGCACTCAAATTGGTTAGCACGAGTGTCCCTTGGGGCATAATAAGAAACTATTAGAACTTCTAATTCAATTTATCTTTTATATTTATCTTCTTGTGCATTTTATAATGTATATATTTAATATAGTATTTATACAGGGGCATAAGTATGTAATTTGTGTCTCTGCATGTACATAAATACATATGTGTGTCTATGTATACATGCATAAATACATTCGTGTATACATTTGACTAAGCAACTTTATTGGTAAAGACTTACAATTTAAAAGGTGTGGAGACCATTGGAGAGCATTACCACTAGCTAAGAATGAGCGACTGTTTTGTGCCACTCCAAACAATTCTTAAGGAAATTTAGAAACAATTTCTAAAACTATGGTGGGTCTCTTAGGTCAAATTTGTATCAGAGTATTTCTCCCTGTAAGCTCTTTATTTTTCCCTAAAGTGGATACTTATGAGAAACTAATCACATCCTTAGGAGTCTGATGAACCAAAGGCAAACTGAGGTTAAAACTACCATGATTCTTCAACTATACTTCAATTAAAACACAAAACAAACAAATAAACAAAAACTATCATGACTCACATGATAATTCTCTTTTTTTGAACTAAATAATCAGTTATATTGACTTACCTTTTGACTTGTTTAGACCCAAATTATAGGTAACTCTTAGTTTTCTGGCCCGATAGGGTATAGTCATAAACCTAAAATGCTAGATCAAAATTAGTTTTTAGCCTTTCAGGAGGTAGCAGTTAAATATGACATTATTAGCATGTGCCAGTATGAAAAAAGATAAAGAATGTTACAGAGAAGCAATCTAAAATTCACTCCTTTTGAATCCATTATTTCATTTCCTTTCAGTTTAGTGTAGTTTGGAAAATCAAACTTTGTGGCAATGACACACTTCCTTTGTGAACCTAGAAAAACTAATTTAAATAAAAGTGTGTAGCAGTGGGGTTATGAAGAAGCTTTTGAAGGATGTTTTAAAATACTGGTACTTTGTAACAACATTAAAGTGCATTGGGAGAAATATCACATTGTGCCAGGTGAGTTGGGCTACAGGCCAGATTAACTGAGCTCTGTTTTTATTATTCTTTTCTTAATCAGAGTCTACCCTATAACACAGGGCTCGGAGAGTCAGTGAGGAGATGGTAAAAAGTTGATCTTCAAAACTACTGTCCCCCACCACAAATAAAAACAAAAACAAACAAATAAACAAAAAAACTCCTGTTCCCTGTATTAACTCAAACTTGAATCTGTGTAACGGTGGAGGATTTTGTTAAAATGTAAATTCTTTGTGAGTGGGTCTGGGGTGGGGCCTGGGACTTCACATTTTTAACAGCTGTCTCAGCTGTGCTGTTGCTGTTGATCCATGGACCACACGTGGAGGACCAAAGGTCTAAATTTTTCGCAGAAGTGTTAGCATGAGAGTATCGTCAGCCTTGTAAACTTTGCCAGCTTCTGAAATGTTCATAACTTGATATTTTTATTAGTAGTTTTAATTTAAGTAACTTCATAGAACATTGTGGCAAATTACCATCTTTTCCTATCAGACTAAAATGGAATTATTTATCAATAGGTAATGGAGACCAAAAACATGTTGTACCTTGTGACAGAATATGCCAAAAATGGAGAAATTTTTGGTAAGCACATTTCTTTAAATTTTTTTTTTCATTTGAAAGTATCACTCATCTTTATTGGAGTATTTCCTATTAATTCTCCTGCTTGTGTAAAAGTTGCGAACATGAATTAGAAATTTTAAGCCTTAGAATATAATGAAGTATCCCGTAAGCTAAAAAATATAGAATGTATTTATTCTCTTGTATTTATGATATTAAAGCTATTGCTTAATTCATCTGTGTTAAGATTGGAGAATCAGAGATAGGGAGGTATTGCAGTCATATTGCAAAGGAGATTTTCTTTCCTATTATCTTCGTTTAACCTTTCTTTGCAGTATAAAGATAAGTCAGTAAATATTTACTGAGCTTCTACTGTGTCTCAGACATTGTACTAGATATGGAGGTACAGCGGTCACCTAAGTAAATAACACAGTCCCTGCCATTGTGGTTCTTACAGTCTGGTAAGCAGCTAACTGTGGCTCTAAGACCTCCGGCAAGTCACCAAGCCTCTCTGGGACTCAGT
Organism: Camelus dromedarius; assembly: GCF_036321535.1. NCBI lineage: Eukaryota > Metazoa > Chordata > Mammalia > Artiodactyla > Camelidae > Camelus > Camelus dromedarius. The sequence goes on from NC_087469.1 coordinate 3,933,784, forward strand.
TCTTTTATCTCTAATAATAAAGTATTTGATTAATTGGCTTCTATGCTCTATTCTAATTCTTAAAAAATTATGACTATTACATTGTTCTAGCTTTCTTCTATTTTATTTTTACTCTATGGAACAAGAACGCTATAGATAATTGAAATATTTTGTTTTTTAACATAAATTTAGGTCCAAAATTGTTTTTTAAACAGGTTTATTAAAGAATAATTCACATATAGAAGTAAACCAGAAAGAGAAGGAAAAATACCATATGATATCACTTGTATGTGAAATCTTAAAAAGAGGCATAAATGAGCTTATTTACAAAACAGAAATGGACTCACAGACATAGAAAATAAACTTGTGGTTTTTAGGGTGGAGGGAGTGGGAAGAGATAAATTGAGAGTTTGAGATTTGCAGATACTAACTATTATATATAAAATAGATAAACAACAAGTTTCTACTGTAGAGCACAGGGAACTATATTTAATATCTTGTAGTAACCTATAATGAAAAAGAATATGAAAATGAATATATGTATGTTCATGTATGACTGAAACATTATGCTGGACACCAGACATTGGCACAACATTGTAAACTGACTATACGTCAATTACGTCAATTAAAAAATAATTTTTTTTTAAATGAAGAAAAGCGTTCCACGTAAGATGGAGCAGTAGAGTCAAGTTTACTATTTGAAACCAGAGATTAGATCAGGTGCTTCCATTTGCAAAACAAACCAAAAAAATGGAAATAAAGAAAAATGCATACTTTCAAAAAAAAGAATAATTCACATATAACCAGTTGCACATATTTAATGTATACAGTTTAATACGTTTCACACACATATACATGTCAAGATCACGGTCACTCCCAAGAGTGTCTTTGTGCCCCTTTGTTATCTCTTGTGCCCCACCTTACCACCAGACAAGCACTGGTCTGCTTTCTGTCACTATATTTGCTTATGTCTTCTGGAGTTTTATATAAAGGTACTCATATAGTGTGTACCTTTTCTTTGTCTGACTTCTTTCTCTCAGCATAATTATTTTAAGGTTCACCCATTTTGCTGCACTTATCAACATATCATTTCTTTTATTTTTTAAAGAGGCAATCGATCTTAGTGTTTATTTACTTATTATTTTTATTTATTTATTTATTATTGAAGTATAATCAGTTTACAGTGTTGTGTCGATTTCTGGTGTACAGCGTAGTGTTTCAGTCATACATATACATACATATATTCATTTTCATATTCTTTTTCGTTGTAGGTTACTATAAGATATACAGCATACAGTACAAACTTACTGTTTGTCTATTTTATGTACCATTTCTTTTTGTTGTAAGTAGTGTCCTATTATGTAAATAAACCAGTTCACTTACCCATTCATGTGTGGATAGACATGGAGTTGGTTTAAGTTTTTGGCTGTTACACATGAATTGCTATGAACATTCACGAGCAAGTCTTCAACTGACAGTCTACCTTCAAAAACTATTTACCACTTCGCATGTAGTGTGAGAACCTTACAGTAATGCACTTCTGTTTTACCCCTCCTGGCCTCTTATTTTCTTGCCACACATTTTATTTATACCTATTTTGAAAAACACAAAATACAGTGTCATCATTTTTGTTTAAAAAATCACTTTTGTTTTAAAAAGATACCAGTTTTTAAACAAATTTTATACATTCACCAGTGGCGTTGCCATTGCCACATCCTATGTAGATGCATGTGTTCATCTTCATTTCTTTATGTAGCTGCATGTTTTTATCTGGTGCCATTTTTCTTCTACCTGAAGGACTTTGTTTAGCATTTCTTACAGCGCAGGTCTGTTGGTGATAAAAATCTTTCAGCTTTTGTTATGTCTAAACTCCTTATTTTGTCTATTTTTAAATGATGTTGTACTGGGTATATAATTCTAGGTTAACTTTTTTCCTTTTAACACTTTGAAGATATTGCTCCACTGTCTTCTCATTTGCATTATTTCTGACAAGAAATCTGCTGTCATCTGTTTCCTCTATTCCTTTGTGTATAATGTGCCTTTTTTCTCTGGCTGCTTTTAAAGATTATCTGTTTATCACTTGATTATGATGTGCCTTTGTGTGGTTTTCTTCATGATTCTTTTGTTTCGTGTTCACTGAGCATTGAGCTTCTTAAATCTGTGAATGTAGTTCTACCAAATTCAGACAATTTTCAGCCAATATTTTTATTAATGATTTTTGTGGGGTTTTTTTTTTTTTTTGGATGGGGGGAGTGGAGTAGTTAGGTTTATTTGTTTACTTTTAACAGAGGTACTAGGAGTTGAACCCAGGACCTCCTGCATGCTAGGCATGCTCTCTATCCCTGAGCTAAACCCTTCCCTCTCAGCCAACATTTTTTTTAACCAGTTTTGCTGGCCTCTTCTGCAGAGACTCCACTTACACATATGTTAGGCTGTTTGAGATTGTCTCACTGTTCACTCCTTCCAATTTTAAAAATTCTTCTTTCTTTCTGTATTTAATTTTGGATAGTTGCTATTTTTATGCCTTCAAATTCACTATTCTTCCTTCTGCAATATCTAATCTGCCATTAATCTCATCTAGTGTGTTTTTCATCTCAGACTTTGTAGTTTTCAGCTCTATAAACTTGCCTAGGGTCTTTTTTAAAAAAAAAAAATCTTCTATGTCTTCAGTTGGCTTTTTGAACATTTGGAGTACGCTTTTAATAACTTTTCATGCCCATGTCTAATTCCGGCATATCCATCAGATTAATTTTAAATGGTTTATATTTCTCCTCATTTTTGGTTATATTTTCCTGCTTCTTCACGTGCCTGGTAGTCTTTGACTGGAAGCCAGACATTGTCAGTTTAACCTTATTGGTTACCACATATTTTGTATTCCTATAACTTGTCTTGAGCTTTGTTCTGGGATGCAGTCAAGTTACTTGGAAACAGTTTGCTCCATCTGAGTCTTCCTTTTATAATTAGAGCAGTACTCAGTCTAAGTCCAATGATTTTCCCACTTCAGAATACTTTACCCCATGCCCCAGGAATTACCGGGGAGGGGGTTTAGCCTGGCCAGTAGGAACCAGCACTGCTCCTTGTACACGGCACTGTTCTCTCTAATCCTCTCAGACGGTTCTTTCTTTGGCCTTGGGTAGTTTTCTCACACATGTGTGCCCATCAACCCTCTCCTGAATACTCAGTGGGTACCCCTTACAGATCCTTGGGGTTCTCCCTATGTGTAGCTCTCTCTTCTCTGATACTTTGTTTTGTGACCTCTGTCTGCCTTGTTCTCCTTTAAGACTCTCAGCTCTGTCTCCTCAACTCAAGGACTTTGCTGTGTTCTGCCCAGGTTTCCCCTCCCTATGTTGTGACTTAGACATTCTCTCAAGATGTTAGTTGAGGGCATTCATGGGTCTCACTTCCTTTATTCTCTGTCTCTCAGAGATCACCTTCCTTCTTCTCCTGGTGTTCAATGTCTTATAAATCAGTGCTTGATATATTTTTGTCTGTTTTTTGTTTATTTGTTGAAGTAGGGAGTCGTTTTGGGCAAGAGGGTAAATCTGGCCTCTGGTACTCCATCTTGGTGGAAAGCGGAAGTCTGATCCTCTCAAAATTATCTTTAATTTTAGTAATTATAGAAGAAAGAATTATATACATTTCTGTAGTTTAAAAAATGTGTCATTTACAGTTGTATTCTAAGTAAATAGTTCTAGATTGAATCATTTTCTAATTGTATGTCACAGCTTGCCACTTTTTTTTTTAATGTTATTGAGTTATAGTCAGTTTACAATGTTGTGTCAGTTTCTTCTGTATATATTTCCCTGTGCTATACAGTATAAACTTCTTTATGTATTCATAGCTTGCCTCTTTTACTTCTTTTTTATTCTGCTGCTTTTTAAGCTTATTTAAATCCTTAAGCTATTTGTTTCAATTAGGAGCTTCTTAGCTGATGCTATAATAGAATGGTGTGGGCTTTGAAGCCAACGAGGTTTACAATGCTGGCTGTACCGTATTAGTTGTTGCATTGCTTTGGGCAAGTTTCTTTTTTCCCTTGCCTTCCCTTCCCTTTCTTTTCCTTTCTTCTTTCTTTTTGTTCTTTTCCTTTTTCTTTCCTATACTTTCTTATATTCACCCATTCATTTAGTTAGGGAGTCAGTCTTTCAAGAAATCTTTATTGAAAACCAGCTGTATGCCACACGCTGTTCTCTGTGGGAAGACCATCACAACGAAGAAAACAGGTGAAAATTTCTGTTCTCACGAACCTCCCATTTTAGTGTGGGGAGAGAGACAGCAAGCAAAATAAGTAAATTGCATAGTACATTAGATGGTGTTGAGTGCTGCGGGAATGAGAAAGCAAGGAAGGGGGCGTGTGAAGTGGGCTGGTTGATTGCAGTATTAGGTAGAGTGTCAAGCCTCATTGATAGCTGAGCAAAGACTGGAAAGCACAGCCATATAGGTATGTGGGGAAGAGGGAGATTCAAGGAACAGGAAGAGTAAGTGCAAAGGTCCTGAGGCAGCAGTGTGCTTGGTGTGTTCAAGGAATAGCAGGGAGGCCAGTGTAGCTGGAGAGAAGCAACCAAGAGGGAAAAACAAGAGTGAGCAAGGGGGAAGAATAATAAGAGATGAGATCAGAAAGGTAAATGGGAGCCAGGAGTAGGGCAGACTTGTAGACCATTATAAGGATATTGGCTCTTACCTTGCATACAATTAAAGAACCGTTGGGGAGGGGTTTGAGCAAATAAGTGATTGTATCTAATTTAACATTTTAAAAATGTCACTCTGGCACCTATGTTGAGAATAGAGTGTAGTGGGCAAGGGTGGAAACGGGAGACAAGGAGGCTGTTGCAGGAGTCCAAGTGAGAGATGATGATGACTCAGACCAGGGTAGCCGTAGTGCACATGGTGCTAAGTGGTCACAGTATGTTTTGAATGAGTCGAATCAGTCAGATTTCTTGACAGGTGGAGACCACTTAAGTAGCGAGTATGATTAGGGAAGAGACCAATGTCTGATCCCTGAGGCATTAAAAGCTTGGGAAAAGAGGAAGAACCAGCAAAGAAGACAGAGAAGAAGACCAAGAGAATGCAGTTTCCTGGAAACCAGGGGAAGAAAGTGTCCTCAGGAGGATAGAGTGAACATCTGTGTCAGATGCTGCTGATAGATCAAGAAAGATGAAGGATGATAACTGGCCATTATATTTGGCAGTTGGTAAGAGCACTTTCGGTGCAGTGAGTGGACCAAAGCTACACTGAGGGGTTCTAATAAAAAATGAGAGAAGAAAAATGGATAGCATCAAATAGACAACTCTTAAAAGGATTTCTTTTTCAAAAAGGGAGAAGAGAAGTGGGAGGTTAGTTGAGACAGGGAGTGGGGTGAAGGGAAGGATTTTTAAATCTTTATTCATTGGAGTATTTTTAAGAACTTCAGGCTATAGTTTTATGAGTACACTAGAAATAGCTCTTACATATTATTTTCATTTTTTTTTTTTGAGGGGGAGGTAATTAGGTTTATTTATCTATTTATTGGATGGAAGTACTGGGGGATTGAACCCAGGACCTCATGCATACTAAGCATGTGCTCTACCATGGAGTTATACCCTCCCCCCTCTAGAAATAGCTGTCACATGTTAGATGTCATGTCTATGAAAATGGAGTATTCTAAATTGCTCCTTCTTGCTAAGACCTTTGATGATAAAAGTTTGGATCACATTGTTTTATATAAATTGAAGCATAATTTGGGGATTTTTATAATGTGTAAAGTTTAATTTTAATGTAAAAAAGCTAGAATAAATAAGGAAGATAAGACAGAGTAAGCTGGAGACTCAGGTAGGTACAAGCAAAGAACATTCTGGCAGCCAAACGGTTTCTGGCATGGAGCTCACAAGGACAGTAAAATAGAAGTGAGGAGGTGCACTTTGTGGAACGTTAATCAAATGGTGAAAAGTATGTGTAACATTTAAAGTGAATTCTGAGGCAGAAGTGTTTTCATTCAGTTCGAGACTTAGACGAAACAGAACCACAACATTCAACTATGTATTAAGAACTGTGAAGATTTCTCATTGGTGTTTATAACTTAGGAGTTACTCTTTACTTAACAAGTATTCCTTTAGTACCTCCTCTGTGCTAGAGGGCATTTTGTTCCTTATGTATTTTTTCATTCCTTAAAGTTTGTGTTTATGTGGTCAGCACATCATGCGCTGTATTCTTGACAAAGGACGTGAAATTAAGCCCTTCTGTTCCCACAGTCACCACCCATATCCAGGCTTTTATCACCTCATGTCTCAATTAGCAACGACCTCATGTTCTACTGCCCCCGTTTCTTTTCCGGTCAAGTACATTTCTGATACATTTCCTGCTTAATCTTCCTCGGTTATTATTTCTAGTAGGTTACTACTGTGTGTTCAGTAACCTTCACTTAAACCTTCCTATTGCTTAGTGGATAAAATTCAAACTCTTCAATCTGCAAGTAGAGTAACTGCACTGAGTAAATGAGTGTGCCCAGCTATTCCTTGCACAGGTCTACATGTTGTCCCTGGAAACGGACAACCCAGTTGCCTCAGTTAATACTCAGTCTGTCTTCCTTCCTCCCTCCCCCTCTTCCTTCCTTCCTCCCTCCCCCTCTTTCTTCCTCCCTCCCCCTCTTCCCTCCTCTCTTTCTTTCTTTCGTCTGTATCTTTCTATCTTACAAGTTTTTGTTGTTAGTTTTTTTTTTTAATATATAAAAGTTAAGCATGTACCAGGATAAGAAGTTAGGTAATTCTGCAAGGTTTGTTACAAAACATACCAGTTTCCCACCCTCCTCCCCTCCCCTGTCTCCCTTCCTTAGCGGTAACTACTTTCTCTTCTTTCATCTGATTAGTTTAGACGTACCTCCATTTCCTTCAGTAATATGCTTATATGGAAGCTCCTGGCTTATTCTTTTTAAGGCATAATCTTCTGAATACCTTTTGAATTTTTTCCCTACTCCTGGGTGTAAGAGGCATGTGTTAGGTGTGCAGGACCGTTTGTGGGAGACCTTGAGTGTTTGGATAAAGGGTTAGGCTGACTCGTTAGAGTGGGCATCTGTGAGTCAAAAGATACTGATGAGCCAAAAAGTGATGATGTGTGTTAAGGACCTTTTTAGGAAGATACATCCAGCAGGGATGTGTGGGAATATTTTTATTGCCTACAGGTAGGAGGCTGAATGCCTAGTTTCAGAAGTTAGTTGTCAGATTCATAAGAAAAGAATTTAGGCAAAAGGCATTTCCAGTTTTAAAAATAACAAGTAACATTTATTGGGCACTCCCTTTCTGTTGGGTACTATTTAAAGTACTTTGCATCATTTATTTGTCTAAACTTCCCAGAAACCTTGTAAGATAGGCACTGAAAGATTCAGTAATTTGTCCAAAATCACACAGCAAGTAGGTGGAAGAGTCTGAATTTGAACCATGCGATTCCAGAGCCTGTCAGTTAATAATCGTATTCTGCTAGATCTCAAGAGTTCTTACTGACTGTCAAGAGGAAAAGTTATCAAGAGTTAGGAATTAAAGCAAATGTCATTGAAGAATATTTGTCATGTGGTTGACAGCAAGAGAGAGGTCTGGTTTCCAACGAAAAAATTACACATTAGATTTTAAACGTGCTGTTGGAGATAACATCAGGACATGTAGATTGATGTGAGCTGTTGGCAGCTGAAGAATAGAAGCAAATGACATTCAGAAGAGAACTTAAATTCACCAGTAAAAAGACAAACAACCCAACTTAACAACGGGCAGAAGACTGGAACCAGACACTTCACAGAAGAAGGATCTATAAATGACCAATAAAGCATGTGGAAAAATTACTCAACAGTATCAGTCATCAGAGAAATGCAAGTTAAAAGCTGCAGTGAGATAAGATTATCAACAAGAATGGTTAAAATTTAAAAGACAGATTATTCTAAACATGGGCGAGGATGTAAAACAGCTCGTGTTCTCATACGTCGCCAGTGGGAGTGTAACATGGTACAACCACTTGGGAGAACTATTTTTCAGTTTTTTACAAAATTAAATATGTGTGTGTGTGTGTGTGTGTGTATACACACAGCCTATTACGAAGAACTATTTTTCAGTTTTTTACAAAATTAAATATGTGTGTGTGTGTGTGTATGTATATACACACACACAGCCTATTACGAAGCAATTCTGTTCCTCAAGAAAAATGAAAACAAATGTTCATAAAATGACTTGTGCAAGAATATTCATAGCAACTTTTTTCAGAAGCAGGAGCAACCCAAATGTCCACCAATGGGAAAACGTATCCAAAGCAAATTGCGATCTAGTCATACCTTGAAAGATGACAACAATAAAAAGGAATGTGATTGTCTCTTTTCACTCTTTCTAAGGAGAGGGGAGAATTGACTGCAAAAGGCGTAAGAGGGAGCTATCTTGAGTGATGGAAATTCTTGTTTTTGTTTTGAGTGGTGGTGAGGCAGAGTGTACAGTTACCAGAAGGCATCTATGAATTTGCATTTTATGATATATAAATTATACCTCCGTAACTCCTTTTCTCTTAAAAAAGGGGAGTTTAGTAGTCGAGGTATAGACTTGAGAATTAGCTACGTAGAAGTGATGAGTGTAGCTGTAGTTAATAACGAAATCTCAGAGAGAAGGCGGCTGAAGGTGAGCCTTGATGATGCCTTCGTTGACAAGGCAGGTGAGTAAAGTGGAACTGGTGAAGTAGGCATGTACCTTGGGAAGTAAGGACTGCTTCTGTCCTGATTAGGCAAAGGGGAGAGAGTTTGGAGTGAAGAGGGGTGTGTTTGGTAATTAAGGGATCACCAGTGCTTAGAAGACAGTACTTCTCAATAAATGGGGAGATAAAACTAAATTTCAGGAAGTTATGGGCATATGGATGGTGAGAAAGGGGAGAAAGGTTTTACAAAACGATTTTGAAGTTTTTAAGGTAGGAAGACTTTTTACTGGGCTGTATAGAGTTCAGCATTGTGTCGTGGTTTTGTTTGTGGTGCTGGGCTTGGTGTTTGAAGAAGCTAGAAAAGAAAAGAATGTAGTCAGGAAAGAAGAGAAGTTGGTGTAACAAGGTAGACCAGTGATCAGGGGCACAGAGGGAGCGCTGGCTTAGTGGAGAGGGATTTGTCCTGCCCTGAGGAGGCGCGCCCCTGTGCAGCCCAGTGGGACTTAGAGCTGGTGCTGAGGGCTAGGCCACCCAGGCACTCTGGGTGAAATAAAAGGAAGATGAGTTTAATCTAGAACAGACTGAATTCATTCTGTAATGTGGCAGATGAGCCGTCAGGGAAAAGAGCAATACATTAGACACTGCAGGATGGGGAAAGGTTAAGCAGCTGGTGGTGTTCATATGACAGTCGAGGGAGGAATGAAAGCATCGATCATTAGCAGCGTGGGAGTTCACGGTAGACTCACAGTCAGCAGTGCTTCCCAACCAGGAAGAGAAGCAGCAGACAATATAAATGACCCAGAGTGGGGATCAGAGTGGTGGAAGGACCAGTGCGTGTAGGAGCTGCGGTGGCCAGAGAGGTCAGAGTTGAAATGGCTGACCGTGGGCTCCAAGTTCAGGAGGGAGAGAAGTGAAGCAACAAAGGGGCCACATGAGCTGAGAAACGGAACAGTGGAGCAACTGGAGGTTACAAGCGGGGTGAAGTGCTTTCAGGAAAAAAAAAATTCATATACAGAAAATAAAAACTCTTAACCTTGAGTCCATACAGAACTTCCCAGCAGCTTGCGACTTTCAAGCTGTCTTCTGCCCCTGGCACTGATGGCCCTAAGCGTGCCCTGCTAATTCGGGAACGGCCTGAGGTCTTTGACCTCTCCTCATCTGCTCCTTCTCTGCAGAGAGAGAGGTTTCTTGTGCCATCTGGTTTTCTTGCTTCATCCAACTAGGTTTAGGCCAAAAGACAGAGTTTGGTGGCTTGCTGGGAATACGTCTACAGGGCATGACTCATGCATCGTGAGGCTGCGGTGTTTGTGCCCTTTATTTCTGTTTGGTTAATTAGAGTGCATCATTCCGTAAAAGGCTGAAGTAGCTTTGAAAGAGAACAATACAAAAACAGTCTAAAATATAAATAAGAATAAAGAACTGAGTCAGAAAATACATATCAGAGTAGAAAGCAACCATAGGAGGTGGGGGAAGGGAACACAGATATGCAGGCAGTTAAGGGCCCAAGAGCTTCAGATGTGGCTCTGAGCATCCTGGCTGTCAGAATGAAAAGAAGACATAGTCACTTACAGAATTTTGCCTAAGAGGAAGAAGGGTACCTATTCTTCAAAGAAAGCACAACTTTTCTTGGTAATAAATTCTAGAATAAATTTTTCCTTTGGGATTTCTTACAAGAGGTGCAAAGTAAGCCACTTTTTTAAAACAAAAATCCAATTAAAACTGTTAAAACTTTTCAGAGGCTTCCATTGTTTCTGGAATAAAAACCAGGAATCTTTTTTTTTTTTTTTCAGTTTTCAGTTTTATTAGGTAGAATTGTTACCCTTGGACTGCACATATACAACATATTGCATGTAGATACATATACACAATATATTGCACATATTTTTTAAAATTTACATATATGTACTGTTCATTGTTTCTAAGAACGTTTAGAGCTTTAGCTTGTTAAACTTACATAGTTATCAAAGGGATAAAGCCAACCACAAAATAAGAATTAATTCAAAAAGATACATACACCTTGCTGTTAACAGCAACATTCTTTATAATTGCCAAGATATGGAAGCATTCTAAGTGCACATCAATAGATGAATGGATAAAGAAAATGCAGCGTGTATGTGTAATGGAATACAGCTCACCCATAAGAAAGGATATTTTGCCATTTGTGGCCCTTCATTCACTTTTTTTTTTCACTTCAAAAACTGGAATTTTATAACTGACATAAACATTTCCATTACATCAAAAACAACAAAATACCTAGAAATAAACTTAACTGAGGAGCTTACCTATGCTCTAAAGACCAGGAATCTCAACAAGGCCGACAAGGATAATTACCCTCTACACACCCGAGCTTTAAAAACGTTAGCAACAAAGATGATCGTTTCTTGAACACATACATGTGCTAGGCATTGTGCCATGTCCTGTACATCCACTGTGTCACTTCATCCTCTCAAAAACCTTATAAGACAGGGGCTATTAATATCCCCATTTTACAGTAGAAGAAACTGAGGAACAGGTCAAACATTTCCCCAAGTCACAGAGCACGTAAGCAGATAAGCAACATGACCAGGGCTTGAAGCCGTGGTCTGACTTCAGAGCCTGAGCTTTTAAAGACTCTGCTGTGCCAGCTGGTTCTATGCCTTCTTAGAGTTCCTTGAACTTGAGAAGCTTCTGTCCCGACTTCACACATTACTGTTTCTTCTGCCTGAAGGATTCTCTCCCCTCCCCCCTTCCCCTTAAGTGTGTCAATTAGTTAAATCTTGAAGGATAGAATTAATTTAATCCCAATTACTTAAGTTATCATTGGAAACTAGAAACAGGCAAAGCGCGTAACAGTTTTGCCCATTCTGGTCTGCATAGCTCTTCTTGATACAGCTTCCTGTGTCTCTTTGGTCTCGTATTTATTCCCTCCTTATTTTTAATGAAGTGGGAAGCATTTGAGCCCCTATCTTCAGTACTTTGGAAACTGGCTAGTGGATTTCTGACCAAATCTAACAATCAAATCTAATCTAATGACCACAAAACCCATAACTAGGCTGATCTTCGTATTAATTCCAAAACAGAATGTGTGAATTTCTGATTCCATGTCTGAGCTCCAGTCGATCCGGAGCCCCGGAATGCCCTGCATAGTCAAGTCTTCCCTTTTTAAAGGCCTGGCTGAAGTTCCATCTCTGCAGTAAGATTTTTCTCAATTAATTCTGCCCACCTTGATTTCTTCTCTTGAGAGCATGGAAGTTCTCTTTCCTGCACCATTCACTTGAGAATTTGTCTACATACTCCCTTTCGTTGTTATTTAAAGTCTTCCTGTGTATCTTTTTATCTCTGCGAGATTGTCAGCTTCTGCTGAGGACTTAGCACAAAACACAGCATTTTACAGACACCTGTTGGATGAGTGCTGTCATGGTCTGCTTTGGCCTTATGCACCTTATAAATAAGGAGAACCAACAGGAGAACACTGCCAGTTTAAGTGGTCAGTCTGAAGCTACTTTGTTCAGTTTGTGAAAGGAGTTTTCTGTTGGATTACTCTTCAGGAGATAAACATGAATGAGGAGATACTAACTGAATTGGGGAGAAAATTGGCTTCCTCTAGTGTACTGAGCAGTATTGGAGTACTTACTGGTGGTTACCACCCTGCAGTTACGTTCTTTCTTCCAGCTCCCACACCTCCCTGAAGTAACCTTCTGGGACTATAATGATAAATAAGAGCATATAAATTTAATCTGAGTGATTTTTGTTTGCTGATTCTTACATAGCAATCGGTGTTCTTCTCTGAAGGGTGTTATTTTCTCGATCGAGCAGCATGGTGCATGTGATGGCAACTGAATTTGCTGACAAGAGCCTTGGGTTATTCATAAATATAAAGTTCTGACTCTTTAAAATTTTTCCTTTGGAATCATAGGTGTGATTAATGAAAGTTACTCGAGATTCCTACATTCTTCAGAACTATTTCTCCTATTTGTCCACGTGGTCACACACAGAAAATGGTGCAAAAGTCTTAGGGTGGTCACCTTGTCAGACAGTTTGGGCGCAGTTCAGACAACTAAACTGGCAGCCAGCAGGTTCCAGCCTCGTAATGAAATTACCCAGGGCCTTTGTTTTGAGATTTCTGCTCCTTGATACGCTCTGTCTTTCCAGGCCAAGCATGTGCCTGAGGATTATTGATTCATTTCCTGTCTTTCCCTTTCAGTAGTATTGTGGTAGGATGCTGGCTGTGGTGATTGAAAAAGGGCTTTGTTTTAGCCAAAATGCCTTTAGGTACTTGGTTACTCAGAGAACCTAAGGGCTAACTTTTGTGGCATTTGCTTACTATCTTAGCATCATGAAGGTAATGTTAGAAAAGTTTGTTCATTTGCCTTTTATTATGAGTTTAAATAAACTTTGAAGGTTTTGCTCACTTTATAACACCAGTATGACTCTAAAGTTTTTAATTCTATGGGTTTTTTAATTAGCCAAGCTCCAGGAGCAGTAGTTCTTAAATCTGTCCTCACTTCTCCAACTGCTTCCATCCATGCTTTACTTTTGACCTTCATCATTTCTCACTTGAATTACTTTGGCAGCCTAAGGTCTGTTTGCCTCCAGATTTGTCCCTCTTCTAATCCATCTTCCATGTTGCTGTCAAAGTGATCTTTCTAAAATGCAGCTCTGATCCTTGTCGGCTTTCTGCTTAAAACACTTCTGCTGTTCCCCGTTGCCTTCCGTTAAAATCAAAAGTTGGTGTGGAATCAGTGTAATGATGTGGCCCCTGTGTCACTGTCTTTCCAATCACATCCCCATCACATGTTTTATAAGCTTAATTAACTGAACATAATCTGCTGTGCAGATACATAGGCAAATGGTTCTTCCACGCACCTAAGGATGGTAGATGTCAATGTAGAAAGATACTAAATCGATGTCTACTTCAGAAGGGATATGCAAGTGTTGACTTCATGCAGGTAAAATTCACCTGTCCTTGGATATAAAATTTAAGCTCTTTCCCTTTGAATTTTTATTAGATGTGTGTAATACAGTTACCTTTGAAGAGGTCAGATCTAATTGGATTATTTGTAAATCTTTCTATTTAACCTTTAGAGAGACTGGTAATTACATGAAAGAGCCAGCTTGATTCATGATTCAGAAAACTGCTGTTGGTCCCCCCTGACCTTTGTTTAAATTGTGTCAGACATTGAAAGAAAAGTCCAGAGTGACGTCTGTGTGCCAGTCCTAGATCTAACTTCTAATTTAAACATCCTGGGCCAGGCCACACAACACTTCTGAACCTCAGTGTCTTCTCGAAATGAAGGGCTTGTGTGAGTTTATTAAGTACTTTGTGCTTGTTACTATGACTCATACGGGGGACTGAAAAGAAAAGAAGGAATGAGTGACTTGACCAGGGCACTGGAAGAGTTTACAGTCTGTTTTCCAGGTCTAAAAAGCTGGTGCCTGTAAATCTCAGGAAACAGAGTTTTCTGAACATCTGATGAATGAAATGGATTTGTCAGAGCTGATTAAAGGAATTGTTTTTAAGCATCATATGTTTGGAAATAAAAATGTAACAGGCCTTAATTGAATAGACAAGTTTCTGAAAAGCAGTCCAGTTTTCCTGTTAACTTCTCTATTAGTTTCAGCTATCTCCTGCTGATTGTTGGCAGCTTGCCTCTAGTTACGGTTCGAAGCTGACATTCTGTGCTGTGAGCAGTGAGCTTCTCCCATGTCTGGCAGCTGCAGCTGCAGGGAAGGGAGAGAGAAAAGCCGCCGCTCCTGGGATCTTGGCCATAACCATACCCAGCGAAGTTCTGTTAATGTGAGGCTTTTGGCAGTCTGTGTTCTCTGTTTCTTTCAGCATGAATTTCTATTAAGTGAATCATTGTATTAAGGAATGTCAGTAAGATTGAATTAATTCAGAGAAAGCTATTTCTTTGTTTGTGAAAGGGGAGAACCAGAGGTAAGTTTTATCTGCTAATTAAGGTGTTCAGAGGGTGGTAGATTTCCTACTTAGAATAAATGGGGAAACTGTAGTCCACATGGGGAGCGATCTTTTCTTCCCTTTTTTAGAGAATATTCTTTCTGCTTTCAGAAACAGGTCTCTGAAAGAGACCACTGAGCCTTCAGATTTCTGAAAAATGCCTGCATTTTATCTCCATATAAATAGATAGTCTGATTTTGCTATAGCTCCACTGTCTCTTCTTCTGTAAAATTATTTTTTTTTATTTCTGTCAGAGCCATACTTTGTTTAGAGAGGGTCTGGCACATATGAGACATGGTTCTAGGTGCCCAGAACATGTCAGTGAACATGTGGTCCTTGGAGCTTATGTTTTAATAAGAGTGTTTCCGGTTGGGAGAAATAAAAGAAAATGTACTGCATCAGTGTTTCAGAGAAGCTAAGGAGGACAGGAAAACCAGGATGGGGGTGAAGATTGTTCTTCACTAAAAGGTGGTCTCTTCTGATACATAGTTGAGCAGAAACCTGAAAATGGGATGTATAGGAGTAAATTTTTTGAATCCTTAGCGTGTCTTGAGATCTTACATGTCACCCATAATATTTAATAGTTTGTCTTGTAATAGAATTTTAATTGAAAATACTTTCCCTTCAGAATAATGAGGACATTGGTCACTTGTCTTGTAGTTTCCAGGATTGCTTTTGAAAAGCTTAGAGTGATCCGATTCCTGGGTCTTTGCAGTGAATTACTGTTTTCTGTCTGTGAGGTTGTAAGATCTTCTCTTTGTCCCCAGTGTTCTGAAATTTCAGTGATGTGCCTTGGTGTGGGTCTGTCTCGCTTCATTATTGGTGAGCTCTTTTAATCCCGAAACTCATACACTTTGGTTCTAAGAAATTGCCTTAAATTACTCAGTTGATGATTCCTCCCCTAATTTTCTTTCTTCTTTATCACGAATGCCTATTCAGATATTGACCGTCCTGGACTGACCCTTTAATTTTCTTTTCTTTTTTATTCTCCTATTTTCCATGTCTTTGTCTTTTGCTCTGTTTTCTGGGGAATTTTATCATCTTTTTCTTCCAACTCTTCTTTTGCTCTCATACTATTAATATCTGTAAGTTTTTTTTTCCCCTGATGGTTCCTTTTAAAAATAACGCCCATTTCTTATTTGATGTTTTTACAGTGTCTTAGCTCTCTGAGAACAATAATTTTGTTATATTTTCTTCTCTTTTTTTCCTCCAAGTTGATTTTTTTGTTGTTGGTGTGTATGTTATGGTCTATATATTTTATGTTAGGATTTTTTTTTTTAGATGATTACTAGACATATTTAGTTGACAGTTGCTGGCAAGAATGAGGAACTAAGAAGCTGACTGGAAACTAAGCCAGTGAATGGGGTTTGTCAGCTGTGAGTTTTACTGTAAGAGTGATCTGACTGTCTTCTTTTGCTGGAGATACCCAGCATTTGTATCTTTATTCTTGAGTTGATAGAATCCCAGAAGATCCTTCCAGGCTTCACCCAGAAGGTAAAAGCCTGGTTCCCTCACAGGTAAGGAAGACTCAAGCCCTCTGTTTTCAGTGGGGTTTCCCTGTCCCCACCTGTGCCTGGGGTCATTGAGATTAGAAACCCTCTGTTTTAGTCTCTCAAGAGACGAAGCTTCTGGATTTCTACTGGAGTAGAAGTCAGGGCAGGTACCAATTACACAGAATGAGAGATGAGATCTGGGGATTGAGTTGCTTCTTAAAACATCTTCAGTTGATCTTCGTTTACAGCTTCACTCACACCGACGTTCAGAGTTCCTTGTGCCATCAGTTCCTAAGTTTGGGGGGAATTCTTCTGGGTCAGTTATGTTGATTCAAGGCATTTCAGTTATATTTTTTTGTTTCCGAGTTCTCTAGTTGGTTCTTTTTCCCATTTCCTGTTATGTTTTCTTAGATGTGATTTCTTGTTTATTTCTGGAAGATACTAAACATACGTATTTATCTCTAGGTGTTCCTTTTTTCCTTATCACTATGTTTTCTTTTAAATACTCATATAATTCGGTTCTAAGAAAATATTTAAACATAATTGAAATAACTCTTTTAATGTTGGTTTCTAATAATCCCATCATTTGTATCATTTCTGGGTCTGGTTCTATTGTCCGGTTTTCTCCGGGCAATAGGTTACATTTTTCTGCTCTTTATTATGTCTAATTGTTTTTTATTGGATGCCAGACACTGTGAACTTTATATTGTCAAGTCTCTGATTTTACTGTCTTTTTAAAAAGAGCGTTGAGACTTGATAGGCAGTTAAGTTACTTACAGTTCTCTTTGACCCTTTCGAGTTTTGTTAGGGAGGGGTGTGTGATAGTGTGACCTTTATGCTAGATCCGACTTAGCCTCACCATGAAGGTCTCTACTTGGATGCCTTGAATGATCAGCGAGGACTCTCCCCTGTGGCTGGTGGAAGTTTGAACAATTCTCAGCCCTGTGTGAGCTCTGGAAACTCTTCAGCCTGCCTCACCCCAGTCATTCCTTGCCCAGCCTTGTAGAATTTCTCCTGTCTACACATATCCTAGAATTTAGCAACAACTTAATGGCACCCCTCTGCAGATTTGTGATCTTTTTTTTTTTTTTTTCCTGCGTGGCTCCCTCCTCTCCAGAACTTTGCCCCACATCTTCCAGAAACCTGAGATTTCTTGAATTCAAAATTCTGTCTTATCTACTCAATAAGAGCCATGCTCTGTTTGGGATTTCTGTCCCTGCTGTGAAGTTCCGAATGTGCCTCCAGACACAGTGTAAGGCGACCATAGGCCTCTTCTTGTTTGTTTCCCCTCTCTTAGGGGTCACACACCTATGTTGCCTATTGTCATTTCGGGACACAGTTGTTTTATATATTTTGGCCAGTTTTCTAGTTGTTTTACATGAAGGGTATATCTGGTTTCTGTTACTACATTATGGCTAGAAGCGGAAGTCAGCTCTTATTTTATTTTATTTTACTGAGATATAGTCAACTTGCAATGTTGTGTCAATTTCTGGTGTACAGCGTAATGTTTCAGTCGTACATGTACATACATACATTCTTTTTCATATTCTTTTCCATTCAAGGTTACTACAAGATACTGAATATAGTTCCCTGTGCTATACAGTAGAAATTTGTTGTTTATCTACTTTATAGTAGTTAGTATCTGCAAATCCCAAACTCCCAATTTATCTTCCCCATCCCATTTCCTCCCGGTAACCATAAGTTTGTTTTCTATGTCTGTGAGTCTGTTTTTGTTTTGTAAACAGTTCCTTTGTGTCATTTTTTTTTTTAAGATTCCACGTATAAGTGATGTCATATGGTAATTTTCTTTCTCTTTTCAGCTTACTTCACTTAGTTTGATGATCTCCAGGTCCATCCATGTTGCTGCAAATGGCAGTATTTTATTTTTTGTGGCTGAGTAGTATTCCATTGTATAAATACACCACACCTTCTTTATCCAGGCATCTGTCAGTGGACATTTAGGTTGTTTCCATAACATACTTATTTTAAAATCCTATTCCAACTGTATTTTTCACTCTTTTTCTAGGTGTGTTCTTCATTTGTTGAGCTTGTTTTCCATCTTAAATAAGATTGACATTCCTTGTGCATTTGCTCATTCATTGATTGCATATACATTTTTATAATTGAAATTCCTTGTTAGACTCTCTCCTGCCTCTATTTATGCAGCTTGCCTGGGAAGAGAGCTAAGACTTGATGTTGGAGCTCTCATTTAATTCTCAGTGAGAGTAAAGGAGCAAGTAGAAATCTTTCCGGGCTAGACATCCTGGTGGCTGATCTACCGGGAACGAATGCTTCCTTTTCTTTCTAGTGTCACCAGCCACCCAGGACACTGCCTGTCTCTGTAAGATCTTAGACATGTTACCCCTTTATGGGGCCATATACCTGTTGTCGCTGCCAGGGGTGTTGTGCACAGTATGAATACAGGCTGATTTGACTTGGCTGTACCACTATGGTATTCCAGCTATTAATGCTGTTGATTACTCCTTGGCCCTTTTCTGTTCCTGAATTCCACCTTTGGGCATGGAACCCAGGGGGTTCTGTGGCCATTTTTGTGTGTGTCTGTATTACTTCTAGAGATCTATGTTGATCTTACCCTTGATTTTCCTCTTAGTTTGATTTAGTCTGTTGTAGATCACAGAATAGTCTATTTTCTACCTCTTCAATTCCTTTTATTCTCATGTGACCACTGATTAATTTCTGTCATTTCCAGTTCTGGAAATGACATCTGGCTAGTTCTCAGTCTGCCATCTTGAAGCAGGCAGAATAATCTCTTTTAACTCTATGTTCAATCATTTTAAGATAGATTTACTTTTTATTAATTATCAGGGTTTTTAAAAAATAGATATCTAGCTTTACTATTGGCAAAGTAAACATTAAGTAGTATGACATTTTTCTCTTTGCTTCTTTATCCCATTGTGGGCCGTTTATCTTAATTCAAGAAATAATTATAAGGTTTCTTATCTAGATATTTGAGTGGGAGGGAGAATTACAGATACAATTATGCTATAATATAGTATATGATAAATGCTATTAGGAAGTACAAGAAAAGTTCTGTAGAAAGTCAGGGAAAAATTAGGCAATCATAGCAAGCAAAGATAGTATTTGCAGGGTGAGGAGTTACAAACTCAGTGAAGATGTAGCATCTGGTAAGGTTTACCAGTGACCAACCTAATGGGCAAGTCTGCTTGCTCCTTTTTGGTCCTCATTCTTTGTCCTCACTGCAGCAACTTGGCACTTAGCAAAGCACTCTCTTTTTCTTGGAAATTCTTTTCTGTGACAGGTTTCTTATCCTGCTTAAGACTTGTCTACTTGTCTCATCTTCCTCCCCTCAGAGAAGGAATTCTATTCATTCTCTCACTGTGAGCTCCTCTATTCTGAAGGCTTCAGTGCCTCTAGGAAGAAGATTCTCAAATCTCTGACCTGAGCCTTTACATTAACCTTCCATCCAGATCCTTACTTTCTGCCTTGATATCTGGAGAATAAATTACAAAACTGAGCACATTACCTTCTCTTCTAAATAAGCTCTTCCTGTGTTCAGAGTTCTGTCACTGGCTTGATCGCTCTTATCTGACTCACCCTTCCTCTTTTTGTTAATATCTGCTTAGTTACCTAGACTTATGCCATGTTTTCTTTAAAGCATTTCTCATTTCTGCTGTTTATATTTCTATTGCCTTAACCCTAATTTAGTCTCATCAATTCACTTCCAGCTCATGATGAGCATCCCACGTGCTCTCTTGCCTCTAGTAATTCCCTTATCAATTTATCCTATGTGCAGTTGCCAGTTTAATCTAAAACTAATTCAGTCACATTTTCATGGGTCGGTTGGTTTGTTGTAAAGAACCATTATCAATTTGTGTATCTTTTTCCTGCTCCACTGTGACTTTCTAGAGGGCGGAATTCATATCTCTTCATTTTCTGTATCCTCAGCACCTAGTGGTGTCTGGCACATACTAGCCGCTCAGTAGTTGAATGGACGAGGTAGGGCTTGTTTTGCTTTTAAGGTACATTACGTTTTAAAACGTCGAACAGTCAAACGGTCATTACAAACATATGAATAGGTTTTATTTTTCAATAGCGACAACTTTTTGATAATAGACCAATAATTTTTGAATACTGATTTTATTGATTCGTGAGAAGTAGGCAATATCTTGAGAACCCGAAACAAAACAAAGCGAAACAAAACACCAATTGACATTATAGTAAGACAGAGTATTTTACATCTGCCACGGTGACAAATGGAGAAAAATCCTTTTTTCCCACATGGAATTGAGAAAAAGGGAAGCACTTTCCCTAACATATAAGCCACGTAGCTTATGTCCCATTTTCTAGGTGATTGTTCCCAGGACTTCTGTGGTTGAAAGCAGTAGTAGTATCACTGATTTTGGAAAATTCACATTTGCTTGGAATGAGAAAAACTCTGCTACACATTCACCTCTTAGGTAACCATCTCCTAGGACAAGACATAGAACATCTCCATCACCCTAGCAGGCTCCCTTGTGTTCCCTCCCAGTCAGTATCCCCGCAAGTGTAACCATTAGCCTGATCTCGCTCACCGTAAATAAGTTTTACCTGTTTTTGAATTTCTGATAAATGGCATAATGCTCTATTATGCCCACTTCTTTTATTAAACCTTATGTCTATGAGATTCATCCATGTTGTTACATGTATCAGTAGTTCATTTTTTCTCTTTGCTATTCTATATTTTTAAGTTTACCTTTTTTCATAAGAATAATATGTTTATTGAAGAAATTTTGGAAAATACATAAGAGAGGGGTGAAGGTGGGGAGAAGAGAGAGAAAGACCCTTTCGTGTTCAAAGACAAATATTCCTAAGTTTTAGTTTGTTTCCTTCCACTTTTGTTCTTTGTATATACGTGGAGTTTTCAATAGTTAGAATCATGTTACTTGAGCTTAGTCAAAACATGACATTTTATTTATTAGTTACCAGTTTACTGTCAATTTCCTCGGCTAGAGAAGATGCACCACATCTTTATTGTGTTATTCATATCATATACCCAGAGCTTAGATCAGAGCCCGGAACACCATAGCCTGCTCAATAATATTTGTTAAATAAATGAATTTAATTATTTTTTAAAAAAAGAAAAGAATCATGTTACTTCAGTTCTATGAATCCATTTTTTATTTTATAACATATAACCATTTTTATTACATAACATATAAACCACTGAGCAAGGCCAAGTGTCCTGTTGAGCCCTAGCTGGATACTGTACAGCAGGGAAAACCAGTGTCCGGCATTCTGTGAATGGTCCTTAAACACACGTTGAGGGAAAGAAAACAGACACAGAGGAACACGTTCTATTTATGTAAAACCCCCAAGTATGTAAAAATTAAGCTATTTTGTTGGAGATATATTCTTAGATAGTAAAAAAAAAATTTATTTTTTGAAGAAGTGATTATGTAAAAGGATAAGTGTCACCCTGGGGAGAGGGAGGAAGCTGTGATTAGGAAGGGGAGTATGGCAGGAGGTGTTTCTGGGGTGCTGGAAATGTTCTGTTGCTTGACTTTAGTGGTGCTTTTATAGATGTTTTTAATAATTCATTAAACTGCATGCTTTATGGTTTAAGCACTTCACCATTTGTGTTTTATATTTCAAACAAAACAGTGAAATGATAGCATGAGTATAGTTTGCGTGTGTGTGTTTGTGTTATTTGACAGCTGTGTTGAGGTGCAGTTGACATGCAATGAGTCGTGCATTTTAACTACCCAACCGGAAAAATTGGGGCATATGTATTAACTCATGAAACCATCACCACAATCAGAATAATGAATGGGCCCACCTTCCCCCAAAGTTTCCTCTTATCCCTTTGTAAACCTTCCCTCCTACCTGTTCCTCCTCCTAAGCCCCTACCCCCAGCAACCACTGCCTTGCTTTCTATCGCCGTAGATTAGCTTCTAGAATTGCATAGGCACATAAATTGCATATATATAAATACACACACACACTCTCTGATTTTTGTCTGGCTTCTTTCACTCACCGTAATTGTATTGAGACTCATCCATGGTGTTGAATGTATCAGTAGTTCATTCCTTTTAATGCTGATTTGTATTCCCTTGTCTGGATACACCAGTTTGTTCATCCATTCACCTGTTGATAGATATTTGGTTTGTTTCCAAATTCTGACCATTACAACTGAGATTGCTGTAAACATCCATGTACAAATCTGTGTATAGATACATGCTTACTTTTCTCTTGGTTAAAGGAATGGAATGGCTAGATCATATGATAGGTGTATATTTAACTTTCTAAGAAATACAGGTATACTTATGTACCCCTCTAATGTCTTGTGAAAATATTTTCAAGTCAATAAATATATTCCTGTAAAATTATTTTAAATCACTCTGTAGTAGTCTGACAATTAAACATGATGTATTTATCTAGTTCTTTGTGGGTAGATATTTAGATTTTTTTTCACTAATATAGAAAGCATTACTATGAATGTACTTGAAACTTAATCTTTGAATAAATTCCTAATTATTTAAGATAAATGACTGCAGATGACATTGCTTAGTTAAACATGCAAGCTTTTGTTGCAGTTTGCTTTCTAGACATGATAAATTGAATCTTCATCGGTCAGACTTTTTCATTTGAATACTAGATTTATGTCAGATGTAGTTAAAGCTATGTGTTAGATACAGTTAGTCAGAATACTCCTTTTGTGTAATGAAGCATTTTTATTTTACTTTCTTTAGGATTCATAGGTGAAAATAAGCCTAGAATATTAAAAATAGTTTATTCTATTTGTATCATGTAGTGAATTAAATTTGTCTTTCTGAATCAAATGTGGCTATGAAAGGATTACCCTTGGAATTAGGGAATCTGTAAAGTTAAGGGATAAATTGTTAAGAGATTAAAAAAAATGAATTACAGAATAGTATGTATGGTATGCTTGCTTCAGGTTTTCAGATATGTTACTAATTAATGCTGTTTACTGTTTAAAGCAGCTTATATAATGTGCAGTTCATATTGATATTAAATATTTATATAACAAATACATTTATACATATAATGTGTATATTTTATTATATTTTTTTATAGACATAAAGCAAAGTTTAGAAAATTTGAATTGAGCTGTACAGTGCTACGTCGGGAGTAAGGTTATGGGGGCTTTCATTCGTACTTTGCATATTTCTGTGTTTGAAGTTTTTTTCCCAATGAGTATGCACAGCTTTTACTGTTGGAAAAAAATAAGTATATTTCTGTTCGGAAAAATATGAGACAGCTCTGCAGTTAAGTTCAGAAGACATTTTAGAGTGTAGATCTTTTGGACAAGGCCCAGCTAGATAGAAGGCTGTGACAAGTGTGTATTCCATTGCTGGAATGTATGTCTTGTTTACCAATTATGGTCTCCCAGTCACTGTTTGCATTCTTGAATTGTTAGTCAGCAAAATATATACTTTTTACGCCTTCCTAAATTCTGTCAGGCTACACATATTTTATAATTGATATGTTATGTAGCCTGCCTATTATAATTCAGCACTGCAGCTGGGTAGGGGAGTGTCACACAGTTTCATTTCTTTCCTGCGCATTTGTCTCTCCATCTGTGAGTACAGTATTTTGTTGATCCTTGCACGTACTCCGTGTATCTGTCTATACTCTGACTTTGAATCTGTTAATCATATACTATACGCTTAAGCTGGTGACCACTGTGTTCTAAAATAATATATTCTTATTGCAAATACGTAGCAAAAATTTCCCTGCAAATCAGGTAACATCTTGTCTACCAAGATAACCACAGGTAACCAAGTGAAGGTAGTCCTTGAAGTTTATAGTACCATAGTGGCGAAGGCACTTAACTAGATACTGGGAGACCCATGTAATTATCCTAAGTCTATTATGTGCTTAAGAAGTCATGTCATCTCCTTGGGGCTAATAATACGTGCTTGTTGAGATAACCTAACAAGGAATGGGCATTGAGTCATTCATGAGGATTAAGCGACACGATGTATGTGAGAGTATTTTATAACTGGTAAGGACAATACAGGTGTTATTCTGACACTTACATCTACTTTTGCTATTGTGAGAGTCTGTAACGGCACCAGTCGTGGTGGTGGTGGTGGTGGTGGAGTGCAGAGAAGGAAGACATCACTATTATTTTTCAGCATCACTTTTTCATAGCTAACAAGATCTGTTCACTAGAATAGGTCTTTGATTTAAAAAAAATTTTTTTTTGGCTATTCTAGGAGCACTCATAAACCTTTGCACATCCAGAAATCAGTCTACGGAATGAAGAGAGGCGGAAAAATATCATATAGTGGTTTACTGATAATTACATACTCAAGGCATATGTGAATTCAGTAGTACCTTCTCAACATTAACTCTAAATAGTCCATTTGCCCTGAAAGTTTTACTGCTTGACTGTGATTCTGTAGGTCCTTTCCTCATAAAATACTAGATTAGTAGATGTGTACACCTTATGTCAATGTGCTAACCAGCTAAAATATTGCTTAGTATCTTTAATTTAGATATATTTTAAATTTTAGCTTTAGCAATTATTCTTTTCTTTGGCTTTTCTGAGCAGCTAAATTTCAACTCATGGCTTAGTTAAACTCTCTCATATGAACTTTATGAACAAGTAGAAGAAAATCTCTGACCTTTATAGAAACACATGGCTTTAATTACCAGTAGTTATGTGTTTCATTTGCTATTCTTTAAGACCTTGGAAGAAGAATTTTGACCCCTGTATTGAAAATCAATAAGACAAAGCTCTTATGAAAATAGCGTTTCCCTAAGAAGCAGAAATGCTTCTTGCTTATTATTTTTAAAACATTTATTGTGCACCTTTACCGAAGCTGTAATAATATAGTGCTCTAGTAGAGTTACCAAATCTTTGGCATAATTATTAGTTTGGGGAAAGTAAAAGCTAGGCACCCAAAAATATTAGAAGTGTTTTGTTGATCTTCTTAAATAGCCATTCTCAACCTCTTCCATTTTTTTCTATTCAGACCTCCAATAATTCAGATATCAAAATATACATTCTTTGAAATAACCATGTTGCTATTTTTCCCTATGTGATTTTATGTTTAAAATTGGAGAAATACTTTTCATAAAAATCATATAAAGTAAGTGAGAGTAAGAATAAAAAGCTTAAAGGAAGGTTGTATTCAGTAGTGCTAAAACCAAAGTGAAATCTATTTTTGTGTTTACTTTTATGGCTGGTCTCAGTAGGATAGAGGAAGAGTTGTATTTTCTACCCTTGATTTTGTATATAAAAATGAAATTGATTTTTATTGCTTTCAGTGGATATCTTTTAAGTCTTTTGTTAGGAGCACTTCTGAGTTCAAGTTAGATTTGTAATATTGTTAAGTTGCCTCAAGCTACATATTCTTTGCTGAAATGCTTAGTATTTCACATATTATATTCAAGGAGGATTGGTTTTTAATTCCCTGGAGTAAAGTAAAATTAAAGGTAATTTAAATTTGAGTTATAAATGTAGTGGTCTGTAGGAATTAGATAGGCTTTAACTGAGTTCTAATGGGAAACTTGCTCATTTTTAGTTTGTGTGTGTGTGTGTTTTAAAGTAAAATGATGTGCTTACTTCTTTTTAGTCGAGTTGATGTATATAAAGGTAACCATTGTTTGTACACTGATTCATTCATTCATTCAACAGATGTACATCGAACACCTGCAATATGGCAGACACTTCAATGTGATTAATTTGCTTCAGTATAATAAGTCGTGGTTTTGGCTTCGTCAGTGGCAAATGTATTACTCTGACCAGGATGACTTTGTAGGCTCTGTAGTGTTCTTTCGGTGGGCTGATAACTTTTGTTTGTTTTGGGGGTGGGGGTGGTAATTAGGTTTACTTATTTATTATTGTTTTTTTATTTAACTGGAGGTACTGGGGATCGAACCCATGACCTCATACATGCTAAGCATGCGCTCTATCACTGAGCTGTGCCCTTCCCCCTGGGCTGATAATTTTAATGGAAGTGATTTGCTACTCCAGAAGCATTGCATAAATGCTACATAAGAGTAATTATTAGCTGTACCAAGGAGCCAGTATCAGCTTTTTTCACAAATATGTTTCCCGTATAACTTTGTGATTGAAGATGATGCATGGGTGTTTGTAACACCTCATCTAGACACACCATTTCTTTTAACAGTCTGTCAAATTTATTGGGTATACATTAAAAACTATACAGCAATAAAAGATAAATATTATTAATATATGTACATGTATGTAAGTACATATATAGCTATATATAAACATATATATGTATATATAACAATGTGTGTATAAATATGTATACACACATACGTGTATAAAACGATGTAATCAAATCCTGAGTTCATACAGAAAACACATATAACTTTAAATCTTGCCGTTGCCTAAGCCTATAGGAAATTGGTGGCTAGGAATTGGCTGTGACCAAAATTAATCACTTATGAGTTGTTAACATCTTTTTTTTTTAAGACTTTATTCTTTTAGAGAAGTTTCAGGTTCACAGCAGAATTGAGCAGAAAATACAGAGTTCACACATAGCCCTCCCCACCCACACATATATACTCCCCTACCCTCAGCATCCCTCATCAATTTGGCATGTCTGGTACAATCAATGAACCAACATGGGCACATTATTACCAAAGTCCATAGCTTACAGTAGGGCTCACTCTTGATGTTGTACATTCTATGGGTTTTGACAAATGCATAACAACATGTAGCCACCACTATAGTATCCTACAGAATACTTTCATTGCCCTAAAAATCCCTTGTGCTCCATCTATTCATTTCTCCCTCCTTCCCTCCCTGTTAACATCTTTTTATAGTCAAACGGGTCATACGTATGTGGGGTAGGAGTGTGGAGGAAGGGGAAGAATTAAAAGGACACCAGAAACAGCACCTAGTGTGCAGTTTTGCCAAGAATCCTGGTGATAGACAGCATGTCATTAATACAGCATCTTGGGGTTGGGGGCTGCCTTGGGGTCACCACTTCAGTTTTGAACAAGTTATCATGGAAACACAGGCCACTTAGATATGAACGAGAGTAACTTGAATTCATATAACAGGGCATCTAACTAATATAAGTGCTCGGAGAGACAGAACCAACCAGATTCAGATGGCCTTGATTAGGAAAGTGAATTTTTAAATTATTGTTAGTATTGCTAGTAACAATAACTGACATTTCTTGGCCCATTCCCACACACCAGGTGCTCTACCTGCTTTCTATGCCTTGTTCCATTTAAACCTCACATGGGTGAATGTATTAGCATTATCCTCATAGAGGTCAAGAAACGCAGACTCAGTGATAAAATAAAATGTGCTCATGCTAACAAGTTAGTGAGTGGAAAAGGAGGATTCAAACCCAAATGTCTTAACCAAAAAAACTCATACTCTTAACCATAATAATAGTGTTTTTCAAACTATGTTTTATAGACAACTGGCATCAAAATTATATGTAATTGTATATATTATATATATAATTTATACCCAATGTGTATAAATTATATTGGATAACTATATAAAAAGGTTTCTGGGTCCCATACCAGGTCTGCTGAATCAGATTTCCTGGGTATGGGATCTAGGGCTCTGCATTTTTAACAAGCTTCCCGGTGTGATTCTTTTGAACACTGAGGTGTGAGAACCACTATGCTACACTGCATTGCTACACAATTTGAGTATGCAGATAATGACTGATGGGTAGGAGGATGCAGAACATTCCTGACATTAGGAACGGTACGTGTGACATCATGGAAGTGTGAGTAAATTCCATATGGACTCACTATGTTTGCAATGTTGGGAAAATCTGGTTGTGATATAGAGGACTTGGAGGACTTTGAAGTCTAAATTAAAGATTAGGACAGTACTTCAGAAAAGAAGGAAGTTCCCAGTAGATTGAGCAGAGGTGGGTACCAGCTCTTCCTGCTCCATTCACACTTGGCTCACATCTGCATCATAATACCCAAACGTTATGGTTCACCTCTTTCCTTCCTTAAACTCTCCTTGAGACCAGAAATTCTCTTATTCACTGTTGTGTTTCCATCTCTTAGCCTAGTCCCTGTTACATACAAATCCTTAATAAATGTCAGATTATCTCACTTTTTTTTTCTTTTGGAACTTTTGGAAGCCCCAAAGTGGGCCAGAGTCATCTCTGGGCCAACTTTTAGAAATTTCAGAGCCTTGAGCATCACCTCCCTGTCTAGACCCGCAGATCCATGGAGGAGCTTTAAGCTGTGGCATGGCTTCCTTGAACCAACCATTGAAGTTTAATCCAGCCTTGAATCCTGAGTCTTTCCAGATGTTCTGGGAAGACACAGCAGTCTCTCTTCCCTCCTGCTCAGCGGTACTGATGCAACAGCTTGGTAACTTGACTCTTAGCCCTGGGACCAACTGCCCTTCCCCTCCACCAGAAGGGTCACGCCAAGAGCAGGACAGACAGGAGACCATCCAGCAGTAGAGGTAACGGGAACATTGTTACTTCAGTTCTGAAAAGGCAATTTAGTTGGAGATCCTCCAATCACAGTATGCATTATAAAAACAACTTCAGACTTGAATTTCAATGTTGTCATTTCTGGAGTCATTCTGGGAACCATAGGTTGAGAAAAGTAGCCTCTCATTCTTCCTCCATAGCTCAGAAATGCTCAGTAACCTGATTCTCGGCCCTCGTACCATCCTTCCTCTGTACTAGAAGAATTGTGCCAACAGCAGGAGAGAGAAGAGACAGTCCAAATAGAAGGTCAATGGGAAAGGGAATTTGGCATTTTCAGAGAGAGGCTTTCTAACACTGGTTTGATGAAGACTTGTCTTCCTCACAGGACGGAGATCAGATTAGATACAGACAAGAACGTACACACTGCCTTGCACAGAAGCTTTCTAAAGACTTAAAATAATGAGTCACAGTTAGTTGTAGCAACACGATGCCAATTTTTACCAAAGAATCGTATCAGGAAGTAGATTCAATCCAGTTTCAGTGGCAGCACCTAAATGTCCCAGCCAGTAATTTTAAGGTCACTGTGGGGTAAGCTTAGGGGTTTCTGTGATGTGAGTTGTCTTTTTCTCTTCTTGATTCTTCCCTCCTCCCCTTCCTTGTAACCTGCAATTTATAGGTTATCTGTCTATATAGATTGAATGGCTTTCTGATTTCACTTTGCTTTATTCCGTTTTATTGACTGGCACCTGCACTTGTCCTTTAGAATTCTGTAGACAGTTACCACATGGGATCCACTGTTAAGAATTTGAAACAAAAAACTGTGAGGAAAGCAAAAACAAATTTTTTTAGGTAAACGATTGTGATTAAGTATGTTAGCAAATATTTTTTGCTCCATAACAATGATCTTATTCTTCTTTCTTAAAGGAATTTCTGCTGTGTTATGTCAGTATTTTTCAGTACAAAATAAACATGTTTAAAGGAGAGAAAAAACTCTTAGAGAAGCTTCAAAAATGGGGTGAATCTTTATGGAAAAAAAACAAAAAGGAAAAAAAAAACATAGATGTCAAGGTTAGAGCAGCTGATTTCCTTTTCTCTGCTAAACATTTCATTTGCGTGTTGGAATCTCTGATTGTTATATGATGTCCTGTGCTGCAGGTCTGTACTCTGCAGTATAGAATGCACCAAGATTTTAGTCATTACGATTCAAACAGTATTTGGTCATTATCACCTTCTTTAGCCGAAATCGGCACTGTTTACCTACATCTTTTTCTTTACTTAATTTCTTGACTAAGTTGAATGATTTTGTCACTTGGTGCTCTGTTTATAGTTCCATGTGCATAGACACCCAATTGAAATGAAAGGTAAATTCTTTAATACTGTGCTATGTTTAATTAGTATAAAATAACTTTTTAACTTGTGTTATTTTACAAGTCTAAGACAGGCATCTCAAATAGCTTTTAAATTAGTTCCCCACACCCGAATGCAAGTGAGAATTGTACTTTTTTCTGCTTGTCATCAACTGCTTCTCCTCAGTCTTAACCATGTTTCACTAACCATGTCCATCTGTTATGTCTTATTAAGAATCTGTACACCCATCAGCTTCACACTTTTAGAGGAGTATGGTACAAAAGCTTCATGGAGAGTATGACTTTATGTTTATGTGAGGTAAAATTTCCCTTCCCAGGTAAGGACTGTTTTGATGTTTCACTGTGGTTGCAGATCCTGTAGGGAAAAATTATGAGTATGAAATCTGACTTCAGAATATAAATTCCTTTGCGAAAAAAGTTAATCAGAATATTTTAACATTAAATCTGAAAAAAAAACTAAAAAAAAATAAAGAGGGAGGGTATAGCTCAAATGGTAGAGCACAGGCTTAGCATGCACAGGGTCCTGGGTTCAATCCCCAATACTGCCTCTAAAAATAAATAAATACACAAATAAACCTAATTACCTCCCCCCTCTAAAAAAAAAAAAACCTATAAAATAAAAAAAAACATTCTGCAATGCAACAAACAATTTATTAGATTTATCAGCAGGTCCTTCATATATAAATAAATATATTTTTTATCATATATAATAAATGCTATATGGTGGACAGAGGATTTCTAAAGGTTTTTTAAATTAAATATTTAGATTAAAAAAATTTTTCTTGTTCCTTTGATCACCTTATCTACCAGATAAATCTGACATCTTAAACTTCTATATAAGTCAATAGATATCAATAATTTTTTCGCTTCTATTTTTTCTATTAACTATGGCTTAAAATCTGTGTCAGGAATCTGCTGTTTACTTTTTTGTCTGCGTATACGGAAGCTTTTGATGGTGATCATGATGGTGGTGATAGATGTTATTGAAGGAACAAGGGTGTTTCCACCAAGCCCCTCCTGACCCTTATGCTAGGTAGGTTGGGCAGAGGTCCCTTCTCTGTGCCCCCATAATGGCCTACGCATAGCTGTCAATGCAGTTCTTGCCATTTTATAATTATATGCTTTGAGATCTGTCTCCCCTACTACCAAGCTCCGTGGGGGCAAAAATGTTTCTTACTTATGTTTGTATTTCCAGTACCTGGCAGAGTGCTTAGCCCACAGCATGTTGTAGGTACTGTGTAATGTTTATTAAGGAATTGAGAGAAATAACATCGATGGATTGCTGTCTTGAACAAAGCCTGTACCTCTGTGAACCAAGATGGTCAGCCAAAACATACTGCTTTTAACTATCTCTGTTATTAGTAGGTATTTATTTAATAGAGAATGTCTTCTTTCTCAATTTACCCAGAAAGTTTAACATCCTAAATGTACTCAGATACAGATAGTTTTGTTCAACAGAGTCAAATACTGATAAGCCTTAACATAAGGATACTTTGTCCTGGTTATTCTAATGACTTCAAGCAAGTTTGTTACCCGTTCTCCATATGTGTGACTCACCAGTTTCTATGAGAGTAACTGACATGCTAGTTATCACCATTTTTTTTAATCTCTTTTTAGAGAAACTCATTAATGGAAGGAAGCAGGGACACATTATTCATAATGCAAAATTACCCATTCAGTTTGGTTCTGAGCTGCGTGTTAACATTTTTGAACGGTCCGATGTGAAACTTTGTTTTGCATCATTCCTTAACATGACACATGATCTTTACTATTAGTGATTTTTGGCATTCCAAGTAGAATAAAATGCTCATGCTCTGAAACTGTGACTTGAGTTGCTAGTAAGCTAGTTGCCCAATTCAGTTCCCAATTTTCTCAGTTAACTTTTCTTAGAAACTTATGTTCCTCCCTCAGTGTAATATCACACATTTTAATTACTTTTACACTCTAAACTAGATGTTTAGCTAACTCACATTCTCCTTGAGAGAGAAGTAGCAACTTTTTCGATGGTCTTTCCTATTACTCTAGCCTGAAGATAGAAAAGGAAACCTCAGTGTCCCTTTTTGTTCTCCAATAGATTTATGCAAATATTTATTGAACATCTATTACTTACAAGTCATTGTTCTTAATGTGGACTACAAATTGAATAAAATGTGATTTTTTTTTCTACTGTGTTGGAATAGATGAGCATATTCATACAGCAATGACAAAGCTTAAAGAGCAAGGCAGGACTTTTCGAATGAGATGGCATTTGAGCTGGAACTTAGAAGGACTGTTGAAAGGATCCGGTCTCTGACTGGTACCCTTGGGTAGCATTTGGAGTGTGGCTGCCCTCGCTGATAAACTCTCACTTGGGCTGCGTTCTGCCTTTCTGTTTCAGTAAAGTGTTACTGACTTGGTCATCCTCAGAGTGACTTTACATGTATCTACTCTGATCCATTCATACGCTGATTTTATTAATTAGAGTATGCTGCTCTTTCTAAAAATCTATTACTCCTTTGTGCTGCCAACTGGGGTGGAAGAGAATTTAGAATGGGAGGAGCTAAGTTTCCGAGGAAGGTAACAACATGAGCTAAAGTACAAAGTTTTAAAATTATGAGGTTTATATGAAAAACAAAGCAGTTCAGATTTATATGAAAAACAAAGGGAGAGGAAAGGTGGATAGTAGGAGGAGGTGAAATAGGAAGAGACAGCAAGGGCATAAAGGGGTTAAACCGTATATTGTGGAGGTTCTATACTAACTAGGCTAAGAAGTAATGCAGGCTTCATTAACGCCATAAACATGGAAGGGCTGTTGAGGATTTTTAAATAGAATGACCTATTCAGAGTTCTGCTTTAGAAAGATTATATTGGATTTGGGGGGATCCCAGAGCCATGGCAATTACCTTAACAAGTATTCCAGAAACCCAAGTGAATGTCATCAAGACCAATATGGAATAACACCAGCATAACCCAGTTGGAGGGGGAGTGGAGGAAAGAGGCAACAGATGGGAGAAAGGTTGCAGGGAGAAAATGTCAAACGCTGGCATTCTTTTCTGAAAGCATAAGAATAAATGAAAGGTGAAAATGTGTCAGGAAAAGATTTGAAAATCTAGTGTGGGACCTGGATACCTTTTTGCTGTGTATAGAGCATCTTTGATACTTAAACACGATCTGATCTCTTTTAGTTGCCAATTTGTTTGATACCAACTATGTGATCATTTTGTTCACTTCTTATTTACCTTTATAATCTTATTTGTTAGATTTTACTATCATTGTGTCCGTTTTTTTCATCCCTCATCCATTATTTTGGGCCCCTTTTATTTTCCAATTTTAGTCTAATTTGATGTTTCCCCTCTCCATCAACCCTCGTGTGTCCTAAGACCGGGCTTCTTAAGCAGAGAACACACTCAGCCTGTGACGAAGAAGAACACGGTGTTAGGTTACAGAGATGTCTGGTGGTGATTCATGGTACAGAAAGCTTAGCTGGGCAGCAGAGGAACTAGAAAGCTAAAATAGTGTCTTTTTCTTGAAGGAGCAGCCTTGTCCTTCCTGATGGCTCCTCTGTTTCTTGCTACACATCTCTTCATCCCTCTCCTCTCTCTCCTGACTGGCTGCCTCTGTCTGCTTATTCCTTGTATAATGGCTTAATCCAGTTCGCTGTTTTTGCATACTCTTTCAGTTCAGTTCCTCACAACTGACGGGCAGCTTCCTTCCCTGTGTCTCAGTCCTCATATTTCCCAGGAGAGGGAATCTGATTCACTAACTCCCGCAATCCAAGTCATAACATCCTTTCTGATCCAGCGGTCTTTCAGCTGCAAGTAATAAAAACCTGACTATAATTGGCTGGAAAAGGAGGAAATGCATTATCTGCCATAGCAGGAAGTTCAGAGAAAGGGCAGCCCTTAGAGTTGGCTGATGGGAGACTCAGCAGTGTTTTACCAAGCACCCCGAGTTCCTTGCACCCCCTCACCCCACCATCCTTGGCATTGGCTTTATCCTTAGTAAAATGGCCACAGCCATTTCAGGCATCACATTGAGATACAACAACATTCAGGAAAGGAAGTGGCCGTTTCTTCCTGTGGCCTTTCCTTAGGAGTGAGGACATTTTTCCTAAAGTCTGCTCCGGAAATGAGCAGATTTTCCCTCATGTCTCACTGACCAGATTTGCAGTTAGAGATTTGTTTGGGTTAGTAAACTCCGTTGGTAAGGAAGAGAAGCCACCGGAATATATCATTTCTACACCCAGCACTAGCGAGCGGAATGTGGTCATCCAGAGACAAACTCAGGCCCATCACTGGAGCTGGGATGGGAGTCATTCTCCTCCGTGGTAGATGAAGCCTTGTATGTGGAGGGTGGAAAGGAATGGTGGTCTATTTATGGGGACCCAGAAAAGTCCTTCTGTTCAGATGTATCTGTCCATGAAAATTTTGAAAATTACTGTGGGATTTTTACCTGAAGAAAATTGGAGTTCTATCAGGATGAAAGGTTGTTTACTACAATTATCTTTGGGTCAAGTATACGCCCCTTCCCCAGTTAGCTATGGCCTGGAGAGGGAGGTATGGTATATAGAATACAAATATATATATATAATATAAAACAAAGTCACTTTCCCTGAAGGGCGTGGCAGACAGGCACCTTGAACTGTATCTAGTGTATACCTCTTGGGATCCGTTTTCTGAATTCTTATAGACACAGTCCTTCCTCAGAGATTTTCAGTAATGAAAGCATTGATTTCAGTGCTTCTTATTATTGTCATGAAAAAAAAAAACAATGAGTGTTTGGTCATGTAAAATTTTTGCAAAGTTTGGAATATAATTTAAAGAAAGCTCGTTGTTCACCGTGAGCATACCATGGAAGAGTCTAGTACCAGTAGAAATATTCTTGCCAAAGCCTAAACCTAATACATTTACGATCCAAGTTGTGTTACCCAATATGATTTTCAGGATTAATTTTTAGTAAGGCGTGTCACACTTTGCATGGCCTGTATCTTGCTGAATTTGTGCATACTAATGAATCTAAAAATATTGAGTATCTACTATGCGACTCTCACTTTGCTTGATACAGTATGCAAGCAAAAGATTCAAAATATAACATATGTTCATTGAAGATTATTTATGGATCAAAAGGAAAACCAAAGTAGGTTAGAAACCCAGAAGGCTCTTGTCAAATATATATGCCAATACACATATCTGCACTTTGAGTTTTTTTTTTTTTATTATTAATAAGCTCTGTTGATAAGAAAAGAACCCGCAGAATGTGGAAGAGGGTTGTGGAAAGGAAACAGGAAGGCCGTCAAAGACAACTGTGTTCTTTTCTTTCTGACTTAGAGCCCTCCTGATGGCCACTCTGAAAATGGCCTTAGACACTTCCACAGGCCAGTATTTCCTCCAGCACGTTTCACAAAAGCTAGTCCTTGACCTGCTCCTTGAAAAGGATTCATTCTGCAGTCACAAAGAGAGAGGAAATAGCAAATCCTTCTCCAAGAGATTGACAGTGCACATTAGTAATTAAAGATTCTGAGAAGTTCTCTGGTAAAATAACACACATTTCTCTAATCCTGTATTTTCCACATTTTCTGAATCACCAAGTCTCTCTTGTCACATAACATCTAACATCTTGCAGAGTATACTGAGGAACTGCCAAAGTCGGGTAGGAGTGATCCTGAGCAGAGGAGTAACGTTATGAAAGCACTATTTAATAAGAATAATCTAGTGACATATAAGATGAATTGGAGACAGAAGAGACCAGAGGCTTAAAGTCCTATTTGGGAGCTGTTGGAATAATTGGGGATGAAGAAAGTGTCACAGGTGGGGTATAATAGTGAATGTTCACTTATTCATTAATTCAGCAAATGTTATCAAGTCTTAACTGCATGTCAAGTATTGGTCTAGATTCAGGAGGTAAGGAAAAAAATTGTTCAAATCTTTGTCCTCATGGAGTTTATTTATATCCTAAGAGAAGAAGGAACACAGTAAACAAACAAATATGCAAAGTGTCAAGTGATGAAGAGTGCTAAAAAGAAAAATAAAGCATGGGCATTGGTTAGAGGGAGACCTTTCTGATGAGCAGACGTGAAAGCAAAGATCTGAATTAAGCTGGAAAGACAACAGTGCGAATGTCTGGGCAGAGGGACCAGCAATGTGAAGACTTTGAGGTAGGAACCCAGTGTGGCTGGAGCAGAGCGAGGTGGAGGATGGTAGGAGGTGGGGAAAAGGAGGCATGGGAAGGGACAGGGAGTGAGTAAGACCATGGAGGCCTAAGAGGCCTGATAGACCATAGGAAGTACTCTAGGTTTTATACTGAGTGAGACCGGAAACCGTTGGAGAGCTTTGAGCAGAGGTGTGACTTAGTTCTTAAGCGGTCACCCTGACTTCCATTTGGAGAACAGACTGGCGTGGAACTGCAGTGGAGGCAAGGAGACTGGTTAGGACTGTTGCCAAGGTCCAGACAAGAGAGGATGATGGCTTGCACTCAGGAGGCAGTGCAGGTGGCAGTAAGTGGTCTGCTTAAAGATAAATTTTAAGTTTAAGAATTGACAAGAATTTCTGTTGATGACACCATGTGCCAGGTTCTAAGTGTTTAACTATTTAATCTTCATTAAAAAACTTGTGAGCTAGGTACAGTTATTACATCTGTTTTACAATTGGGAAGGTCGAGGCACAGAAATGTAGCTTGCCGAAGGTCGTACAGCTGTAAATGGTGGCCCTGGATCTGGAATAAATGGTGGCCCTGGATCTGGAACCCAGGCATTGTAACTCCGAAGCCTGTACTCTGAAACTGTTTTTGAAAGACTTTCAGAATTTCACAGGGGAAATCATGTTTTCTGACTGTTTTTCTATTTTTGTTTGTTTGTTTTTACCAGAGGAAAAGGTTGGGACAGTATAAACTGGTGCTGGGCAGACTGGAGTGTGAGAGATAGTGAAATAAGATTCCTGGTATTCTTTGTGGATTAATTCTGACTGTTCTTTGAAACATTCCCTCTTCGCACGCACCTTCTGTTAGGGAAGTGGGATAGCAGTCAGGATGTTGTAAGCTGCCTTTCTTCTCTGGCTCCTGGTGGCCTGACTGCTTTGAGTGATTCTGATGCATATAATTGGAAAAGGAGAACTCTTACTGATAGCATCATCTTACGCTTATCTTTTCTTTTTTTTTTTTTTTTTCTCTCTTTGGCCTGGGGGATTCAGAGAACTTTCTAGGAGGGAGGAAGCAGTCTTAGGAATTTGCACATTTGAAACTTTTTTTTTTTTTCTGGTTTCTGATCTGGCATCTAAGGAGCTTGGAAGTCATCGCTCCATCCTAACAACAAGTAAAATGCTGAGCAAACTGAAAAATCAACACAGGGCAAACCACTGCCCCCCCCCAAATTGGAGAGACAGACAGGCAAATGCAGAGAATCACATCTTATTAGAGTTGAATTCCATAAGCAGAATCCTCGGAAGGAACCAGTACTGGGGTACAAAAATCTAAATAACGAATTGCTGGAAGCTCAATGTGGACAAGTCTGGGTTAAAAACTCCAGGGGGGCCCAGTCATGGGCAGGTTGCGGGACCTGACACCTCTGTAAGTTTTAGAACTATAGAACACTTCCCTTTCCCCCACATCTCACTACCACACCACTAAAGTTACTTACTGGAATTCCTTTTACCCAGCACATCATGTCTGGCTTTCAATCAAAAATTACAAAGCATATTAATTAAGGTAAAAAAAAAAACCCCACAGTTTGAAGAAACAGAGCAAGCATCAGACCAGACTCAAATATGACAGGAGTGTTAGGATTATCAAACTGGGGGATTTTAAACAACTATGTTTAATACACTAAAGACTTTAGTGGAAAAAGTGGACAACATGCAAGAACAGTTGAGTAATTTAAGTAGAAAGATGAAAATTCTGAGAAAGAATCAAAAATAAATGGGAGCCAGGGGGGCGGAGGGTGGGAAGGGATATACTGGGATTTCAAAATTGTAGAACAGATAAACAAGATTATACTGTATAGCACAGGGAAATGTACACAAAATGTTATGGTAGCTCACAGAGAAAA
This sequence comes from Camelus dromedarius, assembly GCF_036321535.1. NCBI lineage: Eukaryota > Metazoa > Chordata > Mammalia > Artiodactyla > Camelidae > Camelus > Camelus dromedarius. The sequence continues at coordinate 3,971,598 of NC_087469.1, forward strand.
AAATGTGACAATGAGGGTGTATATGTCCATGTATGACTGAAAAATTGTGCTGAACACTGGAATTTGACACAACATTGTAAAATGATTATAAATCAATAAAAAATGTTAAAAATAAATAAATAAATAAATAAACGGAAGCAGTCAAAAACACTAACAAAAAGGAAGAATGCCTTTGATGGACTCATTGGTAGACTGGACATGGCTGACGAAAGACTCTTGGAGCTTGAGGATATGTCAGTAGCAACTTCCAAAACCAATAAGCAAAGAGGAAAAAACATCATTTTTAAGTGGAACAGAATATCCCAAAAACCATGGGAAAATTTCAAAAAATATAACATATGAGTAATGGGAAAGGTAGAGGAGAAGAGAGAAGGGAATAGAAGCAATATTTGAAGTAGTGATAACTGAGAATTTCTCCCCAAATTAATGTCAGACACCAAACCACAGATCCAGGATGCTCAGAGAACACCAAGCAGCATAAATGCAAAAAAAAAAAAAGTCAAAGATAAAGAAAAAATCTTGAAAGGAGCCAACAAGGGGGAAAAAACACCTTACCTACAGAGGAACAAAGTTAAGAATTATATCCAGCTTCTCTTGAGAAACCAAGCAAACAAGGAGTTAGGAGACTAAAATACTTAAAGTGTTGAGAGAAATTCTTTTCTCCCATTGCATTGACTCTAATCTAACCAAACAAACCGAGATTAAATTAAATCTGACCCTTCTTCCACAATTCATTGAACACTGTTTCTAAAATATTGGACTTGGGAGAATGGTTGAAACAAGGAAGAAAGGAATAGATCCAAATACTGTAGGAATTTCATAGGATTTGGTGATAAACCAAGGGTGCTGTGAGGCAGGTGTAGACCAGGGATGGGATGAAGTGATCTGACTAATGCCAAAGTGGGTGTGAGGTATTAGAATCAAGATTTAGCAATGGCAGAGGACCACTTAGTCTACAGTTCTGTTTTCCATGGACTTTGGTTTTCCAACAACTGCTCTCCAGGTTACTAGACCACCCTTAAGGATCAGAACCTTGGAGAGTTCCAGACTGAGCAGGGCAGGAGAAATGTGACTGCAACTGTTGCGCTGGCATGTAGTAGACACAATAAATACTCACAACTGATGCTCTTGTTTGCTTTTCTGTTGGTACCTCTAAGATTTAAAAGGCTCTTTTAACTCTGCCTTTACACAACCTTATGGAAATTTTGATGGGGCTGGAGATTTCAGTCCATCTTATGGAACAACCACAAAGCTATCACAGTTGCAGTGGGGTTTCTATTAAATGCTGGTATTACAAGAGGGACGTGGGGCTTTCAGATACCTGTTCTTTCTTCTAAGGACTCTCCTAAGGTATCATGTTGCTTCTCTATGTTATTTACTATTACATTATAGTAATAATTATTATGAAGTTATAAAGTTAACCAAAATCCTTTGCAGGGTTGGGAGGGTAGATTTGCCTAAAATTTGCTTTCTGGTAGGCACTTATGTTTGTAACTGTAAAAAGATTTTTTAAAAAGGTGCTCTGTGTTTTAGAGGTGATTTATAAAAGCTAAAGTAATTCAGGCTATTGCCAGCAAAAACGGACTTTTGCAATATAAATTGCAGGCTGATTTGTCTCCTCTAGTTTCAGTAATCTAATTTGCTTATTGTTTGTTTTTAAGACACTAAAAAAAATCCTAACATTTCTATTTTCATTGTTATCCTCAGTTTTAGCTCATGTTTGTGGTTTTCACATCAGATTAATACATTTCTAATGCTTCAATTAAAGCTTCACCTAACTATTTAAAAATCTTTTTTAAACTAATCTACATTTATGATGATGCCATCTCTAGCTAAAAATTAGGAACTGGAATCTAAATTTCAGAAAACACCTAACTAGTAACTCCTGGTGGTAATAATGGCAAAGGGCAGAAAATCTTATAAAATAGAGCTTATTGCAGAGAATAACCATGACATATTTATCCTCTCTTACAGTTCTAAGATGCATTCATTATCTTTTTATACTGCCTGAGAGAACAGGAGAGTTCAAACAAATTCCTGACTAGCTAACTGATTTGCAATGCCAAAAATAAGTAATCTCTGAAAGATGTATGATGAAAAGGAAGTCTCCAGGATTACATGAGCATTCTGATCTGATTTTGGAGATTAAAAATAAAAATTAGATTTAGTTATGGATAAAAATAGTAAGTATTCGGGAGAAAGATAACAAGATTGTACCAGAAGTGTGTGTCTCCTTCAGGAGGCATTTTTAAAGTATTTCTTAATGGCTATTGTTGTTTATCTTAATTAGAGAGTATTTTTAATACTCTTTATGCAGTAGATCCAGTTTGTGTTTGTGAACTGAGTTTGGACTGAGACTTAAATTTGTGGTTCACACCACATGCATCAAAACATCAAGAGGCTAACTGCAGGAAGGTTTTCAGGTGGGCTGAGAAGAGGAGGGGAATTGTGTCCTGAGTGTGAATTTACAGCTGTGAAATTACAAGAAAAAACTACAGAACATGACAGAATGAAGGAATGCCAGCTGTCAAAGACGACTATGAGGGAAATACTGGTGCCCATAGTAGGAATGAGGAAGTTACAGAGGAAGCCAGTAGGTAATGCGTTCCATGCAGAACATGTTGGGTATGATGGGCTGAGATGATACCCAGTATATTTACTAGATAGTTGGAAATTTTATTCATTTAACAAATGTTTATCGCGCCCTAGAGGTGTCTGTAACATTTGATGAGGTTGAGAGTTACAGGTTTCTTTCTTACTCCTATAAGCCCACTAATGTGGTCCCCAGTTGGATTTTCTTAAGGAAATATTTTAACCGAATTATAAAAGGTGTAATAATTTTTTTTTACCACCTCTGTGTTGCATCCTACTGTAATCACAAATTGATGGTTTTCAAACTCAGAGACTGTTTTTACTCTTATTTTAAAAAATAATCATTCACCATGTGAATGTCCTAGAAGACACTGAACTGTGTGATTTGAATGGGTGAATTGCATGGTTGTGCTAATTAAATCTCAGTAAAGCTGTTAAAAAATTATTCTTCACTGCACACATTTCCAAGTAGTTGTTTGAGATCACTGGGGAAAGACCTTAGCCCTGAATCAGTGGTAGAACTTACGACATACAAATAAATTACATTGAAGCTGAGGGAAAGAGAGAGTAGATGCCAGTTTATTTTTTGAATGAAGTTTCAAGCTAGATTTTAGAGTAGAGAATATGTAGATAGTTTGCATTTAATCTGGCAAACAAACATTGAACACTGGTCCTAGCCAGCCAGAGTCAGGAAATGCTTCCTAATGGAGGTGATGCTCTGATATGAACCTTGAATGATGGATAGGAATCACCCCAGTGAGGAGGGTGGAGAGATTCAGAGGTGACAGCCTGTGCAAGAGTGAATAAATGTGGGGAACTGCGCTCAGTTTGGAATTACTAAAGGAGGGGGAGCAATGGTGAGAGAGAGAGAGAGAAATCCTTCCATGTAAATACATAAAGATGCATCACATTTTTTAACATCTTCATAGTATTCTGCAGTATGATTATATGCCATTAATTATTTAACCATTCCTCTGTTAATGAATGTTTAGGTTGTTGCTTGGTTTTGGGCATTTCAAATAATGTTGCACTGAGCATACTTACACATGTGTCTATACAAACTTGTGAACATAATTCTGGGTCAGAGATGAGGCCTTGGTTTTGAGAGCATTGACAGTTTCGAGTATACAGCTTAGGGCTAAGCTATGACCAGTCACTCTTCATTATATCGCAAATTTTTGAGTCAGCTATTTTTTACTAAATCAAAGATGTATTCCATTTCTGGTCATTTAGGATCATGTTTGGCCATGGTCAGGACTTTGGCTTTTACTGTGAGTAAAAGCCACTTTATATGGGAAGCCATTGTTGGATTTTAGGCAGAGAACTGACATGATATATAAAAAAAAAATTCTAAAGATCACTCTGTCAAGAATAGAAGACAGGGAGTCAAGGACAGAAGTAGGAAAACCAGATAAGAAGCTACTGAAGTAGTCCAGGCAAGGGGCAGTGGCGGCTTGGACTAGAGGAGAAATGGAGATAAAGAAACATGGTAGGATTTTAGACATATGTTAAAATTGGAGTTGACAGGATTTGCTAATGGAGTATATGTGGAGAGAGAAGAGGGTCTTAAGATTAACTCTAAGATGAGCGTTCTAGGCCTGTTCCTGAGAAGACTGGGAAAGGTGCAGGCTTAGGAGAAATGACCCATATGAGATGCATATTTACTTTTCCATGTGGAGTTGGTGAGTCGGCAGTTAGTAGTGAGGCTAGAGATCAGGGTGCCCTGTATTTTGTTAATGAAGGAATGAATCGTTGATAGGTAAATCAGGAAGGAAATATGTAAACAAAATTTGAAAGGAACAAGAATTACAGCTAACTCTTTTATTATGACTCCCATAACGTGGTCCTTTTCTCTCTGCTTCCAGGTAGGACTGGAATAGAATTAAACTGGTAGGAGTTTGGAGAGGTGGGAGGGGGAGAGTACATTTGTATATGTACATTTATTTCTCTCAGAATCTCCCTGCCTCTAGGATGTGGCAGTCCTCAGAAAAATAGTTGCTATGAATAATTCTGTTTTGAGATATCCTATCTTTATGGAATTGCTGTGTTTCATCAAGATGATTATAAAGAAAACCTTTTCTCATTTTGACTTGCGTATAAAATTAGAAATTTATTTCCACAAAAATCCCTAATAAGCTGAGTTGGAAAACTTCTTAGTAGACCAGCAGTTAAGATATTAATTATTTTCTGGTATTCTGGCTTTGGTGATTTACCCAGCCATGATGACTTACCGGTCATTAGACCTCAGCTTTGGTTTGCCTTTTGAATGTATCATTTCCTTACCCTACCATCCTCTCTGATCTTGACTATCCCTTTCTTACTGACTATAGACAACATTTCCAAAGCCTACTCCATGTTCTCAGTTCCCAAAGCATCTTTTCTCCCTTTTATGTGTAAGTTATGGGGGTGCCCATATTTGATAAAGCTTCATTCCATTCATGGCACAAACTACAACCTAATTATAGTAGTTCAAAAGGCTGTGAATTAAGTCTTTGTCATTTATCTGCATGATGAAATTTTCTTTAGGAAACATAAAGCCAGAAACCCACTGCATGTGAATGATAAATCCATGCTGGCACTGATTGCTCAATCCTGTAGATGTCAAAAGATCAAATCCAAGGTCACTGACAGATCTCACTGGCTTTTTCCATTTGTTTGGTTAATAGACATCCTTATTTATACAAAAGCTTAATGGTTCACAAGTATTTGAATAGTACATAAGGTATTCTGTCTGAACTGTTGGTAATACTAGCACATGATGGACTTTAAAAACAGTGCAAGCTCAGAATATCCCCCAAGGCTTTTTAGCTTTCAGCTCCTCTTAGAGGTACACATCTGTAAAAGCCTCTCGTATTATGGGGTATGTTACATTCCAATGGAATATTCTTTGAGTTATACCTAGAATGTTGAGTGACCCTTAGAGTGGCAGTGTTTTAAGTGCACAATCAAAATTATAAAGGAATCCACTTATTTTTTTTTTATCGTTAGCATCCTTCTCATAATTGGCCGGTTGAACCGTGATTAGAATTAGCATGTCTTAACAGATTCCTAGAAAGCAAAATGGATTTACCATTAATTTTTTTCCCTTTGCTCAAAGAGGAAGAAACAAGAGGCTAGAAAAGATTGTTTAGAAAGTTAGGTCAGAGGCTGTTGAGAAACTGCCAGCAACAAGGTAGTCAGAAAGCTCTTGCTCTGAAATCTATGGACAACAACACCTATGAGAAGATACAAAGGCCTTTAGTGTTTTTCAAATCAAAGGGCCATATTCTAACTTTGGTGGAGATGGAGCTTTGAGAAGGATGCAGACACTTTCCAAACACTGTAGATCAGGCCACTATTAGTTTAAACTCTGGCTTTAGTAGAATTCAGGGATTAGTGAGAAAGGTATGAAATTGTATCTCACAGTGCTTTATTTTAAACCTTCGTGTGTCAGCAGTACGTGGTAACAGTGTGTCTGGTTTTCCTAACAGTAACGATTAGAAACCCGTGCTAATCTCTCTTCTGGTCAACCACAGCTGTAACACAAGGCCAGCCACTTAAACCACTTGGAGACATCATTCAATGTGAGAGTTGAATCTGCAAACTCAACTCTATGAAGTCATGTCCTTTGTCGAATATTCATCTTTCAAGGGCCACAGGAGAAAAGTCTAGTCTGCTCAAGACTATGCCTGTTCCTCTGTTATTCAGGATCATCGCCACTAAGGTCTTAGACCCTTCATAAGCATTTACAGTATATTTTCTATTGTTGCAAAGAACAATAATTACCTACATGATTAGAGGCCTCAGTTATATTTCTGCCATCCTCGGTACTCTTCCTTGGCGCACTACTGCTGGCTTTCTGGAATGTCACATCTTGTTATCTGAAGCTGCCAGAGGTAGAGATACAGGCTTGCCTACCTGTGTTCAAGCCCTGAACACTGCCCAGACGAGAACCATTTACCTTTGTCTTTACATGAGCTTCTGGGCTTTGATCTGTTTTCTAGCGGTCATTTCCATCTGGGATCCTGTCCTTACAGTGTCAACTGCTGGTTGAGCAATAATTTTAGAGCTGCACACCAATATGTCTAACTCCTCGCCAGTCCTAAAATAAGTGCCCTAGGGATTTTTGTCCCACAAATTACAGGGAAAGAGGTGAGAGAAAAATAAGCCACGGGGAAACTGTACACTTAAAAGTGGTTGGTGGTAAATTTTATGTTATGTGTATTTTACCACAATAAAAACAATTTTAATAAGCTAAGGGGCAATTTGAAGTCACATTTTTACACAAAGCTGATATCCATTGAAGCATTAATATTGAATTAAAAAGCAACCTTAGAAATTGTAAGTGTAGTAAGTATATTTAGAACCTGAGGCCTAGAAAGGTGAAGTGATTTGTGGAGGAGTTGAGAACGGAGCCCAGGGTTTTCAGCGTCAGTCCGTGTTGTTTTGGAGCTGTGTTAAGTTACTTCCTGGCTTGGGAGTAGCCATCACTAACCCCTCTGTCTGTTTTATCTTCCTTTGGAATTGAATCCTAATTGGTTCTTCAGAACCATGCCTTATCAGTTGTTCCCCTTACCCAGCACTGAACCTGGAAATAGGAGGCAGTGGCTAAGTCGTGGTGCTAATAGTGGGCAAACTGGCTTGGAAAAAGTGATCAAGTGACCTTCTGGGAGGAAACCAGGCTAGTCTTTTTTATATCATCTTAGATAATAGAGCCAATAAGTAATACAGTCTATGTGAGCAATTTCCAACCAGTTGTTCTTCAAGGCCATCCGTTTGGTTTTGATGTCTTAAAAAGTCATCCAGATGTGTAAAAATAACACAAGAGTACTTATGATAAGAAACAAAATATTACATAAATTGTATGGCAAAAATGTTCAGAAGATTTCTTTGTGCAATTGTAGGTCATTTTATAGCTGAGCAAACCTCTTTTCTAAAGTTGGAAATCTTATCAGTCATATTTCTGTTGTGATAATGTTATATATCTCCACAATTTACATTTACATAAAAAAAGATTTTTTTTCTGTGCGTCAGTGGGGGTGGCTTTATTTTCAGGCTGTAGGTTGGGTTCAGATCTACTCCACGTGTCTCTCCGTCTGAAGGATGCTCCTCCCATGGCACTTGGTAGAAACACAAGGATCAGGTCAAACCACACACGTTCCCCGTGATCAAGACCAAAAGCAGCAGGGTAGTGATAGGTACCATCTATCCTACTGGGAGACACGGTGAAGTCACAACAGAAGGTATGGATGTAGAATCCTCTTGCAGGGACAGAGGGAAGAAATGGGGACAGAAATCTACCACAGAAGCATTCCAACCTTGTAATGTCAGTTTGCTGCTGAATTAACTGTCCCCTTTGATTTCTGAATAGTTGAGCATGTAGCTCAGGTCTTGTTTTTCCCAGCTAGCCCCTCTCTTTCACTGTTGCCCTTTCTCCTCTCTGACTCCAGTGACTTCACCATGTTGTTATTACTTGCTGGTGTAGGACCCCAGGAAACATGCGTTACAGTCAAGCCCCTGGCTGATGAGCTCACGGCTTCCCGTCCCTGAACTTGTTTACCCGAGAAACTCAATTTGCTGTTTATTGTAAGAGCTTCGCTGAAAAATTGTTCCTACTCAGCACAGCTTAATCTACCCCCTTGAGTTCTCTGCGCACATTTCGGAATGAAACAGACCAACCTGTCTTCATTGTTTTCTATTCTAAACTCACCTGAAGAACTCAATGAAAAAAATAAAAGAAATACATTTGCTCTTTGACTTATGAGTGAATGCTAACAATATCTTAGATCTCAAGTATTTGCTAAAAAACGTATCTTTTGAGTATATACAGACAGACACAAAAATATTAAAATTAACAGATTTTCTTCCTTCTTCATCAGCATCTTATTCTTTAAGTTTGGCATTTGAATCCTAATTCCTAAAAATTGCATGGTTCAGTAAACCACAGCCTGTCCTTTGGGCCGTATTTCTTTCCAATAATTGCATATCAAAATAGCTATCTGGATGTATTTATCTGTGTAAAGAATGTGTTAGAAGTGTGACCAGATTGCATTTATAAATATTATTATAACACTACCATAAATTGAGTAAATAGCACACAACATCAGTAGTTCAGCTTGGAGTGACTCATTTACCAGTCCAGTCATATTCATTACACAGAAATAGTTCACAGCAGACTTTGAGGTCCTGTAGAGATGATAAAAATAGGTGGGATGAAGATACCTATTTAGGGAATTGTCTGGAATGTTTCATTCCATTGAGATGACATCGTTATCTGGTAGTATTAAATATGACTCTGGGCACTTTCTTAGGCTAGTCGGTTGACATATATTTTTAAAAGATTACTGCCTTAAAAACAGGTCTGGTACAGTTAATGAAATGTTACCGCGTATGTCAAATTCAGTAAGAAACCCAGCTATTGCTCTGGAATTATATTAAGAGAGTTTATGATGTTTCAGACAGTATCTCATCTTCTGTCTGTAAACCAGTATTACCTCATGACACCTCTTCTGTTATCTTGAAGGGCTGATGAAAGTTTTTATTATTTAACCTTCTTTTCTCATGTGTATTATCATTTGTTTGCACAGGGACTGAATTTTGTTTCCTTCTGGCTCTCAGGACCATTTCCCCATAGGGGTGCTTAAGTTTTTTGTTTGAATTTTTCCTTGATAGAACTGTATACCTTATTAACATAGAGTTCACAGCTTTAGATTATTTTTAAGTGTGTTTAAAGTGTAAATTAGACTGGGTCTCTCACCAACTAAAACCATTAGATAGTTTCCCAATATTTTAAATTTGCAGACTCCCTCCTTAGGCTTCTAAATTCTTGCTGAGTTTGACGTCCACTTTTTCAGTTTCTTCACATGCCTTCCCCTCCCCCTTGCCCCTTAGGCTGTAGCCTCATTGGTTCCTCCTGGGATTCGTGAGTGCTGCATCCATTCCTTGAATGCTTCTCTCCCCACTAGAAATAATACCGTCTCATTATGGCTTCTCCCGATCACCCTATATAAAGGGGCCTCCCCCAGATGCTCTCCAGACAATCACCCTAGTTCCCTGGCATTTATTGCACTCTATAATTATAATTTTTATTTGTCTACTTATTTATTTATTTTTTCCTCCACCCAAAAAGAAGTTTCATGAGAGCGTAGCAGCTGACACAAAGAAGTCACTGAAGTCTTTGTTGAATGAATGAACAGATGACTCTTGTGCTTGAAACTCAGAATAAAGTTTAACTTTCGTCCTTAATTTGATTCCATGAGAGAGGAGGCATTGTGTTTTGAGATTCACCTGAAAAGAACCAGTGGAATTGAGGACCCAAGTCATCATATGGCTGCGGGGCTTATTGTTCTTTTGTAACTGAATTTATTCTGATTCATAACTGAGATGTGTATGTGTCTGCTTTTAAAATCTGTACACACATATGGAAACTGGGCCAAAAATCATGGGTTTTGTACTTTCAAAAATTTTTTCCAAGTCTTTTTTCATATTTTACATTCCTTCTTCCTTTTTTTCTTGTGGTTTATTTACAAATTTGTGTTAATTTCTGGTGTACAGCATAGTTATATATATTCAGTTATACATATGTATATTCATTTCCATGTTCTTTTTCATTATACGCTATTACAAGATACTGAATATAGTTCCCTGTGCTGTACAATAGGACCTTGGTGTTTATGTATTTTATATATAGTAGTTTGTATCTGCAAATCCCAAGATCCCAATTTATCCCTCCACACCGCCTTCCTCCCTGGTAACCATAAGTTTGTTTTCTTTGTCTATGAGTCTGTCTCTGTTTTGTAAATACGTTCGTGCCCTTTTTTTAGATTCCAAATATAGGTGATACCATATGGTATTTTTCTTTCTCTTTCTGGCTTACTTAGAATGACCATCTTCAGGTCCATCTATGTTGCTGCAAATGGCATTATTTTATTCTTTTTCGTGGCTGAGTAATATTTTGTTGCGTATATATACCACAACTTCTTTATCTAGTCATCTGTCAATGGACATTTAGGTTGTTTCCATGCCAAGCCGTCATTCTTGATTTGCCCTATTAAATATTTGAGTTGGAAATGTAAGTTTTTTTAATGCATATTTTGTGTTGTAACTACTAGACTCTTATTAGACGCTGCAGGCGGCATATTTTTATGCCACAGGATAAAGAAATTGCTGTGTTAGACAGAAGTCAATAGGATAGATGTGGAAATAACATTCTCCAAAAAGTTTCTTTGCCATGAAGTGTGGAGCAGTTAAGGTAGGACCCTCCCACAAATAACAAAATTTGAGGTTTATTATTGAGGAACTGGGGCAGACAGAGGTGTAAATAACTTGTCCAAGGTCACACAGCAGTGAGAAGTAGAAACAGCATTCAGAATCAGGCTTGTCTGACTCTGTAACTTTTTCTGCTATTTTAAAATCTCCCTAGGAACAAAGAAATCAGAACTTTATTTTATTTATGTGTTTTTTAAAGATATGACAATATTTTGAAGTCATCTCTTTGTTCCTGTTCATTACTGTAATCAGATACTGCAATCTCATGGCTTCTATGTGGGATTTATAAATAATGTTAGAAAAATTTGACTATATTTGCTTTTAATTGTTGCTGAAAACTTGAGCATATAGTCACAGAAGTTGATTGTAAATAATCTTCAAAACTGTGAACTGTGTAACTGAACACTCATCTTCCAGAAGACTAGGGTTTATTTCAGTGGTTCCACGTAGCTTGAAGAACTGATGCAGAATCTGACAGATGTGAACAGTCTAATGTAGGGAAATTGCTGAAAGCACAATTAAGTTGCCAGAGTAAACCACAAGCTAGAATTCCCTTTAATTTTTGACAAACACCCAATTTGAAATGACTCTTACTTACAAAAACAAACAGAAAAAAACCAAAATGTTTTAAAATCTGTAGTTTCGTATTCGTAAGTGTGTCTCTCGGTTAAAAGCTTAGTGTAATTTAATATTATAAGTAATATTATAATGCACTATTTAAAATTAGGGTAACCTGTGTTATCCTAATTCAGTACAGATCATACACCTAACTCAATTTCTATTAGTGTTTTCAGTGTTAGGTGGTATATATATTAATGTGCTAAAAACTTTTTCAAGTTTTTTATTTAATGGACCTTCCTTTCCTGGTTATATTTCATCCAAGAGTAGTTGGTTAGAACTAGCATGATCTAGATTGAGAAAGGCCAGTCCCATTCTACAGTGAGACAGAGTTCTGTTTTACAGTAGCATTTGGTACTGATTAGAGGAAAGAAATGTTAGAGAAAAAGATGAATAAGGATTTGAATATGGGGAGATTGAAAATAATGGATTTTCAAAGTACTTTGGAGAGAACAAATGAAACCGGTTTTGATTGCGTAATTGGAGCTTCAGGATTCATGGTAGTCATATTCCTACCTCTCTCTCTTTTCAAATTTAGTAATTAGAAATGTGAAGTCTTTGTAAATTTGTGGGTTAGGAACCTCTGACCAGGATTTAATTATCTGAGGTGTTTTTTTTTTTTTAATAAAAGGCCATTTAAGCATAAAATATTAAATTGGCATCAGCCTTTTTACTTTACTCCCAGATGACAGATTAATGAAATTACAAATTAAGTCCTTTTAACATAACATTAAATATTTAATTGCATTAATTATTAATCTTTTTGGACTATTACTCAGCTTCAGCTTTAAGGGATGCTGATAATTTCTGACCAAAGATCATTAAGCTTAAAGGTAGTCTTTCAAAGATTCTGACATTCCTAAAATTTAAGAAAACTCAGCTGGCTGAGTTTCTCCACTTTGAGAAGATGCTGAGAAAGCTACCCTTTATCCCTGGAGAAAGACGAGGCTGCCATGTGGTGGTGGTGTTGATAATGATGGTAGTGTTAGCAGCTCGGATTTACTGAGCATCTATTCTGTGTCAGGCGCTGTGCTATGAAATGTAGACTTATAATCTATAAGCACAGGATGAAAACGTTGATTAATTATATCTTATAAAACTTAAATCTGTATAACTCAAAGCCTAATTATTGGGGTTTCAGCTATACTTAGTTTAGAGGGTGGTAGAAGATGACTCTTGAATTTTTGAGGTTGACTGTGAAATGATAGTTATGGTGACTTAGAAGGTGGCAATGAAGTTTATAAAAAGAAAGATGAGCTCAGTCTTGATAACACTGCAGTAGCAGAAAGAAGATCTATACAGGTACACAACTGAGTGACTGTTGAAAGGTCAAACGTGCTTGGCAGATCTGGGGGGTTATTTTTATAAAAGTTCTAATCAGTGAATGAAATCCCCCAAGGCAGAATTTCCTAACCTTGATTAAACCTGAGATTTTCTAGACGCCCTTGAAATTGCACGTAAGATTTTATGTGTGTGTTTGTATGGAAGTATAATTTTCATATAGATTCTCAATAGAATCTGTGACCAGAAGGTTCCAGGCCAGATGTTGAGGCATCTTTTGACTAGAGTGACTCAGGAAGTACCCCTGAGACAGGCAGTAAACGAGAGGCATGAAAGAGGACTAATGTCACCCAGCTGTGAATAAAGCAGATCAAAAGTTATCTCCAAGAAGGTTGTAGTTTGGATTGATTCTGTGAGGGGAGGACTATAAACAAAGAAAGGCAAAGGACCAGAACTAACACTATGGTGGTTTTATGTGGTTGGAAGAGAAAGAAGAGCCAGTTCGTGAGAGAGATGGGAGGAAAGCCAGATAAACACAGAATCAACAGGGAGAGAGGCTCATTTTGGAAACCAGTTAAGTATAAAATATAATTGAAAGGTCACAAAAGAAGAGCACTGAGAAGAGGTCAGTGGCTTTAGCCTAGGGAAGCTGACCGTGGCTTTAAAGCAATGTCACTGGAGTGTGAAGCAAGCCATATCATAAGGGGCTAATGGGTGGACAGTAGTTAGGGTGGAAGGCAGGCCGGGTCAACCCCTGATAATGTAATAACAGCAATAATAGTAATGATCATAGTTGAAACAACAGCCGCTAACGTTTTTGAGCACTTAGGTGTGTCAGGCACCATGAAGAGGTTTTCTTTTTTCTTTTTTAATTGCTTTTTTTTTTTTTCATTTATTCTTCCCGTAACCTTGTGAAGTAGATTCTCTTATTCCCATTTTTGGATTGCCAAATGAAGATTTGGGGAGATTAAGTAATTTGCTCAAGGTTGCCTAGTTAGCAAGTTTGTAAAGAGAGAATTAAACCCAGGCAGCCTGACTCCTGAACCTTCATTCTTAGCACCATACTATTAAATAATAAAAGCATCTGCAATGCTGTAAAAGGAATATGGAAGATTTCCATATAGTGCTATGAAGTGGGGAAAAAAAGGGATGCGTTTTGTGTGAGCGATATATACATATTTTTACATATAAGATGAAACACAGAGGGGTGGGTATAGCTCAGTGGCAGAGCACATGCTTAGCATGCACAAGGTCCTGGGTTCAATCCCCACTACCTACACACACACACACACACACACACACACACACACACAAAGATGAAACACAGAAAGGGTAAACCAAACACTAATAGAAACCGTGACCTATAGGCAGAGGAAGGGAACAGGGATGGAGGCAAGATTTCTCAGACTGTATCTCATTACTTAGTTTTAACATCAGTGTCAAATTAAACGTCAGGTAAATATGTTACATAGTCAGAAAATAAAGTTAAATCCAGTAGGAGAAAAAAGAATACTCCCTAATATTTGTAAACAAACACATCAACATACTGTATATCACGCTGACAACACACGAGAGAACTTTTCAAGTAACTTTAAAATGTAGTATTTACACTGTACATTTTTAAAACAAAATAATCTCAAGATAAAGAAAAGCTGCAAAGAAATGTTAACTTTTCAACTTCATCAGCAGTTTCGTTGTCAGTAGTGGTGTTGGTATAGCGATTTTGAAACCATTTCACGTGTACTGTAGGATGAAACAAGTAATTTATGTTAATGTTAAGAACCGGGATCTTTCCTGTAAGAGAAAAAGAAATACAAGTACAAAACTCAAAGAAAAGTAACTCCTGTAATGTTAAATTTGAAATGGAAGGAATTCATTTTTATTTTTCCTTTTTGAAAAGGTACTTATTTTCTAGCTCTGTCCCTGAAAAGGCTTAGAAACGGCACCAACCCAGTTGTAAAAAGCACCCCGAGCACCCAGATACCACTCCCCAGTGAAAACACCCAAGGCTTCCTGAAAAAATGACTGATTCCTCATTGGAGGCAGGAAGAATTCAGGATTAACGTGAGCATTTTTATTATGCCAGAAAGCAACAAAGGTGTTATTTCTGTAGTCATGTTAAAAAAAAAACCCAAAAAACGGTATAAAGGTATTCCCACTGGTCAAAGATGGGAAATTTTGAGCACCAAAAAGCATAATGACTATAATTGACTGAAACTGTTGAATATATAAAAATTCATGCAGTCATTATGATGACTTTAGAGAATCATAAAATATGGGGTAGGGGGAAAGAAAGCTAAAAAGTGAACACAAATCTTAATAGTTATAATTGGAAGTAACTAGTGTGTCAGCCCCTTACTCTGAAAATTGGTACTAAGGAGGAAGAAATATTTCTTGATGTGTTTTAGTTGTATTTCAGGATAACTAAATAGCTCTAAATGATAGCAGAAGAATTTCATCTAATAAATATAGCAGGAATAAAAAAAATAGAAAATCACAATTTTGCAACTCCTGATGAAGTAATTGATTCAGGTTCCATTAAATATTAATATTATGTGCTGTGGTCTCAAAGTGTGGCTGGCCCCTGTTCCAATATCTTAAGCATTATCTGAATACTTCTAAAAAGTATATGAATTCTTATGCCCTTTCCAATACCTACTGTATCAGAAACTCTGGAGGTAGGTCCCAGTGATGTGTTTTGAGAAGCTCTCACGGTTCTGATGTATCCTGGAGCTTGAGCGCCATGATGCTAGAAGGAAGAGTGATGAGAAACTTTAATTGAAGGATTGAGCCATCACCTCCCCCCAACCCCCACCCAACTCACTGATCACGCTTAGCTCTCCTAAAAACAGGAGAGCCATGTGTTCTATTTCTCCAAGCAGATGCACCTATGACATGTTCTTGCTGCTCTCCAAAAAAATGAAACCTGAAGCTAGTCTATTCTTTATACTTGAATTCCAAATTATAGGAAATATGACATAGAAGAATCTTCTAAGTTAAACAGTATTATGAGGAAACAAAGGGAAAATCCAGAAATTCTGTAGGACAGCCGACTCAGTTTATTCAACACACAGTAGCATGGGGAAGGAGGGGAGGGGATGGCAGTTAGGACTGTTCCAGAGTCAAAGGACTCCAAAGACAAAACACAGAAATACAAAATGTACATCTTCGTGATGCTGAGTCATGGTTTCAAATCCAGATTAAGAGGATGATCTTTTGAAGACGGTCTTTGAGCAGAGGCCTTACATTTCACACTGAGCTTTGAAGTATATTTCTTTGGCTGTGTCAGAAAGATTAGAAGGTGGTGTGACTAGAGGTGCAGAAACCAGAAGCTATGCGAACATGGAAGGGCCCCAGGCACTGGGCCATGAAGTCAGAGGTGGCCTACGTGTGACACAGCATCTCCTCTGCAGTCCTGTGTACCACAAAGGATGAAGGAATGAGTGAAAGGAAAAAGAATGTGCAGGAATAACCTACAAGGTTTGGCAAGCCACTGGAGGTAGGGCTGTCTGCTTAACTGGTGAGGGACTCCTCAGACCTGTAAATATGTGTCAGATGACCTGGTGAGCACAGGTGTAGAAGGGATGTGGAGCGAGCATGCGCTGAGACGGAAGAAAGAGCACATGTTTGGGGATTTTTTTTTAAATCTGCTTTCCAATACTGACTTTGCTGCTTATTAGCTGCGTAACTTGAAGAAGTTATTTTCCCCTGAGCCTCAGCGTCACATCTAAAGTGAATATAATGATATATATTAGTGAAAAAATTAAACTAGATTAAAAAAACTCTTTTTTAAGTGCACCGTGTTTGGATCCCGATTCAAATAAACCAACCGGGGAGATTTGAATTCAGACTGCATATTAGAAGATATTAAGAGAGGTGTTCAGGGGGGAGGGTATAGCTCAAGTGATAGAGGGCGTGCTTAGCATACACAAGGTCCTGGGTTCAATCCCCAGTACCTCCTCTAAAAATAAACAGATAAACCTAATTACCTCCCTCCCCACCAGAAAGTAATTTAAAAAGAGAGCGTTGTTCATTTTATCTGTGTGAAAATGGTATTACGGTTATGTAAGAAAAATGTCATTTATTTTAGAGATACATACAAAAGTATTTAGGATGAAATAAAATGATGTCAAGATTTGCTTTATGTTGCTGCAGTGATGGAAGGGAGGGAGGGAGAGAGGAGAAGGAGGGAAGGAAACTTTGATGATAAAATATTTAAAGGTATGTACAAAAATACTTCTTAGGATGTATTTATTCCTGGGCTAGCTTTGTCACAGTATATTCAAATTGTCTGTTTAGTTGTCTATACCAGTATTCCTCAAATTATGAGTATTAAAAGACCAATATTTTTAATTGTCTCAGACTGATTTTTATAACATACAATAAAAATCAATTACCTTAAAGGCAAAAACCAGGGGAGGGAAGAGGACATAACAAAATATAGCCTTAAAAAGTTCCATTATTAAAGTCAACAAACATAAAATTACATTTCACTTAACAATCAGAACAAATGTAAACATAAGAAAGAAGAATTTTTTTTAAACTGTATCCGTTCATCAAAAAATACACACATGGGCAGTTAGTATAGAGAATTGCTGTTACACTCATAAGTTTTTTCTGTAACCATAGTTAAGTTTTTAATGTGAACCATATGCTTTTCGCATGTTATCTTTAGACCCTGTGCACTAACTGAGCTTGGGTTGAAAGCAGTGCCCCTCGTAGGAATGGTGTTTATACCTAACTGATGTAATTTGCAGCCACAGGTTTTTGCCTCAGTTACTTCAGTTACTGATCTCCCAGCAGAGAGTTTTCCAGGCTGACTGCACCACAGAAATCATAACGAATGGGGAAGATCATAGATTGGCTGGAATACTCGCTGAGATTTTCACTTAAAGAGTGAAAATATTTCCTCTTTAAATGGTTGGTCTCTTAATCTCTGAAACATGGATGTCATCCTTTTTGTCACAGTGTGTTACAGGTTTACTGAAGTGTGATGACTGTCGCTTTAGATGGTAATTTTAGGTTCGGATGTACCGTGCCTTTGTTTTTCAGACAGTGCCCTTCCAGCCAGGCTTCAAAGCTTTTTATCCCCCTCGGCTGTGGGAGCTCCAGCTTGGACTGATCACGTCAACAAACAGTCCATTACTGTAGGTTCTACTGAGCTTCCCAGGACTCGTTTTGCAGGCAATAGTTTGGGTTATTTTCCCATATATATTAACTTGGACTTGTCCACGTTAGGTCTTTATTAACATTTGTCTGAGTTGTTGAAATCTTTCCCACTGGCCCACGCTGACTCAGCGTTTTCAATAGGAAGAAATTTTGTCTATTTGGGGAAGTGAACCAACTGTCTATGAGAAAAAACTGTCTCATTTAGTGATGGAGTTTATGTAGCATTTGGGTGCAGTCTTAGGAAAGATAATGCTAACTAGCCAAAAGATAACCCCTCACGGAAAGCATGCTCATTCCCCTGAGGAAGTTATGTTTGCCCAAGGGTCCCACCCTTTGTTCAGACTTCCCAGCTCATCCAGTGTAGACACGGGGCTTTGGTTTACTCTTGTCAATAGAATTGTCCACTTGCGAGTTTACTTAGACGGAGTCAGTCTGATGTCAGTTCAGACATTTTGGCTGAAAAGCCTACATATTTGTTCTTCAGTGAGCCTTTCCTTCTTCTTTAGAGGTATGAATAGCTACCCTGTGAGCTCTGTAAAGGCCAAGGGAAGGGGTGACAAGCTGATCATCTCAGGTTGTGATGATAGCAGATCCTGAAAAAGATACAAAACATTCACTTACATTTAAAGCCTGTAACATGTACAGTAGAGTGATGCTGCCCCAGTTTTATAATAGTGTTTTTGGGAAGGTCCGTGATACCATCCATATTAAGACCTTAACCAGCTAAGTATTTAGTAAGTGCTCTGCCTGTGATGTTTTGTGCTTCGTGCTGAGCAACGTGGGGAGTAGAGAAGAGAAAGGCCCCTGCCCTCAGGAAGCTTACATGAAGATCTTTCACTGTGTAAGGCACAATGTGCTCAAGTGAGGGCTAGATGTGTCTGCATGTGCGTTTGCAAATGTGCACGCACATTAAGATATTTACGATGCATAAGCAGATAATGAAAGTATGAGGCAGTGTGTTATGAGTGATAAGGGGTTGAGAGGAGAGAGATTGTTACTACCTGAGTGATGAGGGACTGTTTTAGGGCAAGGGAGCATCTGAGCAGGGTTCTGAAAGGATAGATAGGATGCAGCAGGAGTCTAGTAAAGAAGCTTGCTACATTTTGGGGTTTTTTTTTTTTTTAAACTCAAAGTTTCTAGTTCCACATCAGCCATTTGCTTACCAATTGTGTGAATTCAGCCAGGTTACTTAATCCCTCTGATCTTCAGTTTCCTCATCCACAAAATGGGAATTAGAGCGATAGTTAGGGCTGTTAGGAAGATTAAGTGAGATACTGTGATAGGAACATGCTTTATACATTGTAAATTGTTGTGCAGGTGTTAGTAAATTTTACCATAAATATTGAGGGTGGCACGAGCCAAAGACATGGAATTTAAAAACCAGTAAAACCACAAAGCCTAGTGCAGAGAACATGTGGAGGTGACTGTGAATACTGATGTACCCATACAGTTCCTAACTTCGGAAAATAATCTTAAATAGAAATGCCTTTCAAGGTTTATGTTGACCCCTTTCCTTCAAAAGATCATTTCAGAGGCCTTTTAGGTCTTCAGGTGAGACTTGACTAAGTTGTAATGTTTAGTTTTATTGAATTCATGTGAACATACGCAGAATTAATTTTTTAAATAAACTGCTTTAATAGATACTCTAACATTGCACAAAGGTAGCTAATGTATCTTGTAAAAGTACACGTTTAGAGAACACGGTTTTGAGAACAAGTCTGTGTGTTCCAGGGTAGATCAGACTTGCTCCACTGAACAGGAGTACAGAGTGAATTATTTAAGCTATTTCCAGGGACCGTCGTATCTCCTCTTACAGGTGTTTTGTATAATAACAGCATGAATGGGTGTTTGAAAGAATGATACCGTTTGTCTGATGGGATATCAGAGAATTTATTTATCTTCTTTGTCTTATATAAATTTTATTTTTAAAACGTGGTTAGGAAAAATATTCAATAAATTTTTCAACAAAAGAACAGAGGGAGGGTTTAGGCTTAAAAAAGCACTTTTTAAAATGAAGTATAGTTAATTTACAACGTTATATTAGTTTCAAGTGTACAGCATAGTGATTCAATATTTTTACAGATTATACTCTATTTAGAGCTGTTCTAAAATTGGGAGTTTGAGATTTTTTGATACTAACTAAGATAGATAAAATAGATAGACAAGTTCATACTGTATAGCACAGGGAACTATATTCGATACTTTGTAGTAACTCATGGTGAAAAAGAATATGAAAATGAATATATGTATGTTCATGTATGACTGAAGCGTTGTGCTGTACACCAGGAATTGACACAACATTGTAAACTGACTATACCTCAATAAAATATATATATACAAAAAATTTTTTTAAATAAAGCTATTATAAAATACTGGCTATGTTTCCCTGTGCTGTACAATATATCCTTGTTGCTTATTTATTTTATGCATAGTAATTTGTACTTCTTAATTTAAAAAAGCATTTTGAATTGTACTATGAATATTATGCCAATTACTGCTGTCTGATCTCGGGGTCTCTCCAACTCATCTGGATTCCCATGAAATATGATTGGAATTACTTTTCTCAAGGCAAGGAAGTTGGAAAATAGCATTTTACTTGAACACTAACCCTTGTTATTAAAAGAACTTTTTAGAGGAAAAAACAATGCTGAATACTAACAGTGAGGTTTTGTGTGTGTGTGTGTGTGTGTGAAGAATTCTAAATTCTTTCTTCTTTCACAGACTACCTTGCAAATCACGGCCGGCTAAATGAGTCTGAGGCCAGGCGCAAATTCTGGCAAATCCTGTCTGCTGTCGATTACTGTCACAGTCGGAAGATTGTACACCGTGACCTCAAGGCTGAAAATCTCCTGCTGGATAACAACATGAACATCAAAATAGCAGGTACCTGGGACTCAGCTGGCTCTAACGGGATCAGACAGGAGCCATGGCCCTCGGGGTGGGGACACAGACCTGCAGGCGGAGACTCAGGCCCGCCTCTACCCGTGACATGGAGCTCTCTCACAGTGTATTTTATTCATTTCCTTAGTTCTGCGTGTAATGAAAGGAACAGAAATAAGGTTATTGATAGACACACAGTGACAGGAGCGCGACTGGGGTCTGACTTGTATCCTCAGTCTGATCTGCGTCCAAGTCCCTTTGTGGCAGGCCACTGAGCGTGTGGGCAACTGGAGGGGCTGATCGGGCGGGAGGCAAAGCGTAGGTCACTGTCTTAATAATGTCGTAAAAACCTGCTCTCTTAATAATGACTGGTGGCTGCCAAGAGACTGCAGACAGAGAAAAGACAAAGGAGGTGATGGAAATAGGATGAGAAGCCTTTGGGGCACAGACGCTCTTTGCCTGGCTCTGATGCAATAGGGTTTTGATTTATAACATGGAGACTAAGGATTATTTTGCTGGTTTTCCTTCTGCCCTTTTCACAGCTGTAAAAACTTTTATGTTTTATATTCCAAGTTTCCTTATTCACATGGTCAAAGCTGTCGTTCAGTCAATAAATATGTATGTGTCTGGTGCTGTTCTGTGCTAGGATACAAATCAAAAAGTCACTTCCTGTGATCTTAAAAGTCTAGTGGGGAGATAAGAATAATTAAAATACAAGGTGATAGTTATCCAAAAACATATGTACAAACTGCAGTGGAAATTCAGACATAGGAACATCCAATCCGTCTACCTGAGAAGTCAGGGAAGCTTCTCAGAGAAGGAACTGTTTGAATTTAGGCTTGAGAGAGAAGTTAGAATCTCGCCAGGAAGATAAACAGAAGTTGGGTATTGCAGACAGGTAGGAAGCTATGTAAATACCACACGTGTAAGAGAGAGAGAGATTAAGATTGGAATGATGGGGAACTA
The DNA here is from genome assembly GCF_036321535.1 of Camelus dromedarius. Classification (NCBI taxonomy): domain Eukaryota; kingdom Metazoa; phylum Chordata; class Mammalia; order Artiodactyla; family Camelidae; genus Camelus; species Camelus dromedarius. The sequence goes on from NC_087469.1 coordinate 3,993,351, forward strand.
TTGTTTCAGTATTTGGTGAAATGCAAAATCTGTAGGTGAGGGGCACTGACACAGGAAGAGCAGGTAAGCAAAGACCAGAACGTGAAAGATTCATGGAAAAATCTCATGGAAAAGATTTTATTTATTTATTCTGTAGGTGATAGGGAGTGTAGCCTATTGGAAATCTTGGGGTGGGGGTGGGGCTGGGGATGAAGGGAGACTGGGATGACATGATTAGATTTGCATGTTAGAAAGGTGTCTCTCTCTGGCTGCAGAGTGAAGAGGGGTGGGAGATGTGGGTAAGACTGAAGACAGGGAGATTAATAGGGATCTAAGGCAACTGTCCAATTAAGAAAATGTGGGTGTGCAGAGAGGAGCAGTAGTAGAGGCTGTAGGTGTGGGAGGGAGAGATTTATTTCGCTTAGGGTTTGGAAGAGGATAAAGGGCACAAAACAAAAGCTGAGGGACAGAGCCGCTTGCATGAAAGGATGACCAAGAAATGGTCGACTAGCCAGCTTGGACACTCACTGGACTCACTAAGTTTAGGGAGGAATCACCTGCCCCAGTTTGCTGCATTTTGGTCAAAATGTAAGTGAAAAAGCCTCTGATTTGTGCATTTAACTGGTTTATGTCTGTGCCTTTTACCATTTTTGCCTTGGGCATTTGGGGGAAGGCAAATAAGTAATTTTTACTAACTTAACTTTTACTTATTTTAATTTTAATAATTAATTTTAAATGCCAGTGTCACATATGTTTCAGGGAAGTAATGGCTCTTCCATTCTGTAGTCTGTGATTTTTTTTTTCCTAACGGGATTGCCTGAATAAGACAGTGTTTTTTATTAGTATATTAGTGTTTTTGTAATTTATAATGTGTGTTCATTTCTCCCACTTTTCCTTCCTCTGGCCCTTCCTTGGTCTCATTCATTTCGCTCTTTTTTGCCGGCCTTTTGTAGGGCACCTCATTGGAGTTTTTTGTTTACTTCTCCCTGAAAGCATCAGCTGCCCTAAAATTGTCCTTCTCAGAGAAGGCTCTTGGTTTTTTGTGTTTTTGTTTTTGTTTTGAAGTTCTTTACTCTGTAGAAAGAAGGGGGATACCCTACTTCACCTTTACATTCCCTTATAGCCAAAACAAAAAGTTCACAAAAACAATACCTCAGAGGGGTTCTGGGGGTCTTTTTAGGCAGAGAAAGAGAGATTAGAGGTGTGAGTCCTGTGCTATAGGAATTTACAGAGTGCTCTGCCACTAGCATCTCAAGAAGAAAATGTCAAAATAGAACACCAAATAAACTTGCAAACAGAATATACAGAATCTTCCTTTAAGGTTATAACCGAGTTTTGCCTGGCTGTAAAAATGTCTTCTGTAATGTAAGTAGGTAAACTCAATATTCCTAATGTCATTATGTGAAATTCAGTTTTCTGTTTGTTTTTACTATTTTTATTTTTGAATATGTAACCTTCAAGGCCTTCTGATTTTTATCTGGAAGACAGGTAAAGTGTCAGAGACCTGCCCTGGTTCTCGCTGGTTCAGCTAACATTTATTGAGCCTTCACTATTTTCAGGTGTTCTGCTGGGCGCTTGTATCATTTGATCTGCACAGCAGCCGCAGAAGCTGCACGGGGACTGCCAGTTTTTAGATGGGAAAGTTGAAACACAAAGAGATTCAGTAACTTGCAGAGGTGACTCAGATGATAAGTCAGACCTGGAATTCAAACCTAGGTCTCTGACCACAATATCTGTGCTTCCTCCATGACGCCGTGTTGTAGTTTCCAAGCGTTGCTTGTCAGTTATTCCTCAAGGAGTACTCACTAACTAAATTTGGGGTTCCATCATTCAGTATATGTACATTTAGCGTCTTTGATTCCATACCTCTCAAGTGGACACACACACACACTCTCACACACACACACACACACACACACGTGTACCCACAGTATTATAGGTTCTCAAGTTTCTTCCTGCCCACATTTTTTCTCTGTCATCCTTACCAGCATGTCCCCCAAATTTTAACAAATGTCTATTAAGCATCTTCTATGCTCCTGGGCTAAGTCCTGGAGATTCAGATATTTCAAGACAAAAAAGCAAAAAAGCTCAACTCTGCTCTCACCTGATGGAGTTAATCCAGAGCTGGACCTTTAAGGAAACAGAACATTAAAAAAATAATAATAATTGTTGTAGAGGCCAAGAAGCTGGGAGAAGGACTGACTCTGCCTCGAAGATGCAGGGAAATTGATAGCTAAGACCTGACTGAGAAGGAAGCATTTGTGGTTAGACTGGGGAAGAGAAGGACGAAGGGGGAGAGTGTGTCGAGGGGGTGAGGTACGGATGGCAGCTCCAGGCAGATGGATCAGCAGGTGCAAAGACAGGCGGGCCAGGGAACTCATAAAGTGTGTAAGGACAGTACGGACCAGACCCATCGGAACATAAGTGCCAGTGAGGAGTGTAGGGAAGGAGCCTGGACAGGTGGGCAGACGCAGAGCATGAAGGATTCCACATGCCATCAAAAGTTGAGATGTGTCCCAGTGCTGATAAAGAATTTCTCCAGGGTATTTATTTTTACCCATGGATTTTTAGACTTTTTTATGGCCTTGCTTCCCTTTCAGAACATATCTTCTGATCTCTGAGGCTTCTTCTTAAAAGTTTCTTCTGGTTTTGTTTGGTTTTTTTTTTTTTTTAATTTAGGGGGTTTTTTATTTTTAAAATTTTTATTTATTTTTTTTGGTGGGAGAGGTAATTGGGTTTACTTAGTTATTTATTTTTTTAGAGGATTGAATCCAGGACCTCATGCAGGCTGGGCATGCACTCTACCACTGAGCTATACCCTCCCCTTTCTTCTTGAATTCAAGGAAATCCAACACATCTAGGAAAGATGGGGCTCCATGGAAAAACTGCAAAACCCCAGAATAAAATACAAAATTATTCCCTCAAATCATACTTTCCTGTTTATTCTGCTTGTGAAGATCGCTTCAATTGCTAAATGGGCTGAATAAATGAACTGTTTCAGCCATCTTGTGTGTTGAAATTGAAGAGCAGCACAAACCAAAACGAGGTTTAAATTAAAATATATGTCTCTGTTTATAAGAAAGGAAATGGGGTAGAAGTATCAGATGTGGCTCATTTTAATAAATGCAGAAGCTTGGCTTTGAAATCAGCTTCTCATTTGTGCTCCTCCAATGAGTGAAGACTTCAGACACTGGTGAGCCGTGGGTTCACCCCCATCTGGGTGCGCTCGTCACCCCAATTATGAGACCTCCAGCCTTCACAAAATACAAGTGTTAGGACATTCAGAGTAACAGGCAGGATGCAAAGAAATGCTGGCTTTCGTGAGTTTCAATCATCACAGTGCTGTTTCCCCCGAGCCATTTTAGCCATGACTGTTATTCTCAGGCATTAAACCTGAGAATAAATAGAAGAAGGGCATTTAGTTTTATTCTTCAGCTTTCCTGATCTGAAATGTTTATAACAAATACTTAGATAAGAATTAAAATGTATGAATTTTACTTGGAGGAAGTTTTCAGAAAATATCACAATTCAAGCACAGCTTCACATAAAGAATGTGGAGTTTGGTGTCAGGCAGGACTGGTGCAAATTCTGGCTGTTTGACCTTGGGCTGGTGACTTAACCTGGCTGAGCCTAGGTTTCCAAATCTATTAAACAGAGATTAATGTGTTTCTCAGGAACACGGTAGGGATTAGTGATAATGTTAGAGGCAGGGAGGGTAACAGGTAGGATTGCGGGCTGCCTGGGTTTGGATCCTGGTTCTGCCACTTCCTAGCTCCATGACCTTGGACACATTACCTAACCTCTCTGTCCTCGGCTTCCTTATCTGTTAAGAGGGAGTGACAGAAGTTCGTATCTTATAGCGGTTTCTAGTTAATATTTGCAGAGTTCTTAGAACAGTGCCCGGTATATAGTTAACGCTGTTTAAGCGTTTGTTAAATAAATTGTCAATTGAACTTCCTGGCACCATGTAAACACTCAATAAAAGGTAGCTATTATTTATCTTCAGGGTATAATTAATTCCATGTGAAAACAAATCCTGACAATTTTGATAGCCATGTAACCCCCCTCAGCATGTCTTTTTTTTTTTTAATTACCAAGGTTTAGAGCCTTATTAATACAAATCTTTGAGGACCAAGGGGAGTTCATCATTTGTTTTCTAAATTGTCTCTGCTTGATGCAAGTTAATTTTTTTTTTGAGAGGGACCTTAAATGTAACTAGTAATGTGTAGTGAGCCTGATCACTCTGACCTGTGCACCACAAGTCACTCGCCTTTAGCCCAAGAGGAATGCTTGCTTTCTGAATTGACCTATGACCTGAGTAGCCCATCATTTCATCATTGTTTCTAAAAGCCTCCCTGCTTACTAGATCCTGAGACAAGGTTTCTGTATACGTAATTCACATTTTGTACCCTGGAACCAAAAAAGGGCAGGGGAGGCTGAGGCAGGTTTTATTGGTAAAATATTTATGAAAAGTCTCCATCTGTTATCCTGCCGCCACCCATATTACGTAAAATGTGAAAAGAGCTTTGCATCAGCAAACACAATGAGACCTTGTCTTTATCCTTCAAGCCTACTTAGTGCTGGCAGCATGTTAAGCCTGGAATATGGAAGACAGCGCTAAGGGTTTGGTTTCGTTTTGTTTTGTGTTTCCCCCTTTTTCACCTCCCTCCTCCCCACTCCATTTGGGGCTAAGGAGAATCACGTATTTGCTTCTTCGCTCACTGAACTCGCTCATTGGACACATAGGTATCTCTCGCTGCTCAGCAGACCCACGTGCCATCTCCACTGTGGTGACTGTCCCTGTGCCCTCCTGGCAGGTGGGGAGGGAGTGACTGATGTGTGGAAGCAAACTGTGCAGCTGGCCCTTCCTTGCTGGTGGGCAGCAGAATATCCGTTGACGTCAGTGCCGGCTGATGGGTGTTGAGTCTGTGCAGCGGGTCAGCTCCCTCTCTACACTCTGCTACCTTCCATTTGTCAGCTTTCACTTCCTCATTAATTGTCTTCGCTCCGATTTTAATAATTACAAAAGATGTGTAACTCTTCGGCAAGACTGGATATCTGAATTCTCCTGGTAATTTTAGAAACGAGGATAAATTTAACCCTAAAGCCATCTGCTTCTCTGTGGGAGGATTTTTTAAATTATAAATTAGACATTATAACACACGGCTGGAGATAAAAAATCACCTTGGTTGTGTTGGTTCCTAGAAATCACTTACATTTTCTTAGCTGGAAGACTGGTTTTCAATGTTTTGTTTGCTTTTTTCCCTTTTTTAAAAAAATGACTTAGTTTACCTAATGACTTTTTCTATTTAGTTTTTATGTCATTTAAATATTAAAGTATTTAATTTTTATTGCAACAATAATTTTATTTTTATTAAATTTTATTGCAACAATAAACAGTGGCAAATTAACATCTTCTATATCTTTTTCACAACCTCTGTTTTATTCTGTTTCCTGGCGGCTAGAAGGGTGGCCTGGGGACCAGCATCTGCATTTTACCAGGTTCCCCAGGTGCTTCGTGGGCATGCTAATGTTTGATCTGTCTCACTCGGACAGACACAGCAGGATTCGCTAATGTGCGCTGTTCCCATCAGACAGTCATCGTCAGAATCAGCTTGCTCACTGTGCAAGGGTCTGTTATTCCTAAAGCGCTGGCCCTTTGCTAATGATGTTTGGGCACTGATAGTTTGTGTAATTTAGTGATGACAGTAATAATAATTGTTTTTTGTTATCGGGAAGATACAGATCAATCTGTCACTTTCAAAATATAAAGCAGAAAACCATAATAGCAGTTCTAATGCTGTTTTCAAATAGATCCGTGGTCTGTTACTGGGTAGTTAGATAAGAGGTAATTGGAGGGCTTGGCTTTTGAGGCCAGGTTGGTTTCCATGAGTCAGTTAGCAGTGACTGATCTGTTCTGTGGTAAAAGAGTCCACTCCAAGCCCCTCTCTTCTACTGACATTTTAGGCCACACAGAAACCAAGTGAGAGAATACAGATGTATCAGGAAATCTCAAAACTAATGTTCGTGTAAAACCTCAGACTATATGTCTTAGCGTTGCAAGGATGGGAGCGTGTATCTTCATGTGAATAGGACAAGGTGCGTCTATTTTAGCACATCCCACATGCTTCAAATGAATATAGATTTCTGAAATGAATGTAGGAATGTGTTTCTGACATTTACTCTGCAAATGTCTTAATTATTCCTATTCATTTATTAAGGATGATTTCAACATAGCATCCAGTGTTGTAGAGACCAGAAAACCCTCACTCATCAGGTTCTGCTAGCAGAGCAATAAATTAGAAAACCTCTCATCTCTGCTTAATATAAAGGATTTTTCCTGGGGTTTAAACAGCCTTACCTCCAGTTTTAAGTTGGATTAAACTTCTCCTACTTAATGATGTTCTTAGAACATCTGTGATATAAAAAAAAAAAAAAAAAAAGGACTCCTGGCTTGGAGTTCAAAGGACCTGGATTTGAATACTGGCTAAGCCACTTGCAGCTGTAGATGTTTTGGTAAGTCAGTTAACCACTTGGAGCTTTTATTTCCCCCTTTGTAAGGTAAGGACAGTCATGCCTCACAGGGCCACCATCACAATTAAATGAGATAATTTATACAAAAGTACCAAGTGTGTGATGCCTAGTCCAAAGGCAAGACATAAAGGGTTTTTGGATTTGATTATAACTTACACACCATGTTGAAGGACTGCTCATTTTGTTTCAAAAACTTCTTATGATTTCATATTGAGCATCCCTAAAATTGTGAAGCTAAGAGATTCTTTGAGAAAGATTTGTCTTTCTCCTCCTATGTTCAAGAAAAGTTGACAATCTTGATTGATCTGACAAATTCAAGGTATGTTATGAGTGAAAGTTCAAATAGTTACTCCCACACAAATGACAAATTACAGCAGAGGAAAAAAGCTCCCTTATACCTTCAAAAGTTTGTCAAGAGTTGTTCAGTCAATCATATATGAATAAAAATAGTATCAAAATAATGCTAGAATGAACCCTGAGTTAGAGTGAGACGTTATCACTGTGAAGTCATGGGTTGATGTTTTTTCTTAATACATGTACGTATAGTTGAGTACAAAAATAAATATGTGTGTGTGTGCGTGTGTGTGTAAACATGGATTAGCATTCATACATATATTTCCTAACTATGCTGACAGAGCCTAGATGCAATGACATCCCACTGGCAGTGAGCACATTTAGGTTTTAGCCTTGGTTTCTAAGTACCATTCCTCTGTAAAAGGAATCAGAGCTCCTTGGAAAAGTGGTTCATTCCAGGGCTACGGCAGGAAAATATAAGATGAGACTTAGAACATCTTCTTTTCTGCCAGAAGATAAGGAAATAGCTAAAGTTAAATGAAATTTTAAAAAGAGAGGGCCATGTTGAAAGGGTACAGGAGCCAACCTGAGTTAGCTCCTAGTGGCCAAAGCTGGAACTATTTGAGTATCAAAATAAATAACCATAATATTGACTTACAACCCAAAGAATAAAATAAATACTTATGATGACTATAATATGACAATATTATAAATAATAAACAAATGATTTAATGATAAATAAATAAGAAGGGAAGAAGGGACGACTCTTCCTTAAAGAAGAATTGTCATTAATAACTGTAGAAGGAATGAGGGAAGTGAAAATTCACCTTTAGAACACCACAGTAATTATTGTTGCAGTCAAGACCTACCAGTGAATGCCAAATTAGTGGGTGAAAGTTTAAGGAGAAACGGTAGGTATAGTCTCAGTATATCTTCTCCATAATATTTATTAATTACAAAGGGAGAAATAATACCTTTACAGTGGGGTAACCCAGCAGAGATTACCTTAATCAAGAGATCAAGGTTAACACCCCCCACCCCAGTAGTCAGACCTAATTATGTGCATCCCTGACCTGGTCCACTTGGAAGAGCACTTCACCTCTGTGATGTTCTTGCCCCAAAGTCATCATCTTAATCTACTCGTGAAAAATCATCAGGCAAACCTGGACTGGGAGACAGTCTGCAAATGCACTGTCCATGGTCAAGAAAGACAAGGGAAGACCGAGGAACTGTCTTACAACTTAGTGAAGACTTAGGAGTCATGATGACCAAGTGCATCATGGAATCCAGCACTGATGAAGGGGAACGTTAGTGAAATAAACTGGTGAAATCTTAGTGAAGTGTGTGGTTTAAAGTATTGAATCCATGTTATTTCTTAGTTTTTGATAATTTTGCTAATAGTTATGGAAAATGTTAACATTAGGGGGAAAAGTTGCATGAAGGGCATAGGGAATTCTCCTTACTTGATTGCTGCAACTCTTCTATAAATTCAAAATTAAAAGTTAAATAATATCAAAGTCAATCCGGCATAGCATGGCGTCAAGTTCCATGACAGAGAAACAGGAAGCAAAGTGCCTGAGGGGCATTTGAGGTATTAACTGGCAGCTCAGAGCTCAGAGAAGACATTAAACTAGAAGGATTGGTCCTTTCCAGCAAGGCCAGCATAGCCTGGGTCAAGCATAAGGAAAGGATGCTTTCCAAAAATCAGGGGTCCTTGATGATTCTCTGTTGTTGTGAGACTGCGTTCTATGTTTGCATGGTGATTGACACCTGTCCGCACTCACATGTTAAATGAAGGAAGGAAGGAACTTGGTTGGGATGATGAAACGTTAATAAATAGTGATGAGAGAGAAATCCTGCGTAGCTCTGCCATTAGCGCATTTCATCCCTCCTGCTCTTCCCTCATCTCACTATATGCTTTTAGGCAGAAAGCTGCAGGCTGTGAATGAAGCAAATTGTCCAGGTTCCGGTGAGGAAATAAAAAGGGCTTTTATTTTTAAGGGCCTTCCCATTGCTACTTCTTAAACCTGACAATTACTAACTTGCTCAAAAATAGCATCCTATCGCTGTGCTGGAGAAGGACGTGACGGTGGTGGGTAACAGGGAAGGCTCTGTATTCAGACTTGGTTTCTCTTCCACGTCCACGACTTAGTATAACCTCTAGCAAAGATACTTAACTCTCTACTCTCACTCTCCTAAAATAAGGATACCTCATGGGGTTATGAAGAGGAAATCATCTTAGGAGAGCTTGGGTCGGCTTCTGGCATTTTTCAAAAAGACAATGACAACATAATTCATTCAGCAAACCTGTGCTGAACAGCTGCTGTCTGCCGACAGCGTTCTCAGTGCTAGGAGTACAGACACGTATCATTTCCCACTTCTCTGCTCTCCAGGAGTTCATCTGACGGGAAAGACAAAACGAGACGGAGAATTGCTGTGCTTCTGTTGAGCAGCTTCCTCGGTCACTGCTGTTTAGTGAGCACCTGCCATGTCTCAGTAGCATGCCTAGAGCATGATGTACTGTCTACTTACAAATGTATGTACCTACATAGACTCACTTGTTGTGAGTATAAGGTACTCCTCATTATGAAGTGTGGACATTGTCCCCATTTTGCAAATGCTACCAAGGCTCTGAGAAATTAAGTCATTTGCCCATGCCCCTCCCCCCACCTCGGTGCATCATCCCTTCTCTTCTGAACCCTTAAGCTTCTCCACACTTTGTCCAAGTGGAAAACCCAGGATCTGCCTGACTCCAAAGCCTTCCTTCACCCAGGCATCAGCTGATGACAAGTACGGCGTGTAAGTGCTTTGACAGGGTTATGGAAGACGGCTGCATACGTGCTATTATCATAGTTTTAGGGAACCTGTTTGTCTTTCAGTGCCTCTCTTAATAATCCTACAGACTCAAGTTCCTGTTTTCTTCAGTTCCTTACAGGAAATAGAAGTAACTTCTGTCTAGCACCCCCTTCTTGTGAGTTAGCAGATGTGCACAGCCAAGATTGAGGCTGGGCTGGCACAGGCACCATGGCAGTTCCCTCGCTTTTGCTCTCCTCCGTGTGAAGGGACCAGTGAGAGAGCCCAGGGCAGCAAAGAGTCCAGACCGCCTTCCTGACAGTCCTCTGTACCGGTCACTCCTTCGCGTTCGTTCCGCCAGAGTCGGGGAAGGTTCAGAACGAAGGAGCCCTGTCATGGCTCTTGGAGATGTTAAAACATTACGATGCTGTTTGGAGAGCGTCCTCAACTTGCATGGGCTAAAACTCATCCTGTGATTACCGTTTAAAGTACAGCAATTATTGGGCCTATTTCAAGATCTTGTGCTTTTCATGTGAGTGAAATTAATGTTTTCCTCTTGAAAGGTTATTCGGACATCTAGCCCTTGGCTCCTTTAAGAGCATAGTTTTTCTAGGAAATTAGAAACACCTGTCAATATAGACACATGGGTTGTGGCGGGTTTAGTCACAGAGATGGATTCGAGAAGTGAAGACCTCTCTGACAGGCATTTTGGAAAGTGGAGTACGGGACCGAACTACAGTCACGTGGTGGAGGGAGGCGTTCTCATTGTCCTGGATGACAAGGACAGACCAGTGTTGTTCCGCCAGGTGCAGATGCCCCGCCCCTTCCCCCCGGTGCATCATGCTTTCTCTTCTGAACCCTTAAGCTTCTCCACACTTTGTCTACCCTTCCTGTGTATTTCCTCAGGACCTTTTTCTCTGTAAGGCAGTAACTGGTAGTGATGGCTTCACAGCAGAAGGAAGCTGACATTGCATATCTCCTGTGCTCCAGGCACTTTACATTCCTAACCTCATTTAATCTTCACAATATCTTATCTGGGTAGGTGTATTATCCCCACACTGACAGATAAGGAAAGTAAGGTTCAGGGAGGTGAAATAATTTAGATTACACAGAGGACTTGAGGCTAGAAAGCAGCAAAACTGGAAATCAGGTGTAGGTCCCCCCAGCTTCCTAGGTCATCCTCCCCCGTGAGGCTGTGGTATGGGGATCACAGCTGATGTCGCTGTCACTACTGCTGGCCACCACTTTTTACACCGGCAGCTCAGAGAATGCCTCTTCTCGGGTACAGAAGTGCACCATCGTCTCAAGGTGTGCAAAGAATGTGAGTTTATGTGAACTCGTGGGATCCCCACAGGAACCTGCTGACTACGGCTATTCCAGGGTTACAGGTGACCGAGGCTCACAAAAACTGAACCCAAGTCACACGGCCAGTCAGTCTGGCACTGGGGACTTGCTCCCGTCCCCTGGGGCCCCTCGCTCTGCCTGCAGCGCATACACTGGCCGGGAGCGGAGCCAGTTCCTGTCACCAAGGTGTGTCCTTCAGTCAGGAGTCTGTTCCAACCTGAGACAGTATGGCTCTAACTTAACAAAATAGCAGGAGTTTTGTTCCTTCACTAAGAACATGAGACCTTGTGACGGCTTAGCGAAAGGGCACAAGCTCGCGTTTACCCCAGAGCTCACCGCGTTTGTCTTCCGCCGCAACGCTCCCGCGGCCTGCGGGCGTCTGGGTGCAGTGTGTCCGGGGTGCGTGCAGTTTACCAGAGCTGTTAGACGCAGTATGACTAATGTCGTGAGGGGAAGGCCATTAGCTCTTTTGAAGTGTCACGCCGCCGCATTCCATAAATGAGTAAATAAGTGATAGCTGGTGCTGGGTGGCCTGTGGCTGGCCCACAAAGCCATCGCATGTTAATGAGCTGCTCAGATGAGTATCTGTCTAATTCAGGATGTGCGGGCAACGCTTAGAAGAGCTGTTACTTAGGAACCACTGTGCTCAGTTGCCTTAAAAGGGTATTTATCTTGCTGCTCCGGGGTAAGGGCTGTAAGAGCAGCCGGCCCTTTGATTGTGTTTAGGTGAGTATCTTGGACTTCGACTCATTTGACTTTTTTCTTTATAGATCATGTGAGCTAAAGAGCTCTTAATCATGGAAGAATGGAAAGTCTAAGATTATCAAATTCAAGTTGGTTGTCTACACCAATGGATTTTCTCTCAGCCTTAAAAATACATGATTTAAAGTCTTTCTCCAATCTCTCACTCATTCTCTTTGAGAAGAAAACTTGATTCATTTACTCATTCATTCAATACGTGTTTACCGCACACCTGATGTTTGCTATTCATTATGCTAAGTGCTAAGGAAACATCATGAGATACATGTCAACCCATTCTCACAGTCATGAGTAGTGACATTGTCCATGTAGCATATTATAAAGTTTGTTATGAGAAATTCAGTATAGTTTGAGAGCACAGATGAAAGTAACGTTTATTTCCATCCCAATAGATTTCGGTTTTGGAAATTTCTTTGAAAGCGGTGAACTGCTGGCGACATGGTGTGGCAGCCCCCCGTATGCGGCCCCAGAAGTCTTTGAAGGGCAGCAGTATGAAGGACCACAGCTGGATATTTGGGTATTTCTTTGCTTAGCTGTGTTAAGTGCATCTATAAAGATAATACTTGGTACCCTGGCCCATCTTGGAAGCTCTTGGTACCTAACACATAGGCAGAAGTTCATGCTTTCCCTGTCCACTGGACTGTAACTAGTCAGAGCATCCTGAATTTGATTCTAGGAATTTCTAGGGACAGATGTTAACATCTAACATCAGCAATAATTCAAAGTCAAGTAGCAATCAAAATGATTAAATTTAGACCGTCTGTTATTTGTTATAGGATACTTTATTGCAGCAGTCAGTGTTTTGGGTTTTTTGTTGTTTTTAATTCTGAGATAGTGGTAAATTCACACAGGAATTTTTCAGTCCATGTGTTTTTAAAGGCCCCAGGGGTATGTAGGAAAAGGAAGAGTGTTGACGTTGTCAGTGGAAAAGTGACTGTGTTGTGTTCCTCCCTAGAGCATGGGAGTTGTTCTCTACGTCCTTGTCTGTGGAGCCCTGCCTTTTGATGGACCAAGTCTTCCAATTTTGAGGCAGAGGGTTTTAGAAGGAAGATTCCGGATTCCATATTTCATGTCAGAAGGTAACAAGCTGTTTATCCTAAAATTGAGCTTTACACAGTTGGTTCTCCAGATCAGTGCCAAGAAAAAGGCTTCCCTTTGTCTAAGAGTTCAGGTGCCAAATAATGTGACTGCGTCACTTTAAAAGCCATAGAAATAAGCCACCCCTCCATGTAGGTGAGAGGAATTCCAGCCTTCCTACTTGTAACTGAAAACAGAGTTTCCTGGGTTAAGAACAGCAAGTCTTTCCTTTTACTGTCAGTCTGTAAATGTCCCAGGTTTGTTTTAGACTTAGAGAAGCACTTTGTCGATACAGACCCACAACCATTTCACAATATGTGATGGATTTTCCCCTATCTTTTGGTGGGAAGTTGCAAAATTTAGGTTTTTTTTTCAAAATTAAGTTTTTAATTAAATTTAAAACCAACTAGCAAATCTGTAATTGAGATCAAATCCCGTAGTCCCTGCCAGTCTTGCATTGAGTTGTTACGTGGGCAGCAGTAAACTCATTAGTTTAGGTTTTGGTTATCATCCTTAACTTATTTCTTCCTTGTAACAGAAGTAATGATATAGTAGTTAAGGGGATAGACTGAGAAGCCAGACCGCCTGGTTTTAATCCTGGGTCCCCCGCTTACTGGTGGTCTGGCCTTGGCAGGTTGCAGCCCCCCTCTGTGCTTCAGTTTCTTCAGTCTGTAAAATGGTAATAACAGCAGTTGCTAATGGAGGTGTTGTGGGATTAATTAAATTAATCTTAAAGCACTCAGCCTGTTGCCTGGCACATAGCAGATGATACAGGGTTAGCTTACGTGGAGGGGTGAACAGCACAGTCAGCTCGGGAAGGGCGCCCGTGCTGAGCTGCACCGTGCGGGTCACGCAGTGGCATCAGAAGTAGCTCCTGCTCCACGTACATTTTTCTCAGCTACGCTGACTTGGAGAAAAGCGACAGTCCACAGAAGAGCTCTTGCCTCGGAAGTGACTGAGGATCCGTTTATTATTTGCTTATTCAAAGAAGAAGGCTTGTTTTATTCTTGGAGGAAGCCTGAGTCTGTCTAGATATTTTCAGTTGAGAAATTCAGCTTCTGGGTTCATTTAGTATAAAACAGGCCAGAACCGCATCCTCGTCTTTTTCTTAAGTGTTCACTCGCGGTGATGTTGGTTGTAGTGTCCACCTTCACCATGTGAACCTGACAGTTACCAGTGGCCTTCAGGCAGTCATTTCTTCATTTGAGCTTCTGCTTTCCAGTGGGTGCTGTGCAGGTGCAGAGATTCCCACCACTGTGCCAAGCCACCTGAGTCAAGCACTTACCCCGAGGTGCAAGGTGACTTACGCGACTTTTGTAACATTGTGTTTTCCGTAGATTGTGAGCACCTTATTCGAAGGATGCTGGTCCTCGATCCATCCAAACGGCTAACCATAGCCCAGATCAAGGAGCATAAGTGGATGCTCGTAGAAGTTCCTGTGCAGAGACCTGTTCTCTATCCACAAGGGCAAGAAAACGAGCCGTCCATTGGGGAATTTAATGAGCAGGTCCTGCGACTTATGCACAGCCTTGGGATAGATCAACAGAAAACCATTGAGGTAAAGTGGGTAGAGGTTCAACTGAAGATTTTTTAGAACTCTGCTGTACTTGGTAACTCGAAATTTCATGCTTGCTCCTGTCATCTGGTCCTTTGGCATGGCCATCCCCAGCACCTAGGTGACTGATCAGTGTTCCCTGAAAAGCACATCACGCTCTATGTTTGTTTCTATTCAGTGTGTGAATTCCTCCCTTTTCCTCATCTGCCAGAAAATTCAAAAGGAAGGGTTTATGTAGGATTGAGAAAAGACAAAGGTAGAATCTTCACAAACACAGAGTAGAAGGTTTCTGCTAAGATGAAGAATAAGGGTTTTTTACAGGTAATGAACTAGCTTAAATGGAACATAAATTTGCAGATCTGGAGCAAGGCTGAGGACTGAGCAGGGAAGAAGGATGGGCATCAGATTGAGAAAAAACACTGGGATTTAGATTGTGAACTGAAGAAACTGAGAAGGCAAAACCAGGTGGATTCCTGATTTGGAAGTGTTATGGGTCATAGAGCTGAGAAGGTCATGAACCAGGGAAATTCCTTGTCAGCTTTATTTCTGTCCTTTAATAGTCAGCATATACATATTTTTAATAACTCCACAGCAATTAAAAAAACAAAAAACCCCAGTGCCTTTAAGGATGAAGCATAACAAGAAAGAATGCAAAACGCCCCCCAGTGAATATAAAGTGCCCCAAACTGTGCTGGCTTTTCCCTCGTGGGAGCCATGAGTGAAACCAGACTGCTCTCCTGCTTTGCTCATCATGTGCTCAGTGAGGTTTTTTTTTGTACTTGCCCGTGAAGTAGATCTCGAACAGCCGCTGGGGGGTTGGGGGTAGTTCCGTTGGTGTTTGCCGTGAGAGCTTTGCATCCGGGCTGTGCTGCCCGGCGCCCAGGCAGCCTGTCACGTGGAGTTAGAACCAGAGGAGCCGTGGTTGCTCTGCTCCGTTAGTATCCTGGGAGAGCTCGCCAGCCAGGGATGGGAGAAATTGGGAAGCAACTTTATTTTCAAGGTTTCAAAAGGGTGGGACTGCAAAAACAAGAGGAAAAAATTACCTAAGAACGGAGACACAGTGTCTCTCAACCTAGCGTCCAAATGTCATTCTCCAGCCCAAAGTAATCACCAGAAATTTCCCCAAAGACTTTAATCATTCACTTCAGAGTTTGCAATGGATTGGACTTGTGTTGAGGCAATGGAATTAGAGCCTCAGGGCTCAGGTTGCTACCTGACCCTACAGCATAGTTGCGACAATGAGATGGGGCCCCGTGACGGCACTGGGGCATTTTCTCTGAATGCAGACACACAAGTGGATCCTGTTAATGTGAAAGAGCCAGTTGCAGGAGGCTATAGCTCAAAGTGGTAGAGCGCATGCTTAGCATGCACGAGGTCCTGGGTTCAATCCCCAGTGTCACCTCTTTGAAAAGTAAAGAAATAAATAATCCTAATTACCTCCCTCCTTCTCTCCCCAACCAAAAAAAAAAAAAACTAAAAAAAAAAAAGAGCCAGTCAGGTCATTCAGAGGCATCGCCCTTTGTATAATTAATGAGGTTATCTGTATTCCATTCTCAATTCAGGGATAGGTTTCATTTTGACGCATACTCTGTTTTTAAGAATACGTGATATCTTGCCTACTTGTTTAGAAAGGTGTAAATCACTGGACTGGTTTTTTTATGGTCCTCTGCCTTCAGCACTTGTTTTCTTGTCCAGTCTCTGCAGAACAAGAGCTATAACCACTTTGCTGCCATTTATTACTTGTTGGTGGAGCGCCTGAAATCACACAGGAGCAGCTTCCCGGTGGAGCAGAGACTCGACGCCCGCCAGCGTCGGCCCAGCACCATCGCAGAACAGACAGTTGCCAAGGTAACGCCCCGACAGCCAGTAGTCTTATCCGTGCGTGTGCCTGTTCACATGTTGGACACGTTTTTCATCGTGTAGTATAAAGGGTTAGGATTTCATCCCCTACACCCTATTCTTCTGTAAAGTTTCTCTCCATCATTCAATAGATTATCGAATGTTTGGATCATCTTCCTCCTTTTAAGGATTAACTTTACTTCAGTTTTTTTCTTTAAGAGATTTCTCAATATTTTTCACCTACTTCACATCATTCACTTATGTTGAGAATTAATGTCACTAGCCTCTATGTTCAGTCTCACTTAATAAATTTTTATCGCAGATGTACTAGGTGGAGGCACTGTAGAGGAGAGGGTGTGGAAAACGATACATAAGTAACCATCATTCAAAATAGAGGAAGGTGAGTGCTACAGAAGCAAAGGGGAGCGAGAGAGACGTCTGAATGGGAGATGCTGTGTGGGAGAGGGGGCGCTTACGACAGCTCCACAGACGTGTAGGACTTCGTTAGGGAGAGGCGGGAGTCAGAGGCAGAGGAAGCAGTGGGGACAGAAGTCCTCAAGTGGGCAAGTGTAGGGCTTGTTCAAATCGATCCACTTAAATTGAAGCCCAGGGAAATGGAGGAGTTGGAGTGGAGGTTGAAGCCGTGTTGTGAAGGGCTTTGAATGCCAAGGGTAAAGAGTTTACTTACAATTCAGGAAGAAATGAGGAACTACTGAAGACTGTTAAGCAAAAAGAAGTGATAAATTATATCCACACTTTAAGCTAACCAGTCTGGTAACGTGGGGAAGGACAGATTGGTTAGGGGAGAGAAGAAATTTGTAGAGAGCAGTTAGGGGACCAATATAGTAGTCGAGATGAGAAATACTGAAACTTGAACCAAGACGGTGCAGGTGGAGGTAGGCAGGAAGGGGCGAGTGCCAGGACCCCTTCGGAGGCAGACTCTGGAGGAAGGGACTGCTGGTTACATGACTCCCCTGTTGAGCCCGAGGCTGAGGGAACTGGGGTGGCACTGATTCAGCTGCTTACGGGGAAGGGTGGATCTGGATCCCCCGGAGAAGCTCGGGCTGAAGGGGGTCAGGAAATCATCTACATAGAGGTTGAAAAGAGAAACAGTTCGCTCCTGTGATCTCTTAGGACTTCCGTCTATTTCTGTGACTACTGACTTTATTTAAAGTGCAAGTGAGAGCAGAAAAGTTTTGACTTTGTGTTTCTTCTCTGGCAGTTTTACAAAATGTATAGGATTATAACAGAAGTTTGCATTGGCTTGTACAGAATATGTGAAAAAAAAACCCAACGAAATGAAAATCTTCTTGATTTTAATAGGCAAATGGTATACTTTGTTATACATACTTTGGTATCTAAAATAATGTGAATATTGACACTAATGTATCAATCAAGTCAGATATTTGGGTTGAAGTATCTCTGAGCCCCTGGAATTTTTTTAAGTAGAATAGTATGCCTTTCAAGATGGAGAGGAGGGGGATAAAATGAGAATTCCTGAGCTGAGGGAGTAACAGGGAGAGGTGGAGTGCCCCTTCCCTCTAGAAAACACGGCCAGACAGAAGGACAGGGAGCAGGGAAGCCCCCAGCTGCACCGCTGTCCCCCCAAGTCTCTGTTCTTCTGAGACACACGTGGCACACGTGAGGGAAGGGGGCTACGTGATGACTGCTCCTGAGCACACGTAGAGTGTGGTTATTGTACACGATCGCCTGTCCTGTCTGAACTTGAAGCAAATTCCCTAGGGGATCTCAGGTTACATGTAATTTACATGTGATTTGGCTTGGGGGTTCTGATGTATGCATAGCTTCTTATGTTTGGTAACTTTTTTTTTTTTATGACCAAGCACCCCATGAGTTCTTTTCATTTTACGCCTTGACCCAAGTTGTCATAGAAAGCTACCTAGTGTGACTTCAGATGTGTCTAATTCAAGGAGAGATCTTCAGTGCTCATTCATAGACTTGCCTCAAGTGCCATCTGAATTCTAAGCAGTGGGCACTGGGTTTAAACAAGATCGCCCCTCCCTGTGAGAACATTCACGTTCTAGTGTTTAGTGTTGAACTTGTTTAAAAAAAAAATAGATTTCTCTGTTTTAGGAATGTAATGTGCTTCAAGTTTTAGTAGAGCCTTCTCCCTTGAATTCTTTGATGTTCTACTATCTTTTGAAAGAAGTGGCAAACTGCTTGTTACTTGACATGGGAATAAGGAATTGACAGAATCCCACACAGAGATCCCCGGAGCTGTGGAATCAGGCAGACCTTGGGCTCCACACCGAGCTGAGCGACCTCGGCAAGTCAGCGTCCCCAGGCTCCAGTGACCTTAAATACAAAATGGAAATAGCAGTGCCTGCTTCATAAGTTGGCTACAAAGATCAAATCAGTTAATTTATAGCAGCCGTTCGGTTCACTTATGTGCCAGGCACAGCTCCAGCCATCAGAGTTTCACAGGTACCAGGAAACAGCCCCTGCCCTTAGGAGTTTGTGGTATAGGGATAAACAACCCTTTACCACCACTTAGAAAGCAGTGAGATGTCCATCTTAGCAGAGTACTTATATTTGCCTTATAACAAGTGGGAAATATTATATCAAATTGGCTGTAGGTGACTATTAAGAGAAAATATGTCACACCTTTTTCTTGTGAATATGAACTGCAAGGTTTTTTTGTTGTTGGTTTTTTGTTTGTTTGTTTTGCTTTGTGCATGTGGATTTTTTTTTAATTGAACTATAGTCAGTTTACAATGTTGTATCAATTTCTGGGGTACAGCGTAATGTTTCAGTGATACATATACATACATGTATTCGTTTTCATATTCTTTTCATTATAGGTTACTACAAGATATTGAATATAGTTCCCTGGGCTACACAGTATAAACTTGTTGTTTATCTATTTTATACACAGTCCAGCTACTGGTTTTTAACAGTCCTTCCACGCCAGGTGTCCATCCGCTGTAAGCAGACAAGAGTGAAACACTCATCCCAGTTCTTCCTTAAGTGCTGGTTAGAGGTTGCCTTCCGCATCTGTAAGGAAGAGCCTTACGTTAGTCGACTAGGGCCGCTGTGACGGAGCGCCAAAGACAGGCGGCCTCAACAGCAAAGTCTGCTTTCTCACAGTTCTGGAGGCTGGAAGGCCAGGATCCAGCTGCCGTCAGGGTGAGGACTCTGCTCCTGGCTTGTAGGTGGCCACCTTCTTGCTGTGTCCTCGCACTGCCTTTCCTCTGCACACGCAGGGAGAGAGATCTTTGCGGTGTCAGCCTCTTCGTAGAGGGACACCAGTCCTACTGGATTAGGGCCCCACCCTTATGACCTCATATAACCTTAATTACCTCCTTTAAGGCCCTGTTTCCAAATACAGTCACACCAGGTATGAAGGCTTCAGCGTGGATGGGAGTGGGGGCAGGGGCCAAATTTTGTCCATAACAAGCATATTCCCACTGGAGCAATAGAGATCTTTCCCATCAGAGAGAACACTGCTTTCATTGTCATGGCTCTGTAAAGCATAAAGGCAGAAAAAGAGATTCAAGACAATAAACATGTGATCTAAAAAGTCATTACAGCTAGCAGGCATGATCACGGTTCACTGCCACTCTTAAAGAAACTGGTAATATCTGCTTGTCTGGGATATTAATCAACCATCTATTTATTATAATGCCGGATTCTTTAGTCAGCTGTTCAGTGCTGTTTAGGCTCTTTGACTATTTATACCCTAACTTGTGCCAAAAAAGATGTCGATCGCCCCTTCAGTGATTGCTGGAACCCTAAAACGCAGACCCCTCGATCCACCACTCTTTTTGCTGTGAAGTGGTCGTCACAATAAAATGTGTCCTTTCTCTGTCCTTACCAAGTTCACAATAAGTTGCAGACCAGGTTGGAATATGAATATGGAATATGGAATATGTGTTTAAGGAAAAGGCTTGGTCTGGCCCAAGCACGGTCCTGCCATTTAAAAAGCCACAGCTGATAAGAGAGTGAAAAGCAACACCACATTGTAGTGACCGAGTTGGTATCTCATGTCCAGTACAGCATCTTCAGGTAATAATGCTTTGTCCTAATAAGAAGGAACAGTCTAATAAATTTGGGAAACAGAAATCAAAGTTCAGCTTTATCCTCTGATTGAAAAGCCAATGATAAGCATAAGAAGAATATCAAATATACTTCATTAGGAAGTTTAAATGTTACATTGTGGCTGAAAAAAATCAATTTGAATGGCTAATGCTTGAAAGGGAAAAAAAATGTTTAATCTCAAAAGTGGCCCAGGATGTAGGCCTGAGGAATGATGATGTGAGAAAAGCTATTTCTGTGTCATGTTCAGAATAGCACATAATGTGTTTTTTTTCCACTTTCACCATCCACATGATAC
Source organism: Camelus dromedarius (assembly GCF_036321535.1). Classification (NCBI taxonomy): domain Eukaryota; kingdom Metazoa; phylum Chordata; class Mammalia; order Artiodactyla; family Camelidae; genus Camelus; species Camelus dromedarius. Next base: position 4,013,879 of record NC_087469.1, read on the forward strand.
CAACCCTTTGCTATTACTGTTTTATTCTTTATCTCATGCAGTGTATCTAATGCTGTTAATGTTGGAATATAAAGTGTATTCTGAGTATATTCAAAGTATAGTCAAATATAAAGTGTATTTCTGACCTATCCCCCCATTATTGAAAAGCATCAGCCTTAAATTTTAACTGGGAACCATTAGATACTGTCGGAGAACAAAATTGTGTATTCATTTTGCAGTCTAATTCCTGTGTTAAATTATTGTGATTTTAAGACTTTAGAAGGAAGGAGAAAGGAGGAATTCACATAACTGTGTGAAGGGCTCTACAATTTGCCTGACTTCACTGTGGAGTAGATTTTAATGTCTTTTTTTGGAGGTGAAGAATATAAAATTCAGAGAGGTTAAGTGACCTGAGTAAGTTCACACAGTACGTTGATGGAGCCAGGAATCAAACCGAGGTCTAGGGAAAGGAAAAGCTAGAATCATACCGTTCTGTTTCTTTTCATTTGAATTTAAAACTCACCATCTTATATCCCTTGAAGTGATGATGGCAGAAAAAAATAGGCCATTCCTCTGCCTTTTAGAAACTAGTATGATGATTGTTCCCTCAGATGTCTTGCAGTGTCTGCGATGTTCAAAAGGCATCTAATAAATTAGTCTGCTTGTTTTGAAAAGATGGAGAGGAAAGGATTATTCAACGGTTACATCTTCAAAATCGACCCTTGCCAGTTGTCGTAAAGGAAGGTTCTTTTAAATGACATTTAAAAAAAAAAAAAACTTGTAATACTTGTTTACTTAGAGTTTTGTAACAAAGGAGACACGAAGGATGGACTTTCTCTAGTAGGTTAACTTCAGGAACATGGCTTGCTCAGCAGTAGGGTGGCAATAGGCTGTGTTCAGTCTGTGCATCTCCTTCAAAGAAGGACATTCCTGTCCCCCCAAGTGACCACCGCTTCTCTCTCCTTCCTCTTCACACACACCACTGCCGAGAAAGACCCGCCATCTCACCTCCACCCCCCTCCCCCCAAAAATGCAGGTGGATAGCACGTATGGCGGTGTGCTTTGTGTTACAGTTAATGTTTCTCTCTCTCTGATTTAATTTTTGAGCTCCTAGAGAGGCAGGGACTTTTCCATTCTTTGTATCTTTCCAGAGTAATACATTTTAAGGATATAGACAATATTTGTTTGTTGAAAACAAAAGAGCAGCCGTAGATTGCTTACAACGACCAGCTTTCTTGTCATTTGCGTGAAAGTTACACATCTCATCGTGGAACAGGAACAGAATCCTGTACCACCCATCTCAGAATAATTGAGACTGCTTCAGGTGGATACCTGTGCTGTGTACCTATTTCATCACATCTTTCCTGGAGTATCCAGCAAATCCCTATTTATCCTTTCATTGCACCAGGAAGAATTATTTTCTTTTAAGAATTTTGTACCTTTATATAGAAAGTACTAATGTTCCCCAACTTTCTCTTCTTGCCATGTCTGCAGGCACAGACCGTGGGGCTCCCAATGACCGTGCACCCCCCGAACGTGCGGCTGATGCGATCTGCCCTCCTCCCACAGGCACCCAACGTGGACGCCTTCGCGTTTCCTGCGTCCGGCTGTCAGGCGGAAGCAGCGTTCATGGAGGAAGAGTGTGTCGACACCCCAAAGGTACAGCTGTGTTAAGAGGCTCCGAGCTTGCAGGTTGGCTGGAGACTTCAGCCTGGTCCAGAGACGCTGTACTTCGGCTTTGCTGAACTTTGTCATTTCGTCAGGTCGCTCAAGAGTGGTGTTTTTGTGCAGAAGATCTGAGAAAAGCATCCAGGGCTTACAGTCGGCTGTGTTCAGCGTGTCGTCATTACGAGTTTTATGTAACTTGTCAGACCTCATGTGTGCTTTTCAGCATCCTTCGTTCTCTTTCCTTAACCAGTTCCTTCTCTCAAGCTGCTCGGTGCCTCATAGGTTTTGGCTTTTTTAAAAAATCGGCTGTAATTCTGAAAACAAAGATACAACTATTGTGCTGAATTGGGCTTTGCCCCTGTGATTATGGCCTCTCTCCTGCTGCACGTGCTGCAGCTATAAAATGAGGGGCCATCTTTTTTTGATCAGCTAAACATCTTTTTTGGTCCTGTTTGAACATACTTACAGGAGAGCAGTCTATTCTGGTGTGTCGCATAAAGTTGGCTTTTAGTATGTGGAAGATGACGGCTTCTCTCATTTAGTGGATATTTGTGTAACTTCGAGTTTGTGTTTTATATACTTAGCATCAAGAGGTATTCAGAGGATCATATTAATGGGTAGGTCCTAGAGGGTTTTAAAATAGATTCTGTCCCTTACTAGCTGTTGTGCACTCGGGCAGAGGGACTTCACATCTTTGGACGTCCGCTTTCTCTTGTGTAAAATAAGAATACCAGCTCTATGAGGCTTGTGAGGACTGAGAGGCTGTGTGTGAGGTTCTGAGCAGATCGTAGACACTCAATAAATATCGGTTTCCTGTCTTTTTAGCCTCTTTGGGTAATAAAAAGATGACTCAGACGTTAATTCTGCCTCAGAGTTTGTAGTCTAGCAGAAGGGGCACGGTGCATAACTGGAGACAGCGTGCCAGGTCCTGAATAGATCGATAAATGTGATCGGTCCCTTAAAGAGATATAAACCACAGGGCTGCGCGATTAGAAGGGGCGGGGCAGTTGCTTTGAGCTTGTTTGATCAGGAATGTCTGGGTGATCTGCCAGAGCTGGGAATTGAGAGGTGGCTGGATGGCACCCAGGGGGTGATATCTCAGTGGATGGAAAGGCCTGGCCAACAGCGGACATCGGGAAAGCCCGGGTCCAGCTAAGTCAGAGCAGTAGGGCAGTGCGCCCAGGAAGAGGGCACGTGAAGGGGGATTGTACAGAATGAAGACAGTAGCTGAGCTCTGGTTGGCAGGTCGGGGGCTGCACTCTTTCTCTAGGCTGGGCTTTTCAACGTGGGAACGTGTTTCAGGATCATCGAGCCAGTTTTTCCAAATGGACTTCTCCAAGGTGGTAGGAAACAGTTGCAGATTTTTTTTTTAATTATAAAATATACATTTATTTTATTTTTTAATTTTTATTTTTTTCCAGTTTTATTATGTAGAATTATTACAGTTCGACTGCACATACACATTATATTGCATGAAGATTTTTTGATAAAGAAGCACTGTGATCCCTGTTGTGCCTCAGAAATGAGCCTGGAAGGGCACATGGCCTGCATTGGTGGAGAGGGGAGAGACTGAGGACAAGGACAGTAGAAGGTTAGAGCAAGGTGACGAGGACAGCAGAAGGCGGGGAGATGATGAGGGCCTGCCCTGGGACAGTGCTCATGAAACTGGAGAGGCGGGGCTGACGTAAAAGGGACTGAACAGAGAAAACTGATAGACCGTGAGGGTCCAGAGGAAAGAAGTCCAAACCGCTAACAGTGCTTTGAGCCAAGATGACGGGAGGGTGACACAGGCCACCTTCTGACCTCGGGAGCTCTGGAGGTAGGGCTGGTGCAGAAGTGCAGTGACGAGTTAGCTGGAGCGTAGTCAAGGCGGCCTGACGCTCAGCTGCGTAAGCAGGTGTTAAGCCAAGTGGCTGACCATGAGGAGCTCGTGTCCCTGCCCCTGAGGACGAGGCCACTCCCTGTGGACAGTGGTTCTTCTGTCCCTGGTTGCCCAGCATGTTCAGTAACATCACATACTGCTATTACATTCCCACCCAGAAATTTAGACACAAATTGGGGCAACATCATTCACTTATTTTTAAAATCTAATTCCCTTGAAAAAAAAATTAAATGCAGTCTGCTAAAAGCTTGGCTGTGAGGGCACCAGGCCCGAAACCCAGATTGGGCTCTGTCTGCCGTATTATATAGGGCAAGCTATTTTTAAAGCTTGTGATTGTTACCGTCACTAGGAAACAGACAGGAAATGAATGATTTTGTGAAAGATACAGACAGTAGTTAGATGGCCTATTTGCATTCGTAGGAAGAGCAGTGCCACGCTGGAACTGGCCACCCACACTGGCAGGGCCACCTTGGCACTTAGCCAGGCTCCAGACACCTGCTGGTCTTACTTGTGGACCGTTTCATGTATGTCAGCAATACCGTCCATCCCTCCCTCGCACCTCTTTCTCTGGGGCCCGTAATTAACACACACGCACGAAACTGTCAGACAGAGATACCGGCCCTTTGTTGTTCGTATCGCTTCGTATGCACTTACTCCGACGCCCGTTTGCTGTTTTCTAAAAGGTGCTGCGTGACTGCACGTGTTGCCCAGTCATTTCAGCTCTCAGCTGGTGGCAGGAATTGTGCCCCTCAGAATTTTCACCTCTCCCTCCCTCCCAAAAGTCTTCAACTTAAAACTGTCAGTAAAATCCCTTAGGGAGTCTGCACTGAAACATCGCTTTGGGATTGCTCCCAAAAATAGCACCTTTCTGAGACAGCGACCCAACTGTGAGCAGTAACCGAGCAGCACAGAGCCCGTATCTGGGCAGATGCAAGCCCTGTAGGGCCAGTCTTTCTCTTTTGAGAGTTTCTTTGGGAATAATGGACTTTACACACACACACACACCAGTCACTTTAACATTTATTAGAGATTATAATAAAAGGATTTTCCAAGTTACCATCTTCATAGCTGGATAGCCGAAGGGAACTGTGAGGCTAAACTATGAAAATGCAAGTGTAGACGTTGTGTTCCGTGTCTACTGGCATCTTTCATACCTTTTTTTCATTATAAAGGTAGTACACATAAGAGATGGTCTAAAAAGGACATTCATCGAAAACTGGTAATCGTGTTAACCGCTAAGACTTTGTAAAGGGGAGAAATAGAAATTGTACTTCTACTTCTGAATTTGAATTTTTTAATTTGTAATTGAAAAAGGTAAAACCAGTCAGAATCATACATGGAAAATTCAGAGAGGGATAAAGCAAAAAGTTAATGTATCCATAATCCCCCTACCCAAAGGTAAGCCATTGTGGCATGTCTCCTTAGAGTGGGTTCTAGATGGATGGATAGACAGATGGGTGGGTGGATGAAGACAGAGTGACTCAGGACGTACGTAGACTTGTTAAAACAAAATTGTATTGTATTAGATGTAATTTTGTACCTTGCTTTTATAAGATCATGAGCATTTTTCCCATACCATAAAAGCATGAGTTATAGTTAACAACTGCCTAGTATATTAGCTTAGATGTACCCTTATTTACCTACTTTCCTGTCTTTGGACATCAAGTACTTTAAATTTTTTTGCTTCCTCATATATGCTTCAGGTGAATATCCTTGTGTCTAGATTTTCCACTATACCTTCATTTCCTTAGGATAAATTTCTAGAGCTGGCATTACCCACTTCTTTGCTTCCTCATCTGGTGGTCTATTTTAATTTGCCTCAAGATAGTAAAAATGTTTTAAAAGAAACTGTTGTTTTATACTCATGCTTTTAAAATTTTTTATTGTTATAAAGCATTCTTTTTGGTCAAGAAGTAATGGTAATATATACATACAGTGTTTTAGTTAATCCTCCGAGATGACTTTACTCCCTTTTTATAAGTGAGGAGAAAAAAAAGAGCTTTATAGACGCTAAGCCACTTGCCTAATAAGTGGAGCTGAGGTTTGAGGCTCCTTAATACGTGCCAAACTCGCAGGCACTTAGGATACAAATTAAATACAGCACATTCCCAGCCTCCAGGCTCACTGGCTAGTCCTGTGTCAGTCTCTTTATTAGTCAGCTCAGGCCACCAAAGCGCCACAGGCTGGGTGGCTTAGACAACAGAAATTTATTTTCTTACCGTTTTTGGAGGCTAAAAGTCAGATAAGGTTGTGGTCAGTGTGATGTCTGGTGTGGACTGTCTTCCCGCTCTCATATCCTCCCATGGCCTCTCCTCTGCGCTCCTGTCTAAGGAGAGAGAGCTTTCTAGTGCTTCTTCCTATAAGGACACTAACCTAATGGTTCAGGGCCCCGCCCTTATGACCTGATTTCATTACATGTCCTTAGGGGCTCCATCTCCAAATACAGCCACGCTGGGGGTCAGGGCTTCAATATATGAATTTAAGGGGAGACACACTCAGTCCATAACAGCCTATCAGTCTCCTGTGCTTGAATCTTGTATTTTTGGAGAGCTCAAGGGTGCTGGCAGTTAGCGGTGGAGCTTCTGAGAGTTTGACTTCTCCATGTATACCACCTATTGAATACGAAGTCTCGTATCGGAAGTGAAGGGGTCGGCTGAGCTGTAAGGAACGGCAAAAATAGTGTGTTGGAAGATGTGCATTTCATCCACGTTGTATTTGGAAGCCCTCTAGTTTGCGGTTAGCCTAGATTATTTCCTAGAGCAGAAGGACTCATTTCTAGCAGCTTAGGTCACGAAGGTAGATCAGCCCAATATTTCAGCCACAAAATCCTAGAGCTGAATTTGTTACAAGTCCCTGGGTAAGTTGTCCGGCAAGGGTGGCATGACTATCACCTGTTTTAGGAAGTGAACTCAGAGCTGAAAGTGTTCGCACCTGTAAACTCTGGATGGGCCGCAGGGCCGCCTTCTGTCTGTACTGCTTTACTCTGAATGGGCCACCACAGCGTTTTCAGTCACCATCTGAGAAGCCAGATCATTGTCACCCACCTGTCTCAGGGTGAAGCCAAACTCAGCAAACTCTTTTAAACGTAAGATATAATTCTTCTTGTAGTCTAGATGAGGAGATACATTTATAAGCAGTTTAAGAAAAAAAATCACAAATTTAGGGGGACTGCAAGGTTTTTTGAGTACTCAGAAAAAAATGGTGACTTTACTAATGAAAAAAAGAACCTGGTTGTAAGGCTATACTGCAAGAAATAGCTGATAAAATTTTGACCGAGGCTATAAAACATAAAGATGCTTGGGAGATAATTTACCTGATTACAGTCTTTTCTCTGTTGCTTTATCCATTTCTAAATCATCCTTGGCTAGTCTTAGAAAATTACATTAGTAAACAGTTAAGGAACATAGAGGTATGAATGTTAAGATCCCAAACCATTCTTTCTTACGAGAAAACTTGTAAGTGTGGTCAAAAAGGGAACACGTATCTGGGGAAGGGTCAAGGGAGCCTAAGAGTTGCCAGCCAGATTTCAGAGTTTTTGTTTCCCAGTGCTATGGGGAAGATTGGTCCGGGTCTAGGAAAAAGCATTTGCCACTTCCTTTTAAATGACCACTTGTCACTTTAAAACCCTGTAGTGCGTTAGCCACCATGTCCGAGTAATAGCTTTGGCCGCAGGACAGTTTTTATGGAATAACCGTCCCCTCCCCCAAGCAAACAAAGATCTGAGTCACCCAAGTCTCCCTCTCCAAATAAAGGGCCTCGCAGCGCCTTCAGATCGGTTGCCATAAGAGGAAAGTTTCCTATGTCTGGCCCAGGGATGTCCCACGTCACCTCTCACATACGAGAGCTTCTCCTGCTTCCAAGGGAAACAATAGCTCCGCGCAGTGTATTCCAGGTGAACGTCCTGCTGGCAACTCCGCATCTTACCCTGGCTGCTCCTGAGCAGCCATTCATAGGAGAAAACTGGATTGATCTCCACGGGGGACTAGTTAAGGTAATGAGGTAAATAATTGCCTCCTCGTTGGGGCTTTTCCCAGCCAGAAGAACTCACAACCACAGCTCCCCTCTGGGTGCTGTTTCTGCCCGCCATGAGGTGGTTTGCTTGGCAACTTGCAGGATGGCCAAGCTCTCACTCAGGAGCTGTGCTGAGCTCGTCCCTGCGGGATGGACACTCTGTGCTGCTGGAGGAGAGAGAAGTCAGTCCACTAGTGCTCATTAACCCCTGCTGGAATTTGGGGCCTGCGAGTCATTTGTTATTCTTTAATGGAAGGCTTTGGCTGTTTGCTGTTTGATTTTTTTTTCCACTCCTTTTTGTGATATGTCTGCCTTTAAAGAATTCTTTTTTTTTTTCCCATTCCTCAGGCACATAGAACCAACTAAAGACTAAATCAAACAGGCAGGTACTTAAATTATGAACATAAACGTATGTCTAGAGCCTTCCAATAGGTTCTGTGGTTGAAAATTAGAAGAATGCTGGCGACTGCTCTTTTTTCTTAGCTATGAGCCATGCAGTTGTTTTTTGGGTTTTTTTTTTTATCTCATCTTCGCCCTCTTCATTTCCCTTATTGAAAAAAAAAAAAATAACTGGCAGGCCTGAAGCTAATAGACCCTATTCATCTGGAAACCACTAAAAAAATTGTTTATTGTAATAAAGATGACTCAGAGAAACCTGGGAGGCAGTGCCAGCTTGGGTCATAAAGGGCTTCTGTCTCTAAGCACTGCAGCTGACTTCCCTCAACTTCCCAGCTACAGGTTGTCATTAGTAACAAATGTGTACATCTTGAATATTACGCGTAATTTCCGACTTGCCACAGGTCTCGAATCTTTTTTCCTGTGTGGATGTTCCTGATGTCTCAGCAGAGCAGCCACTAACGGTCTCCTCCCGCCTCCCTCTCACGCTGGTGTTTAGGTGAATGGCTGTCTGCTGGACCCTGTGCCCCCTGTCCTGGCGAGGAAGGGGTGCCAGTCGTTGCCTGGCAACGTGATGGAGACCTCCATTGATGAGGGCGTGGAGACAGAAGGAGACGCCGAGGAAGACCCCAGTCAGGCCTTCGACGCCTTCCAGTCCACACGCAGTGGGCAGAGACGGCACACTCTGTCGGAAGTGACCAATCAGCTGGTGGTGATGCCTGGTTCAGGTACAGTAGGCAGTAAGCACGACGTTAAGTCTTCCCAGCGTCACCTCGTTCTCCAAGCTCCAAGAACTGGTAACAGTACCAACCGGTTCCCAGAATGTTGTCTGGGTCTTGTTCCCTCATGGACCACATTCAGCGGGCTGGAAGATCAGACCTGGTCAACAGCCACAAAGATTGAGATGGAATATCTCTGAGATGGCTCCTCTAACTCCCAGGACCCATCTGAGGGCTGTGACACTCATCGGCTCTCTGGCTCTTTTTGAGTGGCAGAGATCTTATGGGTACAGGTTCTGGAGTGTTTTCCCCACTAAATTTGAAGCTGATTAAATTGCCATATAAGAAGTTTCTGGAAAGATGTTTTGGCTGGAGATGAAGAACGTTGTGGCTGTGTTGTATGCTTTGTATCCTATGTTCCAAGAATATGCTATTTGTTGGTGGTGATAATGTGTTTTGTTTTGGTTTTTTTCTCTTAAAGGGAAAATTTTCTCTGTGGGTGACAACCCCTCCCTTGACAGTGTGGACTCTGAATATGACATGGGGTCTGTTCAGAGGGACCTGAATTTTCTGGAGGACAACCCTTCCCTCAAGGACATCATGTTAGCCAATCAGCCCTCACCCCGCATGACGTCTCCCTTCGTGAGCCTGAGACCTGCCAACCCAGCCATGCAGGCTCTGAGCTCCCAGAAACGAGAGGCTCACAATAGGTCTCCAGTGAGCTTCAGAGAGGGCCGCCGGGCGTCAGACACCTCCCTCACCCAAGGTGACTGCGGCTTTCTCTGCTGGCTCTCACAGCCCTTACGCTGCTAGGACTTGACAGGCTTTGCTGCCGTGTGAGTTCACACGCGTGGTCACTGAAAGGCCTTGTGTTTTATTTGAACATTGTTCTTTCTCTCAGGAATTGTAGCATTCAGACAGCATCTTCAGAATCTGGCTAGAACCAAAGGAATCCTAGAGTTGAACAAAGTGCAGTTGCTTTACGAGCAGATGGGATCCGAGGCCGACCCTACCTTGGCATCACCTGCTCCTCAGCTCCAAGCCCTTGCCAGCAGCTGCCCTCAGGTGGGTGCCCCGGGCCCTGGCCGCAGGGGCTCTGTGAGTACCTGGCAGGGCTTTGTCCTGAAGATGCATCATTTCACTCAGGACTTACTGCAGTCCTGGAGCAGACAGATGCTTTTGGAAAGCCCGCAGCCTGAAAGCTTTCCCTCTTGCAGCCCTCTGCCCCTGACGGGCCGGGTTAGGCCCGTCCACGCAGGCCCAGGTGATCCGCACCACGTGGAGGCCTAGACACTGGCCAGCTCTGCTCAGTTCACAGGACGGACTGAACGTGAACTCCCTCCCCCTCACGTGCGCACACACACACACACACACACAGAAATTAAGAATAAGAATCTTGACACAAAATGAGAAGCTTGTTGCTGCTATTTTTGATGTGATATCACATCATTAAATCTTATTAAATGAATTATTGATGCTAAAAATACAAAATATTGCTGTCTATCTAATAAATTTCATTTGAGTCCGTTTCCAGTGCATCACGGACTTTGATGCCACATGAAGGTAATAACGTTCTGGTGACAGCAAGGGCCTTTGCTCCAGTACTGACTAGGTAATGGTTTACTACAGGAGATGCATGTGTACACGTTCTGCAAAGTGGTTAACCCTCAGCCTACCTACTGGCTATGTGAAGAGCTCTTGAGTACTCTGTCTTAGCAGAGCTGGAGTTCCTCTTGGACGTTCGCCCATGTGCTTCAACTAAGAATTGAAACTTTCTCCCCTAACGGACAACTGAAAATGTGTTCACCCCTTCTCCTCAGGAGGAAGTTTCTCAGCAGCAGAAAAGCATCTCTGCGCTGCCCAGCAGCCCACACCCTCAGCTCTGCCAGCGGCCCGGCCTGGAGGCCCAGTTCCTGCAGCACCGACTCCAGGTGGGAGCGCCCCACCCCCCCATCCCCACCCCGCCTCGCTTTGTGGCACCAGCTCACTGTGCTCATCCACGGTCTGCCTTTCTGCACAGTAGCAGCCTGTTGGGCTTGGTATTTTTTTAGGGTAGCTGCTTAATTCTTAATTCCTGATAGGCATCTAGGTCTGGAAACATGTTCAGACTTATCCTCATGCTCTGTGCTGGCAGCAGAAAAAGGTTTGTCCTCAGAGCCCAGGAAAGGGTACTGCCACTGAGCGGTAGGAAAGGGAACAATGGCTTCTTTGCTTCTGACGGTGTACATCTTGGTGAATAATAAATAAAATGAAAATTTCAGTCAGGAAGCATGTACTATCAACTCTCGCTCGGTGCCTGAAAATCCTTAACAACGAATACAACACAGATCCCATAAAGAATGGACTGTTTGTTCATTCAACAAGTGCTGTGGCCTCTGCTATAAATTTAATTCCACTTCCTCATTGTTTTCAGTCTCCATGAACCTCCCAGTCCTAGAAGACTTTTAGAAATGGAGAACTGACCTAGGTTAGACCCGAGAGAGCCCAGGCCTGCTGACTCGATACTGTTGGGCCAAAGGCTTTGCCAGAGTCTCAGTGAGCACGTGGCATTCGCTTCACTCTGTGGCTCACGTGGCTTCGAACTCCAGGCAGAAGTTCGGTCTAATGACTGCGTCCTGGATGACACACGTCATGCTTGTATTTCTTCTGCTCTTCCAGAAGCCCAGCCTTCTGTCAAAAGCCCAGAACACCTGCCAGCTTTATTGTAAAGAACCACCACGGAGCCTTGAACAGCAGCTGCAAGAACACAGGTGAGAGATGGTCTTGAGCCACAGAAGTCACTCTCTTTGTGGGAACTTAAGCCGGGTAGGTTGTCCTTTTCCCTACAATTTGCCTCTACCAGGAACATAGGTTTCAGTACGCTGGTGTGCATGTTCCACTGTCCGTGGAGTACGGGCCTGTCAGGGGACAGCAGCCCTAAATGTGCTTTGTTCTCCTTTTCTTCCAGTGTTTCCCCTTTGGGTTATGAATAGACCTAAGCTTTCAGAATCCCCGACCTAATGCGGTTTAAGTGGGTTATACTGGAGAGAAGGCGTCCATCCTCCCCTGCAGTAACTCGTGCCCTCAGGCCTCACTAGTAGAAGCATCTTGGCCAAGATAGAATTACCCTAATCCATCAACCTGCAGACACTCACAGAGGCCAAGGTGTCACCCCCGCTTCGAAACACTCCGGACGGGAAATCAGCCTCTCGCTCCGTAGGGAGGAGAAACGCAAGAGTCTTAGAGAAAAAGAACTCCTGTCCACTGGGGCACTGAGGGATCAGCCAGAACCGGGGGACAAAAAGTAAGATTGTGTTTAAGAAACCAAACACAGTTGGCTCCTACCCCTGTTTGTTTGTTTTTTTTCTTCCCTCCTGCCGTGGGAAGCGGAGAAGTGGGGGGACTGACGCTAATGACTGGTACTGGATTTACGTTAAAATTGGCATCACTGAAGAAGATTTAAAATTCTTTCTTTTGGTGTTGCCGACTTAGACTCCAGCAGAAGCGGCTCCTCCTGCAGAAACAGTCTCAGCTGCAGGCATACTTTAATCAGATGCAGATAGCAGAGAGCTCGTACCCACAGCCCGGCCAGCAGCGGCCCCTCCCCGGCCAGGAGCCGCCCCCGCCGGCCCACCCGCCCGCGCCGTTCAGCCGGACGCAGCCCCTGAGCCCCGTGCTGGAGCCCGCTGCCGGAGGGATGCAGTACAGCCCCTTCCTCGGTCAGTACCGGGAGATGCGGCTGCAGCCCCTGCCGTCCCCGCCGGGTCCCCGGGCCGCCCCTCCGCTGCCGCCCCCGCCGCCCCCGCCCCCGCCCCCGCCGCCGCCGCCGCCGCCCCCGCAGTCGGGAGCCGCCCCCGCGCCCCTGCGGTTCTCCTATCAGACTTGTGAGCTGCCGGGCGCCGCCTCCCCGGAGTCGGACTACCCCACGCCCTGCTCGTACCCCATGGATGGAGACCCGCAGAGCGGCCGCCTGGCAGCGCCAGACTGCCCCCAGAGCTCAGGACTGCAGGAAGCCCCCTCCAGCTACGATCCTCTAGCCCTCCCGGAGTTCCCCGGACTCTTCGATTGTGAAATGCTGGAGGCCGTGGACCCACAGCACAGCGGCTACGTCCTGGTAAATTAATCTCGGCGCAGGAAGTGAAGCGGGTCAAGTGAAGACAGCGTGTGTTATTTCTATTTTTATTCCAGCCTTTTCAATGTAAAGCTTATTTTCCTGCCCTCTCCCTAATGGGGTAAAAATCAAGTCGCCCAGCTGGAATTGGAGGGCCCAGCCGGGTGGATGTGGCTCCCCCCGGCTTTGTCCCACCACGGTTTCCGTGGCCAGTGCTGGAACAGTTGAAGGCTGAAGCTCGTGCCCTTAGGTCAGGTGGAGCAGGCGCTCGTCAGAGGCACCAGCAAATGTTTCTATAAGAAGACATCCAGCCCTAGGTTTTATGCAAAACTCCACCAATTTATTATCGAGGGAAATCTTGGTGAAAGCAGGAAAAAGAAAGTGTGCCATTACATATAGGCAAAAAAAAAAAAAAAAAGGCAATATAATATTTTTCACTGAAGCCAAGAACAGCATGTTGCTTAAAGGCAAATCAAGAATACATATTAAAGTTGATGCACAGGAAATAAAGGAAAGTTGTACTTTGCCACTGAGTCATAAGTTCTAAGCTGCTGATGCAAGTTGTCCCCAAGACCATTGCAAAGGGGTAGAGCGTGAGCCTTGTTTCCGGGGCCACTAAAGAACAGCTGGTACTGACCCCTGAGACTGGCGGTCGCCTCCATCTGAGAACAGGTGACACACCTCTTCAGCAGGTGCCCTGGGTTACAGTGTGTCCTCAGGGCTCCAGAGATGTCACCTGTGGAACCAAGGGCAGGAGACTGGAGAAACCATCAGGAGCGCAGCCCTGGACCAGGGAAGACGGGCTTTTCCTGCGATCTTCTGTGGAGACTTCTAGTTTGGGGCAGTTGGTCTTTAGAGGACCTGGCGTCTCTTTTAAAATGTAATAACTACTTGGACTTTACACTAGATGTGGCTAGTCGTTTATCGAGCTTTGTATATTTGAACAGTTTCATATAGGGCTTAGGAATTTTAAGGACAAGAGAAATGAACTTCTATCACCCATGTGAAGTGGTTAGTGCTGTGCCTTCTCCCCCCAGATCATGCTTTAATTATTTCTTTTCTGTAGAAACCAAGTTTCCCACTTATGTCAATGCTAAATCCAAAGTCACTTCAGAGTTTGTTTTCCACCATGTGGGAATCACATCCTTAATTTCCTTAGGTTTTGACTTGTAATGAAATGTTCAAGTATTAACAGCAATATTCAAAAGACCACAGATGTGTTAACCATTTAAAGCAGGTCATCTGCCAAGCACGTGATATGACCAGTAAAACTGAGACCCTTACAGCTCAGTCGTCAGAGTAAGTGAAAAATAGATGCTACCGCTAGTGAACTGTCGGCCTAGAGGCAATGAGTATTCTGTCATTCGGACAGTAACATCCAAGTGTTACAAATTCAGTATTATTTACAAAGAGGACCGTTTCTGTCCTTTAGAATGGCGTGTCCTATCAGCAGATGAATGCATTAAGCACAAGGCATCTTCCTTAAAGCACAAAGAAGAGAGATACTACACTGATGCTGCATCTAGAACACCTTTAAGTTGCCTTTCCTCTTTGTAGTACGTGTCCAGGCAGGTGAGGAGAAGCGTGGAAGGTCTGAGGAGCTCTGTTCTGGCCCCTCTTGGCGCCAGGACGCTCCGCAGAGGCACTGCGCTTGGGGTCGGGCTCTGGGTGTGAGCGACAGTGGTGCGGAGGACGAGTGTTTTGTGACTTGACAACATGCAGTGAAAAATCCAGGAAGGAAGTAGGTTCCTTCTGCGGATTGTTTAATCCTCCTCGTGCTTAAGATTGATGATTCCGTGAAATAGACATCATTTCATTTAAGAGATCCTCTCATTAAGACCTCTAACCTTAGAGCTATAAAGCAGGGCTTGATTTGTTTAAACTGAAGGATGTTTTCCCAAAATAGTCTACAGAAGCGCTATAATATTTATGAAATTAAAATGCCTTCCAGATCGAAAACGGGGGCCACTCATTTCAGAGTCGCAAGAGTGGCATTTACAGATGGGCAGACACACCTGCCCCATGAGACAAGGCCATGAGCCGCTTAGCCCAGGACACCTGGGAGCTGCGGCAGGTCAGCTGGGCTGACAGACAAGAGGCAGCGGAGAGGCTGTTGGGAGGCTGAAGGCCCCAGAGGTAGACACCGGGGAGCGCGCGGCGGTGGCCAGGCCTGTCGGGAACTGACCGGCAGCAGGGCGGAAGCCCCCGGGGAGAGCATGGCCCGTCCTGCTGGACTGTGTTGTAAGTACCTGTTTGCTTTTCTCATTTGTTTCAAGCAGAAATCAATAAATTCCATAACAATCTGTATTTGCTGAAAGCTAGGCTGGTGAGAGGAGACTGCTTCTGTCGGTCAGTGAGGCGTTTCGCCAGCCCTGCCTGATCAGCCCTGTTGCTCTGTCCCCTCACTGGTGACCTGTGCGTGTCTCCTCTCTTCACAAATACTAAAGTAACACTAAGAACGCTTAGTACTCTTCTTTTTCTAAGAGGTACTTTGAGGTCATGACTTTCTTTCCAGTCTGTTTCACATTAGCAGCGTGAACACTACTGTATAATAACCATTAGCTTTATTGTCTTGTAAACCAGGCTCCTCTGAAGAGACTTCAGTGAGATGAACGAGAGGTAAAAATTTCATTCAGCAAAAAGTGCAATATGTGTGGTACTTTATTTTTTGTTTGTGCTTTTTTTTTTTTTTAATCCAGGGATATTAATCTCTGCTTTGGGAAAAATGCACTAGTCCTACAATTTCCAGGTGGGCAAGTGTCTCTCTAGGATTTACACACAGCTGATATGCTGGTCCCTGTAAGGCAAATAGAGCCCGTTAGCTCAGCAGAGAGGGTGGATGTTCCATCTGAAAACTCCTGGGGAGCTGCACTGAACACCCCCTGACGCCCTGCCACCATCTCTGTTCCCCCCAGGCCGGCACTGCCCTCTTGCTGCCTTGGGAACAGACGGGGCGGTAGAAGGTTCTCCACACCAGCCACCCTCCAGTCTCCACTGATGGGAAACTTCTGGGGCCCCCAAAGGAGGGCTAGGGGATGGGACTAAAGGACTCCTTTTCTGCACCAACTTTGCCTCCAAGGAAAGAGAAAATCAGAGTCCCTTTCTTCCCCAGAAATAAAGAACTTCCGCACGTGTGAGCTGTGTCCTGACTCAGTTAAGTAGGACTGACAGGAGCAACCTGGGGTCCAGGCTGAAGGCAGTCCTCGGCTCAGAGCAGTGGGGAGCCCTGTGCCCTGCCGGGGAGTGAGGAGACCACCTTGTGGGAATGTCACCCTCCAAGCCGACTCAAGGCTCCTGCAGAAGGGACTCATGGTGGCACTGGCCTCTCCCTCTCTGTCCCCACACTGTCATTAGGACCCGAAAGGGAGGATTCTCAGAGCAAAGAATTCTACCTAATTGTTAGAGTCGGGAAGAGGGTGTATTCTCAGCTGGAGAGTGACGGGTGGCCAGCCAGGAGCTGAAGGCAGGTGGAAAGCAGAGGCCTCCACTCTAGTGGGCCGGGGGTCCAGGGGTATGGCAGTCAGAGCAGCCCGTCAGGGGTGGGCAGTTCACACGTGGACGTGATGAAATGCGCAGTTTCCTTTGCAGGGTCCTCCCATCTCCAGGCAAGCCCCAGGTACTTAAATACTGGGTTCTGTGTTGAGGTCAGAATTTCCAGCTCTAGACTACATGTAAAGACCTGTGAGCAGCTTCACCTAAGCTCCCTGTTGGCTTAAGGAAAATCACACTCTGGATAATCTTTCACATTCCTCCTCTTTGGAGACAATACGTAGGGTCACTGGACAGCACGGGGCCCAGGGAACAGCTGCGGAGTCCCCGCGCCGGGGCTGACCTTGGCTGCATCCCTACCCCTAACTGGGCTGCCTCTACCGCCGCCTCGGAAGCCACCCGAGCTGCTCTGTCCCTCTGTACTGAGACATCAGAGGTGAAAACTGGGGGACGGGTAGTAAGTTGGAGTCATGGAGAGGCAGGGGTCTTTGATCACTTTGTTGCTTCAGGAAATGTTTACAGAACTCATCCTGAGTGATGTGTGACAGACGAGAGTAACACCACCTGCCTCTCTAAACTTGACAAATCCAATTCTAACAAATTGATGGATCCCTTCTGACCAGTTCAGCAGTATGGTCCTCCCTGGCCTGTATCCCTGGCCTCACACGGCCCCTCACATCTTTGTTTTACTGTTATTCCCCAGTAACCGTTGTCCTGGCTGACTCCAGGAGACTCACAGCCGCCCCAGTTAGACCATCTTATGTCCACATCTCATCTGCGCAATTTTCAACACACTTGGCAGAACTGGGCACCTGCTGGTGCGTAGATGGAGAAACATACAGCAGCGCTGCCCACAGCCAGTGGTAGGTTTGGTGGTTCCTGCCCAGATAATCAGCTTGTCTGTCCAAAAGGAGCAGTAGCTTCTCTTTGCGCATTAATTTACCAAGAACTTTCACAAGTAATCTCTTCTAATCCTCCCAACAATACTATGAAATCAGCTGAGCAGAGAGTCCTCATTTTCCACAGCTGAGGAAACCCAAGCTCTGGGAAGGTTACGTGACCTCTCTAAGCACACAGGGCTCACGCGTGGCCGAGCCAGACAAGCTCTGGGGTTTCCTGGCTTCTCACTCCACTCTCCTCCCTCCTCGGTAGCAGTTGACCCTTTTCATGAGCAAACAGCTGTATAAACAAAGCCCCCATCTTGGCCAAGCACTGACTGGATGTGACACTGTCCTCGAAACCTTATTCCCGCTTGACAGTTGCCCGGCTTTGGGGGAAGAGGTGCCCTCCAGGTGACAACTGTAGTTGTCCAGGTGGCCCCGCATGAACAAGGCTAAGGGAGAGACAGACCCCACAGATCTTTCCAGTGTCCAATGTACCACAGAAGCTTAGGTTCACATCAAAGATGTGTAGTTTCTCCAAGTTACACAATATCGTAATTTCCCACAGAAGTCTATGATGGCGGGACACACCATTCCTTAACTGCCAATGGCTTTGGCCGCCACTGCAGGCCAGCGACTCAACCTCAAGAAAGGGGGCTGCGCAGAGAATTATCAGGAACTCAGCCCAGTCCTGAGGGGGGGTCATGAAGTTTCTTTACCATTAAGGCCCATCAAGCAGAAGTGTTACCAGACACTCATAGGGTTAAGAAAATAACATCCTTTGATCGAATACTTTTGTCTTTTCAGAGGCAAAGTGGGTGGATAGGGAGGAGCTTTAAAAATAGAAGTACAAAATAACACCCTGGAAAAAAACGTGACCCCAGATTGGGAGAATGTTACATTAGCAAATGCAGATAACTGGGACTTGCCACTGGCTGTGTGATGCCTATCTGTTCACGATTTGCTCAGTCAAGGAAATTCATGTGGTGATGCCTTCCCACTACTGATGGTGAAAGAAACCTGCCTCCACCGAAATCTCTGAAGGGAAAAGAACCAGAAAAGGAGGTTTGCTTCTCTTCGGGGACTGCAGTTTAGGAAATAAAAGTGATACAGAGATATTTGCACTTTGTAGAAAGGGCAAGATTATTTGCTTATTTCTGAAGGGAGGAGGGTGGTCTCTGCTGGATATCTGGTTTGTGAAAGAGTTACTTTCGATAAAGTTAATCTAATTGTAGTTATTTTTCCTGTGTGCTTTTTTTTTCAGTTACCAAGAAAAAATGGTGAGTTCAATAGCTTTGGTATTTTGAGTGCAAATCATAATAGCTCCAATGTGAAAAAATCAAAATGTAACCTGTCACTCAATGTTAGAAAATTGCCTAAAATGCAGTTTAATAAATGATCTTTGTATCAAACGGTAATTTAAATGGGGTAATTTTCTGCAAGGAAAATGTACTGTTTTTACGTTTCCAACCCTCTTGAACTAAAATAAAAACAACTTGTTTTCTAAGAGCCTGGGTGATGTGAATGTCAGGCGGAGGATGGGGCCTCTCCCTCGTCGGGCCTCGGGTGGAATTTTGAAACTATGGAAGGTGGCTGTGTTCCCTGAGCTCTGGGGCTCATTTCAGGCTCCAGAAAAGGACAGTGGATAATATGTTCTCATTGACGTCAGCAGGGTAAATAATACCTTGCTCTGAAATCGCCCGAGCACACAGGAGCTGCAGATCGCTGACGGAAGCAGCGCTGACCGCAGCTTGCACACGGGCAGGGCCCGGGCTGCGAGCACGTGGCCGGGCTCCCCCGGGTTACAGGGGGAGTCGGGCAAGGAAGGGCCTCCGCAGCAGGAGGAGGAGGGCAGGCGGGCACCTGGGGCTCCCTGACGACAGCTGCAGGGCAAGGGGTGTGAATGGGGGCGGCCATAAGGACACTGGCACTTACTCACGATGGCACATCCTCTCTGGGACCTGCAAAAGGCTTCAACGCCGCGCATGCGCACAGTCTAGCCCCACCCAGGGAAAGGCACCCGCCCAGTGCCTTCAGGTGCCGGAGAAGCCGTTTCCTGAGGTATTTGTGGTCACGCTCATACCTTCACGACTTGTTTTAGTGCCAGACCCTGAGTGAAAGGGCAGCATTAAATCCTACTTTCTGGCAGCAAGTTGAACAAAGATTTGGTTTCACTCAAACCATTCCAGTTGAGCCCATGCTGTATGAGTTCCCAAACTGGGACCATCTGCTGGCTGCGGGCGGCGGTGGAAGGCCTGGAAGGCACAGCCAAGGGCAAGAAGAAAGCAGAGCCTTCCCCGTCGACTTGTCCTGCTGCCCCAGCACCAGTTACAGGCGCTCAGTCCTGACTGCTACTATCTCTGCTCGGCTACCCGAGAATTCAGTAATGCTGTTTCAATTGCTGTTTTTTTTTTGTTGTTGTTGTTTTTTAAGGAAGGCCCTCAATTTCACTAACGATGTTTTGCAAACTTTCCCCTTTCCCACCAAATTTCTCCATCATTTTTATATTGTATTGCCAAGAACAACCCCAGTGTCCAGGGCACAGGCAAAAATAACAGACCTGCCAGCTGAGACTGGCCAGAACTTTAGCAGCCAGTCAGTCAAGCCCTTGACCTTCACGTTCTCCAGAACATGCTTCAGTTTGGTGCCCTTCGTGAGCCATAGGCCTGGCACAGGGTGGAGGAGCAGAATGGGGCAAGGGCGACCTGAGCTCCAGCCCTGGGGCCTCCACCGGCGGCTCTGGGAACTAGAATTGCCAACAGCACCCACACTTCCAAAGCATGCCGCGTCTGTAGTGGCTCTCACCGGGGCCCACCTCCATCACCACAAGTCAGGGCCCTGCCCGAGGCTCTGTTCTCAGCCATCTGCATCTTTCTACCCAACTAGTTCTTAAATTGGGGTTGCACAGATCCCTCTGACATGCTGATAAAAGCTTTGGATCCTCTTCCAGGGAAACACGTACAGAGACATACAACTTTATATGGGTAATTTCAAGGGGAGGGGTTAGTTCCCGGCACCCCCTAAGGCCCATTTAGGGGGCTAGAGGGGCTTCTAACCCCTGATTTAGAGCATTAGGTTCTCCATCTGCAACCCCTTATGTTCTCCAGTCACAGTTCTTGTAGGGCTCTCCCGGCTGAGTGTTCCCATCCCTCCCTGGGTGCATCCAGGTAAGGAGAGAGCCCTCTGCTCCACCCACAGGCCCAGAGCACCGTGGGAGGAAGTTCTGGGCTGTGAGCACTAAACCCTGGGTGCCCCACAGTGACAAAGTAAATGTCACCTGCACAGGCTACAGCTGCTCTGCCCTTCTCATTTGGGTCCCAGCCAATGATGTCACTTCAAAGAAATGACAAGGCTGAGCAGCCCTGCTGGGACAGAACACTACGCATGGCTCATCCTTTGCAGTGTCCCTTGGGAGACAGATGTTGGTCTTGACTGAAGTGAAGGAGCTGGACCCTCATCTCAGACACCAGCTGTCATTGGCATACTTGGTCCCACCCAGGCATGAAGCCGTGGCTACAATCACTGAGGCCAAACCTGAAAGCCAGGTCAGGCAGTCGGGAGCTTGCTGTGTGCCTCCAGCCATTCAACTAAGGAGCCTTGCTGCTACAGATGTCCTGACCCACCAATGCAGCTGAATTCCTCTGGACTGATAGCTGCAAATACCCCGAGGGAGCGTGGATACCTCCCTTTGTATACATTTCTAGGGGATCTTCCTAGGCACACTGACTGAGAGCTGGTCTGAAGCCCTGGCGAAGCAGGTGCAGGGCTGAGCCACAAAGCAAGGAGCCCAGATGCAGGCAGGGAGACACTGCACCAGGGGCAGCAGACACCCCCTTCAGCTGAGCCCCTAAGAGCCGGCTGTGCAGACAGCTCAGAATGTCTGGGCCCTGAAGAAAGAGGCACTGGGGATCTGGCCTCTCAAAGGGAAAACTGAGTGGCTCTGCCCATCGGGCAGGTCTGAGAGCTTCTGACTTAGTCTCCTCACTCCCCAGAGGAAGGAATAATGGGCCTGAGATGCCAAAAGGGGCCTGAGAACCCTGACTCATAAATCCATTGACCAGGCCAGGACCACCCGCACAGTTAGGGAGTGGGACGCGACCTGAGGCAAATCCCCCAAGGCCTTTCCTCGAAGCAGACAGGGACTCTTCCGTCTGGGCCCACTGGAACTGCCCTCTGGTCACTAAAGAAGCCTAAATGTTTAGCAAGATTCCTGTGCCAGCAAAGAGAGGGCCAAAGGGCAAGCAGGCAGTTAGAGGAGGCCCCAGAGACAAAAGGGCTGGGCAAGGAGGGCTTGGCCAGAAGCAAGTCTGGAGCCCTGCTCCCCACGCCGACTCCCCCGGGAGCAGCCACCCCGGCCAGAAAGGTCCTCCGGGCAGGGTGGAGCCAACCCTTCTCTGCCAGGGACAGCCCGGAGGCAGCAGGGAACCTCTGGCCGAGTCCTCGGCCCCTGGCACTACTCCCAGCCCTGCCACCACCCTGGGCAAATCACTGCAAAGGCTCATTATCCCCAGTGGTAACTTGTTAGACTAGCTGACTTAACTAAGGCTTCACTGTGAGCCTTTTACAAATGCAGCCTGGCCTAGCCCTGCCCTCTTACAAGAGAGTGCCCAGGAGACTCCCCAGCAACCTTTGGCGCCTATGAAATCTCTTCACAGATTTCATGGGGGATGCCCTATTCTGAGCACCTGCTTCAGGTTCAGAACCAAGAATTTTGCCAGGGATTTCTTCATTTTCAGTGATGAGATCTGGGCAGCACCAGCCATGGGTGCCACAGATAAGAGAACAATCATGAGAATCCACGTCCCACCTAGGGGACCTTTTTCATCCATACGTCCCACCTAGATCTTTTTCATCCATCTCCAACTTTTAGGCCAAGCTCCAGGGTGAAGGGCTGGAGGGCCAGGAGTCTTCCTCTGCAGAGACAGCTGCTCCGTCCCCATGGTGGGGACGGTGCCCGGAGGCAGAGCCTGAGGATGCTACTCCACCTGGCTGGGAGCGGTCTGCTGCTGACCTCCCCTCAGCCGGACTGGACTCGGGCCTTCTCCAGTCTTTCTGGGTCCCAGAGAGCTAATCCTTCAGCCCTGAGGTCGGCCCTTAAGGAGCTCTTACCCTTCAGCATCCACAGCCAAGCTCCTTCAATGTGTCCTGGAGACCCTCAGCCCCACTAGCCTGCTCTCACAGGGACAAAGATAAGACAAGCAGCCCCTCCTCCCCCAGAACCCTGGCTCCCGGGGGAGCCGAGGTTTCTGAGCCGAGATCGGCCCCAGCTCAGGCTAGACGGAACTGCCTGGATCACCAGCAAGTGCTGGTTTAGACCCTGGAGGAAAGACAGATGCCAGAAGGCAGAGGCCAGAGATCCTAGGGGTCAAAAGTTTGGGGAGAATAAGGAAAACTGAGAAAACCAGAAGTCAAAAGAAGGGTAGAAGGAGCAGGGGGTGCAGAAGGTGGGATCTCAGCAGAGACCCGGGGCGCAGGGGCCAGGCTCTGGCCAGTGCTGTGCGGGACAGACTGTCAGGACAGAGAAGAGGAAGAGGAGGGTACATTCGGTGCGGCGGAGCCTGCAACCAGTATGTACAATGCTTCACTTGATTCCAGTCTCTCAACCTGGGCTCGGCATGGAGACTGGCCGCCCCTCACAGCTGCTCCTTCCTGCAATAACAAGACTGACATCACTGTTGTCAGGGAAATGGTGTTTTGATTAAAATCATGTGACAGCTACTTTGTGATTCAATAAACAAATCCTCTGTTAACCCTAGCCTGACAGAGGCCCGACGGCAGCTCTGTGGTTAGAGAACAACCCCGGAGAACGTGGGGAGGGCGGTCCCGCCCGACCAGGGGGGAAGACCGCCCATCTGCCCCGCCAGCGAGGAGCGGCTGAGCTGACCCAGGGTCTGCGGGCACAGGAGGCTCCCCCGCAGGCCCTGCATGGGGACACAGGTGACATCCAGAGCACAGACTGCTCTGCAAACACCAAAGGCCAGTCCCGGAGGAACCAAGCAGGTATCCTTCACCAAAAGAAACTGACCCTCACCACAACCTTGGGGCCATTCTCTCTTGGACCAAGTGGTAGGCCCGAGCCCTGGGATGTTGAATGGCTCCTGCAGGACCCAGAGGCCAGTGGCAACTGGAGGTGGTTCCCAGGGCTCCCAGCAGGTAGGGTCCACTCTGACCCAGGACGGGCAGATGGGCGGATTTACTATGCACCACAGACAGTGAGTGAGGGGTTAAGAACAATTTCTGGTTTGCAAGTGGATGACTTCCTGGATCACTCACTTGGCTGCTGGCCCCTGACATGCAGGGCTCTGCCTTGGCAACAGCCAATTCCCTTTCCATCTCCCCCTCGAGTCATTTTCCTTAAGTGAAACGAATGCAGGGAAGGCTCCCTGAGTCACGGGGCAGGGGATTTTTCTGGGTTAAATGATCTGCAGCCTCAAGGGCCTCCGGTGCTGGAAAAGACCCCCAGGTAGACACGACAGGATTGGGGGGAGGTTCTTGGCCACCTGAAAAGCAGAGCCACCAGCACCTACCACACAGAGCTGTTGCAAGGATTAAGTAAGATTTTGCCAAGTGCCTGACAAGGTGCCTGCAGTTACCAAGGCTCGAGGCCTGGCAGCTAATACTGTTCCCCAGCATGTGGCCATCGTGGGCCACCTACAGACCTGAGCAGGTGTCCCGTGGAGAGGCTGCCTCTCTACCACACTCAGATCACAGGCAAAGTGTGTGGCATGGCTAGTTGACCCTAAGTTTGCAGGGAAACACGACGCCTTTCTTCACAAGGAAGTCTGTGGTTTAGTCCTAAAAATGTATAACTAATTACTCCTGCTGGCTGGGCCACAGTGTCTTCCCTAAGGCCAAGGTCTGAGCGCCTCTGGCAGCTCCCGGGGCGCCAAGGCTGGGCCGCACTTCCCCCCGCAGGGCAGGGACAGCCCTGACGCGCCTGGCAGCCCAGGCCCTGGGAGAACCGTGTGCAGCCGGGCAGGAAGGGAGGACATTCCAAGATGAAAGGTGGCAGCTCAGGGCCTGGACAACAGGAAAAGGTTCTTATGGCCTCAGTTCACAAAAAAATGAAGGAAAAGCCATGCAGATTTAGAAGTCCAACTTTTTGATCTTAGAATTGTCACAAGCAGACCCACGGGAGTGGGTGGGAGGCTGCCATCATCTTCCAGATAAACTCAATGCAGCCTGACATCAGCACAAGGCAGCCGGGACCCTCTGGGCTGCTTTTCTGAACGTATCTGTCAGTCATAAATCACCCTCCTAACAAACAGTCCCCGGGCAGTGGCCAGCACCAACATGGCTGAGCTTGAACCCTGGCACACCTCCTCCAGAGTGGCCTCAGGTGGGGCTTGGAAAACATTCGGACTATCACATAGTAAAGTTGACAGAAATGGTTTTTCCCTTGAATGGAAGTGACTACCTGAGAGGAGCTGTAGCAAATAAGAACCGTGTATATTCTGTGAGGTAGGTGGGAACAGTCTGTTTCAATAAGCAACCCTTCACCAGCCCACCCCTGTTCCCTGCATGGAGGCGGGGGAGAGACCTGTAGTCACAGTGACAGAGCGCTGGCAAGCCCACCCCACCCCTCAGCACTCCTGGAACAAAGACAAGAAACAGGACCACGGGCTTTAAAAGCATACCCTCTTGGCCCTAAAACCTGACTGTCCTCTTGGGAAAGAGGTAAGGATCTGGCTTCTCCACCTGGCCTGCTGGGGCACCAGGCCACCAGGCTGCCCTCCGCCCACACCTTAGCCGTGGTGGGGTGAGGGTGACTCAGGCCAGGAGTGTGTGGCGCTTACCTTCCCCGCGTCCTCTCCAGGCCCTCTGGGTCTCAGGAAGTGGTTCTTGTCAGCCCCAGGGGCACTGGGCTCGTCACTGTCCTTCACAGGCAAGTCTAGCTTCCTCAGCCTCTGGGCCACCACTAGAGACACAGACAGCAGCGCTGTAACCGTCCCTGACCAGGGCTCATGCCCACCTGAGCATCCCGGCCAAGACACCTCGCTGTCGCAGCGCTGGGTCCCCGTGCAGAGAAAGCCGGTTCACCCATGACCTTACTGAAGGTGCCTTTTCCTCGACAGCCATGGCAAGGGCCACCCTACTGGGCCTACAGTGCCAGCCGGGTGCTCCCCCCACATCTGGGTCACTGACAGCCTACAGAGCCCCAACCAGACAAAAAAGACTTGGCTCCTCTCAGAGCTGATGCTATCAGTTTAAGAAAACAACTCCGGATAAAGAAATGACTTGGCTTTTCTACCCAATGAGTAATTAAACTCTCTTAAGATTTCCATCTCGACTGAACATTATGTAATTTCCTGGAAACAGCAGGCTTGTGGAGGCAAATGGGGAATGGTGAGACTATTCTAGGTACAAAAAAAGGACTGGAGACATGTGAGTGAACAGGAAAGAGGAGCAAGGAATTGGATGGAATCAGGAATATGAGAGAATCAGAGGGAAATTACATAACATCAGACCACAATCACTTCATTGTTAAACCAAGGAGAACAAGGTGACACAGCTCCTCCCCCTGCGGTTTTATACCAGGCGGGGCAGAAATAGGAGGCTTTAAGATACAAGTGCCAAAAGGAAAAAAAGCATCAGAGGAATTCAAGCAAGGCAAGAGGGTAGGACAAGCACCCAACTCATTCGGCCACCCTGCCCTGCCATCCCCAGGGGGAAGGAGCCAGTGTGATTTCCACAGGAAAGCCCCAGATTCTGAACTCCATGACAACACAGCGATTAATGAAACTGTGACCAGCCGGCACTGCCACAGCCCAGTCACCAGCTCAGGAATGACGCGTCTCATTCCCCGGAGGTCTACACAAGGATCTCGGACGCCTGGATAAGGCAGCTCAAAGGTCAGGCTGCCGTCTCTGTTGAGTCAGGACAAGCTGTCCAGCAAGGACCCGCAGGGCCTTGGGCCACAGTGGCCAGGCTGTGGTATTTCCATGAGCTGAGGGTTATTATTTCAACAAAGCCTCATTAGAAACCGCACAGCAACCCACTTACTGCATCTTCAGGTTCATCCCATCACGGCAGCATGGACAGAGAAAGATCTGGTCTCTTACACCGGTGAGGGGTAAACCCCACAAAAACTGTAGAAAGAATAACACTAAGGTGAACCCCACGGTTGGTGAGGCTCTGATTGGCATAAGGTGGTATGTATGTGTCCACTTCACTTTGCTGGTCAACCAAACAACTGACACAGACTGGCCGGGCTGAAAAACTACGGCGACGTCTACTCCGGGCGTCACAACGTAAGCCGAACGGAACAGGTGCCGGACGCGGACTGGAGAAGGGCCCACAGAGCTTGTGTCTGAAGAGCAGTGAAACCCTTTCACTGTCAACGGGAGAACGGGAAGCAGTCTGGCACCTTGGGTGGCCTGCTCCACGCACACAACACACCAGAGGACAGGTTTTAGACAGTCATTGAACACATTTTTATTGAGCACCTACTATGTACACCAGACACTGATCCAGGTGCTGGTGACACCCTAGAGGACAGAACAGACAAAAATCCCTGCCCCTGACACAGCTCCTGGAGCTTACATTCCAGTGAAATCAGGAGAAGAAAACTAATCTGTGGAGAAAATGACCAAGTTATGAGCCAAAGAACAGTTCCCGTGAGGAGTAACAAAAGGGACTCCCTACTGTTTAAGTCAGAGCGAAACCATGAGGTCCCTGCTGGTCACCCAAAGAGACAGGGCCCCTCCGAGCTACCTGACCCGCGGCTGGGAAGGACAGGGCTCGCTGTCTCCCTGGCCCCACGGTCTTCGGCTGGAGGTCAGGGCTCCCCAGGGGGTCCACATGGGCATTTAAAAATCTGTCCCAAAATCAATGGCATTTCCAACCAGAGGAAGGCACTGGTTGTGTAAATTTGTTTTAAGACAATACTCTCTCAAACATGAAATTCAATGAAGAAGAACATACCACGCAGGTAATAAAAAAAATAAAAAGAACCATGAAACCAAATTCAAATGTCCACAGCATAATAGTTTAAGATATTAAAATGAGAATGTAGAAAAGGTTTTTGCCTAGGAAAATATTTAATTCTTAGCCCAAAAGTAATAAAATAGAAACTTACTCTAAAGTAGCTTGGCAGTTTTAAATGCAGGCAGATAATTCTAATTTAAAATGCTCTGTTTTTCTAAGGTGAGACAAACCTGAAAGCATTTGGTCAAAACTTGGCTTTATAAAACAGTCTAGGGTACGAAGTTTTACAGAAAGTCTTTGGACCTCCACAAATCATAACAGGGCCCACTGGGTTTAAGAGACTGTGAATGAAAGAAACAATTTGAAAATCAAAACAGAAACAAGCAAACCACATAGCATGATGCACAGAAGAAAAAAATAAATACAATAAAACCTCATTAATTAAAAATTTCATTAGGGAGAAGGCAAGTTTGATTAGGTGAAAAATGTTCATAAATTTAAAAGAAAAAATATTTAAATTCTCCATGAAATACATATGTATACACATCAAAGATAGTAAATTGAATGCATCTAAAAAAAATGTGTGGGGGGAGGGTATAGCTCAAGTGGTAAAGCACATACTTAGCATGCGTGAGGTCCTGGGTTCGATCCCCAGTACCTCCTCTAAAAAATAAACAAATAAATAAACCTAATTACCTCCCCCTCAACAAAAAATAAAATTAAAACAAAAAGTGTGGCTTCATAAAGATCCTCACGGAAGGTATTTTAATATAACTGAATAGAGTGATTAGTAACCCGCATACCAAATGGTAAAAGGGTGCTTTTTTAAAGAGCATTAAGACTGTTAAGTAGCTGAGACACAACAGGCTTCTTTACATTAATTTGCTTCAGCAAACCCTTCAGTTTAACTCTTTATCTTCAATTCCATGAGAAATTAATGAGGTTTTACTGTAAAAGTAGAGAAAGAAACATTTCAAATGGTAAGATTCCAGCATCACCCATATCAAAAAATTACTAAAGAAACTTCACTTTGGAAAGCCACTACTGTACATGCAGCAAGGACCAGATGTTCACACAGCTGGAAGCAGAACCAGGTAGAGAGCAGAGGTCCTCACAGTGTTATATAGACCAGTGGTTCCTCTGCTCATTCGAAGTAACAATTGCGATCTTACAATCAAACAGGAGAACCACTGCTTGTTAGAAGGCACTACATTTTCAGTTTCTTAGGGGACAGAAGAGAGGGCAGCATTTTTGAAGGTGGTCACAGTGGGGAGCTGTTGAAATTCAGTTAGGCTTCAACATCTGGCACCAGCAGCAAGATGCATCTGCACTCCAGGTTTCTGAATGACATGATTACAATCAGAATCGAGCAAATAAACACCAAAACAACCAACAGATGAACCCTGAGTTTCCACATTCCCCTTTCATGTGCAACACTGACGCAGACCATTATTACCCAGGAAAATATGGCTTTCACTACAGTTAAATCTCGATGTGTCTCCCAAATAGAGTGTTTATAAATTAAGTTGTTCTAAACCATGTACACTTAACTTTGGAATGACAGAGACACAGATATATGTAAACATCAAGAGAATCACTCCATTCCGCGTCTGGGTCCAAACCCATCCAGGCTTGGTAGAACAATGAAGACGCAGGAGACCAGATGGTGCTGGATAAATCACTAGGAGACAATCAAGAAATGACTGCACCAAGTGTCAGGAATGGGTCACAAACAATAAGAATGGCTTAAATATAATTATCCCAACAAGGAAGACAAGTATAAAACAATCCCACTCCATCTTTAGAAAGAATCAAGTCACTGAAATTTGATTTCTTGTAAGTTGCTGCCATTTGCTCGGATGAGGTCTTGAAGGTTTTCCATTTTTCTCTCCACCCAGTTTAAGAACACATGGACTAGAAATCTGTGGTAAGAATTTAGTAAAGTCTTTTCCCTCCTGTTCCTCATTATGCCAACGCAAGCACTGGAAAATTCCAAACAAAAGCAAGTTAGTGGTACAGAAAGTTCATGGACTATCTATGCGCAGATTAAGCACAACAACAATGACCCCAAATCATACGACTATCAGCTTCTCATGGCCAGTTTCTTTACTCAGCCTGGCTAATCAAAAGTTAATCTTTAAAAACTGATGAAAATCCAAAGAAAAAACTGCTCTTATCAGTAAGAATCATACCCCTAATCCAGCCCTAGACATGAAACTGAGAAAATGGCCTGCTCAGGGGTTGGCCAAGAAGGTTCTACTGGAAGAAGAGACAAGCATTCCAGGAGCTCAGCTCCTCCCCATGTCCAGATGCTCACTGCCTGGCCCACTTACCACCACTCACACCCCGTTAGATGAAGTGAAAGCTTGAAAGCAGGAAACGGGGACATACCACTCATAGCTTCCTGTGCAAAGTACTTGACATCCATGTCTTCATCTTGGCCTAACTTCTGGAGCACTGGCTTAACTTCCTCCTGCAAAGCACTAAAATCCAACAGTATGGTCTGTGAAAGGCAGGCCTCAGCCAGAGAAATGCATGCTGTATGATAATTTTTAAAGTTTAAAATATTTTAAAACACCTATAATATACACTTAACAAGCACAAAATAAGTTAGCAGAATTAGCTTTGGGCAATGATCTGCACATATACAGAGCTTAAATGTAAAAGTCTGAGTGGACGCCCTCAAAATTAGTTGTTAAGGAGGAGGGTATCATAGCTCAAGCGGTAGAGCGCATGCCTAGCATGCATGAGGTTCTGGGCTCAAGCCCCAGTACCTCCTCTAAAAATAAGTAAGCCCAATTACCTCCCCCTCACCAAAACAAAAAAAAAAAATCAGGTGAAGTGAAAAATTACTGATTTTAATTACAGCTATTACTCCCTACTCTAAGGGGAAAATTTTAATCTATTTTAAAATAATAATAATACGGAAATCTTACTCAGTATCTAGAATTGGTCCGATTTTCTGTAAAGATTTGGCCACGTTGAAACGGACATTTGCTACTTGGTCTCCGGCCATTTTCAGTACAATAGGCAGCATCTGCTTAGTGGTTATTTCCTGACCGCAGGCTTCAGACAACGCCTAGAAAAACAACAAGGTGGCACTTCTGAAACACTTTTCCTTGGAGGGGAGAGCACGCCTCAGGGGCAGAGCGCGCACTAAGTCCTCGGTTCAATCTCCAGTACCTCTGTTTAAAAAAAAAATTAATAAACTAAAAGAAAAAGACTGCTTAAAAAAAAAAGTAAAATAAAATCAAATACTTTTTTTTTAGGAGGAGAGGTAATTAGGTTTATTTTTTCTTTTGTAATTTTTTTAAATGGAGGTGCTGGGGGTTGAACCCGGGGTCTTGAGCATGCTATGCACATGCTCTACCGCTAAGCTGTACCCTCCCCCCACCACTTTTACTTTTTTAAATATCCCAAAATCTAAAGAGACAAGTTAATATTTAATAAGCAAGTAACTGGCCAACAGGAAACTGTTTCTAGTTTGAGCCTCTGAATGAAGGATAAAAGGCAGCAAAGAGTCCCAGAATTAGATCAGAATTCATAACTAACTGATCTGACTCCTGTAGATTTTAACAGGAACTGAAAAATTGACATTTTTCTCTGATCTCCTAACTGTCCAAATTAATCAGTATAAGAAACATATTCCAAACAAAAGACAATGTATTCAGAATTCAGAAGCACAGGACTGAATAACTGCTTTAACATTTGTGCTTTGCACTAGTAGCTATGTCATACTTACATTAATGCAGAATAAAGTGGTCATTCTGTGCAAGTAATTAGGATCATTTGCCATTACTAACACTTTGGGGACGATGGTATTTTGGGCCCACTCTGTTCCAAACTTCTGAACCAGCTTCATGAGGTTGTTGGTGGCAGCTTCCCGGATGGCGTACACTGCAGAAGAGGCGAAGGACACACAGTGCTGCTCACACCATAAGCAGAACCTAGTTTACTTTTACTTACATCATCACCAAAGATGGACCAAAAATGAAACTCTGTCAACACTCCACATTCAGTCATACTGCAATAGCAAACACGATCAGTTATGACGCCTAACTTACTGATCTGGTCTTATTACAGTTGCAAAATGAGACAGTATGTTCAAGAAAAAGGGACCAAAAATAAAAAGGTAAGACTGAAGACAGGAAAACTAATACAGAATCTAATGTAATAGTCCAAATAAGAAAATGTGGGTGTGCAGAGAGTAGCTGTAGTAGAGGCTGTAGGTGTGGGAGGGAGAGAGATTTATTTCGGTTAGGGTTTGGAAGAGGGCAAGGGGCACAAAACAAAAGCTTAGCAAAGTCGCAGGTGGTGGTGTTTTGTCCCAGGATTATTAAAGAGGGACAGAGCCACCTGCATGAAAGGAGATGACCAAGAAATGGCTGACAAGCTCACTCCAAGCATCATTAATTAACAAACGTGAGTGGCAACTGTGGTGCTACGTGTTTCAGAAAGAATGTGTAAGATAACTTCCCCCGAAGGTCACACCCTCCAGCAAAGAAGTGAAAGCTGCTGCCCTCCAAGGAGTCATGAGGCCTGAGACCGACTACGGCGAGTCACGAAGCTGTGCAGCGAAGACTGTGAGGGATGCAGGGCTTTAGAGCAGAGAGAACGGGGAGGTCTGGGAAGGCTTCGAGAAACAGAGGCCTTGCACGGGGCCTTAGAGATTAGGGAGGATTTGTGTAAGTACAGAGAAGAAGGGAAGAATTCCTAGAAAGGGCAAAAATATTTACCGAGGGCATAGACTGAGAGACTGTAAGGCTGAACAGTTCGGGTGGACTGAGAACACAGAGCATCATGGAAGCTAAATTTAGACTCTGTTAGAAAACCAATGATGGGTTTTTAAAGCAAAGATGTGACCCTATGACCAATGTGGTATTTTAGCATGATTCCAGCAGCAGCAAGAACAGCTGAGGAGAGAATGACAGCGAGGAGGTCATTCAGAGGCCACCGTCATCACCAAGACAACAGCAAACAGAAACTTGAGATTGACTTGCCTCTTTTTCCCTTAAAAATGTTTCTGTTGAGACAACATGTCCAATGTCTGCTTTAATATCTAACAACTCCCTACAAGATCATTTATCAACATCATAAATCTAGACAGTAAAGGCCCGGGCAACTACCTTCTCACAACTAGTTTCTGCGCACAGCACTTAACAGAGACAGGTGTGGCGCTGCTTCATTTCACGTGTCTAGTAAGTCCAAAATCTGGTCTTCAGTAACAGACCTAGAGTGGTGGGGACCGATTCCTTATTCTACTTCTCTCTCCAGGTAAGCCCAGCCTTCCTGGTGGCAGAATGGGCAAGAATGGCTTGACAATAGCCAAGCCACAGCCCTGATCCTGGACAATTTACACGAGGCTTCCAGACAGGAAATATCCAGCTCTTCCTGGTCTGTGAAATCCTTTCAGGAAGCGCCACTGATGACAACAGGCAAGAGAGCACAGCCAAGGAACTACATCCTTTATCACCAACACACAACTGGACCAAAGTCTGCGGGAGAAGCAACCTGCCAGGAACACCCAGAAGCACTCTCTAAGGAACAAGCTCAAGTCAGCTTGACCCCTAATACAAATTCCCCACCTTCATTCACCGCCTTTGTCTTGGGCACAGCCCCCCAACCCCCAGCACCTCTATCCCTCAAGGGCATCTAGAGCATCTGTGTCTTCTCCCTTCTTTGTTTTTTTAATTTGCTGGAGATTTTTCTCATCCTAATGCCATTACCATAGGAAGGGATCTCACTGCCAGAGTAACCGGAGACAGAGCACATGCACTCGGCCTTGACCCAGACCTTAACTGCACTCAACTCTACTTGGCCAGATGCCTACTATGTTCTTGGCTCCTCTCAATTTTGCTGCAAAAAGAATGCAAACCATTCCACGGTTCTGCCTCTCTTCTCTTCTTGTTTTGCCTCTCTCCCTCCCCCTCCCCCTTTTTCCCTCTCCCCTCAAGGTCTGACTGCCTTGCAAGGTTCCTAACACACTCTATATGCTCACTAACTTTTTCCTTTCTCCTATAAAAAATAAATCCCCCTCCTGAATTCCTCCCTCTAATCAACACTATTCACTCAACCATGGGAGCAGCAGTGCAGTGTTACTTCCTTCCTTACACTTCTCTGGATTTTTCACAGTATTCTTTCAGTAGTTTAATAATCAGAAAAAAAAAAAAGTTTCCAAAAATTTAATTGATCATTGGTCCTACATACCAGTTATCTAAAATGCAAAAACAAACAAAATAATCCATGTGATTAAGCACAGAGCAGTTTCAGAGCCGACATTTCATTGCTTTGGAGAATGCTTGCAATGCCCACTTTGGTATGCTGCTGCAGAAAGAGACCCAAAGGTCTCTGCTGCTCCCAAATTGGAAGAAAAAAATCAGAGAAAAGAGGAAGTATTGATTAACTTGCATTGACACAATCCTACAGAGCAATCCTACATAGAAAAGGTGTCAGGAATTTAATTCTTGGTGGAACATTAGGACTTTGAGAGTTCCTAAAAAAAAACGTCCAGAATACGAGCTTTCAAAGAAATTATAGAACAATCTGCTGGGACTCACTAACATTAAATATTTATCAGAAATAATATAAACGCTTTATATCTAAAAAGAGAAGAATTTCTTTCCTATGATTTGCCAAACCAGAGTGTCACTTAAAAAGAAAAAAAAATTAAGCCTCTTAGAAAGTAGTTTTGGAGGACAAGAAAAATGGACATAAAGTCTTCATAGTCTAGTCTGGAAGCAATGAAATTATCTACATATATATGCCTTTAGGAGAGTCGCACATTTTTTTCCTCCCCTCCTTCGTATGATTTCCCATATGATCCAAATATGCCCCGAACAAAACCACTACATGTACAAGCAAATACAACATCCCCACTCCTCCCAAACCGCTACCCAGAAGACCCCACAGAGACATGCTCAGTACACAAAGTGCACATAAGATGCTGTGGAACTGAAACAGGGTACCTATCATATCCAACAAAATATGGGGCCAAAGCTCACAAGTCATTCTAAGTCCTCAGGGCCCTCATGTAAACAGGTCTCAGGCACACTGAAGCTGCCAGGCTGGACACGGGGCTGGCACTAGACCTCATCTGTACAGAAGGAGCCCCTCCCACCCATCACTGCCTGGCAGACAAGAGGAAATAAACAGACCTGAGGCCCCGTCAAAAAGTAAACAGCTAACAAGTTACTATATAAAGTGGCTTTATATAAAACATCAATTGCCTTGTATATTTTGGTGAGCAGCAGTTCCAGCTTTTATTTGCAACACAGTATGTAGCACTGGAAATAAAGCATCCTGTGATTATTGAAATGAATTATGCAATAAATGCAAAGAGAAGATAAAATATTAAAAACCTTATTTTCTAAATACTGTCCCAGCTGACCCTGCCCTGCGTTCTTGGCTCACCCTCGCTCAGCATCATGGCGGCGGCAGCCAGGCTGCAGGAAGTAACATACACCTCTCACCAAAACCAGAAATCAGGGCCCTCTCTGTCCCGGGAAGCTGACGACTTCCACCCCTAGACTCCTTTACAATGCCATGTATACCTCCTTCTCTACGTCACCTCACAGAGGCCAAGCAGCTATTTCTTCCCCTAGGCCTTTCATCTGCTTCAAATCCCTGTCCAACCCTGTCTACAGCGGCTGAAGATACAAAGATGACTGGTCAAGCAGAAGACCTTGGGATAAGAAAAGAGTACATGTATAAAAGAGAAAGTCTGAAAATAAAGTAATACGATGGGTGAGAAATAGGGCAAAGAGATTGTTTAACGGAGAAAATAAAATTTAAGACAGAAGAAAACAGAAATGTCAAACTTGCACTCAGAGCAAGTTAACTGGACTTTAATCGAAGCCCATCTTCACCCCTACACTGGTAAGGCAAAATATGGTCAGATTAGGACTCCTCTCTGAAAAGGAAATAAATGAACAAAATGGGATATATGCCAAACCATGGGCCTGCTACTAATAATCTGTTTTTAAGTTATTTACTTACCGTGGTCCACAAGCCAGGCCATACATAAGGAATTCAGCTTTTCATCAAAGAATTCCACACCCTGTGGATACAGAAGATTCCATTAATACATGTCTCCAAAGTTTAGAAAACAAGATGGCCTATTTACATTACACCAAAGTGACCTGAAAGCTAAAATAACACTTATTTCCAAATGAGCTGAATTCATGAACCAGCTGAAAAGGGATACCATGGGATTTGATTTACAAACTGTGAATCTATTTTATTGGACAGAAACCATAAAGGAAAGCATAAGTGAGATGGCCCAGGCGTTGCTAAGCGGGAGAGGATAGGGTGGCTGGGAGCCAGGCACCGTGCTGCAGACGAGCGGAAAGCATGCAGCTGCAGGCTGCCTAGCAAACTCTAGACTATCTGTAAAAACGAACTACCAGGAAAATCCCAGTCAATAATATTAATAATTCTCCAATTTTTCCCTTTTTTGGTTAATATCATAGTAAATCCTTAAGGATAAAGAGCCTGACATCAAGAAATACAGGTCCCTCCAATTAAAGAGAGGACTCTGGGAGGCATGGGAGAAAGCAGAGCGAGAACAAGGCA
Organism: Camelus dromedarius; assembly: GCF_036321535.1. NCBI lineage: Eukaryota > Metazoa > Chordata > Mammalia > Artiodactyla > Camelidae > Camelus > Camelus dromedarius. The sequence continues at coordinate 4,049,492 of NC_087469.1, forward strand.
GGTGGCGTGGTCCCGGCACAGCCACGAGGGGGCCATCCTGGTTCTCCCACCTCTGCTCTCCCCGTCAACGGTGGCCACTCCAGCACAGGCTGGGGACCAGCCAACTGGTGACAAGCTCCGAGAGCTGATTTATACAGACCCTCCAGCACCTCCCTCCTGAGGTCTATGTGTTCAGTCTTTAGCTTCTTTGGATCTTAAGAAGTTTCTGATCAGTGATTATATATTTTAAACAAAGAGATGTAATAAAAAGTTACAGTGCTTTGAAAATAGTGATTTAATAAGATAAAATGGCTCTATAATAACAGATTATGAACAGGCTGTGGCATACACTGAGATTACCATGTCTGCTCTCCAAGATTTCTTTTTCATTTCAGGTCACAGATTTTCTTTCCTGAGTCTTAATTAACTTTTATTTCCTGATTCTTACGGTTTAACCTGACATTTACTCACCATGGTCCGTAAACCAGGCCACACATCATCCTGAAAAAATGTTATATTATAACTGGACTACCTGATATAAAAGTCCTTACAGATTTTTCAAAAAAGGATGAAATACATAATACTAAGTCGAAGTTCTGTAACAAAATGTTCCCGATTGATGCATGTCACCCCTGCTACACAAGCAGGAGGCAGTCAAAGTCACCAGACGCCTGTTTCCACGCTCCCCCAGACAGCTCCCCCTCTGCAGACTTCCCGGGTCTGAGAGAAGAAGAAAAAAGCAATGGTACTAAAATTCACCCCAACTTCTGAACAGTTATTTCAGTCTTCAGCAAACCAGCTGACTACTGCTCCTTTCCACTCTGGAGAGGTGATCTGTGACAGTCACAGTACTTGGGAGTGACAGAGGAAAGACAGTGACAAGAGGACTCCACCTGACCCCATCAGCTACACAGGTACCCTCCGCTTTTCCAGTTTGCTTTACACCACTTCACTTTTACAAAAGAACTACATTAGTACCCGTTTTAACTAATCAAAAGAAATCCGATGGGGATTTTCACTTTTACCGAAAAAAAAAGGCGAAAATCACGTTCAGCATGTGTTCTGCAAGGAGCCGTTACAGGGGCAGCACACACCCCGGCAGCCAGTGGCACCGTCAAGCTCCTTTCCCGGGAACTAACCCAGCACCTCAGCATCCGGCTGCCACGGCTCTGAACTGTGAGCATCTGCGCTTTGTCTCCATTTATTCTGTGTATCTGTTAGCAAGACGTGTCATAAGGCAACTGCTTCTTCGGTTTACACCATTTCGGCTCACAAAAACTTTCTTAGGAACACGCTACTGCCAGACAGTGGGGATAACCTGTGTGCTGATATCTTTGGCATCCACTCTAAAGAAAGGGGCACTTGAAACTTTATAAAACATATGATGCCACAGACATGCACAAGACCCATTTCATAAACTAAGCGTCCCAAAATTATCAATACAAATTCAGTGATCCAAGAAAAGAAAAAATTAATCTCATATGCTATGATCTGAAAGGAACTGAAGTGGGGGTGAAAGCGGGGAAACAAACTACAGTAATGTGAGCTGTCAACTGATATATTATGAGCTTTCTCAAAAAATATTCAGGTTTTCATTTATTCAACAATCAACAGATGTTAAGTGCCTGGAAGCAAGACTGAACACAGTCACTGCCCTAAAAGATAACAGCTGTCTTATCTCCCCTACTAGATTTTAACAGTTTATACGCTGTAATAAGTGCTACCCACATGGTGAGGGCATATCAAATTTAGAATTGGCCAGGGCACCTACTAAAAAAGAAAAAAAAGGATGTCGTTATAAAACCCAGCAATGAAAATTTTACTTAATATGGTATCAGTAAAACTAACCATGAATCTCAAAACAGTAACATAGAATGTGATCATGTGGACTTGGACCAAAACACTACCACTACAAACCTCAACAGTCCTTTTCTATGTGGAGAGTCTTCACTCCCTTTAACCAGGATGCACGAAAAGTAGTGACCAGAGACATTTTGCTCAGACTAGAGGCAAACAGGGAAGCTGCCCTGAGCAAAAATCAAAACGGACTTATCTTGAAACCATAGTGTCTTTTCCTCTCAATTCAATATAGCTTAAGTCACAGAGACGTTAAGTATCACTAAGTCTATGTTATACACAAGAAGAAATGAATGACATTCTTCTATGGCTATGCTTTCAGACGGTGGCGAGGTGAAATGTGTTTCTACAGAATCTTTCTGTCAGAGTTAATGCGCTGATGAAAATAAAAACCACTCTGCAGGCAACTGAGAGAGACCACACTTCCACGTGCCTAAGTGAACAGAGCTGCACGCGCCGTTTGGGCCCCCACGCGCGGCGGTAAACCAGCTGCCGCCCTTCGCACGCGGCGCGCACGTACTCACCAGCTGGCCCGCCAGCAGCGGCATGTACTCAATGATGGCCAGCCGGACCCGCCACTTGGCATCTTCCGCCAGCTCCACTATGGCAGGAAGGAGCGACTGGGAGAGCTGACGGATTCCAATCACTTCATTCACACAGTCCAAATTGGAGATGATATTCAGACGAACTTCAGGACACTGCAAGGACACAAGCCCAGAAGAGCATAGGTAAAGATTTAAGTTCTCTGCCCAATTCCTACTGTCATGAGGAGGTAAAAACTGATAAATAAATTTTAAAATAAGACAGAACTGACTCAGGTGAAAAAAGTATATACTCTTGAAAGAAATACTTGACTATATGAATAATTCAAAGCACATAAATTTAACTGATCTTAACCAGAACCTTCAATGAAAAGTCTATAGAAAAGTAAAGAGCACAGCTCTGGAATCAAATTACATGAATCCAAATCCCAAATCTGCCCTTGTGAGACCTGGGGTAAGTTATCCCACCTCTGTGCCTCACCTTCTTCATCTGTAAAATGGGGATAATAGTAAGACCTATCTCATTAGACTGTCGTGAGAATTACATGCAAGAACACCTGCAAAGCATTTATGAGCATGCCTGGCACATAGTACTCAACGAACGTCACCTGTCATTATAACTGTGATATTATTATAGTTAAATGAAAGAAACTTTCCAAACAAAGATATGTTAAGTTTAAAGAGAAGAAATCAGGGAATATAAGCAGGAATCAGGCAGAGAAAATGGAGAGACATTTTTAAGTCCTTATCAACGGCTCTTTGTGCCTATTTTCTGGGAAGCCTGTGACTCCCCATGCCCAAACATTGGCACTGGTTTAAAGTGAGTTACTTTTTCGGGTTCTGTTCTAGTGAGACCCCAAACAAAAACCAATCCAAATCACCGACTGTCAAATGACAACAGAATTTATAGCCAGACTCACCTCATCCTTTAACTGAGCTAAGAAGAGAGGTAGAAGATGTTCAATGGTATTCTCTTTGCCCAGAATGGTAGACAGTCCCATAATGACAGACGCTAGAGCCGATTTGACATGTTGATTTGTATCAGATACTAATTCCTAAAATAAAATCAAAATTAGAAGCTTTTCTTTTTTGCAAGACAACAGGAACTTCCATACCATTTCCCAAGGAATTTTGAAAGACAGCACTATTTCAGTACTGGTTAGTTCATGTTTCCTCAGACTACCTGCCAGATAACATAAACCCATGCACCACAGTGCATTTTACAACTATATATAAAGCAGTATATACGTATATATAAATGTAACTACATATAATTATATAAAAATATTATAAAGCACTAATAAGTGATAAATAACAATGTCACGCCTTAACATCTGTCCCATTCATCTCCTGTTCATGGTTAAACTCAGAGCTTTAAGGTAAAATAAAAACTGAGGGAAAAATAAATAAATAAATAAATAAATAAATAAATAAATAAATAAATAAAAAAAAATAAAAACTGAGGTCTGATCTATCTTCATATATGGCAAAGTGAAAAACTAAAGTTAGGTTTACCTTTATATAGGGCAGAATTTGATTCATAATTATGGTCTCTCTACCTTCAATGGGCAAGTTCTCACAAAGTTCTAAAAAAGATAAACAGAAAAAAACAATGCTTACACAGCCATTTACAAGGAGCCAAATGAGGAAACTGAAGCAGGTTTATCAACAGTTTCAAGTTAAATCAAATCGTATGTGTACGCAAATAAGCTCCAAGGAGGAAAAATGGGTTCTTCTAGATACACTTGGTTCCATCAATCTACCTGCCACTGTGCACCATGCCAACCCAACCTGGAAACGCTTTTTTTTTTTTTAAAAACAGGGTAAAACAGCTGTTTGGTTTATATATAAAGGGAGTAGCTTTATATGACAATGTAACATTTCAACACATTAAAATCACCTCTAGTTATTTGAAAACATATTCTACAACAAAAAAACAAAACACAAAATTCAATGACATTAAAAAAATGAGCCAAAGTGAATGATTCGTACTACAACGTCAATTAACTCCTTCACCTTTTACTTTGTGAGCAGCAGCTGCTCGGACTTCAGCTTCACAGTCTTTAAGCAGGTTCTGAAAGGCGGGGATGAGGTCATTCTGGGTGATTTTAGGACCCACAGCTTTCTGGAGCTACAAAAGAATTTGTAAAGGTTTTAATGTACATTAAAATAACATGAACACACAAAACAGTGCAGTCTTCAAATACAGACAGTCCCTGACTTATGAAGGTTCAACTTGTGATTTTTCAACTTTATGGCAGTATGAAACCAATACATATGATAGAAACCAAACTTCAGATTTTGAATTTTGGTCTTTCCAGGCTAGCGACATGCAGTACGATGCTCCTGTGAAGCTGGGCAGAGGGAGGGCGCCGCAGTTCCCAGTCAGCACACGATCACCAGGGGGAATAACCAGACACTTACAACCATTCTGGTTTTCTCTTTCAGGACAGTATTTTATAAATTACAGGAGACAGCCAACACTTTATTATAAAATAGGCTTTGTGTTATATGATTCTGCCTGCTCCACTCCAGGCTAATGTAAGCGTTCTGAGCACATTTAAGGTCAATCAAGCTCAACTATGATGTTCAGGAGGTCAGATGAATTAAATGCCCTTCAACCTTCAATGGGTTTATTGGGACATAATCCATCATAATTTGAGGGGGATCTATATATACTTTTGCCACAAGCACTTTCGATTCAGAAACTTTTGGTACAACAGCAAATCGGTGGGTTTCTGGTTTTTTTCTTTAGTTCTTAAACAATGTCAGTGCAATAATTTTACCTCTGAAAATTTGTCAGCTACCATATAGCGAACTCGCCAAGATTTATCTTCTGCTGCTTGTCGAAGTATAGGCATCACCAAAGCCTCGAGGTCCTCCTGAGACAGTAACTGGGCAATACTGACACAGGCTTCCACAGCCAGAAGGCGCACTGAATCCTAACGAATAAAAGTTCTTTCTGTTACATGGTATTTACGGAAAGCCACGCGGCAGTGTGTCTGGTGTAGGGTAGTGCTGTGGGTGTCATTAAACACACACACACACACACACACACTATATGCAGCTCATGTCTTTCTGTCTTGAAACAGCTGCTCCCTTTGCCTGGAATGGAAGGCATGTCAAAGCCATAAAGGCAGAAATGACTTTGTTCTGAGCGAACTGCAAAGTAATAATGTTGGTTAGAGTACAGGACTTTAAGGAAAATGAAATGAAAATGTAAAGATTAAGTGAAAAAAGAGAACATTCTAATGATGTCTCTAAACCCTCATTATAAGAAATGAGGGACAAAATTGAAAACTACCCTTACACAAGTTGTTTAGAGCAGATCAGAGCAGAGAAAGAGAATAAGGGTAAGTGAACCACTCAGGAAGCTGAGTTTTCAAAATCCTCAGTTTAGGGTGGCAGTGAGGAGGCTAGGCGTAAGATAATGACTTGAAAAGAAATACAGAGAAAAACTAATCCTAAAAGTAATTTTTTAAAAACATTATATTTAAATGTTTATGATCAAGGACAGAATAACTTTGAGGTAGCCAAGCCTAGAAAAACCCAGCAGAAAAAGTTAGAAAGGCCTGAGATTAATGAACTCAGCTTTCCAAATGTAAACTGCCAAGTATCAGTGTAACACCTATTGGTCCTTTGTGCCAAGGAGAAATACACAATTAGACAAATCAATGAAAACTTAGAAATTGAGACTACAGATCTGGAAACCACAAACCTACTAGTAGGAACTGAAAATAAGTAAACACGAGTACCCAGAAGAAAACAGGACTAAAATTGTAAAAGTACGTGTAAATATGCACATATGTACAAATTCTGGGAGGAACTTTCTCCACTACAGCAATGACACCACCATCCACCCAGTTGCTCGAGCCAAAAATCCAGTTCTTGATTCCTCTTCCCTTCATTCAATTCAACTGTCGTTCTACTGACTCCCTCCCATCTCCAGACTCCCTCCGCCTCCCCTGGATCACCACGCTTCACCACTGCCTTTTGCCTGGATGATTACAGAAGCCTCCCAACTGGTCTTCCTGTTTCTACTCTCACCCTCCCCTCTTCCAATTTAGTTTCCACCCAGAAGCCAGCATGTTCTTGTAAAAATGTACATTACATCAAATCACACCCCAGCTTAAAATCGCGATGTATTTATTCTCAGGGCACCTAGAAAAGAAAATCCAAACGCTATGCCCTGGTTTAAAGGTCCTACACAGCCTGGCCCCTGCGCATCTTCTCCTAACTCATCTCTTATCAGAGTCCCTCTCACCCACTATGTTCCAACCTTCGGGCCTTCACACGGGTGTCCTCTCTTCCTGGAATCCCCTGTTCCTGGAGCTCTGACACTCTAGGAAAGGGCGTGGCTGGCATTTTTCGTTCACGCCTCAGTTTAAACCCCTCTTCACAGCCCTTCTCTGACCAGCCAGGCTAGAGGAAAGTGCTACACTCTCTACTACTTCTTCATAGTATTAACTCTTAATATTTTGCTTATCTGCTTATTATCTGTTTTCCCTCATTAAAATGTAAACGCCACGACAGCACGGTCCCTGTACGCCTTGTTGAACACTGTAGACCAGCTCTAGAACAGTGATTGATATGTAGAAGGTGCTCAATAAATATTTTCTCAATGAATGAACAAGGCAGGAGCAGCAATCTATCAGTAGTTAAAGTCTCCATACACACACATATTTTTTTGAGCATCCATCACTGCTAATACCACATGTAATCAGACATTACATGCCTCAATGAAAAGTAACCTCCACCTATGCAGTAATCTTATCACCCGAAAAAGGTCAAACCCAATTCTCATTAAGCCTCTAGATCAGGGCTGGGGCAAAAAAGGGCCGAATGTGGAAAGCAGCTAGCTTTTGTAAATAAAGTTTTATTGGCACAGCACCATGCCCATTCGCTTACACATTAGACTGTGCTACCACAGCAGAGCTTTGTCATTACAACAGACACTGGCTGGCCCACAAAGCCTAAAATATTTACTATCTGATCCTTTACAAAAAAAGTTCACAAAACTTCACTCTAGATTCAACTACCAACTTGCAGGAAATACAGAGGACAAAAGAAAACGTTAAATTATACCATGAGAGACTGGATAAAGAAGTTGTGGTATATTTATACAATGGAATACTATTCAACCATAAAAACCAACAACATAACGCCATTTGCAGCAACATGGATATTCCTGGAGAATGTCATTCTAAGTGAAGTAAGCCAGAAAGAGAAAGAAAAATACCATATGAGATTGCTCATATGTGGAATCTAAAAAAAAAAAAAAAAAAAAACATAAATACAAAACAGAAACGGACTCAAGACATAGAATACAAACTCGTGGTTGCCAAGGGGGCGGCGAGTGGGAAGAGACAGACTGGGATTTCAAAATGTACAATAGATAAACAAGATTATACTGTGTAGCACAGGGAAATATATACAAGATCTTGTGGTAGCTCACAGCAAAAAAAAAATGTGACAATGAATATATGTATGTTCGTGTATAACTGAAAAATTGTGCTCTACACTGGAATTTGACACAACATTATAAAATGACTGTAACGCAATAAAAAATGTTAAAAAAAATAAAATTTAATTTAAAAAAAATTATACCATGAGAAACATAATCAACACAATCCCAAATGAGGACTGTAAACCTGCGCTGTCCAATTGGTAACCCCTATCTACATGGGGCTTCTGAGAACCTGAAATGTAACTAGTGCCCCATGTTCAAATGATAATTATTTTGGATATACTGGGTTAAATAAAATATATTTTAAAAATCAATTTCACTTGTTTTTTTACTTTTTAAAATGTGGCAATTACAAACCTTAAAATTAACAGTTAGTTTACATTATATTTCTGTTACACTGATATTTTAAACTATAATGTATGAGTAATAAAAGTACAAAGAGAAGTAAGGAGGTAGTTACCACGAAAGTCAAGATAAAGTGATAGTCTTAAAGGCGGGGAGTGAGGAGTGGGAACTGGGAAGGGAGCGGTGTTGGGAGGGAGCCCATGGGGGGCTTCCAGGGTAGTGGCTGTCAAAGTTCTGTCTCCTTTCACAGATGAGTTACAAGATGACATTAACTTGTAGTAATTCATTAAGATGCATATTCATATGGTGCTGTTTTCTATATAACATTTTAGTATACTTTAAAAATTATTTTGAAAGTAAGATTTACCATCTTTAGATCTAGAATCTGCAAATGAGATTCATTCATATGTGTCTGGTGCTCTCGGTCCTGTACACATGAAGTGATTCTAGGGCAGACACTTGGCAAATTAAAAAACCCAAAATGCTGTTCATTTAGAGTCCAGAAAGTGCTGACCCTCCAAAGCTACAAAGGCCATGAATTTCAGAGCCAAACTCCTAGTCTGGAATCCCGACTCCAACACCGCTGACCATGCAGCCCTGACAAGTCCCTTCAATCTCCTGAGTCTGTTTCCTGACATGTAGAATGGAGTATCCACCTCATGTGGCTGCTGTAAGGACTAATTAAGGCACATACGTGAATCACTTAAGCCAGGCTGAGAAAGACTTCTACAGGTGCTTGCTAGCTTTCATTATTGCTATTTCTACACCACTGAGATCCAGATCTTTGAATTTGTAGTTGCTATAATGCTAAGTCATCCTATAGACTCATACAGAGGACACAGAGCTTTCCTAACACCTGCTATGCTTGTTTATCTGAAAGTCAAAAACTAGGGGACACCACTCTCCCCAACAAGCCGGCCTGCAGTACCCAGGGTGTGTCACCCTCAACACAGCGCTGGTCTTCCTTTCTAATTATGGCTCCCACTTCCTTTTTGACACCCCCTCCTTTTAACAGTTGCTAACATAAAAGAAAATCACGGTCCGGTTAAGAAAGAATTATAAGGACACTGAGATGAATCATGCTAAATTTTATCCAGGCCAGAATTAAGAATTAACTTTGCAAAAAGGATCCTAACATGAGAACCAAAACTCCCAAAGATATTCTTAAAATGTTCGAGGAGCAAGTCTGTGTACCTTGATTACTAAGAGTTAACCTACCTGTTCATCTGAAGCTAGATTAGTGAACAATGGAACAATTTCGCTTTTCACACTGTCTAGTTCCAAAACTTTTGCAAATTCACCCAATTTGGAAGCAGCAGCACGTCGTACCATTGGTGTGTCATCTGAGCACAAGGAACGGAAGTGCCTGCAGCAAACAAAATAATGAAGGTATTTCCTGTCAAAGGTCACTGATTAAACATCCCCCAACATACATACGGAGATTTTAGAGGCTTTCTCTTACAAACCTCAGGGATTGGCTTCTATTAGTAGAAGTAACAAAGAAAACTCCACTGGTATATTCAGTGGACAATAAAGTGACGCCATCAATCCGATACCGGCCACACACTGGTAGCAGGTACTGTGTAACTTGTCAGCTATGAGTTCCCAGTAGCCCCGAATAAGTAAAAAATACCAGCTCTTACTGTCTAATTTCTGCTTTGACAGCGTTTGAAGCCCTGGGATAGCAAACGCTGAACAAACCACATGCAGACGTGCGAGAAGTGAACCAATCCCCACTCGCCAGGCGTTTCACCAGGGGAACAAAATGAGCCTCCAGAGCCACAGAGGTGTGCTCCTGGGAGATCTGTCGCAGGGACTCCACGGCCTTGTCCCGGACCACCGTCTCTTCCACGGTCGCCAGACTCTCCAAAGGAGGCTGAATAGATCAAAAAGGAAAACCAGAGAAGAAAACTTACTGAATCAGGTTATATACAGATTAGCACCTTTTAAAGTGACTGAAGGAAAATGGTACATGTAACCAGAATGTTAGCTCCATCACACCAAATGGTTACTTTCAGTTCACACAGTGATAACATATGGTGTGTCCAACCTGAAGACACGACTTCTGTAGGACAGCCAAGATCTCATGTCCCAGATGGCAATTCCCAAATGGTGTCTACGAATGACACACAGTGGAAGAGACTTGACATAATATTAGTATTATTGTGAGCAGAATCATTAGATCTTAAAGATATGTAGCCAAATTCAGACAGGATCATGTGTACGTCCTCAAGAGGAAATGCAAAAACATGACCAACATTGGGCACCATAATTACATGATGACATCTCACCCAGCCACTGAGTCCACAGCCTTTGGAGTATTAGTCTACCACTCCCGGAAGTGAAAGCTATGCTTGTCCACTAGCTCCACACCATCGACTTATCCAACTTATAAAAGGCTGAGTCTAAAATCACTTTTTTCAGAATACATCCAAAATCTTTCCATGAGCCAGACAGAGCAAGAGTTTCCAAAAGAACAATTAAGTGATGAGTACAGAAATGGCAGGAAACCCTGCTTGCAGCTTTAGAAATAGAAGAGACCAAAGGGGTTGGTCTGGACTAGGATCAGTGCATGAATGTCATAGCCCAGTAAAAACAGAAAGAGGCCTGGTTCTCTGAACCTCCTTCTAGGTGCACATCTGGTCCAGGCAGATTCCGCACATGCCATTAGGTGCAAACATTAAGACAAAACCCACACGTAGAACTGACCAAGAAAGTAAAAAGAATTATGAGTCAAAGGAAAGAGGCATGTCTGTCCAATAATACATTTCAAACGTTATTTGATACACAGAGGTAAAAATTACTCAGTTTTCCTAAGAGGGATTTCAGAAGCCCTTTGAAAAGATACCGCTTTCTTGCTTGCAAAGGCCTTTCACGCTCTGTCCCAGGCCTTACCTAACCTCCTCTCAGGCAGTATCATTGTATAATCTGCTACAGAATAAGGGCAAGCTCCTGAGATTCAGAGTTTTGTCTCTTGATTTGAATTCTGCTTATTTCTCCGTGCCCTCTTCCTATTGCCCCCACCACCACTTCCGCCTCCTCCAGCTCCAACATTTTATATTCCTGCAACTCAACCTCTTCCATTCTTCCACAGCCCTTAAACTTTCTTTTAAAATGACAATTATTGTTGCATTCTAGCACAGAGGATAGAGGAGAAACAAGGCAGATGATTTCCTTGCCCTAGTGGAGTTTACATTCTAATGGGGAAAGATAACTAATCAAGAAAACAATTAGATGGTGCTGAGTGCTCTGCAAAGAAACAGAATAGGATGATGTGACAAGGGGTGACAGGGAGGCAATTTCAGGTTGGGAGGTCAGGAAGGCCTCTCTGAGATGCATTAAAGTTGATGTCTGAATGACAAGGAGCCAGTCACAGGAGGCTCAAAAGAACATTTTATTAGAGGGACCACCTAGGGCAAAAGTCTTAAGGCAATAACCTTGGTTTAGTCAAAGAACAGAAAGACCACTGTGAATGGAATGAGGTTATCAGCAGGGATATGAGATGAGCTCACAGAGGCAAGGTTTGTAAACTAAGGCAGAAGTTAAGGTAGAAATCTGGATTTTCTAAGTGCCATTGCAGGGAGTGAGTGATCCACCTGCTGGGTGAAGAGTGAACTGTAGTGTGGTGGATGGGAGGGATGAGGGGAAGGCAACTGGTTAGAAAGTTACTGCAGTAATCTACAAGAAAGATCATGTGATCCGGAAAGACTAGAGGAATGGTGAGCTAGGTAGTAGCAGGGATAGAGGAAAGTGGATTGAATGGGAATATATAGAGAATCTACAGGCGTTACTAAAGGATTAGATGTGGGAAATGTGGGAAAGAGCATTCAAGAATGTCTTCTAGGTTTTGGCTCATGCAACTGGGTAGATGGTGACGCCATGTACTGCGATTGGGGCAACTAATTAGGAGGCATATTTTGGGGAGAAAACTGAGTTCTGTTTTAGACACATTAAATGCGAAATGCCTGTTTGACATCCAAGTAGAAAAATCAGGCAAATAGAGAGAGACAAACATAGATATTTATATCTGTCTTTCTATATCTGTATCTGGAGTTCTATGGAAAGGTTAGAGGTAGAGACAGAAATCACAAGATTTATGTTAGCAACATAACCTATAGATAATATTTAAGCCCTGAAGCATACATCCCTATCTTGTCCAACAGTCAAGTTCCTACTCACCCTTCAGCCCTAGTTCAGACATTCTCTCCCAACAGGTCTTCCCTAATCACCCTGGGTTAACTGCTTTCTCTTCTCTGTTACTTGGGTCCCTTGTATGTACTTCACATTTTTCCACCTAACACCACACAGTAATTATTTGTTGACACATAAGGACTCAGACCTCCCTCCATCCACAATGCTCTTCTTTAACATTAACACTGTAATTTCAGTGCCTGATATAGTAGGTTCTCAATAAATGTCAACTAAATTAAACCGCACTCATCAAATTCACAAAGTAAGTCAGAAGCAAAAGTTACACTTACAGTTAAAGACAAAACTAATAAACATTCCCAAAGGCATCACACTCCTGGAAGAGAATTAAGATTTCCAATATAAGGGGGGAAAAAACCATAAACAAAACAACTTTCTCCTCCCAACCTCTAAACTAACAAATAAGTCTTTTCATTAAGAAAAGAGGAAGTTCTTACATTCACAGTCAGAAAAAAAATAAGAAAGGGTTGAGTCCGAAGTGTCTACATTATTTGTTCTCTCTATAACTAACACTGTGACTATCCATAAAAAGATCTGCATAAAAAATGGTGCAGTGTGCCTGTCACCAGACAATGTACCATTTATACTGTTAAAGTTCTAGAAGGAGAGGAGTAGGCAGAATATACTCACCAGCAAACAGTGGGCAAAGTCAGGACCTCCTACCAGGCCGGTGAAATTTCCCAGCTGCTCAGCAAGAGCTAACAGTACCTCATCTTCATCATAAATTGTATCTGGAAATGACAACAACTCAGTACTCATCAGCAAGGATATCTGGCCCAGAGCTGGACACTCACACAAAACCAGCAATAGAATCCATATGTAACTAGATGGTCCTGTCACAATCTTCACAGCCTTTTTTTCCCCCAAGTTTGACATTTATTCAACAGGCTCTTTCCAAATATTCACATAGAATTATACTGTCATAAACAACTCTGAACATAATTTAACAGCCTTTAATTCCTTCTCAGTCAAGAATCCTCTTAGATCTGTTTTACAGAATGAATTAGAAATTCACAATCCTACATCTTACTTCCCTATTAGCTAAATAGTTAACGTCTGAATGTGTCTGGCCACAACGTTACACACAATATGCTATGTCCTGTTTCTTCTGCATCCAAAGCATCAGGCTCAGCTTAGTACTTACTAATATCGCGGGCAACAAATTCTTTAAAAATAGTCGAAGTTTTGAAAGCCCCTGTAAAACAGAAATACTCATGCTTTTCTTCAAAGGGTCACATACCTGTAAGGAATGGTAGCAGTTCAGTTCGCGTCCTTTCTACTCCAAGTGCTAGAGCAATCGTTGATAATTTCTTAATACTATTGAGACGGAGCTTTAAAACAATAGAAAGAAAAAAGGAGCAGTTGTGATTTAGACCAAAACACAGCAGTTGCAAACAGGTGAGATAATGACATACAGATAATAATGAAGAAAAGCTTCAATTTATATTTTATTCTATGAAGAATCTCAAAAACAGTGGATCACGGCTTCACTAACCAAAAGAAGAGTTCTTAGGAGAACACGCCAAAGACACCATTAAAAAAATTAAATAAAAGACAATATCCGGTAAGACAATTTTAAATAGAGAGAACTTTGGCAGTGGTGAAGCAGGTGAAACGGCTGGGTACACCTGCCTTCCATCAGAGCTGAGAGCCCGCCTCCTCTAGGTAAGTAAGCCATCCTACCCCGTTTCTACCCAAAAAGCCCAGGCAGATTCCACCAAGCCGAGGGGAAGGCGTTCGTTCACCCGCATTTCACAAGGCGCCCTGGCATCCCTACCGCCCGCTCCGGCCCCTCGCCGCCTTCCTCCCGCTCGCTCAGCCACGGGGACCGCCGGCCCGGGGCTGGACGCGGCGTTCCCAGCGCCCGGCCCGGAAGGGGCGCCCCGGCGGGAAGCCGGTTCTCCCACAACCGCCCGGGACCGGGTGGGACGCCGAGCCGACGCCCCAGCAGGTCCGGAGAAGGAGTGCTGGAGAGGTTCCCGGTCGGTCGGGTCAAGCCACCAGCGCCCCTCACGGATCTTTCCCCTCCCCGCCACCAAGTTTCTGCTCCAAGGGTGATCTTTCAGTCCCCGGGCCTCCCGCACCACGGGGTCGGCCTTCCCCGCTCCCTACCACGCTCCCGGCCCGGCCCGCCTCCGCTCCCCGGCCCGCCTTCAGTACCTGCACGTCCTCATTGCGGAGCTCGTCGATTAAAACTGCTATTGGGTATAGCGAATCGTCTCCATCTCCGCCCGCTGCCCCGGGTCCGGTCCCGGGCCCCGTCCCGGGCCCCGCCGCGCCCGCCATGTTCTTCCTGCTCCGACTGGTCGCCGCCGCCGGCTTCGCGCCCAGGCCCCGCCCCGCCCCCAGGGAGGCGGGGCTAAGGCCCGAAGTCCGGTTCCGCCGAGGTGGGTGAACCGATACCCTGATGGGCTGGTGGCGGCCCCCGCCTGGCCCCCGACGCGGGAGCTGTAGGTCTGAAATCCAGAAGATAGGTTGGCTGAGAAAGCGAAAGGAGCCCCCATGCCCTTTCTTCAGTCGAAAGAAACAAGGGCAGAGATTCATCCTGTTTCTGATGGTCTGAAGTCGTCGGGGACCTACCTGGGTGATCCCTGCTGTGCCCTCTTAGGACTCAGGTGGACCAAAGAGGATGCCCGAGGCCAGGAGGAAAAAAGATTTAGCGCCTCCCCTGACTTCATCCTGGCCCTGAGCCACTTGGGTCTCCAGCCCCTAATTTCCCCACTATCCTCAAGCTTCCATAAAACCCCTCCACCTCTTCCTCCGGCCTGTGCGCCAGAATTTGTATCTGGCTCGTGCTCCGTAAGACAAATAACGCGGGCGGTGAGAGAAAATGAACAGTGCCATCCAAACTCCCCAGTCAATATTTTTTCCTCTTTCTCCATGCAAGCTGTTAAAAACATGCTGCTCTCTTGTTTTTGTGTTTCTTTTCAGTTCGGTACTGGATTGGTGCCTTCTGTTGTATTTTCTTCCTCCCATTTTTTAGGTCTTTAGCATGCTCGAAGTACAACAATCAAGTGAAACTAGGACAAGCTCTAATCCTTCCAAATTCAGTGGAATGGCTACTTTGCTTATACAAGAAAGGCTAAACTGACCTCTCTACAACTCCAGGAGTCCTCAAAGGCAGCGGTAGGAGGAGGTGACGATACGGGAATTCTTTCTTACAAAACATAATGAGAAGTTTCCATTTACCCTTATTAGGGCAGCACAGAATAACTAAAATGTCCTGTCTTTTTTGTTTGTTTGTTTTGGACTATAAGCAGCTTAGAGTGATAACTACCTATGGTGATCACCAGCTCTGAAACGGTAATTCTCAGTGTCTGATTAATAAAAATGTAAAATTCTTAGTAAATACAACTTAGGAGACATTTTTTAAAACATGGGGTTCCTGGAAGTAAACACAGTAGATAGCAGTGAAAGTTTGGAAACCAAGGGATCTGCACAGTCATTCTCAAATTAGGTTTGTGGATGTATTCTCTAGGGTTTTAATTTTGTTTTCAATTTGATAATATGTTTTAGATTTGCATAAGCATATTCTGAATTATTTGGATGACCACTTAATAACCCAGCATTGCCACACGATTTCAGTACCCACGTTTGCATGTGTGTTTCAGTCCTGCTTTTACTCTTCTGGGACAATGAGGAAAGAACAGAGGGGGATTTTAAATGAAAATGGCATTTTCATGCACAAAATGAAAGCTAAACCACATCACAGGACTGTCCTGACACAGTAGTTCTAACAGAAAAGTGGTGAGAAAATTGAGATTCACTTGGTGGCAATACCAAGCTGAGCTTTCAGAGGCAATACCATTGTCAATGCAAGGGATACCAATGTTCACAGCAGCACTACTTACAATAGCCAAGACATGGAAACAACCTAAGTGTCCATCGACAGATGAATGAATAAAAAAGTTGTGCTATATTTATACAATGGAATACTACTCGGCCATAAAAAATAATAAAATAATGCCATTTGCAGCAACATGGATGGACCTGGAGATTGTCGTTCCACATGAAGTAAGCCAGAAGGAAAAAGAAAAATACTATATGATATCACTCATATGTGGAATCTAAAGAAAAAAAAAGGCAAATGAACTTATTTACAAAACAAACAGATTCACATACATAGAAAACAAACTTATGGTTACCAAGGGGGAAGGAGGTGGGAAGAGATAAATTGGGAGTTCAAGACTTGCAGATATTAACTAATATATATAAAATAGATAAACAAGTTCATACTGTATAGCACAGGGAACTATATTCAATATCTTGTAGTAACTTATGGTGAAAAAGAATATATGTATGTTCATGTATGACTGAAGCATTATGCAGTACACCACAAATTGACACAACACTGTAAACTGACTACACTACAATAAAAATATATATACAAAAAAAAAACTGAAAAAAACCAACACAAGGGATAATTTAGTCTCAGCAAAATACATCATTTCCCTTATTAAATTACTATAGTATTAATATGAGTAGTATTGATTTTGTGTATTTAATTTGGAAATCTATTTTGGGGTTTTTAGTTGTATAAGAACTATAAATAAAAGAACATTCTATTCCTACTTTATATTGGTAAATTTAAGTAACATTGTAATAAAATAATTTAGATAAACTGAGACTTTTTAAGTTTTCTTTATCCTTTGGAAATGGATCCAAATACTATTCAAGTTTGAGAAATAGAAAGCTACGAGGTTTTTTGATTTAATACTTTATTAATTAGAAGATTAGAGGGGGCTTCTATTGGCACGGGGGAGGAGAAGGCTGTTCCCTTAAAGTTTGTGTAAAAAGTCTTCAGAAACGATAAAGGAGGCAAGCACAGAAAGAAACACTAAGTCAGTTCCACACATGTCCTCATCTGGTCATTAGCTCAAGCTTAGATGCGTTTCAACCTGCTAAACAAAAATTAGCACACTGATTGATGCTAAGCTATTCTGTTTAAAACACAAATACGCTTTGCTTACCCAAGCATGATTAATTGGACACCTATGGAATAACTATGATTAAATATCGAATCACAGGCTGAGGAAACAGGTCCCAGAAAATAGCCTGGTTTGAGAGTCATCAATTCTGGACTTCAATGCCCACCTCTGTCTCTGATTCATTGTGACTTACCTCTCCCTATGCCTCAATCCCACCTCCTACCTCCTCACCCCCAATAAAATGGAGCTAACCACTGCTGATTCCCTCTCTAGTTACTGTGATGATGTGAGAATGAAACAGGTAGTAAAAATGGAGATGCTAATAAATCCTTCAGTAAAAAAAAAAGTGGCTAAAACAAACAACAGAAAGAGGTTATTTCAAAAATTGGGCCAAATGTAAACTGGAACTAATTCTAAGACAGCTGTTTGGGGGAGAATGGTTCACTGACTATCTGAATCACCTAAAATACTTGTTAAAAATGCAGATTCCTGGCCTCCACCCAGATCTACGGAATCAGAATCCCTGAGAATGGGATACATTTTACTGTGCACCCCTGGCTAATGTACACTGATGTTCAGAAGTCATTGATTTTAAAAGTTCATCTGGAAAAATAATTTCCACGTCAACCAATAAGCATCGGCTCAGGGAGAGTCTGGAAAGAGCCTTTGGAGGCCACCTCTGGCCAGAAAACCAAATGACAGCTACCACTGCTTATCAATAAACAATTCTGCACCTATTTGCCTGTGGTTTTTGCCAGATTAAAATGATCCCTCATTTGCTAGATTCCTGGAAGTTAGCTAAGGACGCCAAACGCCTCCTGTGGCCCTGAGGTGTTTCCAAATCTCTCTCTCCTCTCTATTGCTCCCCCCACCCAACCCCCATCCCCGGTCCATTTTCCATGCCCCCCACACACACCACGAGAAACTAATGACCAGCGGGCACCAGAAGCAGCAGCTGAGATTGGGCTGAGGATAAGGGAACCCTCAGGAAGCAATGTGACCTGCTCAGCACAAAAGTACTGAGTTCTGACACCCATATACATTACAGTTCGCTCATCCCGTGAATCAGGGGCAGACAAGACTGGACTTGCCAGTTCCTGTCAGATGAAGCACAGAGCACACGGAGATGCAGAGGCAGGTAGGATCAACAGCACTCGGTGTCACAGCAGAAAAAGGTCAGTCCTGAGGAAGCCTAAAGGACACGGTCCTGTTCTGCCTCGTGCGTCATGTTGAGTAAGTTTGACGCTTCCTCACAGAGCTTTACAATTAAGCACTCATTTAAGGGTGGATCTGCTCCCCAGAGTCACCCCACTGGGAGAGAAGGCTGAGTGCAGGAGACAGAACTGTGGGTAGGTGGTTCTCTCCGGGCAGACCCAGTAGTGTCCTCCCATTGACAAAGCCTTCAGGAAAGCAGTGGATGGCTCAGTTCACGCACAGAAAACCTGAGGCACATACAGGCATTTTCTAACTCCTCCTTTAGCAAAATGACCCTGGGAAACCGACTCCCAGGGCTGTACTTAATTTATTGCAAAGTGGTAATTATCACCATAGCATTAATGATACATCAAATGTATATTTATACAAAGAATGACTTCCTTCTATGGGGCTCCAATATTTTCCTGTCAACCTTGCCTCAGTATTTTCACCTCCTTTCTCTTCTCTGCTTTGTGGCAAAATTTTAATTCCAGTTTTATGGCTGGGAACACTTGACAAAGAGAAAGAGACTTTACCTGGACGCACACAGTGAGCCAGAAGCAGCTGCAGAACTCGTGATCAGGGATTCTCACTGTTTCTTGCCTCACCTCGTCCCTCCATGTCACAGCTTTACTGCGATGTTTAAATAAGGTATTGATTTCCAGGGGAAAACTTTGCTTGAATTCTTGGGAAGAACGAGTCAATGAGACAGTCGGTTCTGAATCCAGGCAGTATATACTGTGCTTAAGAGAGTATACAGTGGAGTCAGGAAGACCTAGACTGACATCCCAGCTCTGCCAACTACTAATTGTGTCACTTTGGGCAAATAACTTACCCTCTCTGAATCTTGGTTTCTTCATCTGTAGATTGGGGCTGTAAAGCTTACCTCTTGTGGTTAATAAGATTAAATAATTCATACATAGTGCTTAGATTAGTGCCTGACAAGAGGAGGCTTTCAAATCCCAGCCAATAATTGTGATTATCTACTCAGGAAGAAGAAGCAGGTAAGAAATTCCAATCAACTGAACTTTGGCAACAAGGAGGACCACTGTGAAAGGATGAATGAGACCTCCATGGTTTAGAGTCGGAAGATCTGACTCAAAGCCTTCCAGAAGGCATCCTTGTTGGAAAGACAGGACAAATCTTACTTAACTTCCCTCTCGGGGTTGTTGTGAGGAAGAAGGCCCATGATGTAAGGCACCTTGTAAGTAGAAGGCCCAACACAAATGTTAGCAATTACGGTTTAAAAAAATTTTTTTTTCCTTCCAGTTTTATTGAGATATCATTGACATACAGCACTGTTTATGGTTCTTTTGGGGGGGGGTCAGGGTGGAGGTTGGTAATTAGGTTTTATTTCTTTCTTTCTTTATTTAATGGAGGTTCTGGGGCTTGAACCCAGGACCTTGTGCTTGCTAGGCAAGCACTCTACCTCTAAGCTATACCCTCTCCCCTAGCAATTATGTTTTTGATTTGCATGGTCTTACTGAATCACTGAATCTGGTGTCCATGCCAAACATAAGAAGAGAACTCCCAGAGACTTCTGTTCAAGGTCTGTAGGCCCCCAGTTCATAAGAACAGCAGTCAGAATTAGTACTTGCCCTGACCACAAGGGTAGATTTAACCTACAACAAACCTAGGTCAAGCAGGCATGGTGACCTTGAAAGTCTCAGGCCTTTCAGTCCTAGCACAGGCTCTAACCTTCTTAGGACAGACCCCTGGTTGTCGTGACAGGTCCTATGCACAGCCCAATAGAAACCCTTCGTTATAGTGTTAAGTGAGAAAGCAAGGTACACGGTGTTATTGAACTTGTGGTACACAGTATAATTTTAAGCTGAAAATGTTTGAAAACAATAGATTGCTCCTCAATAGTTAATATTAAAATATCTTAAGATTTTTAAAAAAGCAACTGTCAGAACAATGCATATAATATCGTACAATTTGTATAAAACAGAATGCACATACATGGCGCTTGTATAAGCATCAAAAAAAAAAATCTTTAGAAGGACACACATGACTAATCACATTGGTTGGTTATGGGTATCCGGAAAATAAAAATGGAAGGGAGATTTTTCAATGTTCAGTATACTCATTTATCCTTTTGTTTGTTTTACTATTTACTAAATTCCAGATTTTCCTTGAATTTCACTCATTTTTCCACTAATTTTTTTTCCTGTTTCAGGACCCAATCCAGGATACCACATTGCACTTAGGTTTTTTGAATTCTGACCCATAAACATTATTACATATTCAAAGAAACCTTTTGGTTCTTGGTTACCACTGTAGACTGAAGTCTGCCTCCCCCTGGCTGGCCTCCTGCATGAGGTCCATAGACGTGTATTAATAGTCCCCTCCTGCCAGCTATTCCTTGTCTAGCCCTGCTACGTCCACAAGGTAGAGTCCAGATTTCTCTCTTCCCCCTTATTTCTCTAAGCCTTTATCACCATGTATTATTCAACACCCCAACATAAGTAGCTTTTAGCATCTGGGCACACTGTCCTCAGACTCCTATCAAACAGAGGTTTGATTTGGAAAAAGCAGGGATTACTTAAAATATTCCTGATCCTCTAAAAGCCTTTCCCTGTGGTCCCCTGAAGTTGGTATTCTTTTTCTCTTTCTTTTCTGATCTTACCAGCAGAACTGTTCAGGAAAAGGTCATAGGAGTAAGAAAGAAGCAGTGCCAAGACCCCTGGACACACCACTCCCAACTCAGCAGAAATGTAGCTGGGACTGTAATCAGAAACCGGAATTTCCACTAACTTCTAGGACTTCAGGAAATCAGCTCCCTTTCTAATCTAGCTACATGGTTCAAGTTAGCTGAGGGCTCACAGTGTTCTAGAAAAGCCCCTACAAAGACTAAACGTATTATCTGTAGACTCTGTCTTACTAGGACAAGCTCCGTGATTACTGGAGGCAGAATAAAAAGGTGGTTAAGAAAGTGAAACAGCTCTGACTAGCTCCTGTTCTTTTTTTTTTTTAATGGCAGTACTGAGGATTGAACCCAGGACCTTGTGCATGCTAATAAGTACGTGCTCTACCACTGAGCTACACCATCCCCCAGACAAATTCCTGTTCTTATCTCTGCTCATCTAATCATTCCAGATACTTTGACAAAATATTCAAAAAGAGGTCATGAAATAGGGAGTGCAGTATCATGGTCCAGAGAGAGAGTCTGGAGCCAGACAGACTGCTTGGGTTTGCATCCCAGGTCTGCAACTTTCTACGCAGGTGATCTTGGGCAAGACATGTAATATCTCTGTGTATCAATTTCCCTGTCTTTAAAAAGCAGATAATAATAGTTATTGAGCTCATAAGGTTGTTGTAAGGATTATGTGAGAAAAAACAACTTGAAACATTCTTGATATATAGGAAATGCTTAATAAATGTTGCCTATTATCCATATTATTTCTTCACAGAGCAAATCTGATGATCGAGAGGGTGTTAAGAAAACAAAGAAATATGAGAAACCTCCAAAACAAAAAAAACCCCTCAAACTCCAATATATTCCCCATATAGTTCTACGATTGAGTTCAGAGAGGTGTTACACACACAAAGAAGGACATCTCTTTGTCAGAGAGCTGAACTGTCTGTTCCTAAAGGCCTAAGGCTGCCTGGGTGGGTTTCCTACACGTTCAGATGCAAATTCTCCTTCCTTCTGCAAATGTTTGCTCTTCACCCAATGACTTACACATGGGGAGCAACCAAAGGTATTCTAAGACCTTTTACTGTTTAGGGGCTCAGCCCCTGCTCCCTGGGGTTGAGCTACAGTGTTGTGGATAATGTGTTGGCATCTGACACAGGGAGGAACGCTGAACATTCGTACATCCTTTGAGTTGCCTGTGATGTTATCAATAAGTTAGCCGAGGCAATGTTAAGACTGTGTTTTGCTCATGTTTGGAAACTTGAAAATGAATAAATGGCTGGTAATTACTCCTAAAAGTAGCTGCTTTCCCCTCTCATGCAAACTCATATCTTTTATTACCTATGACTATCATCAAGGTCATGTCAAACAGAACTGTAATTAACTGGGAAGAACTGACCTGTGGATCATTTACCAGCCAGGGAATCACTGTTGCAGTGGATGATCCAGCCCCTGTAAATTATGGGCATGGTTTTCTCCAGGAAAGTGTTGCAATTATAGAAATATAGCAGTGTAATTCTAGGGTATACAGATTCTAAAGAAATGCAACTCGTGTGTTTCAATTTACACTGGAATTTTGACACCAAGGATACCCCAAATAGTGAAATGAATTAGTTCCCCGGAGGAAAAGGAGCACTGAAATTTTTGGTGAGAACAGGCTGCCCTCTGCTGGACACCAGGGAAGCCTCTATGATGACACTACAGACAAGGCGGCCTCAAGTTCTCAGAAACAGTGATACTTGGGAGCAAAAACAAAATCAAAAAAGCATGGCAACAAATTTAAACTTTGGTGCTTTATTTTAGAGTATCTCCAGTAATCACAGAGTCTGGGAACACAATAATAGAAAAAGGCCCAAGGAACGGGGGGCTGAGTTAAAAATAAAATTCGTAAGGTTCTTTTATAAATGCAGCGCTGTAAAAACCAGCCTCCTTTTCTACATAACTCCACAAATATTTCACTGGCAAGAAAAAAAAGGGGGGGGGGATCATATCATAGGAAATACCAAGGATACTTAGAGACATATTGTTAATAGGGAGACAAGAAAGAAGCAAGACCAATTCCTGAAGGATACACGATGTTTTCTTGTTGGTTGAATGAACACATTTCAGGTCATTTCTCTCAAAATGAGATTAACCTTTGCTCTCATGTCCGAGGAGGGCAGCAACAGGTCCAGAGAAGCTCTGCAGAGGACAGTGGCAGAATAACAAGGGAGAGGTGCTCCCTGGACTTGTCTCAAATAAACAGAGCTTAATAAAATCTACAAAGTAGGTTCCCAAGTGTGTCCTGAGCAGGAGGGCTTATACCCACACACTTTTTTCCTATTCTCCTATTTAAGACAGCCACAGGGCCATATCTGAGTAGGCCAATAAGGTTTGAAAAAGGCCAGGCAGAACTCCTCAAGGTTGGATCTACCTGCTCAAACTCTCTCCTCCCACAGAATAAATAAATTGATTAAAAGGCACTTGACTGGATCTGAAATTGCCAAAATCAGTCCTTCCTTTGTTCTGGATGTGTTATCATTCAAATGTCCTGAGATGAGAAGGGAACTACAGTAAATTATTAACATCCATTAGTGTACTCCAGTACCACATTAGTTAATTGTTTCCCAGAAAGCAGGGCCCAAACAGAATGGGAGATTGGGGCAGGTAAGGTTTGATAGGCCAGGAAGAGCAGAAAAAAAGGGTCTGGGAGGGAAGAGGCCTGGGTCAGCAGGGGTTGTAATGGGAAAAGGACACCAAACATTTTGTCTGCTTAATTATATTTGATCTTTGGTGTGATGGTTTGCTTTCCAGTCTCTAATATCAATAGCAGTGGGCAGAGAAATCACCTAAGGTGTGTTTTACAAAATAATGATGACTGGGCACATCTCAGGCTACTAACTCAGAATTTCTAAGGGAGGTAAGCGGACAGTGGCAAATTTTTCAAACTGAAGCTTAGTTGATTTACAGTGTTGCATTATTTTCTGGTGTACAGCATAATGATCCAGTTTTTCATATATGTACGTATTTTCTTTTTCATTGTCTATCTATTTTATATATAGTAGTTTGTACCTGCTAATCCCAAACTCCTGACTGATCCCCCTCGCACTTCCCCCCTTTGGTAACCGTCAGTTGGTAGAACTGTGGAGTAGGTTGCTATTTCTCCTCTTCCATTTCTTATTTTGTTTACTTACGTTCTTTCTCTTTCCTTCTTGGAAGGCCTGGCCAGAGGTGTTTTGATTCTCCAGCTCTTTCAAAGACACAGCTCTTGGTTTTACTGATTTTTTTTTCTTCTATTGTTTTTTTAAATCTCTATTTTATTTATTTCCTCTCTGCTCTTTATTATTTCTTTCCTTCTGCTGACTTTAGGTTTTGTGTGTTCTTCTTTTCCTAATTCTTTAAGGTGGTAGGTTAGGCTGCTTATTTGAGATTGTTCTTGTTTTTGGAGGAAGGCCTGTATCGCTATGAACTTCCCTCTTAGGACTGCTTTTGCTGCACCCCATGGATTTTGTGTGATTGTGTTTTCACTGTCATTTATCTCAAGGTATTTTTAAATTTCCTCTTTGATTTCACCATTTAGTAGCATGTTGTTTAGTCTCCATGCCATCATTTTTTTTTTTCACATTTCTCTTTCTGTGGTTGATTTCTAGTTTCATGCCATTGTGGTCCAAGAAGATGCTTGAAATAATTTCTAACCTCTTAAATTTGTTGAGGCTTCCTTTGTGCCCGAGCATGTGGTCTGTCCTAGAGAATGTTCCATGTGCACTTGAGAAGAATGTATATTCTGGTTTTTTTGGATGTAATGTCCTGAAGATATCAATTAAGTCTAACTGTTTTGTTGTGTCCTTTAGGATCTCTGTTGACTTACTGATTTTCTGTCTGGAAGATCTGTCCATTGATGTCAGTGGGGTGTTTAAGTCTCTTACCATTATTGTATTTCCATCAATTTCTCCCTTAATGTCTGTTAGTATTAGTTTTATGTATTTAGGTGTGCCTATATTGAGGGCATATATGTTCAGTGTAATGTCCTCTTCTTTTATTGCTCCTTTTATCATAATGTAGTGTCCTTCTTTATCTTTCTTCATGATCTTTAAGTCTATTTTCCCTGAGTGTTGCTCCCCCCGTTTTCTTGTCATTTCCATTTTCATGAACTATCTTTTTCCATCTCCTTACTTTCAATCAGTGTGTGTCCTTCACCCTAAAATGAGCCTCTTGCAGGCAGCATATTGTAGGCTTTTGTTTTATTATCCAATCTGCCACTCTGTCTTTTGATTAGAGCATTTAATCCATTGACATTTAAGGTAATTGTTGATATATATATGTATTTATTGCCATTTTAAACTTTGCTTTCCAGTTGATTTTGTATTTCTTCTTTGTTCTTTTCTTCTTATTATTGTTTTTCCTTTTGTGGTTTGATGATTTTCTTTAGTATTATGTCTGAGTTCTCTTCTTTTTGGTTTTTCTAGCTCAGCTATATGTTTTTGATTTGTGGTTACCCTTTTTTTCAAGTATATTAACCCATTACTCTATGTGCTTTAGACTGGTCATCATGTAAGCTTAAATACATTCTTTAAAAAAAAATCTACATTTTCTTACTCATCTCCCCCACATTTTATGATTTTGATGTCCTCTTTCATATCTTCATGTTTATTCTTTTGCTGTTCATCAGATTTCCAGTTGTGATTTTCTCTTTTTTATAGATTCTTGCTTCTTTTCTGTTTAGAGAAGACCTTTCAATATTTCTTTTACGGTAAGTATAGTGTTGCTGTATTCTTTTAGCTTTTGCTTGTCTGAGAAATTCTTTCTCTCTCCTTCTATTCTAAATGATCATCTTGCTGGGTAGAGTATCCTAGGTTGTAGGTTCTTGCACTCAGGACTTTGAATACACCTTGGATAGTGACAATTTTTAAAGGATCCCCAAATAATTCTCTCGTGCAGCTCTGATTAAGAGTCACTGCTCTGTGGGTCCCATCTTCTCCAGCACTGAGTTATAATCCTGCTGAAACAGCCATCAAACAGACTAAAAACCACACTCTTCTCATTCGGCAACCTGGGATTCAAGAGTTAAAAATGGCAAAGTACAAATTGCCAAAAACTGATTCTGCAGGCAAACCGAGGTCAAAGAGAACCCACCTAAGGCAGGTAATGGATGGAATCCACGGTTATAGGTCTGCAAGAAACCCTTGTCAGAAGAAGTTAGTTTTATCTCACACAGTCTTTTGGCTGTTAAGATCAGCAAGAGTCACTTGGTTTATACTTCTATCTCCAGACATGTAATGACAGAACAAGCAGCCCAGAAATTAGGAGCAAAAATGAACAAACAAAAAACCCCCTCCACCTTGAGGTATTTTATGAAGATACCTTAAGATTTGCATAAAATTTTCTAAAAATGCTCATACTCAGGTAAAGTGCTATTTAATCTGTTTGTTAATTTAATCACAAGGAGCTACAACAGGAGTTCCCAGTCTGCCCATATCATTACAATTCTGAATTCTCATAGTTCTTATCTGAATTCCCCTCATTTCATTTATCAAATCTGTTGGTTTTAATTTGTTTCAATGTCAGGTCTATGTTGAACTCCACAGCTGAAGAGAGCCAAAATAGCTTCCAGTTTTAAAGAATCACTTGCTACTTGATATTATTGAAACTGAATGTATCACCACGAAGTCATTGTGCAGTTAGATCTCTTCTCCTGGCAGGGCATGGAGCTAGGAGGAATGTAGCACCTCCTCAAACCTGGAGGTCCTGCCCCTGACTCACTCAGAAGGTCTCCAGGGCTGTCTGACTCCCCAAAATCAAGTAATAATAGAAATATTCTATAAAGGCACCCAGCTTGTCTTTTTAGAAGGTATGCTGAAGAATCTGCCTTTGTGTGAAAGCATGTGTCCTTCAGAATTCCTAAAATATACACAGTATTGAGTCTAACTCACATCTTCCAAATTGCCTTTGAGTACCATAGGGCTTCAGACATGCCATATATTCTAGAAATCTACCGAACTGAAAGCAGGAGTTACCTATTAGCTGCAAGTTTCTTTGTACCTTTCTTTCTTCATTGTCAATAAATATGTACAGTACCAAAATGTTCAGGGAACTGTGTTGAGTACAGGGAATACATAGAAGTGTGATATGGTCTTTGCCTCTAGACATGCCAACAATATTCCTGAGAGACAGGTTTACAAGGGCTACATGCTAAGGCTCTATGCCATTAGTAAAGGCATGAGGAACTCCAGGGGGTTCAGGAAAGGAAGTAATCACAGGGGTCTAAAGTCTGGAAAGGCTTCATAGAAGAGAGGGAGACTCAAGATGGCCCTAAAAGTAAGAGTAACAAGTGGAGAGAAGGATGATCTGCTAGGCAGGGAAAAGAAAATCACTAAGGCTGTGGACTTCCCCATCCTGGAATTATATGAATAAAGTATCCTTCTCTAAAACAACTTGGGAGAAATAAGTCAAGTTTCATGGGCATTTTGGGTCCTGTGGAAAGAAAACTGGTAACCAGTGGTATAAAACCAGATGGCTACTAGACATTATTGGCTGTAAGTTACAAGGTATAGAATAGGAATGATGTTAGAAATTCATTCACAAAAAAAGTTTTTATTTCTCCTGACAACCCCTGACCCAAAGTGGTAAATTACCTAAAAGTGTTATATATCAGTGGATCCACATTTCTATGAATATTAAGACTCTCAAAGTCCAGAGACTCTTAATTCAAAAACATAACATGGATCCAGAAACTGTCTCTTTTAGGGACAACATTGACACACTGAGTAATTCCCACTATGCTTGGTTTTTCCACAAAATAAAACTAACCTTCACTGGGTTTTCCAACAGCTTTTTCCCAGAGTTTTCAGAAAGAACATTCTAGGCTATTTGGTCTATAGAAAGCCACTGAAGGGTGGAAGTGGGGGAGATGGAAGGAGTTCAGCTCCTTCAGGTTTCAATCTCCATCAAAGATCTAAAAGCTAAAAGCAAAAGAGAAAAATACCATCTTAGGAAAAGGAAAATCAAACAGCCAAGATTTATTTAACTTTTTCTCTCACAGAAAATACAATATGCAATGTAAACACTGACATGTGAAATAAAGTACAAGGATCAGGAAGACAAATGAACTGGACGATACTCTCGCTTCAACACCTTACTGCTTCCTGATTTCACTTGCAGCATGAATCACATGGTTTTATGTGTATATATATACATATATATATTATATTATATTATATTATATTGGAAAAGTTAAAGGCAACATTCATTTAGATTTACCAAAATGCCAGAGAGCCTCTGAAATCCAACAATGCCCCATGGAAGTCAGGTCTTTCTGTTGCACACACAAAAATAATAATAAAGCTGAGCACATGTCCATTTCTGCATCTACCCAAGGCATTTGATGTAGGAGAGTAAGAATGAATTAACACATGAGCTTTAATATGCTTGTGGAGGCAAAGATTAAATTGTGCCTCTTTTCTCTCTTCAGAGAAAATAAAATTAACCAAATTTACAGCACAGCTGCCTGACGCTGGCCAGAAGACGGCACAATCACAGTGAATTCTTATTTCAGTAAGTTCCATGAAATGCAAAACACAATAAAGGCTTTCCATTTGTCCTTTGCCCAAATGGCCGATCCAGTTACGCAGAATCACATGGGGTTTTCAAGGGTCTTTCCCAGAACTCTAAACTAGAAAAAAAATATGACTCAAATAAATGGCTGGGGTCAAAAACCACCTGGACTGAAAAACAATCGGTTTCTAAACTTGAACTCAGCAATGAAGAGCATGGGCTTCAGCTTTCTGTTATTATCGCGAGAGATTAAAATAACTGGTCTTTCTTACCAGATGACACCTGCTGGGTGACAGGTGAACTCTGATAAGATGCGACTACACAGGCTGGTTCGGTAATGGACTCAGTGTCATAAGATCTGGGGTTCAGACAAGGCTGCTTAAGATCTGGAGATTAGGGTGCCCTGGAATTGCCAATACACCCGGCTCCCTCCCTCAGCGCCATAATCAAAGGTTTTTTACCAATAATCTGTAGCCCTTCATTCCTTGACGTCAACAATCTATAGAGAAAAAAGTACCTCAGATACTTTATCCTCACAGTGAACAGAGCAGTCAGCTCATGCTGAACACTGGTTGTTTGGAGGAGAGATGCTACACTGACCAGGTGTTTTGAAACTCTTTTCCCAGGCAAAGCTAATCTCCCCGTGTTGCTGAGATGGAGATTTTTTTAAAATGCATTTATATATCACAGGAAAAAGATCTTCACAACAAAAAAACCATTCATTTTTATATCCCTTACCTATAGAATTTGGCACAGTGCTTTGCAATTAATTGTGCTCTCACTAAAGATACACATAGAACAGAGAAAAACCAAAACCAGGTTTTAAAAGAGACAGAAACAGATACTCCCAAGGAAACCCTGGCTCAATCACGACCTTTTTTTTTTCTTTTTGTAACATGCAAGATGATAAAATGGATCAGCACTGTACCATTTTGATTAGAAAAAAGCCACTCATCATGGACCTGGCATGACGGTACTCTCTTATTTACTATTGCAAACTGTGGAGAGCTTTAGCCACTGTGAAGGACGGTGTACCATTACTACAGGTATGGAAAGGTATGTCACTGAAAATTCTCCATCCTGTAGTCAGACCACATGTGCCAATATCTGCCTTGGAAAACAGTAATCAAGCACTGAAAATTAAATGCCAGAGATCTTTAGAGCAGCAAGTGGGACCCCAGTTTATCTTCACTCTCCTGTTACCATCACTCTACACCATCTAGGCCTGTTGCCTCACCAGTGCTTCCACCCCATCCCAGGGATTCCTTTAGAGGGGATCCCCAAGGGGAGACTGTATACGGTTAAGTAGCCATTTCTCCCCTTATCACTTCTTTTCCCCTCTCTTGAGATCAATTCCTATTGAAAATCCCTTCTCTCTGAAAAATGAAAGATGGAAGATCTGAAAACCAGATTCATCCTATTTGCAGATACAAGACACAATTACCATTAGGGAAATAAGGCACTGCAGGGTGACCCCAGACTGAATGCAGGAATGCAACTGATACTGGAGCCCGTGTGGCTGCAAAGAGCATGACTTCCAAACACGAGCACTGCTTTCCTGCCACAGGCCAGGCTGCATCCAGGAGAGAACCGCTGTGATGCTCCAACCAACAGGCAGACTGGAGGCTCCAAGGAACTCGAAGAAACACAGATAAAATTCTTCCTTAAAATAGAAAGTTACATTATGCGTCAGGTCTCTGGCCAGCCTTATCATTCCTTCAAGTAATGCTTTGAGTCGAGTGAGGAAGTGTGGAGGAGACTAGATGAGAAGTGGGGCAAACTGGCTTCCAGTATTAGCGCCGCCACTCAACGGCTGTGTGGCCCCAGGCAAGTCACTTTTCCTCTCCCTGCCCCCTAGTCTCAGTTTCTTCATCTGTAAGATGGGGATAAAACCACTTGCCTTATCTACCTCACGTCCTGACTGTGAGGATCAAATGAGACGATGTGAAAATGCTTTGTAAACTAGGAAATACTGTACGTAAAGGCAAAGTAAAGCACAGACTTACTATGTTTTAATCAGGTCCTTATTGTTGCCTGTTTGACTAGAGGTGCCCCATGCAGGATGTGCTTTGCAATAGAGAGACTCAAAATAGCTGCTATAAATACACACCGGTCTTTTTCCCTAGGGTTGTTTAAAAAAAAAAAAAAAAGGGAGATTCTTAATTTCCTCAGAATAAATTACTTAAAAATGTGATGTCACCCAAATCTACCAATCAATAGAATTAATTTTCTCCAAATATGTCCTGTACAGTTATGGTCTGATCTGTTGATACCTTTATACAGGGAAGTATTGAATTAAAAAAAATAGCATGCTAAAATGTAAAAAAAAACAACCCCACCATATAGTTACAGTTTGTTGTAGGGGAAATAAAATGAAAATAAGAGGCATCTTATATAATGAAATTAAGTCACAGTTCCTCAAATGGTTGCCTTTTTCCTGAGATGTCTCCAGGACAGGGTCCTAGTCCTGTGAAGTGCTTTACGAAAGCTGTCTTGCTGGAGGTGAGAAGGACATGTAGGTTGGCAACTAGCCTGTGCTCCTTGTCAGCACTAGGATTTGAACAAGAAGGTCTGCTAGGAGCTGCCAGAGAGCTTTGGTGGAGAAGCTCGCACGGCCCCAGGGAGGCTAGCTCCCGGGTGCCAGGCCGGAGTGCGGAGAACTACTCAACCCAGCCATCCAGTCCCGGGATTTTCAGTTCTTCCTAGAAGCTGGCTCTGCTCTTCTCCGGTCTAGTAAATAATTGAACAGAAGAGAAAGAATGAGATGTGGAGCAATATATCCACCCCAACTTCGGGGCCCTTCTCCACCTCGCTGCACAAAGTTTACATGCAGAACAGACACACAGGCAAGAAGTGAATGTGACTGACTTCGACTAGCCCAAAGCACCCAGATTCCAGCATTCGTGTCAGACGGCCTTTATTACAAATGTTACAAGCGATGGCTTGGAGGGAGTCCTGCCAGTGGAATCACCAGTTAACAGGACGGTTGTCCTTTGGGGCCACAGGCTTGTTGCTAACCTCCACTTTTCTTCCTGATTGGCTTTGCTTTCCGGGGTTTGAGGATGGTGTAGTTTGCATACACTGTATACTGATCTGACAGGAAGGGAACATAGAATGCCCGCAACAGCTTTGAAGATCTGGAAAACAAGAGGGGGGAAAAAAAAAGACAGAATTTTGTCATTTGAGAAAATTTACTAATGGTATTGAAAATGATTAAAGGAAATAAACCAAGTGCTATGGTGAGGATTATATTTTATATAAGCAGCACAGAAAAGTCTGTTATTTAGCTACCAGATCTTGATAAAAGACTTAATTAATCAAGATCAGGCACCTTCTTACCTGCACCAAATTGACAGTCTAGTAAGTCACAGGATATCCTCCAGAACAGCTATTGGTCTGCACTTCACATTAGAATTTGCACAGAAATGTACCAAGTCAATCAAAGGACTGCTTTTACTAAAACAAATCCTTAACACCCAAAGGGTTTCTGTAGCTAAGAAAGTGTAGAGGTGCGAAATGCTCAAATGATCCTGATTCCAGCTCTAAGTTTTCCTAAAGAGGTAAAGAAAACCACGTGCTGGGCTTGCCGCGCACAGTGTTCCAGCAATTCTTAAGTCAAAGAGAGTCTTTTTACTCTTTGCTAAAATATAGACAGGAACAGCTAAAAACTTGAATTCCTCCTGAGTTTCTAAAGAATGTGAAAAACATCTCACATTTATTGCATACTTAGTATTTAAAAGGCACTAGTATTAACTGCTAATACTGTTAAAGATAGGATTTAATCCTTAGGAGGAAAGTAGTATTACCCCTATTTTATAGATGGGACTTTAGCAGATTAAGTAACTTGATCAGGGTCACACAGTAAATGATAGAGCCCTTATTCAAATCCAGATTTGAGTCCATATTCTTTGGTTTATCCTGCATTCCAGGAACAGGATTCATCACTTTCTAGAAAAAGTGGCAGTGATCGTTTTAAAATTCTACACGAAGTATTGCTTCTTGACTATGATTTCTGAGTCTAAAAATCAAACGTTGGCCCAGCTACTGCCAACCTAAATGAGGTAGCTGAAGGGTGTTGCACTCACTGCCAGTCCTCTTCCAGACTCTCAACTTGTAAATGTCATGTCAACGTGGCATTTGAACTGGCAGCCTACCCCTGGGCTTGGCAGGCTCCTCCGCTGCCTGCACACAATGCTATCGTGCTTGGCATACACACCTCTCAGAGATTCTTCCCAACTGCGATGCTGGCAGAGCTCTGTGCTCAACAGAGATGCACTTCACTTCAACAGTTAACGGCTCAAGGGCTTCGATAAGAGAAAAGAGGCTTAGAAGAGAGACACACAAGATAAAGCAGGGCCCCTGCAAACAAAATGAACAGGAGGAGGAAGCACCTACCTCAGTCAAAAAGAAGTTAATTTATTCTTTCTGTTCAGGCTGCACAGATAAGGGGAAGGTCAGGACAGAAAGCTGTAAGCCAGAGCGAACTCCTGCAGGCTTCAGTGCAGCGAAGAGAGGGCTAAGCCGAATTAGGCGTCATGGCCACTCCAGCCAACTCCACCACAAAACCTCTACTAGTACCCTCAGCATGTATCTCTGGTCAACTCAGTCCTTGGTGTAACATTAGGTCCATTGGAGCCTAATTTTACTTTTTCACTTTCTTTTTGGAACAATTCCTTACTCTTTGGGAGGATTGTTATTTCATAATTTTATTCTTTTAGAGTCTTGCAAAGAACAAAGGGAAATTATGCGTATTTTCAAAAATAGAATAAAACTCATTCTACCTTGAAGGACCCTATGGATCCATTGCAACTTTTTATAAATTTAAGCAATTTTATAAGGATCTTAGCAGTCTTATTTTTTTCTACTTCTTGGATTATTTACAACTATACTTAAAAAAAAAAGACATGATAGGAAAAAGAATAATGAAACCACCAAAAAGGATGCAAAAGTGATATAATTAATCACTATTGCATTAACTTTCATTTTTCTCATTGCACTGTTCAAAGTATGCATTATCTTTCAATAAGGTACAAAAGACTTGAGACACTATCTTTCTCATCTGCATTTAGCTTTCACTGAACATAGCTTCTTTCCATAATGCCAATGAGAAGAAAATTGACAGAGAACGAGA
Organism: Camelus dromedarius; assembly: GCF_036321535.1. Classification (NCBI taxonomy): domain Eukaryota; kingdom Metazoa; phylum Chordata; class Mammalia; order Artiodactyla; family Camelidae; genus Camelus; species Camelus dromedarius. The sequence goes on from NC_087469.1 coordinate 4,083,312, forward strand.
TTTCACAATCACTAGACAAATCAGAAGATGAATGTTAAGAGACAAATAGTAGCATTCAAGATTCTAATGATGATGGTAAACTTTATCATACGAGCAAAATTTCAGACTATGAGTCTTTAGATGACAATATACTAGATGAATTTTCTCACTCAAGAAATGATGAGAGAACATTATATTTCTAAGAACAAAAAAGGAAAGAAGGGGTTCTCATTCAGTTAGTCATTTAACAGGAAAGGTCCAGGGTGAGCCTCCCTAAAATGTGCAGCTTTGCTATGCGGGTTATTCTGAGCTGAAGATACGGCCCAAAAGACTTAGGAAGAACTTTGTCCTCCCCTTTAACTCCCTAAAAGAATTTATACAGGGACCGTGGCTCAGAAAGAGAGGTATTATCAGAGATAACTTTTTTATCTGAGTATCTGTGTGGCAGGACAAATATCTGCTCTTCTTACTGTCCTGCGAATGACCCTCCGCCCCTCTAAAGCCCCAGGCCTCCATCCTATTCCTTAGCTCAGGATGGCATAGAAGTCTCAACTGCCCAACTTGCCTTTAGGTCTCCTATTTTTACGGGGCTCCAGTACAAATAAAATGAAATTGGTTTTTCTCTTATAAATCTATCTTATGTCAAGTGGATTATTAGGCCAACCAAAAATAGAAGGGTAGAAGGAAAACTTTTCCTTCCCTTCAACTTCATTATGCAACATTTGTGAGGGGGTGTGGTGGGGGTGGGGTAGGTAATTAGGTTTATTTATTTTTAGAGGAGGTACTGGGGATTGAACCCAGGACCTTGTGCATACTAAGCATGCGCTCTACCACTTGAACTACCCTCCCCCATCATGCAATATTTTGCAACAAGAACACAGACTATCCTTTTAGGCTAAAAGGGCATATGACTACATTCCTTCATCTTTTATGATGTCTGTGTGCCAAATTTAATTTGATATAGTTCATGAGTGGACAACTGCTGAAGGCAGGTTCGTATGCAAAAGTTACTAGAAGGATATCAATAATAAAGAAATAAAAAATTCAATGGCTTTATCACTTTCTTTGATGTTTATAAATCTGATATTTAAATTACATAGCAAATAAGATAGCTGTCTTCAACAAAATTATGAACCATTTAAGGTTTCAAAAAATTCTTCAAATTTTGCATTTTGATGATACAAATGTAAGAAGAACCAGAAGTAGTAAGCTTGAACCTATTAGAGCTATGTCTGAAGTCCAGAGTCAGGATTTTCAAGATGGATATATTCCAGGCTGATGCGTGTCAGGTGAACAATTAGCTGACTTCAGAGGTGTCCATTTTAGGTGTGCGCGCGCGCGTGTGTGTGTGTGTGTACACATATTCAAAGCCAGGAGAATATGAAATTAAGGTTTGATGTTGCTACATTTAAATTATTATTAAAATTTTGAATGAAGTTTTTCTTTCACTATCATTTTATTCTTATTTTTATAGGTCATTTATAAAATAACTAAAAAATATAAAAACGAAAGGGGTTTATCTGGCCAAGACAGTAAGTGGTGATGATTATTGTATGCTGACAAGTCATCCCAAAAGGAGTTATAAAAGATCGTTTCAGCAAACTACCTTGGACTGAACATAAGGCAGAGCATCACCAAAAATACTGACCTCCCTGAAATGGAAGAAGGACCACTATCTATTACTGGTGAATGCAAAAGGCAGGCTGAAACAAAGGTAAAAAGATAAAGGAGACTGGGACGAAATATTTACCATACATATAACAGAGTATGAGTATCTAGAATATATAAAGTGTTCCTGCACTCAATAAGACTAACAATTCAGAAGGGAAAAAATGACAAAGGATTAAACAGAGAAGAGAAATGTAAATGGCCAATAACCATCTGAAATCATGTTCTGTCTTACTAGTAATCAGGGAACTGTAAATCTAGATACAGTGTCTCAATAACTGGGTTTGTAAAAGCTGAAAGGTCGGACAGTATCAGACACTGGTGAGGAGTTAGGAAACGGATACAGCCATTTGCAACAGTGAAAACTGCAGAGCCACCTGGAAAGGCAATTTTAGCAATATCAATTAAAAAATTATGCAGTCTCTATGGTACAGCAGAGGATTTTTATTTTGGACTTCTCACCACACTGCTTTTTTTTTTTTTTTTTAACAATCTACTTTGTTTTCCATTTGTTACAAGAGAAAATTTCAGACATACACAAAAGCAGATGAAATACATTACTTGTAATAATTTTTAAAAGCCAGTAGACAAAGTTTTAAATAATGGAAATCTCAAATCCTTAAAACAAACAAACAAATGAAAACCTATGTGCTTACTATGTATAGGGCTTTGTGTGCTGGCCCTAAAGACACACAAGTTTTTGTTCTCAAAAAGCTAATAACCTATAGTTGGGAAAAAACAGAGTATGAATGATACATAAGCATAACTTAGCATATACTAAATACTAAATGGCTGATACAGAAGTTCAGAGTGCTAATACACACATTCAGAAGAGAGGAAAAACGCAGAGAGTTGCAGAGGTGTGGAAGAAGCATTTACTGTACATTATTTCATTTTACCCATCCAACATCCCAAGGTACCCGAAGCAAGAAAAGCAACTTGCCCATCCATAAGCAAATCTATGGGTGTCTTAAGTTAAATGCTCTGTCCACTAAGCAGCAACTAGAGAATGGCTTGAATAAAACCCGAAGTCTTTCTCATGACCTACAAAACCCTAGGAAAGGCAGCTCTTGCTTACCTGTCTCATCTCACCTTGTGCCATTTTCTTCCTTGTTCATTACACTCTCTCCTTTCAGTTCCTCAGAATTACAAGTTCTTTCCCACTCTTAGTAAGGAATTCAAAGTCCAACTGAATGTGTGGTTTGGAATAACCGTCTTGCTAAGGACAAGCACGTGTTTGACTTGGATACAACAAGAGATCCAAGAAGCATTCAGATTCTCCCATGCTTCCTTCCTCAGTGTACAAGCATAAGAAATTCAGCATCAAATTCTAGATAATTGTGTTCAGGAAGCAAGGACGAGTTTCCAGTTAAACCTGAAGACAAAACTATACAGGAGGTGGGAACTAAATATAAGGAGAAGTTGAGAAAATCTATCATCAGAGGCTTGGTCCTGGAAAAATCCTTATTAGAAGATGAACCTTCTTTCCTCCTGCAGATTTTGTCTGTGATATTTAATAGAATTACCTATCTTTAACATCTAAAGCCACTAACGTCTTCCAGAACATGAAGTGAGGAAACAGATGCACACCTCTGAGCTGCGATGGGAAGATTCTATGATTTTTTTTTTAAATCAAAAGATCAAGTTGACTTGAAGTCTTCATTTCTAACGCTACAGCTGCTGTTCTAGGTTAATTTCCTTCACATCAACAGCTTTAATAGGTTAAGCATGACTGGGGCCTTTCAAATTGTTATATTGTATTCCTGCTGGGAAAAAAGGGGAGTTGGATTGGTTATTTGCCTTCCTGAAAGAAAAGAGCAGTTGAGCACTGGAATAACGTGTGCGTACACATTCATACACATGGAAGCAAAGATCAGACTGAATCACAAGTTAGAATAAAGCTCACACAACAATGTCTGTAATAATGTGAAATGCCAGAGCACTGCCCTCGGGAGGCACACGCAGCATAATTTAGGGACACACAAAATATGTGCCTCTATCACGGACACTGAAATACTACCCCCGCCCCCGCCCCCAGTGAGAAAGTCACTCAAGCAATTCAAGGATGAAACAGACGTGGACAAAACAATTGCCTGAACAGGGTAATTAGCTGACAGCTCAGAATGTTTTCTAATTCAATTACCAGCCCTATTTATCTGGGCTGCGGAGCACTCTGCTATGGGGATTTAAATCTGCTCTTGCTGACGTCAATGGAAGACTGGCTGCCTGTCCCCGATGTCGCCAGCTCAGCAGGCACAATGGAAATGCTGGGTCAATATTTCATTTCAAAAAGAAAACATCCTAGTACTCAGGGTTCCTCTTTTATTTCTGTCTGTCCATCCGTCCATCCAGCCACCCAACCCTGTGAACCTGCAGTCCAAGCTCACTGCCAGTTTTCTCTTTTTAAAGCTACTTCCCTCTCTTTTCATCTTTGTCTCTGTCTCTCCTGCACGTAGTTCACATTTCAGAGAAAGACATTCTACAGAGCAGAACTGGCCTTTCACAGAAACCGTCAGTCCTGAAGAGAATCTCAGAATTCCCTCAAGATTTAATCCTAGCCATAGTCAGTCTATAGTCTCATATCAAGCAATTTAAAACTGCTCAAACATATGCAGTCATGCTCCCTCCTGCTTTTGAGATAGCCTGCACTCTATCTATGGAGTGTACATCTCTCTAAATAAACCTACTTTTACTGAAAAAAAAAAAAAAAAAAAAAAAGCTGATATGCAGCAAAAATGTGACTGGTCTTTAATATTCATTAGTAGGAAATGGGATGAGAGCCATTATCCTAATGGTCACGAAGTAAGACAGAGGTGACATTTGTCTCTTTTCCAAAACAGAGAAATGGATATAGGAGTTACACGCTGTATATTATGCTCCACTAGAATGTCAGTCCCCTGAAGACAGAACCTTGTCTAACTGCTATTCTCCAGCTTTTAGAACAGTGCCACAGAAAATGCTCAATAAATATCCTGTGAATGAACGAATGAATGACTGCCACCTGACTCTTATATCACAGCATCTCATTTATCTCCCTCGCTTCTGGCAATATTCATCTTCTACAAAAAAATGAAATATTCAAACATAATATGGAGCTTTTCTTTCTCTTCTCTTCCCAAACAACTCAGCCCTAAAGCCATCAGGTGGGGCAGAGCAAAGCCAGGGTTTTGAGCTGAGGCCGGGGGAAGCTGGGTGGCCCACAGGCTGTTAGAGCTCAAGTGAGATGGAGAGGACATTCGTACCAGCAAAGAGAACACTAATGTGAAAGGTCAAGTAACCTCTCCAGGCTTCAGTTCACATGGAATCTGCTGAATCATCATTACCCAAGGGACCAGAATGACAGTGGTTCCAGTGGGCATGTCCACAGACCCTGAACATCCAGTGATTACATACAGAGTTTTGACTCTTTGGTCGCAGCCTCCGAAGATGCATACTGTGTAACTATTTGGAAGTTAGCTGAGGCACAAACTGGAGTCATGTCACCGCAGGACAGGGGTACGGGGTGAATCATTTATCTGATCTGTGGCCTTGGTCAGTCATCTGACACAACATCATACCCTCTTGACCAGTCACCTTTCACCAATAATCAGAACGAGGGAATTGAGAAAGACGTGGTATTAAGCAAGCAGTCATTCTGTGACCTTCAGTCCCACTGAGGCGGCTGCAGAAATGCTCGTCACCAGCCTTTTACCATCTGACACTGACAGCGACTCAGATGTGAGGGACTGTGTGCTCCATCCAGCACTCCTGCGGGGAAGACACTGAACAGTGTTCAAGAAGTGTCTGTCTCTACTCTTTGGAACCTCATTTGAGCTACTTCTCTGTGACAAACAGTAAGTGAGTGAGTGGTATTAGAGGTCACAGCAGGTAGATGACCCGGGTAAGCCTCACAGAGAGGACGTGAACAATGAGTACACTTTAACTCAACAGTCTTTTCTTTGTTAACTTACAACAACAGTTTATTATTTCTCTCAAATCTGTGGTTGCCTGATGGATTTTCTGCATCACCTGGCTTTGGCTGGAACGTTCAGGAGCTACAGGTTCAGCCAGCTCTACAGGCCTTCAGCCCTGACCCTGTGCGGGCTTCCTGTCTCCACGAGGCCTTTGGACCTCCTTAAGGTGCGGTACCTGGGTTCTCAGACGGAATATTCCAGGAGACAGGAAACAGAACCAATCAACTACTCAGCAATCTTTATCTTACCAAATAAGGGCATGAGAAGCTTCTGAAGAAATTCTTATTTCACCTTTTTTTTTTCTTTTTCCTTTTCCTTTGGCGTAAATCCAGTTGTAAGAACATGAAATACATCAAATAACTGATAAATATTTTCTGAGATCCTAACACGTGCTAGGAGCTGTGAGATTCAAAAAGAGATGTTGTTGTAGCTCTTGAGAAACTTAGAACAAAGCCCTCTGACAGCGCCAGCCGCTTGGTCTCAGGCAGCTGACAGCAGTGGCAGTTTTAATACGGTTATATATGTGTTCTTCAGACCTGAGAGTCTGAGAACTACTTTCACAACAATAGGAAGCAGACACTCTGAGCTCCAAAAAAATTAAAGTTTTGTTTTTCTTAAAATGTCAGCAGATGATGATTAAGTAGTTGACGAATACAATGAGCAGAACACCAATGTGTTTTAAAGTCAGATCTTGCCTGTGCTCATAGTGCTGCCAGACGGGGTGGGGGGCGGGGGCGTTGCAAGAAAGTATCTGGGGAGGAGGGGAAAAGGACAGCCCCCAAAACCGATAAAGAAACAGAAGGCATAAGAGAATAATGAGGCAGTAAAGAATCACAAAAGTACAAAAACTCTGCTCACTTCTTCCTTACAGCTTCTCAGTACTCTTGGCAAAGATGAGGGAGCTCAAGGCCCCACTGTGACCGACATGCAGGGAAAAGACAAGAGCGCCCCAATCGCTGATTAGCAGGGAGAACTGATTCTACCCAGAGGAGCTGAACGCCACCTGAAGCATGTCAAACTGTTAGCCTGAAACCAAACTCTGCCCTGGGTGCAGCCTCTGCTTCCACCTGGGTAGCAAGAAGCTGCTGATGGAAACAGCCTGCTGGACTCTTTTGGACAACATATGTCTCTTCTGCAAGAAATCTCCTTTAAAAAGAAAATCTGAATGAAGAACAGCATCAAAAGAGCTGTGATGTTTTCAAAACATGTCCGTAAATTCTTTGACACTGCTCCCACCAACAGGGGACGTCTAATTCCTCTCCCCTTGGACATGGGCTATCTGAGTGGCTTGCTTTCAATGAACAGAATGAGGTGGGAGTGATACTGTGGGAATTCCAAGGCCAGGTCACAAAAAACTATAGTTTTTGAGATCCTGCTTCTGGAAGCCAGCCACCATGCCGTGAGGAAGCACAGGCCTCGCGAAGAAGCAACACGTAGGTGTTTTTGCCCAACAGCCCCAGCTGAGATCTAACCAATAGCCAACATCAACTGCTAGACATGTGAGAAAGCCTTTGAGATGCCTCCAGTCCCAGCCACCACCTCATGGCCAATGCATAAGAACCCTGATTAGCTGAAGAACTGCCTAGCTGAGCCCAGTTAGTCCACAAAACCATGAGAGAAAACAATAATAAAGAACTGTTGTCCTTTTGTACCACTAAGTTTGGGATGACTTGTTACACAGCAGTAACTGGAACAAGAGCTCCCAATTAATTTGTCCTTTACAGTGATTGTCTAAAGGTCTTCTTATCTTCCAGAAAAAAATAGTTCTGCTTATGCTAGGATGAGGGATTGGGAACACAAGGGCTGCCATTGACCAGACTGCCACATAGGACCAAAATGGACACAGGTGTCATGGACTCTTTAGGCCTCACAGCTGCTGGGCTCACTTCCTGGATGTGAAAAGGAGAGTAATAGTCTCAGTAAGAAATCTCCACGGCAGCTGATGCTCAGTGGCCACGAGCATCCTGTGCTGGGCACTGAAAGAACACGAGCAGCAGACGCTCTCAGCACAGTCCCTACCCTGCTGCTCTAGAAGTCCTCCGACTAAAAAAGGTCCCTCTGCTGCCACACCAGCTGAAGATGTTGACTTCTAACTCTTTACCTGCATCTACCTGTAATTATAATTTGCAGGGCTTTGAAATCCTGTCCTATTTAATCTCCCCAAATTACTTTAAGTCCCTAATTAGGCAAGCCTAAAATTCAGTTAGGTGAGGCTAATACGCTCCAAAACAGTGCAGAAGAAGCTCTCAAGATCCAAAAAGCAACGGTGAAAGTGAAGCAAGCAAACCCAAAGGGACCTGTAACGAGGGAGGCAGGAGTGGGTGGGAAGTGGCTGTGCAAGCAGCGGCGGGGCCTCCCGACTTGTTTCTGAAGCTATGAACTGGCCCTGCTGCTCAGGAGGCCGACTCCAGCATCCCAGAGAGGCACCTCCCGCCAAATGTTCTCACCACACTCAGAAAGGAACTCGCCACTGAGCTGGCAAGTTACTGCCATGCTCTCCCTTCACTCCTCTCCGGGGCACCATCTCAGAGTAAGCATGACACCCACCCACTGTTGAGCTATCTCATACAAGTAGCCATTATGTCGTGCTTCAGAGAAAGAAAAAAAAAATCCTCTTATTTTAGACAGTATGTGATATGAGACGGCCATAGAGTAGCAAATGTGTCTCGTTTAAAAAGTGTTATTTCAACTAGTTTAGCCTCTGTATCCTGGAAGTTTGATAAACTTTTACAAAAATAGCCAGACACAGATGTGGCAAACTCAGGGAGACCAGGTTGCAGCTCTGGTACCAGCTGTGAGCAAGGGGAGGCTGGCAAATGGCTATCTGGGGGTCTCCAGCCCTTTGACAAAGCAGAGAAGAAACCTGACAGGAGAAGAATGGATGGGTGTCCGGGCTGTCATCCTCCCAAATGGGCTGAGCCCTTCTCCAAAGTCACCAGTGACAGCCTTGCTTATTTTCCAGCAATTCGAACAGGAAACAAGTCTCTTCACATATTCACAGACTTCAGAATTCCTAAATTTGCACCAATCACAATATTGTCCTAACAATCTTTAGGTTGCTTCCCCCTGGGACTGAGTCTCCGCTCACATACACTCAGAATAAGACTTATTTTTTTGTGCCAGTACTGTCTTCAAACTATTCTCCCTTCCTTTTCAGACAGCTGAGACCCAATCCAGGCTACACCACCAAGAAACACCAGCAAATTAAATCAGATAAGTCAACAATGGGCAAATCCACATGGGAGGGGCGAAGGGACTCTGTCTACGTGCTCCATGCCCCATCCTGCTTTTGGGAGAAGCTCTCATACTCTGGTCACATTGCAACAGGAGGAACACGTTCTCTCAGTTTGCCCAGGGCAGGGCCCCTTTTACCTTCAGAAGTGTTCTGATTTGGATGATATATTATAGGATCACTTTACCTAAGGGCAAATTTAAACCAAAGAGGTAAATTACACTTTTCTCTATTGACCCTCAGGCCCCTTATCCAAGGGGCTTCTTTTTATCTTTCCACTTGTGCTCGTGACTCCTTCTCCCTGAACTACCTACGTGATTCTACCCTTTTTACACCGGTACAAAGCCCCTTTCTCCTTTAAGCCTCAGCTCAAGCACCACCTCCTTCAGGAAGCCCTCTCAGTATCCCCTAACCTCCACAGATCTCTCCGTCCTTTGAAGTTCTATGGCACCCTCTATGGCCTTAACACTATTTTCAAGCTGTTTTTGTATGCGTAACTACAAAAGTTGTAAACTATTCAAGGGCAAAATCTGCCTGATTACCTCTTTTATCCCCCTTAGATAATCCAGCTCTGTGACAAAGTCCTAATAGCTATTCAATAAATATTTTCTGATTTCCAAACCTGCCTAACCAGCCACTTCAGGACGTGAATGAAGCCTCCAGGGACGTCCCGCTGCTGACTCCTTCTCTCACAGCTCCCATACTTTTCTCTTAAAGTACTTAACACAGGTTGTGATCACATATTGGTTGTATGGTTGTTTGTGTAACGCCAACCTCCTCAGTGTACTGTAGGGGCCAAGAGGACAGGGAGTTTGTGTGTCCTGCTCACAGCTATGTACTTAAGATCCATCCCAGTTCCTGGCAGTGTTCAACGTCTGCTGATTGGACAGATGTCAGATGGATAGACAGACAGAAGGATAAAGGAAGAAAGAAAAAATGATCTCAAAGTGAAGTCTAAAGAAAGCAGGTATAAATTTTAGGGTCTTACCCATTTGAGATACCTGCTTACATTTCTAAAAAGATCACAGGGTGGGATGTCACAAGTTTATTAAAGCCTCCTTCCCTCAGGAAGAGCTAGGTAATGGTTGGGCCTGCAGCCCCACCTGATCTAGGGTTAAGACATGAGTGACCATTACACAGGGATGGTACCATTCTCCCTCCTTGTTATATAAATTGCAAAAGTACAAAAACCGTTGTTTCAAGAAGACAGAGGAAACATAACAGCCCCATTCAAGGGGCTCAAAGGCTTTCCAGGACCAAGCTCCCCAGAGCACTCCACGCACTGCCACAGAACGAGCTCTCCGAGGCACACAGCCTCTGACAGGACAGTCCAACTTAACCAGCCCAGAGTCAGCAACACGAGCTGTCACAGTGCTGACAGTTACAAATTGCTGTGGCAAATGAGGCTGTAGGATCCCGTTGTTCTTGCAGTTAGGTCAGTATATGCTAGGAAATGCTGAGGTAGAGAAATGTAAAGAAAATCAGCGTAATTTTGGAACTTTGGGCAGCCTGATAATTAATTGGAAGGCTTGACGTTTATATAATGCTTTAGAATTTAAAAGCACTCTCATCTTTCAGCTCTCATTTAATCCTTACACATCCCCATGAAGAGTATAAAATATTATCTCTGTTTCACTGCTGGGGAAATTTGGGGATCAGGGAGGAACAACCAGCAAGTAACCAGGATTAAACGCACATGTCCTCTGACCCCATGCTCTTTTCATTGTACTTTGCATCCCTTCCAGTCAGTAACTGCACCTTTTCAATTCTTAGACCAACTGATTTCTTTCTTTCTCAGCATATGGTCATGAAAAGAATGCCAGTTTAGGGGAAATGAATACAATTAACGGGAAATTTAAAACCTCTGAAGGCATTCCCCAAAAGCCTTCTTCTCTCCTCCACCTACACTGGAGGTGTGCTCAGTGGGCAAACAGGAAATGGAGCAGCACCAGGGACCAAAAGGAGAGAGGACGTACAATGAGATAACTTGGAGTCTCTCTAATAAGTGCTGCTGAACGTGGGAAAGCTTCTGGTCACGGACCAGCCCAGATGGAGAAAGCAAATCTTAACAATGACTAGGACTGCACCTCTGATACAAAAAAGGAAAAATCTGAAAGTTCGATACAGGCCACTGGGGAAAATTGTGGCTTTCTAGGATCTAAACTTTGGCCTGATCTTTCTCTGCAACAATGTGTCCCCAAAGTCCACCCGTCCTCCTCTAGTCAAGCAGAACAGCCTCCTGACTTGTTTGTATGCCGGCAACTTCCCCTCCTTTCAGTCCACCTCCCACCCTAGCAACAGTGTAATTTCCAGATGTCATCTCCTCTTGGAATCTTCCTTGGTCCCTCACACTCGAGCCTTTTGGAGATAAGACCTGTCCCTCTTATGTCCCAATAGTACATCCCTGAACTGTGGCATATGTCCCCAGGAACACCATAAACCCCCCAAGGCAGCGGTCCTGGCTGCACACGGTCTAAAGATACACACAGCTGGAGAAATAAAAAGCAACCACATTGGCCCCACTTAAAACTCAAGTGGGTTCTTGATCCTGTCCTTAATCATACCATACTTCTAGAACTCCTTTTGTTTCCTACCTTCCTCAGTTATTTCAGATCTTTTCTCTCCTCAAACCTCCAACTCCTCATCCCGTGCACCCCTTTCTCATCAAACAATCTTACTTCCTACTTCACTGAAAAAAACTGAGGCCATCAGAAGAGAACATCCAGAGAGCATCACACCTACGTGCCTGATTACTCTTCTGCTCTGCCCAGTAGCTATGTGTGGCTACTTAAACTAATTAAGGTTGAAAAGATTAAAAATTCAGTACCTCAGTCATACTAGTCACATTTTAACTACCTAATAGCTACATGTGGCTTGTGGCTCGTCTGTTGGACGGTACAGATATAGAATTCCTACATCACTGCAGAAAGTTCTACTGGACAGTGCTGTACAGAGATGCTCTATCTGTATGTCTACCTGAAATACATCCTTTACCTACTTGTGTGTCTCCTGTCACCTAGGTCAAGGGCATTGCTCCAGTAATTCTTTCCTTTCTCCTACATAATCAGATTTCTACTCTATAAGACAATTTCCATCAATACATAAACATGACTCTTATTTCCCTCTTCTTAAAGAAACAAAAGAGGAACAGTTTAGGGCAATGAAAAAGTTTTGGCAATAGGTAATGGTATTCTCAACACAAAAAGGAAATGATGACATGTGACAAGATAAAGGTGTTAGCTAACGCTACTGCGGTAATCAGATTGTGATATATAACTGTATCAAACCAACAGGTTGGTAACCTTGAACTTACACAATGTTATATGTCAATTATACCGCAATTAAAAAAAAAAAGACAATGGTAATGGGTGCACAACACTGTGCACGTAATTAATGCCACTGAACTGTACACCTAAAATGGTTAAAATGGCAGATTTTATATTACATATATGCTACCATAATAGAAAACATTTTTAAAGGGCAAAAAATCTCTAATTATTACTCCCCTGCACCCACCACCAGCTGTAGCCCTCGTTCTCTGCTTCCCTTTGCAGCAAAACTCTTCAAAAGACCTGCCTAGGTTTGCCGTCCCCAAGCCTTGTCCTGCTGCTTTTGCTTTTACTCTTCTAATCTCTCAAGTCCCTACGACCCACCACTGCACTGCAATTGCTTTTACCAGCTGCCAAATCCAATGGACAGTTGTTATTCTTCATCTTACTTGATTTATCAGTCGATTCTGATCACTCCCTTTTCCTGAGAACATTTTCTTCCCTGTTTCTGAGTCCCAAACCTGCCTCTCAAGACCTGGTCCTCTAACTTCTGGTTTCGGCCTGACATCCTGGGTCCTGGGCTCTGCCCCCCAGGTCACCATGGACCTCCTTAACTTCAAACTGTCTGTTTACCTGGGCCTCTGCCCACAGAAAACCTGACCCCTCCAGCCTCCCCTGCTCCTTACTCCTTTACCTGGACATCCTGACTCCCCGCTTGCCATGAATTCTGAGGCCTCTCTGAAGCACCAGCCAAGCCCTGATCTATTTGGTCTCTCTGTTTAAGATCTAATAAGGCCTGGCCCAGTCTCTGACTGGGGATCAGAGAGGAACAACCAGCAAGTAACCTGGATTAAACGCACATGTCTTCTGACCCCATGCTCTTTTCATTATACTTTGCATCCCTGCCAGTAACTGCACCTTTTCAATTCTTAGGACCAACTGATTTCTTTCTTTCTTGAGCCCCAAAATAATGGATATGAACTTCTAGTTCCTTAAAATATACAGCCAATCTTCCTAACAGTGTTAGAAAACTCTTCAGTTAAGAAAGCTGAACTTGGTTGCCAAAAATAATCAATGTCAAACATTTATTTGTGTTCTCTTCAGTGAACACGTCTCTTTAGATTTTTTTTTATTTGGTTGATACCAGAATATACTTTGCATTCTGGTGCCTAGAAAAGGAGAGCACTCTTAGATTTCTCAGGAAACTGGACAAGAATAGAAGATGTTTGGGCCCAGATAAAAATAAAATAAGATGGCTACTAGAGTTAGCCCAGGACCAGAGTTATTCAATCCCAGATTCCAACTTTCACCCTTACTAGTCCTAGTACATTTCTTAGGATTAAAGCCACATACCTAGAAGCATCAAGGAATGGTCTGTAGGCCAAGGTGATCCATTCTTCTCTATTGGACGAATATTTCGGCTCCCGGGGTGTCTCTCTCACGGTGTCCAAATCCACTAAATAATGGCATTTACTGAGGTCGATCTGCAAGGGAGAAAGGCCAACTCTTCGTCAGTAATTTCAAAGGTCCTCTCAGGATAAGAAACGTCATCTGTAACCCTAAGAATTCCCAGTGGGTTTTAGAAGCACAGACATCTAAGTCCTCGGACAGTGTTACCTGTGCTCTCTGCACTCAGATGAGAGTGCTGGGTGTTTGGGCTATTATTTAGCCTCCTGGGGGTGGGGCGGGGGGACATGCACCCACCCAGCCAAATATATACGTAAACCATGGGAGTTCTGCCTCTCGTTTGGATACTGAGTCCCTCCAGACTCACAAACACTTTGGAAGCTAACACAGGTCCACAGCCTACTCAGAAACCTTTCTTCTGCCGCTCACTACTGCTCCCTTCTAATCTATTGTCTTTTATTACAGAGATTGAAGGGCATGACCAAACACAAACGCTAACGTGTGAGTAGCTCTGTCTCTGCTGCTGACCGAGAGCCAGGGAGGTTACCCCGCATCTCACAAGTGGTACAGAAACATCATGCATACCGTCTCCTTCAAGAATTCAACAGAACTGACAGAGACCCAGGGACTGCCCTTGCAGCAAAAGATCAGTCAAATTCACAGCACTGTGAATCAACTATACTTTGATTTTTTAAAAAATCAATAAAATTGAGATATAAAAAGTGGAGACTATCAAAAATATACAGCAGCTATTAGCAAAACTAGAGTCATCTAGTTGCTCACAACATGGATACACCAAAGCACCACCGATACTCATAAGGGATCATTAACAGACTTCATTTAAAACATGTTGGTACTATGCTTCTCACTAAACTGACTCAACAGAACATGCTACAAATCTGTGCGATACTTCCACAGTTACACAGTTCATTTCAAACCATAATTACCTTCTTCTTCTCATCTCGAAACCATCAGAATATTTAATAGTCATGGGGAAATTTTTAGGCCTTTTTAATTTTAAAAAGTTTAAACTTAAAAAAATACAATATACACAAAACAATTTTCATTGCAGCACTGTTTACACTAGCCAAGACATGGAAGCAACCTAAGCGTCCATTTACAGATGAATAGGTAAAGAAGATGGTGTACACACACACACACACACACACACAATGGAATATTACTCGGCTATAAAAAAGAATGAAATGCCATTTGCAGCAACATGGATAGACCTAGAGATGATCATACTAAGTGAAGTAAGTCAGACAGAGAAAGACAAATATTATGTGATATCATTTATATGTGGCGTCTAAAAAATAATACAAGTTGAGTCTACATACAAAACAGGAATAGACTCACAGACATAGAAAACAAACTTATGGTTACCAAAGGGGAAGGGGGCGGAGGGATAAATTACGAGTGTGGGGTTAACAGATACACACCACTGTATATAAAATAGATAAACAACAAGGATTTACTATATAGCACAGGGAACTACATTCAATATCTTGTAATAACCTATAATGGAAAAGAATCTGAAAAAGAATATATATATATAATTGAATCACTTTGCTGTATAACTGAAACTAACACAATATGGTAAATCAACCATAGTTCAATGGAAAAAAAATAAAATACACACATTTCTATGAGGTTATAAATAAAACCCCGAAGATAGAAAACATCACTGTTATATTGTGATTTATAATAAATATATTTTTTGGTCTTCTTCTATGGCTTCTGGCTCAGTGCTCCCAAAACCCTTGTCATTTCCTAAGCACTAAGAGCAACGGGAACATCTTTTGTTATAACACTTGGTCTCTTGTCCTCAGTTCCTGAAATCCCTTCAAAGCCATAAAGGTGAAAGGATTGTCTTGTTAACAAGCCCCTTTCAACCACAACTGAGCTATGTTAATGATGCGACTTTTGGATATCCCCTGAAGATGGGCGGAGGGGGTGCTGGTCACCATAGGAACTAACCATGTGATTAGAAGGTTGGAACTTTCAGTCACACATCACCCTCGCCACTGCTGTGGAGGGGAGAAGCTGGAGGCTGAGTTCAGTCAGCGATGGCCGTGATTGGCGCCCATGTGTGTGCGCGCGCGTGTGTGTAATGAAGAATCCACAAATCCCCAGACGGTCAGGTCCAGAGACGTCCTGGCTGGGGGATGTGTGGAGATTCGGGACGAGCGCTGCACCTGGAGGGGGCACGGAGACCCCCACTCTCTCCTCATACCTTGTCCTGTGCGTCTCTTCTGCCTGCTGTTCCTCGGTTATATTCTTTTTATGATAAACTGGTAATCTAGTACGGAAAATGTTCGCTCTGAGTTCTGCGAGCTGCTCTGGCAAATTAATCAAACCCAAGGAGAGGGCTGTGGGAACCTCTGATTTCTCCCCAGCCAGTAAGAAACGGGGAACCACCTGGGCTTGAAACTGGTATCTGAAATGGGCAGGAGAAGGGGGCAGTCTGGTAGGACGGAGCCCTCAACCTGCGGAATCTAACGTTACCTATGAGCAATGTCAGGACTGTGTTGAACTGTAGGACACCCAGATGGCATCTGAGAATTGTTTTTACTGTGGGGAACCCCCACCCCCACAATTAGAAATCAGGTCTCAAGAATCCTCTCAATTATTAATGTAGTCAGTTAAAAATAAACTCAAGAGAAGGAAACATTTTTTTCAGTGTTTTTTAACATGCAACTATGTTACATATACTATTTTTTTTGTTTTGGTTTGGGTTTTTTTTTTTTGAGGAGGGGCAGGTAATTAGGTTTTATTTATTGATGGAGGTACTGGGGATTGAACTCAGGACCTTGTGCATGCTAAGCATGCACTCCACCACTGAGCTATACCCTCTCCCTACTACACATACTATTTTTAAAATCATTGTATTAAGGTATATATGAGATTATTAACTCCTATTTTATAAATGAGGAAGCCAAGACTTACAAAATTATATAACTTCATTTTTTCAAGATCTATATTAAGCCCTTACAGTGTACTAGGCATTAATAAGTTAGAGCTAATGATACAGAACTAAATAAATAAGATGCAGTTCTTGCCCTAAAAGGATTTACAGTTCTAACCAAAATCATGTGAGTTTACAGTAGAGCCATATTTGGACCCAGGTCAGTGTGATTTCAAAAGCCATACATCAAGACTGCCAAAAATGACTGAATCAGCAGCAAAATGCTCTCAGGAGCCCATCTAAATGTCTCTTAAAAATTAAAACCAAAAAAGAGTTGTCCTAGAATGCCAAGTTTCAGCTAAGATAAAGATGATTTGAAACATGAATAGATCTACAGCAGATCTCATCTTTAACAATGAAGGGTTGAAAGCTTTTCCTTAAAAATCAGGACTAAGCCAAGGCTGCGGTTACCACGACTGTCTGCAGCCCTGTACTGGACGGCCTAGTCAGCAGGGTAAGGCAACAGAAACAAGCGGCAGGAGAAATGGAAAGAAACAAAACTCATTTATTCTTTACAATGATATGACTGGTATGTATAAAATCCAAAAGAATCAAAAGATAAATTTTTGGAATTAAGAGAGCTTATCAAACTTTAGGCCTACAGAATATAAAATCAACATCATATATTCCTTTATAATAGCAGTAAACAGCACATTAGATTGTTGGATTTGAAAATGTGTGCTTTGGGATAAATCTGGGAAAATGTGCAGAAGTCCTCTATAAACCTTGAAAACATGCTAAGTGAAATAAGTCAGACAAAAAGGCTACATTTTGTGTGATTCCATTTATATGAAATGTCCAGAAGAGGCAAACCCATTAAGACAAAAAGCAGATTAGTGGTTGCTAAGGATTGGGAGATGGACTGCTAAATGGGTATGGGTTTTTTGAGTGGGGAGTGATTGAAACGTTCTGAAATCACATTGTGGTGATGGTTGCATAACAATATAAATGTACTAAAAGCCACTGAAAAAGTTCTGGAGGTAGAGAGTGGCGATGCTTCCACAACAGTGTAAATTTTCTCAGGGCAGCTGAATTGTGTACCTAAAGATGATTCATCCACTGATGGACATTAATTAATTATGATAAGATCCAGCAACTCCATTTCTAAGCATATATCCAACAGAACTGAAAGCAAGGACTCAAAACAGCTATCTGTATCCCAATGTTCACAGTAGCTCTATTCATAATAGACAAAAGGTGGAAAGAACCCAAACGTCCATCAGTGCATGAATGGATAAACAAAATGTTCGTTTAATGGGTGCTGAGTTTCAGTCTGGCATGATGAAAAAGTTCTGGAGATAGAGAGTGGTGACGGTTGTACAACAGTGTGAATGTTCTTAGTACAAGAGAATTGTACATCTAAAGATGGTTAAAATAGTAAATTTGATCATAATTTTTTAAATTGTTGAAATGGTGAATTTTATTTCAAAAAAAATTTTGACAGGCAATAAAGCAGACCTTATTAAATGGAGAGATAAATCTTATTTCCAAGTTAAAGACCCATTATTATTAAGATGCATATCCTAAATAAATTGATGGATAGATTAAATACAGTCTCAATAAAAATCCCAACAGACTTTTTTTGTGCAATTTGACAACACGATTCTAAAACGTTTGTGGAAATGCAGAAGGATGTGGATAGCCAAGACATCTTAGAAAAGAAGAACAATGTGGGGACTTACTATAAAGTAAGAGTAATTAAGACAATGAGGTATTAGGTTAGGAATAGAACACACCATTGCACAGAGTCTGGAACAGGCACATATGGACCCAGATCTATGACAGAAGTGATACCTCACAGCAGTGGGGAGAGGACTGTCTCTTCATTAACTGGTGCTGGGACAACTGGATATCCATTGGGGGAAAAATGAAATTGGACCTCAACCTCACTCTGCACATAAAAATCAACTTCAGACAGATTATAGAACTAAAGTGAAAAGCAAAACTCTTAGAAGATAATATGGAAGACGACTGTCAAGATCTTATGTATGGCAAAAGTATTTTTAGACAAGACACAAAAAGCATTAACTATAAAAGAAATGATGGGTAAATTTGACTACATTAAAATTGGGAATGTCTGTTCATCAAGGATGCCATTAAGAGAGTAAAGAAATGAGCCACAGAATGGGAGAAGATAGACATGACACAGTTAACAGTCAAGTACTCGTATCTAGAATATATAAAGAACACCTGCTAATCAATAAGACAAAGATGGACTATCCAAAAGAAAAATGGGCGAATGACTTGAATAGGTTCTTCATAAGAAGAAATCTAACTGGCCAAAACAAATGAAAACAAGTACTCAACCTCATTAGTAACCAAGGAAATGCAAATCAAAATCACAATGAAAAATTACAATACCAAATGCTGGCCAGAAAGTGGAGCAGCTCTTACACATTGCTGGCAGAAGATTAAGTTCGTAGAGTTTTAGAAAACTATTTGGCAGAATCTACTAAAACTAAACATACGCATTCCCTACGATCCAGCAATTCTACTCCAAGGTATTAGATTGAACCATATGGAATCATCAATATGTGACTGAATCACAAAAATGGTACTTTCACATGGTTCAAGCTAATGTATATCCAACAGAAATGTATGCACCACAGACAAGTTCAAGAACGTTCAAAGTGGCAGTATTTACGGCTGGCCCAGGCATGAAACAACCAATCATCAATAGTAAAATAATAAATAGTGGTATAGTCATACAATGAAATGCTATACCATAATAAAAGAGAACAAACTACAGCTACATTCAACAATGTGTGACTATTACAAACAAAATGTTGAGAAAAAGGCCAAGACATACAAAAACGCAACATGATTCCATGTATATGAAGTTCAAAAATGGGCAAAAATGAACCTTTACGGTTTAGGAATACATATAAAAGTAGTAAATCTAAAAAGAAAAGTAAGGATATTCTTATCATACAAGTCAGGAGATTCCCTCTGAAGGGGAGGTGGGTAGTGATCAAAAGGAACTGCTGGGGGCGCTTCTGGGTGCTGGTAAAGATTTTGTATTTGACCTGGGTGATGGTTACACAGGTGTGTGCTCTATTATTGCTATATTATTAATTTACTGCACATTTATGTTTTGTGCACATTTAGGTTTAGGCTTATACACAATTGAAGATTTGAAAAATGCATGTAAGACCAACTTGGCCATCTCTGGCTTACAGTAAACTCTGTTCTTTCCCAACCTCTAATTCACAGTAATGTTCTCATTCTTTTCCAGCATTATTCATACGTAAAAAAGACTTCAGTCTCACATCTGTCTCTACATATGGGCTGTTCCTCCAGGGGAGAGGAAGCACACTGAGAATTGACGTCAGACCCAATTCCATTCTGCATAACTCTCTAAAAATGATCCTTTGCATAAACACTCCAGGAAGCAGCCTTTTTGGTCTGAACACCCACTCTGTAACTCCCAAGGATTTTAAAACATGAAACAAGTTTTTAAAAGCTTTTGCAAGTGCCATGCCTCTATTCAAACAGAACCAGCAAGGGGCAGAGACACATGGTCTCACACCTAGACCTCCTTTGGTGAGGGAGCTCTGAGTATGACAAATACTTGACCTCAGCCTGGCCAGGTCTGAATAGCTAGATGTGGTGTTGGATACATGGTCTACCAGAGATGTGGGTAGTAACTAATTAACATCCAACCACAGCAGTTAGCTTTAGGCTTCACTCATCACACCATCCACATGCAACTTCCATGTAAGTAAAGGTTTTCGAAAGATACCTAGGCAAAATTATACTAATTTAGAAGCTAATTCACTAAAAAGAGAAATGTAACCTCTTTTCATCCTTTCTGGGAAGCAGCTGCTGAATATTCTTTTTTTCTAGGAAGCAGTTACTGAACAACTAAAACACACAAGGACAAAGGTCTCCGGCAGAAAACAGTTATGTACAAGGGCAGGTTCTCTAGCAGAGAAGAAATAAGATAGTTAGAAAAGAAGGCCTAATAATCAGCAAAATAAAAAGATAACCTATGAAAAGGGAAAAATATTTGAAACATATATCTGAGAAGGAGTTAATACTCAAAGTGTATAGGGAACTCATACAACTCAACAGCAAAAAGCCAAATAATACGATTTAAAATGGGCAAAGAGTGGGGACGGTACAGCTCAAGTGGTAGAGCACATGTTTAGCATACGCAAGGTTCTGGGTTCAATCCCCAGTACCTCCTCTAAAAACAAACAAATAAAAAAATAAACCTAATTACCCTACCCCCGTCCCAATTTTTTCAAGTGGGCAAAGAATCTCAATAGACATTTCTTTCCAAAGAAGATACACAAATGGCCAACAAGTACATGAGAAGGTGCTCAACATCACCAATCATCAGGGAAATGCAAATCAAAACCTCAATGGGATATCTTCTCATACCCTTTAGAATGGCTATTATCAAAAAGACAAGAGACAACAAGTATTGGTGAAGATGTGGAGAAAAGAGAACCCTTGTGCTGTTGGTAGGAATGGAAATTGTTACAGCCATTATGAAAACAGTATGGAGGTTCCTCAAAAAATTAAAAATAGGACTACCGTATGATCCAGAAACCCCACTTTTGGTATGTATCTGAAGAAATTAAACAACTATCTTGAAGCAATGTCTGCATCCCCCCAAGTTCATGGCAGCATTATTCACAATAGCCAAGACATGGAAACAACCTAAGTGTCTGTCAAAGGATGAAATGTGGTATGGCTAGAACACACAAACATGAATATTATTCAGCCACAAAAAAGAATGAAACCCTGCTATTTGTGACAACATAGATGAACCCTGAGGGCATTATATTAACTGAAGTAAGTCAGATAGAAAGACAAATATTGTATGATCTCATTTACATGTGGAATCTGAAAGTGGAACCCAGAAACAAAGTAGAATGGTGGTTACCAGGGGCTGGGAGAGAGGGAGAGATGTTGATCAAGGCACAGATTTCACTTACAGGCGACTTAAGTTTTGGGGATCTAATGTACAGCATGGTGACTACAGTTAACAATACAGTGTTGTATACTTGAAATCACCCAAGAGAAAAGATCTTAAATGTTCTCACCACAAAAATATGGTAACCATGTGAGGTGATGTGTTAACTAACCTTACTGTGGTGATCATTTCACAATATATACATGTATCAAATCACCACATTGTATAACTTAAACTTATACAATGCTATTTGTCAATTATATCTCAATAAAGCTGGAAAAAAATTTTTATTTAAAAAATTAGAAGAGCTCTCAGTCAGAGGCCAAGATTCAGGTCTGGTCTCCACAACAAACTAGCTGGGTGACCCACACTCATTTAAGATTTTTATACCTCAATTTCTTCTTCTGTAAAATGAGGATAATATCACTTACCTCAAAGAGTCATAATGAAGATTAAATGACACAGTCATTTAAATAAAACGTGTAAACAACAAAGGACTACCACTACAAATAGCTGTAACAGTAGAAGGAATCCTTAATTTATTACGTGAAATGTGAGAACTTGACTCATGGAAAAGAATTCATGAACATTACAGCCCATTAAAAATGAATTATTCTTGTTTTCAACCCAGATTGGTATTTATTGTCAATTCAATGTATGCCAAACATATAGGATATAAGGGGTTACAATATTAACTACTCATAATCTTTGATTAGCAATGAATTAGCAGCATCCACTAAATGATATCAAAATGAATCTTTTTTGGGGTCAAAGATACAGAAAACAAACTTATGGTTATGAAAGGAAAGGCAGGGGAAAGGACAAATTAGGAGCATGGGATTATCAGATACAAACAACTATAAATAGATAAGCAACAAGGATTTACTGCAGAGCACAGGGAATTGTACCGAGTATCTTGTAATAACCTATAATGGAATATAATCTCCAAAAAAAAAAAAAAGAAACTGAATCACTATGCTGTCTACCTGAAACTAATACAGTATCAGAAACCAACTATACTTCAATAAAAAAAAACTGGAAAAATAAATCTGAGCATCATCGAAGTCTTTATTAAGTACCTACTTGGTGAATTCTAAACCAGGGTATATAAAATTCCTGTGAGACATGTCTCTGTTATTACAGTTATAATTTAGGTCAGAAAGTAACATAAGCACATATGAAATATAGAAAGTATTATAAGAGTAGAGTTCAGAGAAGAAATCACTGGGGGCTACATTAGTTGAGAAGATTTCCTGGAGAACAAAAGGCAGAAATTAGTGTGGTTTACAGGGCAAACAGGTGGACTGTCTGCTTGTTCCAAGGGGTCTGTGTCAGGAAACAAAGCTAGAGAGGTATTCTGAGGACTCATAATGGAGGACCCAAATTAGGAGAATCTGGATTTTATGCATCAGGAATCTATTCTAGTTTTTTTTAACCAAGGAGTAATATGATTAAAAAAGTGAGTTGCAGTCATATGATATCACTTATGTGTGGAATCTAAAAAAAAAGATACAAATGAACTTATTTACAAAACAGAAATAGATTGACAGACATAGAGAACAAACTTACGGTTACCAAAGGGGTGAAAAGGGGTGGAGGAATAAATTTGGAATTCGGGATTAACAGATACACACTACTGTATATAAAACAGATAAACAACAAGGACCTACTGTACAGCACAGGGAATTACATTCAATATCTTGTAATAACCTATGACGGAAAAGAATCTGAAAAAGAACAGATATATAGATGTATAACTGAATCACTTTGCTGTACACCTTAAATGTTGCAAATCAACTACACTTCAATAAAATTTTTTTCAATTTTAAAATAAATAAAATAAAATTAACAATTCCAAAATTTTAAAAAAGGGTCTCAGAATGAGAGGCTAATGCTGGGGAGGGTGGAGCTAGGAAATGCTAGAGGAAAAGGCTGGAAGTCACTACTGCAGTGTCCCCCTGTGAAGTGATGGCACCTTGACATTGTAGGGCAGAGGGAATGAAGGACGAAGAAAGGGTAGATCTCAGGTCTATTTCAAAGTAAATCAATGACACCAAGACTGCTAATGCAGTGAACTGGGAAAAAGAAGGAGTTGCAGTGAAGAATCAGTTTAGGTGAGACTGAGAGAAGATGGTAACATGTGTTTCATTACCTACTAATGTGGGAAGAGTCCTGGTGAATTCAAGTAACTGAAAGAAGGCCCCTGTGACCAGAACACTGAGTTACAGTTTTCTGTTCCTACTGCCTGGAACACTGTTTCCACCTCATAAATTCCCACACACTCTTCAGATTTCAGCTAAAAATGATTTCCTAGGAAAGACTCCAATGTCCACTTAAACTAGGACAGGACCCTAAATTTCATGCTCTCATAGCCATCAGTATGCCTCCATTAAAACACTGCACAATTATAATTTATGAGTCAATTGGGAAAATGCTGAGTCCCATGGAAGCTGGCGCTGGGTCCATCTCATTTACTTGTGCATTCCCCAAACCTAGCATAATACAAAGCACACAGTAGGTGCTAAGTAAATGTGTATTTAACAAATATACACAAGAGTTCATGGAAAAAATGTGAAAATAAGATGAGGGCGGAAAAGGTGAAAGTGTAGGAAAAGGGAGAGAAGAAAGGAGCAGAGAGGAGCAGACGACCACAGATACAGCGTGGGAGGATGCGTAAAGCACTGGGCAGAGGAAAGTGGAAGACGTAGGGGATGGAAGGAATCACTGTTGTAAGAGGAGAATCAAAGAAGTACACAGTTTTGAAACTCGGGGAGAGTGGATTTCAACAGCCACAGAAAGGCTGTGGAGGAGGCTGAAGACTGAGAAAAAAATAATAAGAAGAATGGGTTCAACAGTTGTACCAAACAATAAATTTATCACAGTTTAGAATGTCGTGTGGGGACAAGGAAAGAGCTAATAGTCTAACCTCCTCTTCTCGGTGACCTTTCCTGCTGTCTATCCAGCAGCCTGAGCCAAGCCCCCACAAGTCCTAAGACAGGAAGGATGTGAACTTGCGTTCACGCATCTATCAGCTGGAAATGACAATGACGCACATAGCTGTAAAAATAGAGATCTCTGGCAAGGGCCAACATGAGGTTCAGAGAACATCAGAGAAAAACCATCTCCATATATAAAACAGATCTTATTTCTCAAATGTCACTGAAAATGCTCTGGGGAACAAACACAGTAAAGAATCCTCTAAGAGTCTAAGGTGACGATGTGAAACATCAGTCGAAATCAACTGTCCCGTAACGTCCAAGGCAAGTGGGAGGACTGAAACTGAAAAAGACTGTGAAGATGCTCTGCCCAGAGCTCAGTAAAATGTGGTCATAACTGAGGCTCTCAAACAGCAACAACGGATGACTTATACTATGAATTTAATACCTAACTTCTAAGCAGTATCCAGGATGTCCTCTTCCTTTCCAAAACATACAATAAATGTTGATTTATTACATGTCCTCATGTCTCCCTGCAGAGCAACTGCAGTGAGGCCCAGGACTCTTTCTAGCTGAGCATTCCAAGCTCTGTGAAAGCAGGGACTGAGCCATCCTGATCACCACTGTATCCCTGAAGCCTGCTACAGTACCTGGCATACAGCAAGCAGTCAAAGAGTATTTGCTCAAGGCAAGAGCAGTCATCACACCTGCAATGGGATGCTGGCCAACTTCAAACCACTGAAACTAAGACCAGCTATTCGTAAGTGCCAAGCATTTCTTCTCTTAGCGTCTAAGCCCCAGGAGGACAATCTATTTCCTCTAAAATATCATACAATAAAGAGCACATCACACTGCAATAAGTCTACTGAAAAAAAAAATTCTATCAAAATGAGCTGAGACTCCAGTAGACTGGCTACTAATTATGAGTAAGGCTAGACAATTCATCATAACAAGATTTGACTTACCTGGACATTTTATAGAATAAAAACAAAAAATAAAGTATGGGAGTTGCATAGAAAAATCAATTTAAACAATTATTCCGGGATCCCACTGCTGCATACAGAATATACAACTCCCTTCAGATTTATGAGTGTTCTCCAGCTTTAGGGAAGAGGATTAGAGAACACAAAGGCACAGAAAATGAATGGAAGATTCAGATTTAAGAGCAAACCAAAGCTCCACATGGATGTTCCCTGCTTATTCTCAATTCACAGACAAGATATTAGAGACAATTAAGACCAACTCTGCAAGCTGGCAGAACTTCCTCCATGTAAAGAATTTCTCTGAGAAGATTTCTTTTGACTCCATTTTAGCCACAACATTTCAGTATATATAAAATACAAACATAAAAAGAAGTCCTATTGTGTGTGTGTGTGTGTATCCCACTATATTTAAATGTGAATTACATCGGCAAGGAATCATAAAACAAACAAGTGTTTGAAACAGTCGACTCTCTGAAATGACACCAACAGAAAAGCAGAGTAATGCTCCGAACCCCTTGCCCCCAACTAAGTGCTCATCTTATTTCAACCCAGCTAATGTTACGTTTGCATCAGGAAACGGGACCTCTGAATATTCTGCCTCTAGCTGCAGCTCTATGATTTATGGAAGTCCTAAACCCTGCCCCAGAGGTTTTACCATCTCTTCAGAGGGTTTAGGTTGCAAATCACTAAAATGCTTCTCAATTCTAAGAAAAGACCACTGTAAAGAAAATAATTTCATTACAACTGTAAACATACTCGACGTTGCTGATTTTACTCTTCTCAAACTACTCCTGCTCATTGTTAGATGTATTTTCACATTGAAAGACATCCCTGTACTGGAGGTAACAGACACACAGGATCTGCTTTTTGTATTGCCAAGGCATGAGCAATCAGGAACTCGGTCTAACTTCTAGCACTAAACACAGTTGAAGATACGTATTTGCCAGGAATGGCAAAGGTAAAATAAGGTCATTCAGTTCTCTGAATTTGCCAATGTCAAGGAGCTACTTAATTAGTTAAGACAGTATCACAATTATTCTGAAATTAAGTTGTGTAAAGGGTTGGGGAAATTTTGTGAGCTTCTGTGCTTTAAAAAAATGTTAAATTTTTACAGAGCTTCTTCAATTCCAAGGGCTTTACCAATGTACATGGACGTGAATACCCAGGAGAGAATGGTATTCCATCTTCTTGCAATATGCCAAGCTTGGTGTGCCCTGTGTGAATACCCAGGAGAGCGAACACCCACTGAGTGGTAATGCCACTCAGCGAAGCCCAGTGTACACACCTCTCAGTTCTCAACAACATATCTCAATACAAATCTACTACTTTGTACAAAATGCGTATTTAGAAAACTGAGAAACCATGAGAAATTGTTTAATTTCTTCTGTTTTGCAACAGCAAATTCAGGGTTTCTTTCGTAAATTTGATTTTTTAAAATATCAGTTTATATAAAGTATTTTAAGAATACATTCATAATATAGAATGAAATTCACTGGGGTTTTTTTTTATGACTAAAGTCACTGTCACTACCATCTTTAAGAGTATTAAGTACCAAATTAAGAAACAAAAGAAAAACAAATCACACAACTTTTAGAGAACTTCTACTTGAGTCATAGGTACAAAAAGACAGACAACATTTCTGTCAAAAATTTCAATTTTCTTTTTAAGGTTCTTATGTTGTCATTACAAGTTAAAAGAGGACCAGAGGAAGACAGACATATAGATAGATGCCTGCCCTTCAGAAGCTCACTAGCTAAGACGGACAATACTGGATGAATAAACTTTAAATGGCGTTCAGCCAATAGAATAAAGCAATCATGCCAAAGTAGAAATACAAAGTAACAGAAAATTAATTTTTAATCACCTGTACTTGGCAAAACATTCGCACAAAATTTTTCTATTATAATTTTCTCTGCTTAATCAGTCGACTGACATTATCATCAGCTCCTGGTATATATTCTGCAGTCCAAGAAAAGGAAATTACTTTTTAAACTCAAATCTTTCACGGTTGTTTTCATCACCCACTCAAAAAGGTGTAAATTCAGCAAATGAAGCTCTGCCCAGGTTAACATCTGCATCAACCTATGAAATTACATCACTTGTTCCCTACTTGAATGTTGGGAAAAGCTAGGTAGGGTAAATGGACTGGGGAATGTGACCAATTTTCTGGTGATTCCGATGTTAAGTTCCAATGGGTAACTTTGTTAGTTTATTGAAACTCTGTGAATTCCCCAAATATTCTCATATTGAAGTATTAATAGCAAAATATATTTAGGAGTAGGGTTTAATTATGTACTATTTTTTCTAATAACAGATAATTGAGGGATGGTTATAAATAGATTTTTTTAAAGATTAAGTAGATTTTTTTCAAAGGGAAATGGATAGTGTATAATTAACAGGCGATTGGACAGGGCAAGTAACCATGGTAAAATTGTGTCACAATAACAAAATAAAAACAAATATCATTTGTTCTTCTTTGCTCGGTCTGCAAGAACTCCTGTAGAAAGTAAGATTTGTAGTCTGAAAAGTGGTTTGGCAGACTAGTCGGAGGGAAGGTAGCAGAAAAGAATGGCATTACAGGAATAGCAAGCCTCCTTTGTAAACACTCACAGGAGTAAGTAAGCCAGACACACAGGCCGGGTGGAAGAGGCTAAGTTATGTGAGGCAGGATGTGGCTCCCAGGCTTTGAATTAGAGTTTCTGTAAATGACCCTGATTGGAGAGTTTAGAAGCATCTATGTGGAAACAGACCTAACACAGCTAAGAGAAAGGCATTCCATCTTCCTGCAAGATACCAAACTTGATAGGGGACCAGCTAAACATAAATTTGCCAAACATTCAGCTCTGCCAACTCACATCAGAAACAAATGACAGAAGAAAACGAGACTGTATGTCAAATGACTCTGAGGTCACAGGTAGGATACTGAAGGGTCTCTGAAGCCAAGAGATGGTATTTCCAATTTCTTTCCAAGTTAAATGTTGGGACTTTGCAAGAGAAAGAAAAGGGAAGTGAACAGCAGAATACAAACAATGGGGCCGAATCGTAGGACTGCTTTTTTGAATTATGGCTTATAGACGAGTAAGTTCTTGGCGAGGGTCAGAATGCATTTCACCAAGAACAGAGTGAATGTGCTCAGAAAAAACTTCCAACTAAATGAAGAAATTTTTAAACTAAAATCTGAAGGAGGAAAAAACCACTCAGAGGAGATCATAAAATCAGATACTCTATGCCAAAAGATGCAATATTTAAAATAAAAAAAAAAACACACACAGAAGGAAGAACTAAAATTTCAGGAGAAAACAGACAAGGGGGTTAGAGATAAAAACCTATGGCCTCAAATATCAATGAAGCATTTAATCTAATATGTTAAAAGAAGCTGACAAATGAAAACCAAGAGCAGGTACTTTTCCATATTCCTCCTGCTGAGTCCAGCTGAAAAACCTGGACATTGTGCGTGAAACAAACATAAGACAGCTCCAAAGTGTAGAGGAAGGCAGGCAGACGGGCTAGGAACCTCAGGACCCCAGGAACAGTATTTTTAGACAGTAACTACTCGACTCCAATGCTGACCATTAATTTTATGTGTCAAATTGGCTAGCCTACAATATCTAGGTATCTGGCCAAACATCAGACTAGATGCTGCCATGAGGGAATTTTTAAGATGAGATTAACATTTAGATCAGAGGACTTTGAGAAAAGCAGATTACCCTTCATGCGGATGGGCTGCATCTCATCAGTTGAAGACCTTAAAAGAAAAAGAATTCTCTCATTCCCCCTAGAAGAATTCTTGCCTCCAGACTGCCTTTGGACTTGAGCTGCAACATCAATTCTTCCCCGGGTTTTCAGTCTGCCAATCAACCTGCAGATTTCAGACTTGCCAGCCCCCACAATTACGAGTCAATTCCTTAAAGAAGTTAAATCAATTCCTCCCTAAAACACACACACACACACACACACACACGCATGCATACATGTACACACATTCTATTGGTCTGCTTCTCTTATGAACCAAACGTTCCTGCCAAGAAACTGTCATTCCACCCCTACCTCTGATAGTACACGTCCAGTGGAAAGCCTGGACTTCCACCTTTGTCAGACCGTAACAGGGACTCCCCACTCCTCCTGGCCTGACCTTCTGGGTGGTGTCAGACAAGACCACATAGGGAGCCAGGACATCCAACCCTGCTAGGGAGTAACAAGCCTTCCCTCACCCCACTACCCCCTGGTGGCGTCAGTGGAAACACTCAGGGAGCCTGGACTTCCACTGTACCTGGCAGTAATGAGGCACCCCTTCTCTTACATGCTGAGGTGGCGTCAGAGAGGGTGTAGTGGAGAGTCAGGACTTTCACTACTGTCCAACAGTGATGAGGCCACCCTCCACCCCATGGCATCAGTGGAGGCTACGTGGAGAACAGTGATAAGGCTCCCCTGCCCTTCTCAGCCACGGTGCTATCAGCAGAGGCCTGGTAGAGAGCGTGAACTCTCGCTGCCACTCAACAGTAACAAACACCCCTGTCCAGCCTCAGGTATCAATGGAGGCCAAGTGGGGAACTTGGACTTCCATCTGCATCCTTTCTCCCATCAGTGTAGGGTCAGAAAAAGTTGACTAAAACAGAAGCCTTAAATGAGATCTCATAATTCCCAAAATGTCCAGGTTTCAATGAAAGAAAGATCTCATGACATGACAAATGACAACAAACAGACGTCAACATAGAGATGACAGAGATGTTAAAATTATCTAACAAAGATTTTACAGCCGCGTGATAAAAACACTCCAATGAACAATCACAAACATGCTTGAAACAAGAGAACAGAAAGTCACGGCAGAGAAATAGAGGAAGTAAAAGGAACCAAATGAAAATTTTAGAAATAAAAAGGACAAGAACTGAAATGAAAGGCTCAGTACACGTCCTAAACAGCAGAACAGAGGAATCAGAGGGAAGAATCGGTGAACTGGAAAACAGAATAATAAAATTATATAATCTGAATAATAGAAAGAAAAAGGGCTGGGGAGGAGGGGGAAGAAGAGAGCCTCAAAAGCCTATGAAACTGTAACAAAAGAGCTAACACTCACGTCATTGAGTCCCAGAAGGAGACGAGAAAGAGGGCAGGGCTGAAAAAGTACTAAAAGAAATAATGACTGAGAGCTTCTTAAATTTGTCAAGAGATTTAAACTTACAGAATCAAGAACCTGAGTGAATCCCAAACAGACTAAACTCAAAGAAAATTCATGCCAAGACACATCATAATTCAAATTCTGAAACTAAAAACAAGGAAAAAAGTCTTGCAAGCAGCCAGAGAGAAATGACGCCTTGCCTATAAGGGAAAAACAATTAGGGTGATGGCTAATTTCTCATCAGAAACCATGGACACCAGAGGATGGCACACAGTATTTTTCAGGTGCTGGAAGAAAAAAAAATGTCAGAATTCCATATCAAGAGGAAATAAATATCGCAAGAACTGAAGGGGGGAACTAAGACATTCCCAGATGAAGGAAAACCAAGAAATTATGTTGCTAGCAGACCTATTCTGAAAGAATGGCTATAGGAATTCTTGACACAGAAAGGAAACAATAATGAAGAAATCATGGAAGATTAGGAGGAAGAAAGAACAGCAGAAAAAAAGAGTAAGGACATGGATAAAAAATTAGATTTTCCTTCTTTTGAGTTTTCTGAATTATGTTTAGAGGTTGAAGCAAAAATTACAGCACGTTCTGACATGATTCTCAACATCATGTAGAGGAAATATTTGATAATTAAATTATAAACAGGGGAGGGTAGAAAAATGTAAAGGAAGGTAAGATTTCTACAGATCACCTGAACTGGTACAGCCAATCTAGAAAAGTTTGGCAGTTTCTTAAAAAACTAAACATACACCTACCACAAGATCCAGCAATCACATTCCTGGGCATTTATCCCAGAGAAATTAAAATGAATATCCACACAGAAACCTGTACACAAAGATTTGTAACAGCTTTATTTGTAGGAGCCAAAAACTGGAAACAACCAAAACGTCTTCCAGTAGGTAAATGTTTAAACAAACTGTATGTATCTGTATCATTGAGCTCAGAAATAAAGAGGGACAAACTACTGATAGAATTTGGATGGATCTCAAGGGCATTATGCTGAGGGGGCGGGGAATGACAATTTCAAAGGTAAAACACTAAGTAATTCTATTTATAGAAAATTCTCAAAATAATAAAATTACAGAGATGGAGAACAAATGAGCAGTTGCCAAGGGTTAAGGATGGTGAAGGTGGGGTGCAACTATAAAGGATTAGTACAAAAAACATCTTTGTGGTGATGGAGTAGTTCTGTATCAACCTTGACTGCAGTGGTGGTTGTATGAATCGATACATGAGATAAAATGACACAGAACTATACTCATGTCAATTTTCTAGTTTTGGAATTATACCATATATACATTGAGGGAAACTGGATGAAGGGTATATGTACCCTTCTCTGTACTGTTTGTAATTCCCTGTGAATCTGGAATTATTTCAAAATAAAAAAGTTTTTTTTAATGAAAAAAAAAGCAGTAAGGAGCTGCAGATCTGGGGGAATGGTATATGTGACTGAACTGGTTAACTTGTGTCTGTAATAGAAGGGTGTATCTGTCTCAAAATAAACTCAAAAAACATAAACTGAACAGCAGAAACTTCTATGAAACCCCATGAAAATCATTTAACATGGAAAGGACCAAACATGTTGGTAAGACTTGAAGGAGAAATGAGAGAGACAACATTGATCAAAAGGAGATATCAACCTCGCCTTCTAAAAATAAATTGCTAACCTGTCTTATAGTAAATGCTATGATATTAAGGCAATAAATAATAATGAATCTTTTTAGAGGGTTGGCATCTTGGTAGGAAACATAAACCTCTCTAGTTCTATTCCTTACTAAAGGCAGGGGGAGACAGCTATAGAAATCAGGGTTTGGGGTAATATAAGGATCTCATTACCAAAACAAGAGGCAGCAGGAGAGAACTCCTTTCAGTCTGGGGTCTGCTAATGAAGACTGAAAAGGTTCATTCAGTTAGTATGTGTCCAATGCTGGACAATGTGTGAGATGTGACGATGGAAAGGACATAGTTCCCATCCTCCAGGAGCTTCTAACCTAGCAGGCTGGATGCTAACTGCAGTATGTATACCTAGATCTTGAAGAATGACAGTGCTCAAGTCCTAAATAGTCTAAATTTCTATTATCAGGGTCTGGGGAAGCTTCTCAAGTTCAAGAAGATTAAATGAAGGGATATTTGAGTACTTCTGTTAAAATTTTAAAAATCATCTGCTGTGTATAAGCCCCATGTTATGTACTGCAGAGGTTTCATAGATTAAGGACAAAGATACAGACCCCTGTCCTCAAATAAATGTGTAATTTATCAGAGAACACAGTCACATACATAAATATACGGGAATAAATGAAAAAGGGAAGTAAAAGAATTAAAAATGCTCTGCCCAGTTACCTAAAATCTAAAAACCTCAAACCATTTATTTTCCCCTAAACACTCAATGTTCTTTCATACTTGAAGCCTTTGAATAATACTTTAGAACCGTCTCTCCTATCAGATTCTGACAGGAAGATTTATGTCTTTTTCTAAACTCATCTTTAGGTCTATCAAAATAATATATGTGCATAGTTCAGAATTTACATAGTACAAGAAGCTTATTCTG
This sequence comes from Camelus dromedarius, assembly GCF_036321535.1. Lineage (NCBI taxonomy): Eukaryota > Metazoa > Chordata > Mammalia > Artiodactyla > Camelidae > Camelus > Camelus dromedarius. The sequence continues at coordinate 4,116,304 of NC_087469.1, forward strand.
AGAAACAGCAGTGCCCCCTTTTTCCTGGGTCTCACTTCCCAGAGGCAACTACTCACAATCCTTCCGAAGTTTTCTTCTGGTACCTTTTGATTTTTTAATTATCAAGTAATACAATACACACTGACTTCTTTGGTACTCGATACACCTTGGTATGAAGCACTTCTCACCCGTCATTTGAGGTGCACTGTGTGGGCTCCTTCAGTCTGCAAAGTGATGCCCTTTAGTTCCAGGGAATTTCCTCACGTCACTTCTTCGGCAATTTTCTTCTCTCTGCTTCATTTATTCTCTCTTTCTGGACCTACTACTAGCTACGTGCTGGATCCTCTGATCTTTTCCCCTTTTCCTATTTTCTGTCTTTGGTTTTTTGTTTTCTTTTTGTATTGTGACCGTATGGAAGATCTCTTCAACTTTATCCTCTGATCATGCTACTGATTTTTAAAATCTCTATTATCTTATTTTTAATTTTCAGGAGCTTTTATTTTGATTGTTCTTCAAAGCATGCTTTTGTTTTATGGTCCCCAAACGTTCCTTTTAACCTATCAGGGAACACCGACTGTAGAAGTTTAAAATTTTTTTCTGTTTCTTACATTGTTTTCCCAATTCCTTTTTTTCCCCACCCATTATGGTTTTTTTTTCTTGTTATGGCCTTTTTAAATGACAGGAGACTATGCTTTTTGCCACCTTCCTATTTTCAGCACATAATCTAGAATAAAAAGTTAAATGAATGGATGGATAAAAAAGCCAAGGAGGGAACAAAATGAGAAACATTTAAAAATAATTAAGAATAAAAAGATGTGGAAACATTGTAGATTAATGTCACCATCCTGATCAGATTTACAGGCCATTCATTGTCTTTTTAAGCCAGTGATCTCAGACTGCTGGGGATGTGCCCACCAGCAGGTGGTCTGTGGCACACTTACTGGATGGACAAGGCCTTTCGTCCTAACCTCAACAATAGGCAAATTATTTTACTTCAATTTTTATTTAATTCTTTAACTCCTCTCCTGCCTGGAAGAGTTTAACTTATTACTTCATAGTTTCTTTGCCACAGCAGCATCCTTTTTTAGTTACAGGTTTTGAAAAAAAAAATTTCCTCATAACTTGTAATAGGTAAACTACATTTATTTCTTTGAGGCGACCTAGATCCTAGTTTGCAGAAAGAGCAGCAAAAACAGTCTTAGATCTAATGACTGAAATGACTTAACTAAGAGGCCAGAAAGCTAAGAGGCAAAAATTACTCAATAGAAAATCTAAAAAAAAAAAACCAAAAAAACCAAAAACTATCTTCCAATTTTGAGTTGAAAGTTCTTGTGCTCAAAGACAAAGAAACCCCAGGTAGGCTGACCACATGCTGAGCACTGTTTGTAAAGCCTACCAGAGATCTTCTTGGTAGTTTCGAAGATTTGATATCTATAGCCCCTATTATGGTAGTTTTTTTTAAATTATGGAAGTAAAATATAATTTATTATAAAAATATATTTTAAATGCATTTTAAAAAAATCACCTATAATCCTACCACACACAAAAATCAACATCAACCTGTTAGTTTATGTCCCAGGCTTTTTTATTTGCAGATGCAGATTTTTGTTCACAAAATCTGGATCATGCTATATATACTGTTGTACTGTGACTATTTTTAGTTTGAGATTTCTCAGTTTGAATCCCTGGTAACACCCAGTGACTTCTGCATCTTAGATCTAAGAGTCAGAATCAGAAAGAATAGCTTCTTCTCTCAATTTCGTCAATAGCTCAGTGCAAACTCTGAGACCACACTCCATAACCACATACATCATCTACAATTCAAAAATCAAAAAGCTGGATTTAAATTTGCATTCAAGTGTAACCAAAAAGCTCATTTTTTTTGTTTCTTCAGATTTAATCATTCTTTCTTGCATCAAAAATAACAAAATTGTAGGGTGACATTAACACATGATCGTGAAACAAAAATGTGTTTCATTTCATTAGTCACAGGCTACATATCAACCAGCTGTCGAAGCTAAAAATATCCCTTAGTTTAAAATTTTGTCAAATACAAGCATTTAAGACTCATTTGGAAAGAAATGTGACTTCTTTCAGTTTCTAACAACCCACTAGAAGCTTTGGAGTAGAAAAAATCAGTACCTCTAAACCAAAAAAAAAAAAGTAGTGGTGGGGGAATACAAACAAATTTACTGATAATCAATGTTCCATTGTTTACACCTTATCAGTAAGATGTAAGGATGTTACATGTTAAAGATGACAATTTAATACCACCTCCGATATAAACAAAAATACATACCCTCAAAGAACAGAAAAGGCCTGAGACAGAGGTCAAGGCATTGATAATACACTGTGTGCGTTTTGCTGGGGGAGGAGTGGGCCAAGGGGAGCTGGGCAATAATAAATATTCTCACAGCTTTTCCCCATCAGCTGTTACAGAGATCCTGCCAGGGATGGAGTCTGCAGCTCCATCTTCTCAGCTCTCAAATGTCAGCGTCACACTCAGGTAGCATGACACAGAGATGCGTCTCTGTCAGGCAGAAGCAGCAGACAGACTTCTATCTCTGGCCGTCAGGCCCCAGGGCTCAGGAACCATGTCTCAAGGTCAGACTTGCCACCATGACATATGTGATTAGAGAACAGGTAATGGGGATGAACTGAAATCTTAACACTGGAACCAGATTCCAGGTGCAGGTACAGCAAACTGGAGAGGTGCAAAGCTATTTCAAGGGTCTTAGAAACTCACAAAGTCATATAAGAAGAAAACACACTTCATCCAATCCCAGAAAAGAATCACAGGCTCTCTTAACTCTCAGCCCAGCGCTCTCACCACTACATCATTCTGCCAGACATTAATATTATCTTATGAGGAACCCTGGGGCCTAGGAGGAAACATTCGATAGCGAAAGATTTCAGATATTTTTCTGGCTTTTCTTTCCTTCTTTTATACATACTCAAATTTTAAATTTTATAAATTTAAATTTATATATAAACATATAAATTTTAAAAAGGAGTTGTCACCCAGAGGAATACACTGTCTTACAGTTTTACTGTCTCCCATAAAGCCTTGCTAAATACATATTTGTTGACTGAATCTTTAAATTCCTAAGTAAAACTTTACTGTAGTGTAAAAACATAAACTTACAGGTAAAAATTTTTGGTCATTCAATTACTAAAGATCATGAAAACATCATTTCCAAATGCCAACACAATGTATACCAGGGAATTAATCTGAAAGAAGCATTCTGAACAGTCTTTACTTAAATTACGAGTGGATTCTAATCTTATTCGAACTGCACATAATATATAGCAATTTGAATCTGCTTGCTTTGCTCCTTAGGGCTAATAACAATTAGTAGGGATATCTAGAGGGTAATTAATTTTCTCCTTGAATAAGGATTTCCAATAAGGGTTAGGAGAAAGGATTAAAAGAGAGAGAAAAAGAAAAAGAAAAAGAAAATGAGTGGACCCTGATAATTTCTATTGATTGGTAAATACAACAATTACTACATAAAGTACCTGGCATGCACGCTAACAGAGCTCCAGAAACGGAAAGTAACTTCCTAAAAAAGTAATATTTAGCCAATTAATGTCTATTCATCCCTGTTACATGAAAGAACAGTTAACCATTCCATGAAAACATGTCTTCAAGTGCTACACCACATGGTATAAACATGTGTGGAAAGAATACTGGGGAATCCCGAAGCCAAGCTTCTCATCCTAGGACAAATCTTTGTCACGTTACAACCTCTCTGAGCCTCAGTTTTTTCACTCATAAAATGAAGAGATCATAGACTTTTATATCTCAAGTTCCCTTCCAAATCCATAATTCTTTCCACTGGTAAGTGGTAAAAGCAGGGATAAAGAAAAACAAGAATATACAGTCAGTTCTGTTGTAAGATATGCTTTGAAAATGCAAATTCGTTCCAACGCAACTGATATATTAGGGAACAATTTGAGCATAATTCAATTTTTACATTTGCTTATGTGTCCACAAGAAAAACTAGGTGAATCCAGAAAACTGTACCCAGTTAAACACATCAGCCTGGGGTATACAAAGCGCACACAAGCCCGCACTGAAATACCTCCCAGCTTCTTCAGTTCGCTGTGTTATGCGCCACACCATCCATACCTGGTGTTACTTCGCAAGCTGCAGCCCTCCCAATGCCATTTCCAGAAGCAAACTTGAGATCTTTTTCAAGGTAAAGTGCCATACATTTGTAGCATTTATGCATTTTTAGCTATTTAACATATATAAAATTATGCTACTGTTTTTATTAGGTTCCTATCTTTTTTCTGTGTCACTGACAAAGTTCGTGAGTATTGCACCCCTAATCTCATTTTCCCCATAAGCCTTGTGATTTTCCATGCATTTTTAGCAATTTTATATCATGTTATAGTGGAAGTGACTGTATTACTATTGGGGAAAAATATTCAATGATCAGTTTTATTTTTTCAAAGATAACAGATGGACAAGCTTCCTGAAAATCTTCTTTAGCATTAAGTCGAAGTCAGAAAAGTCTAACTGCAGGCTCCCTCCTGAACACGTGTTTTTTACTCCAAACTCTATCCCACTGACTAGGTAGCTCCCTAATCAGATACCAGATTTGAAGCCAGAAGGGTATCATTCACCTTGAAATAGTGAATTAAAATTTGGATCTGTCAAGAAATAAAGAAGAGACACTGAGTCTATCTTCTAAATTCACACCTTGATTCTGGCAGAAAATCTTGGCAGATACCACTGTAAAAATGCCACCTGTTCAATAATGGGCTACTCAACAGCTACTCAGTACCTATCATGCAAAAATATGCAGTGAAAAAATATTAATGCTGCAGTGAAGTTATAACAATGCAGCAGAAGTCACAGCACCTTCACAAACACTTGCTCCTAATGCTTGATAAACTCAGAGGTAAAAGATGATAGTGAAATACAGGAGGTCATGAACGTTTCTTAGTTTCCCTTCAGACTAGAAACAGGAGACAGACCCAATCACTAAGCACTGAAGCCAAGGATTGGCTAAAATCTGTCACTCAGAACCAAGAGGCAAATAAAAATAATGCTGCTATTCAGCATGTTCAAGAAAGACAGAGAATATGACTATTTTGCCTTTTTGAATGAACTGGTACTTAAAACCCAGGACTGATACCAGAAGTAGCAAACCTAAATGTAGTACAGCTTGTGCTGTTACATGTTGGGCAAAGCTATTTGGCCACCAGTCTTGATGCTGGCACCATTTCTTAAAGAACTACAACACTATTTTTAAAAATATTTGAGATTTTTGCTTACATACACATGCACCTATGGATGGAAGAGAAAAAAGTGAAAAAAAAAATTAAAATTTTAACAGTGGTTTAATATTGGGATAGTGAGATTGTAGATGATTTTTTTCTCATTGATAGCTTTCATTATTTTATACAATAAATGTTTTTTACTTTCATCATCAAATGAAAACAAATATCTTTGTAAACAGTTAACTGAAAGAAACTAATCCCTGATCATAGTTCACGCAGAATTCACTGTGAGCAATCAAATGACTCTTCTCCTTTCCAAAGGGTCAAGGGTGAGTGGGCTGGATCTGAAGGGCACTTCCCCCACCATGCAGGAAAATCCAGAGAGAACTCTGCAGAAAAACTCTCGACCACAGAAAGGTGTACGAGCACAATGAGATTACACACTCAGACCACACATCAGATTTATCTGTCCCTCCTTTTACCAGCCAGCATTCTGATGACTCCTACAGATACTCTGGAAAATCTGCACCTTTTGGGTAAAGCTAATATAGCCACTTAAATTTAACAATATCTGGTAGCAGAGAATATGGAAATATGATCTAACCGGAGACAACCAGAAACTGAAGCCTAAGAAATATACAATAGGCCACTGTAGTTTTTTTTTTTTTTCAGTTGTAGTTGATTTATAATACTGTATTAGTTTCAAGTGTATAGCACAGAGATTATTTTCTTTTTGTAGATTATATTACATTACACACTGTTATAAGATATTATGTATAATTCCCTGTGCTATACATCAAGTCCTTCTTGCTTTTTCTATGTATACTAGTTTGTATCTGCTAATCCCATACTCCTAATTTGTCCTTCCCCACCCCTCCCCTTTGGTAACCATAGTTTATTTTCTATGTCTATGAGTCTATTTCTGTTTGTACATAGATTTATTTGTATTATTTTTTAGATTCCACATATAAGTAATATTATACAGTACTTGTCTTTATCTGTCTTACTTTACTAAAAAGCATAATATTCTCTAGGTCTACCGATGTTGCTGCAAATGGCAATGGTTCATCTTTTTCATGACTCAGTAATATTCCATTGTGTGTGTGTGTGTGTGTGTGTGTGTGTGTGTGTGTGTGTGTGTGTGTGTGTTATATACACATCTTCTTAAGCCAAATGTCTGTTGATGGGCACTTGGGTTGCTTCCATGTCCTGGTTATTGTAAATAGCGCTGCTATGAACACTGTGGTGCCTGTATCTTTTTGAATTAGTGTTTTTGTTTTTCCAGCATATATACCCAGGAGTGGGACTACTGGGTCAAAAGGTAGCTCTATTTTTAGTTTTTTAAGGACTCTCCAAACTGTTTCCATAGTTGCACCAATTTACATTTCCACCAATAGCGTACAAGGGTTCCCTTTTCTCTTCACCCTCTCCAGTATTCATTATTTGTAGACCTTTCGATGACAGCCATTCTAATAATTACTGATGCTGACCCATCTTTTCATGTGGATTTTATAGCCAGCTTTCTCTCAACACCACTGTCCCAACAATGATGACTATTCATTTCTCAAGTCAGGAGGCACATACAGGCTAACGACTAGATATGCAGCACTACCGTGAACGCCCTGGTGAATACAAAAGAAATAAGGGGCAGGCATTCTCTCCATAGCACTCACAATCTGACAGGGGAAAATATGACATCCATATCAGAAACATTTAAATCACATAAGAGAACAGAATTAGATGGCTAAAGGAGCTATGCAGATAAACATGTAAGGCATTTAGAGAAGAACTGCTCACTATGGACTTAAATAGTTGGGAGAGACTTCCGAGGGGAAGAGTTTTGACAGTATAAGAAGGTTGACAAGGGAAGTCCAGGCACAGTCACCAAGATAAGCAAAGTCACAGGGACAGAAAGAGCAACAATGAGTCTGGAAGGACTGTAATAAAAATTAGGTTGGGAAACAATAAAATTAACAAAGGAGAGAGAGATTTGGGCAGATTATAAATCTTCTTAGGGGTTCCTTTACCTCTAATCTATCAAAAACACCATTATCAAATTGAGAATGTTTGTGAGAAAATCTATGTACCAGACACTATGCTAAATATGACAGAGAGATATAACATCCAATCTCATATTATTTCTTCCAAAGTAGGTACCATTATTCTTACTTCATAGATAGAAACTGAAATTAGTTACAGAGAGGTGTTAAGTAATTTGCCCAAGGTCACCAACAGAGTTGGGATGAGGACCCAGGTCTACTTGTCTCCAAAGTCCATGCTTTTTTTAACCACCCTAGACTTTCTCTTCCCAAAACAGCCATGACAACATCACTCTGAATTTATATCTTGCCCCATCATAGCATATTGTCCTACCCTTTTGACTATCCAGTGTCCCCATGGTGGTCACCTGTACAGCAAAGCCTGCTCTCGGGAACTACATGCAGCTAAAATGAAAATGACCAACAACAGCTTATCCTGCCCAGGGGTATTTTCATAGTTACAGGAATCAGAGGCTTAAGTCAGAAGGAAGCTCCAATATAAGCCACTTAGGGGAGCACATCTCTTACCTCGTCTAGGGGCCAAGCCAAATGTGTATTTCACGACTACATACATAGCTCATAAGCTAGAGCACACACAGTAAGAATCTCACTCATAACCTTGAGGGGTCTTCATAGAAGTCTGACCTGCCCCCGTCTGGGAGACAAAAGGCCAGACGTGGCTGCAGGTTTTCTTAGGAAGAGAACTGGAAGTCCCAATATTTCACATTTCAATTGAAATACGATATAAGAAAATCTAAACGAAATGTATTTGACACTTAAACTGTTAAATGTTTCTTTAACAGACAGGTTGCCAAAAAATGTGCTTTCTAATAATTATATAAAATAATCCTTTACTGTCTCTGGGAAACAGGAACATTCTCTTTATTGCTCTCACTTTTTTCCACAATCAAAGATTTTACAGGTGTCAAATGGTGAAAGTGTCATCTTTCTAAGGAACTGAAATAAAACCCGTGTGGGGTCTCAGGGTGTGTAAAGATGAGTGGGCAGAAGAGCACAGCCCTGACACAGACTGCTTCAGGGATTCACTATGAGAACAGCCTTCACTGAAGGTCCATTCGCTCAAACCAGAATATAGCAATAGGTCAAAGGTCTACTGATAACTTGAAAGTTCCCCACCAAGTATTTTAATGGACCAAGGAGTGATAAGAGTTTCAGAATGTGTTTCAAAATGATGATTCAAATTAAACATAAGAAAATTTCTAGCCCAGCTTAGAAAACATATTGAATTATGTATTTTATATAGAAAACAAAGGAGGTCATTTGAAAATAGAAATGATACTGTTCATTCTTTCTCAACAAAAGCTGCTATATCCCTCACCCTGGAAAAAATCACTTTCTAAAAAATGCCCATCTCATCAATGCTGTGATATGAATGCCAACAGATTTTAAGGGTAGAACTCTTTTCAGAGTAGTAAATAAAGAGAATATTGCCCTTACATATCTGGATGGTTCCTCTAGGTTCTGGTCATTCATGTCAGTGGGAACAATCCGGGTGGCCAGTGGTCCCTCCGCAAAAGGTTTTGGTAACTGGCCTCTGAACTCTGATGGAATGAACTGAAGCTGCCAACTGTCAGAAACACAAATAAGGAGAATAAGGAAAACACAGGGGGCTCATGTTGCTAAACGTACTTGAAATACACAAGCAAAAAAAAATTTGTTTCTGTGGAAAACATTTCACTTGGGGAAAAATATTTCTGCTAAAACCTCAACCAGGGAGCACAGAGACAGAGGTCACAATTCCGTCCAAAATCGTTGAGAAATTTTCAACTAGACGACTCTCAACCCGTGTCACCAACTCTCAGCAGTGAAATCTGCAATAGTGTTCATACCATCAAACAACCGGAGAAATTCAACGTTTACTGCCAATTACCACCTGATCAGAGGGTCACATCAAAATTAAAGCAAACTCATCAGGTGTATAGAGAGAAGAGTGAAATGTAAGAACTCACTGTGGGAGACCTTCGCTCCCGAGTAATCCTCAAAAGTATCTTTAGTTATGAAACTTACTTCAAATGTAAAAGGCAAAGGCTAAAGTTAACACTTAAAAAACAAGTTTTAATTAATCATTAATGACTGATACAGGATCTTTATCAAGCAAAAGATACTATCACCAGCTAAACTGCTGAAGCCGGTCCCCAAATGAAGCAACATGACTCATCTTAACCTGACTTCTCTCTTCCCTAACTAGGACTCTTCTCTGCCCGAAAGCAGCAGATGCAAAGGAGCTTCAGAGCCCGTGCTGCTACATCCAACAACAGACAGTATGAGGGACAGCGGTACGGCTGTCTTGGCCACAGCTTCCCCAGAGTCCCTACATTGGCAGAGAACCTTCACTGTTGTTGGATGACAAACATTTCTTCTCTAAAAACACTCTTCTACCTAGAGTTTCTAAACCACTTTTAGAAGTTGATTAATATCAGCTCATTATAAAAATGTAAATACGAATCCACAGGAAGAGCCACTAACAGAAGCCCAGGGCCGAGGTGTTTTCAGGAGTCCCCAGACTCCTGCGGCTAAGGATGGTGCAGGGTGTGCTAGCAGACACAGCGCTCAGTCTAGCAAACGCCGGCCGTGGGTGCACAGCGCAGTTCCCACAGCTCTCTGAGATGGTGAATTATTCAAAAACTTGTGAAAAATCTAAAGTAAAGAAAAATTAAGAAGACACTGCCACAGAATTGCTATTTTTACTTTCTGATTTAAAACTTTGAGAATTAAAGGGCAACTTACTTATCGGGCAGAAGGAAGCTGCTGGGAAATCGGTACCACTCTTTTCCTACACAAACATTAACAGGTCGGCCTTCTGGGACAGTGTGGATGGTTGGGTCTGTGGCAATTCGGTAAAATTCTGGATACAGATCAAGGGGCCCATGATACCCTGGAGGGGAGAAAAGTTTGTGAAAGCCAAAGATGAAATAAGATTCTGACATTTAATTATAATGCAAGTTAATGTCCTTCTACTGTGTAAAATGTCTCTGCAGTTAGGAAGAGGGTTATAGCAGAAGCCCTATTTTTGCCAAAAATAATTTGCTTTCTTGCCCTTCTACACCCTGCCACCTTTTAATTTTCATGCTCTTTGAGTACATTTTAATATTCTGGATCCAAATAATGATTATAAGAAAGAATATAATCATGAGACTTGAACCCCAAATTTGCACCCTAAGTTTAAGGCTTCCTTAATAGTTCATCCTTAGAAAGGAAAAAGCATCCTTTTAAAAGGAAGAAAAATCAGTAAGAATAGAGAAAAAAATTATAGTTAATCACACTAAACGGAATTCTCCATCATCTCGTCAATCCTAAGTAATAATATGAAGCCCACAGGTTCTCCCTATGGAAAAGTCCTCCCCACCCCCCCTCAGCTTAAGCTGAATTGTATTAAACAATCACATATCAAGCAAAACCCAAGGTGAAGTGCCTTATAAGTGTAAGTTAAGACACCTACCTCTGAACAGTGCCACAGAGCGGGAAAAAGATAAGAGCCCAAACAGGAAGAGTGTTCCTAGCGCCAGCCAGTTGGATGTCACAGTGTAATGCTCCAGGCGGTACCGCTGAAACACGAAGTGGTAGCATTTCTAGAAGGAAAGAAAACTGCATTGAAAAGAGAAGATACACCTTGCAGAATATACACAATCATAAGACATCATAGGAACACTAAGAGGGGAGGAAGCAGCAAAAGAGGTTCTATCAAGGGTCCGAGAATTTGCAAATACTTAGTGAGGTACCCATTCCAAATTCCAGATTAAAGCAAGCTCTGCTAAACTGTCCACAGATCAGCCAAGCCAGAGGGCTTCCCAAGAATAAAATCTCACTAGCTTCATAGAAAAATTATTTGAATATTTCTCTAGTACTTAAAGTCTTAATAATTTATTTTTTCAAATATTTAAACAAAAATGGCTTTTTGGTAGTTTTTTATTATAGTTTCTCAATCTCTTTTGACATAACTAATATTAACCTTCACTTTCCTTATTGACAAGTTTTCATCAAAGTTTTTAGTATCAACAAAATGTCTCATGACCAAACAAGAAGAAAAAAGAATTTCTCTCATAGAACATTAGGAAATTGCTGTTAATTATCTGCTAAACTACTTCAAAAACTAGATAAATATGATTACAACATATACCCCTGCATGAATTCTGCAGTCCTTGAATACCTTTCCAAGAGATTTCTTTCTTTCCTTTTTTCCCTCCTAGATTAGAAATACTTTAGGAAAGCAATTTTGCAATATGTATCAAGTGCCATAAATATGCCTGAACTTTCAAATTTTTTGGAATCTCTCCTAAGGAAACAATCCAAATACCTAAACAAAGATATTTATCCTACGTTATTTATAATACTGTAATAAGTGAGCAACCTAAACTCTAACATAAATTGTATTTAATCATTATATATAACCAATTCAATATATTACATATTATATAATGTTATATATTATATCCAACTCAGAACATTACATTGCTGTTAAAATGATGGGTATAGATATGGCAACATAGAGAACATTATGATATTATTATATTAAAAGGGATATAAAGTTATATAAACACTTAGGTTACAACCACAATAAATTTTGATATATGCTAGGCAAAAATGCTAGGAGGTTTTGTTAGGATCATAGGACTGATTTAGAAAGAGGTAAAAGAAAAATTATCTGCATTGAAGTTCAATTACTTTTATAATTAAAATTACTTTTTGAAACTATCATCCTAACATGGATGAGTCTTTGAAACACTATGTTAAGTGAAAAAAGCCAGTCACAAAAAGACGCACATATTTTATGATTTCATTTATATGAAATGCCCAGCATAGGCAAGTCTATAGAGACAGAAAGTAGATGAGTTGTTGCTTATGGCTAAGGAGATAAGGGAAAGGAGCTAAAGGGTAGAGGGTTTTTGAGGTGATGAAATTGTTCTAAAATTGACTGCAGTGATGGTTACACAGATCTGAATATCCTAAAAGCCACTGTACTGAACACTTTAAATGGGTAAATTATATGGTTTGTGAACGATATCTCCATAAATGTGTTATAAAAAAACTTACCACCTTGTTATTTTTTTTCTCCCAATTGCAAATGGTAGCACACGTTAAAAAAAAAAAAAAAAGAGTCTGGAGCTTCTGAGGCCATAAATACCAAGACATTCAAGATTAGTTCTGACAGGGAATTGACTTGGACAGCTTCTAAGCCAGGATTACAAATGTAGTGTCCCATACTGCCAACTGCCTGATGTTCCCCCAAACACTGAGCGAGCTTTATTCAGGCCTCATAGTTGAAGAGCAGGCATTCTATTAATTCTGCTGTGGGGCCATCCTTCTGTGCTCAGCCAACACAATGACTTGAAAAGATTTCCTTCATAGCAACTGGATTCTCACTGACAACAGAGACAAACTGATGCACAAATTAACACTGCAAATATGTAATCAGCAAATACCTGTAAGATCAACAGCTAAGCAATCAATACATAACCTTTAATAAGATGATCTGTACCGGGTCTGATGTGTAGATAAAATATCTTAGGTGGAGGTATTCTGTAATCTGCCTTTAAGCTTTATGAACGATTTAAAAAGTGAAACAGAACAAAACCAATATACATTTCCCTGAAACTCACCTGAAGTGCAGAAAGGGCCACAGCGCCACAAAGGCAGATAAGTGGATATACAGGGAAAAGAAATCTCTCCTCTTTGTGAGGCTGGATGAAGAAAATTATAAACCAAATATACATTGGAGCCAAGGTAAGCCAATATGGGTGGCCTAAATTCTGAACTGTAAGACACAGAAAAAGATCCACTTTTCACCATATTAGAACAAAACATCCTGTTTAGTTTCAACGTTCTCTTGATCTCAAACTTGGGAGTATGTTCTAGGGCCCCCCATAAAACATTCCAACTTCTGTATTCACATTTTCTCTGATGCAATAAAGGAGTCAAGTAGAAAGAGAGATATACCCCTTAGCTCTCCCAAGAGATCCAACATTTAAAGGCACAATACTGTATTTAGCTAGAATACAAATGAAAGTCAGGTGAATAGGTAACTTCAATTATTTCTACACTGGATGAAGGACAAAAAGCCTTCTCTCTCTAATGAGTCCTGCTACTAAGACTGAAGTTTCCTAAGATTAACAAAAAGCATAACATAAATTCATTTCTTGGGTGTTTTGATTCCTATGTTCTGTTTAACACATTAATCTTCTTACTTATACAACAATCAGCCTGTTCAAATAGCTAAAGATCAAAGGGAGGGGAAAAAGTTGGATTCTCAAACCCATCACTGGTTTCTGTCAAGCTACAAATGACAAAGAGTTTCTATCAAAGCAAATATAAAAACACTTTTAAAGGGAGCTTACTGATCAAGTCTTCTCTCCTGCAATACCCACCCACTCTATCTCAAAATTAAAGCCAAGATGTACTTAAAGCATGTGAAAGAATGAAAAGAATTTAATGAACACTAAGACCCAAGCACCTGCTGGAAAGTTCCTGTGGTTAGGCATATGAACACTGAGAGATAAGCCTGCAACCCACAGTGAAGGCATCCCCTACTGCGCTTGTATTAGTGATAATGAGCAAAGCAAACCGGCCAATGGTAGGCAGACAGCGCCCCCTGGTGTCCATTATGTCTACAATGAGCAAGTTTAGATGAAAAGATCAGGCAGTCATTGAAGACCCCACAGTAGCAATGCCTCGGTTACTGTTCCTCAGTTATCTGTGCTTCTGCAGAAACTCTTCGGGGGTAAAAATTCCTGAGCTGCAATAACAAGCTTACCTTTCAAACTTTTCACTCTAAGATTTTACCATGATATTTTAGGCTATAATGTAAGATTTAAACTTTACATTTTAGGTTGGAATTTTCTTAATCATAAAAAAAAAAATCTATTCTTCTATAAGTAAACAATCTTTTCCTCTTCTGTATCTTAAAGGCTAAAAAATACATTTTTAAAAATGGCCTAAATTTTTGAAATGTCCTCTATAAAATGTATGATGAGATAATGGGAAATTTCCTTTCTGCTTACTTATTTTTTTTATGTTTTCTCTTTTATTATTTTTATTTTTTTAACAATTTTTCTTTTAAAAAAGTATTTTTTCTATTATAAAATATACAAAAATATTAAGAAAAACCAGAAAGTACTCATTTTCCAGTAGATGGACACGTGGGTACATTACATATTCTTAAGTCAAAATTGGACTCGTACTTTGGAGAACAGCAATATACTGTTTTTATTTTATTTTTACTGTCTTTATACTTATGTCACAAGCATTTCTAAATTTTCCACGAGCATGAATTATTTTTATAGTCAGAAAAAAAGTTACTTTTCCAAAAAAGAAAAAGTGATCCTTAAGAACTACAAGGAATGGAGGAGTGAGATAATACTTCAAGGGAACAAACAGCTGAATCCAAATGTGGGACACTATGCAAGACAGAAGACCTGGATTCTTCAGAAAACTTTAGGAGAAAAAAGGTGAGGGGGGAAATCTCTAAAAAACCAAAGAAACATAACCTCAAATTCAGTATATGCCTCTTGTTTATTTAGATCCTGCTTTTAAAAAACTGTAAAAAGCTATTTTTCAGACCATATAGGAATCTGAATATTACCTGGGTATAAGATGATATTAAGGAATCACTGTTAATTTTATTAGGATAATGGCATCATGGTTATATTAAAACAAAAGTCCTAAAGCAACACAAAAGTGACCCTGAAGGCTGTTTTCCTGTTCTCCTATTATAACACAGTGAACTCTTTATAAACCATACGTAGTAGGAAAGCAGGATGGGGACTGGTATGCAGGGATCATATGGCATCCAAATTAGACTACAAAGTCTGAAATTAAATCTCTTTCCACAACTCACAGGAATTTCTGCTCAAATCTGTCTTCCACAAAAGAAACTATGGGCACTGTATATCCAGAGCCATGACAACTTGAGGAAGCACTGGGCAACACAGAGCAAGCATCAGATTTGGGGGAAATCTCTATATGGTTTGGTTTTCAAATTTTTGGTTGAAGTGATTTCCCAAAGAAAGTTTGCCTCTAGCACTGATTAGCTTAGCAATCTGCCATGTTAACACACTTCTTTAAAAAAAACAAAACAAAACCAGAAGACTGAAATAGGCTTATCTCCCAAGATTTTATAAACGTTTTGCCTCGCAAGGTGGTTCTGTAAATTATACAGACTTCTCATTTAAAGGAATATAAATCTCCTCCCTCTGTTGCAATTACTAACCAAATCTTCACATAGGTTAAATAATCTACAAACACAGACGGAAAATGCAATAAGCCAACCATTTCCGTAGAAAGAAAATGGAGAATAAAATAAGTAGATTCTTGGTATACACTGTTACTTCTCTTTCTTCCCCCAAATCTATCATCATCATGCCACTTACCATGAAATCTCTGCAGAAGGTATTCCATAAGGGAAGTCAGTGGTAAGACCAGGAGAGCCAAAGCAAACACTACATTAAAATTCAGAAATCCATTAATTAAATAGAAATACCAGGGTTCTGTGCCTGAGGGTGACAAAGAGATAAGAAGTTATTAGTAGATGCCTCCAATGCCTATCACAGGGCTTGACTCATAATGTTCTTTATTCAAGTGATACTGACGGTCCAAGGCCTCCCGTGAACGGCAGTCCACAAGCCCACTCCCCTTCCGTGCTCAGCCACACACAGGAAGCACGAGAACAGAAGGCAGGAAGACAATGGGTTTGGTCGAAATGCTTTAGAAAGAAATCAAGTCTCAAACATTTAGCTGCATTTTCTATACTGACCACAGTGTCTAGCCCAAATTGCCCTGCCCAAATGAGACTAATACTTTCCAGAACAACCAAATAATATAAATAGCTTAGTGCTGATACTGTGATTCATAACAAGAAATGTATGTTTGTTCTTCACCCCCATTCCTAGTACAGAGCTCCAAAAATTACCCTTGTAATTTCTTAAGTGATGAGAGTGATGAAGGCATCTTTTATTATGTTAATCAGGAGACTTTGGAAAGCCCCTAGGTAATCTAAGGATGGGGACTAGTTGCTATGGAAACCAGCTTCATGAAATAAGGACTGGAAATTTCAGTCCTGTCATCCCCTTAACCCCTGCCCACTCCCAGACTCCAAACTCCAGGGGAGAGAGACTGGCCAGTACAGTTGAATCACCAATGGCCAATGATGCTTATGTAATGAAGCCCCATAAAACCCCAAAAGGACAGTGTTCAGAGAGCTTCTGGGTTGGCGAACAGGTAGAGGAGCACACGAGGGCTGTGGCACACCCAGAGAGCAAACTCTGAGCCCTTCCCACACACCTTGCCCTATGCATCTCTTCCATCTGGTATCCACTTGTATGCTTTAAGTATCCTTTATGATAAACTGGTAAATGTAAGTAAATGTTTCTCTGAGTTCTGGGAGCCACTCTAGCAAACTAATTGAACCCAAGGTGGCGGCTGTTGGAATTTCCAATCCATAGCTGGTCAGTCAGAAGCCCCGATGACAACCTAGATTTTCAACTGGCATCCAAAGTGGGGTGTGGGGGCGGGGGGTGCAGCCTTGCAGGACTGAGCTCTTAGGGCTTTCCTCATTTTCTTGCCATATGTTTATCCTATTTACATTCTAGTATCTTTCTTGACATGTTCAACCACTATTCCACAGTGTGCATATGGGGCACCTGTGTTCAGTAAAAAGCAACAACTTGTTTTCCTTAGGAAAACAATGTTCAGAGACCCAGACCCTGCTCAGAAGTTTTGTCGATTCAGACTGAAACATTATGCTGTACACCAGAAATTGCCACGATATTGTAAACTGACTATACTTCAATAAAAAAGCAAAAAAGAAAGAAAGAAAAATGACTGAAAACATAAGCCTTACTCACAGAAGTTTTGATTCTTTAACTCCAAATCCTTAAACTCAAATGATGAGAAACAGCCCCCTCTGCATATTTAGCAGGTTTCTCATCTGCTCTTCCCCTCCATGTGATTACTTCAATCAGGCCGTGAATGACACATGCGGGTTCTAATCACTGTGTGTTGTGACACCCGCCTTGCACCACAGCAATTTCCTGCAATCAGCATTGCTTAAAAGGGTAATCAGAAGGCAGAGGAATAGTCAGAAAAGTCTGACATTTTTGCAGCTTGCACAGCAAAATAAGATTAGAAACCAAACCCATAATGCGAGAAACATTTAGGGGAGGAGTAAGGGGAAGGGGAGTACCCTAGCAAGGACTCAAGTTCAATTCTGTGTCACCTTTCGGGAAAGCTCTTTCCTTCCTGTCTAAATACAATGACAGGGGCTGTTCAGGAACAGAGGTTCTGTTCCAGGCCAAGTTCATTAGAGACATTAGTGTCTTATAGTCTTTACAAATACCCTTTTGGGTTACAGAAAACTAATGGATGGCTTTATTTTCAAAACAGAAATATATGTCTTCTCTGGATTTCAGTGACTATCTTATAATACATTCCCTAAATTGAGTTCTGTAGGAGTCCAGTTTCCAGAGAAGAGTACATTTTTTGCACAATCCTCTCCTGACCGCCAGTGTGGGGGCAGTGCTGTCAACCTTAACCCCCCATTTTTTCCTTACAAAATTCTGAAAATCTGAGCCTCAGAAGAAAAACCAGAGTGACTAGTGAAAACCAGGGGAGGGTCACCTTTTATATCATCTATTTCAAATGCTAAACATCAACAGAAAAGAGCCTCATTCTCTTTGGTCCTTGCAAATACATATTATTTTTTCAGGAAAGCACTTTAGTGTTCTTCTGTCTCTACCACAACTTACTATGCCCTTCTGTTCGGGCTGACTATCTTTTTACTGAGGTATACTATACTCAGAGACGTGGAGCCAAAACCTTAACGTTGGCAAACTCACTTATTTTTACGTATTAGGATCAAGTTCATAGCTAGGCTGTGAACATTTCATAATAGACTGCTACTTCCCTGAAGGATGGGGCAAAAATTGGGGGATAAGCCAAGAGTCAGGAAGGTTCAAAGTGACAACAGTCTTAAAAACAAGGGCGAAAGGGGACAAAAATTGTGGCTTCTGTTAGTCAGTGTCCTCCCCTACTTGACGAGGCATTTCCCTTAAAAGGAAAAGGAGTAAAATTTTTTATCTCTTTCCAGGGAGATACTAAATGCTGCTCTCAGAAAGTATCAAAGCTGAACTATGTAGAAAAATATGTCAGAATGACAAGCTAAGCATTTAACTGGTGCAAAATCTAAGAAGAGGCTGGAAGCAGGGTCTTCGCAGCGAGTGACTCACCTACCTCCCTCTTTATGGAAAGTGCCTCAATTCCTCTCATCCAAATGAGCTAAAGGGAGCTTTCAAAGATGCTAAAAGAAGAAGGGATAATGTTTACTGTTCCATAGGCTGAATGAAGGGGAACCATTTTCTAGTCCTATAATTTTACAGAACTCTAGGAACCAAATTATAGTAAGTCATCCTTATAAAAGTCAAATTTGCACCACCAAGAGGGAAAAGCCATCAAGGTTGAAGAGAAATGATTAACAAAAGAGGGAAGGCCTTAGAACAGTTCCGGCTGGCAGTCAGCCCTAGGAAGGCATCAAAAGGCTCCTCTGGGCTTCGTCCTCTGTTGCTGCAAGAATGGAAAACTGTGGGCCTTTTAATAGAAGGCATTAGCCTTAACCTCCTGAAATTTCCTGTCCAGTGATCTGAAGAGTTGATAAAACACACAAACAGGCAGGGATCACATCCCTGAGTAGACCTGCTGTTACTTTTGAGGGAAGAGCATTTTTTCTCACACCTGTCCTCCTGTACCTTCCCCGGGACTGTGTACTCCTCATCAGAGAGCTGTTGTTCACTTGCCACACAAAAACACTTAACCTCAACACCAGACAACTCGAAATGTTACAAGGGTAAGAGGCAAAATCAGTGCCAAGACCAGTGACTTTCCTTTTTGCAACACTAAATTTCACCTCTTGATCTCTGACCTGTAGAGAAGTTTCGCCAACGACTTTGCAGTTTTATGTCTACACGACTCTAAACTTCCTAAGTGCCAAGTACTCTTTACCTCGAACAATTAATAGTTGTGAAAAACTATTTCCTTCCCCTGGCTTCAGAAGACAAGAGTCAGCTCAGGTCTGCAGTGCGTCATTAATATATGTTTTCTGGCCAAGAAAATATAGAATGGGCCCTTTGAAAACTGGGAACAATAGAGAGAATAAGTATTTACAGATCTTCCTCGAATTACGATGAGGTTTTGTCCTGATAAACCCATTGTAAACTAAAAATGTTGTAAGTCAAAAATGCATTTAATACACCTAACCTACAGACCATCATAGCTTAGCCTAGCGTACCTCACACGTGCTCAGAACACTTACATTAGCCTACAGTTGGGCAAAATCACCTAACACAAAGTCTGTTTTATGATACAGTGCTGACTGTCTCATATAATTCATCGGCTACTATACTGAAAATGAAAAACAGAATTGTCGTGTGGGTCCAGAACGGTTGTTGTATTTCTGTTGTTTACCCGGGTGACAGAGTGGCTGACTGGGAGCTGCCCCTGGCCCAGCACCACGAGAGACATCACACCACGTACCAACAGCCTGGAAAAAGATCAAAATTCTAAATGTGAAGTCTAGTTCCTACTGGATGTGCACCGCTTTCACACCATCGTTCAGGCAAAAAATTGTTAAGTCGAATTGTCGTAAGTTGGGGGCCATCTGTATATTTTTACAATCACAGTGGAGAGGTTGAAATGATCTTGCTCGTGCCTGTGCAGTTCCTACCTAAAATTCAGCTAATGCTGTAAAACTACTTTAGGTTTTTAAAGCCTAAATATTGTGTTCAATCTCTTTGTCTCAGCAGCCTGTGACAGTCTGTTTTTCTGCGATGCACCTGGCAAACTCCTACTCTTCCTTCCAGGCTCACCTCAAGGACTGCCACCTCCCAGAAGTCTTTCCCAATACCAAGAGACGGACTTACTCCTATGATTCCCACACTGTAGCACATAATACACTGGACTGTATCCAGTCATATGTCTGCAGCCTTACTATTAGACAGCAAATTCTATGGGAACATATGATAAATGCTCAAAAGCAATGTATTCAGTGTTTCTTTAACTGAAGTCATTTATCCATTCATTCAAGAAGTATTTATAGGAAAGAGGGTAGAGCTCAGTGGTAGAGCACTTGCCTAGCATGCATGAGGTCCTGGGTTCATTCCCCAGTACCTCCTC
This sequence comes from Camelus dromedarius, assembly GCF_036321535.1. Taxonomy (NCBI): domain Eukaryota; kingdom Metazoa; phylum Chordata; class Mammalia; order Artiodactyla; family Camelidae; genus Camelus; species Camelus dromedarius. Next base: position 4,136,730 of record NC_087469.1, read on the forward strand.
TGAAAATAAATAAGTAAACCAATCTAATTACCTCCCCCCTGCAAAAAAAAAAGTAATTAAAAAAATATTTATAGGCTTATATGTAAGAAACAGCACTAAGACAGGTATGCAAAAACCATCAGCACAATGCATTTTTAATTTTCAGATAAAAAACTACGTGCCTACCAAAGCTACTGAGGCATCTGAAGTAGGTGACACTTACAAAACAGTCAAAATAATGCCAAAAAGTGAAATAACGCCATACAAGTGAAAGAGCTGGAGCCTGCATGACAAAAGACACACTGTCTCACCGCTCGACAGTTTTACAGCATCAGAGCATCTGTCTCTGGTGGGACATTATGCTGTACACCAGCAACTGACGCACTGTAACTTCAATTGAAAAAAAAAGATGTCTCTGATATTTACTGAATGGACTCAACAATTACAATAAAATTAGCTGACAATGGTAAAGTATAACTTTTATCTCTATTATTCTTATTTGGTATCAAGATAATCCCAACTAGCACACCACAACAGGTCCAAACAAAACAGTCCTAGGACACAGTAGTGATCAGGGCACTGAGGTCATCTGACGGATACCCCAGAATTTGTTCACTCTTTCATGCACTCATGAGAAATCTTTACTGAAGGCTTCGAATACACAAAGACTACCTACTCCTAAGATTGAAGAAGTATTCTCTGCAAGCCTGCTAAAGCAAAAAGCAGTTACCATGGAAATAAGACACCCCTGAAAAATTGTCAGATTCAATTATGAGGTAAAACTGCAAGAATTCTACCATCAAGGAACAGCTCCTACAGTCTGGCTGACCACAGCATTGCACCAGTCCTGCTGATGCCCAGGATGATGGGTGATTCCCTCTGGCCCAACAAAGCCTTTTCTGTCACTAGGAAAGTGATCAGTTCCTGCACATCCGAAATAGCAAAACCCTAACCTGGGTTCATTAAAGCAGGCAGAACGGAGCCCCAGAGACTCCTCCCAGTAAAACACTGGCTGAAATGAATAGTACACGCCAACATCCAGGGAGAGACTGGCCACTGCTCTGCTGGATCCCAAAACCTACCACAGGGGTCCCTGACCTACCCACTGCTAAACTAGAAACATAACCTTCAGTCAGAATTTGTTCTTTCTCTCCTACTCTCTCTACCAATCTGCTTATTTTGAGATGTAAAAATCTCATCAAGCTACAAAAACCATGTAACTTTCACATACTTTCATACAAAGCTTTATAAATCAGCAGTCAGAGTATCAATATGCAAGAACTCATTTAAAAGGCAGAGAACCAATTTTTCAAAATTAAACTCAAATTAACACAATTTATTCACCCATATATAATGGATATTCTGTTTACAATAGGTTCCATATAAGTCAATTTCTAATGTGCAACCTGGTTCTAGGAGCACAGCCCCCCTTCTACTGTCTTGTAGAATCCAAAACAATTCTACAAGTAAACTAAAACAAGGGGCCATTAAAAACATGCCAACCCTCCTAGCTAAAGAGAGACATCTAGAGGCAAAAGATTAAAGGTAGAGCTTTTTCTCATATCCTTGGGGACCTTACAGCCTCATAAAGGAGACTTTTAAAATTCCTTCACTTAGCAATTATTCTCTAGCCATGCAGTTTGTAAATTCAATTCACTGAACAAAATAGTTTATTTTTAACCTATCACTGCCATCTAAAAGGACAATATTCCCCAAATCCCAGGAGGCCCAATTAAATTTCATTCATATACTTCCTTTAAATATGCTCATTCAATTTGTTGGTTCTATTGGCAAAGTGGCACAGAAAAAGGATGGGCATGGTTTAAATTGCTAAGAGACACAGATAGAGATAACATTAACCTGCTTCAAAGCAGAGCCCCAAGACAATCACACATACAGAATGCTCTAAGACCTTCAAAGATTAAGGCAGAAGAAACTACATTTATGTTCATGATAAACTGTCTCATAAAATGTTTACTGACTTGGCTAATCTGATCAGAAAGATCTCTAGCTCATCCCCCTTCGTGGTCACCAACTCAAATGCCCCCAGGGGCCAAATAAAACAGGCTCATTGGCTGGCTGGCAAAAAAAAAAAAAAAAAAAGAAGACTAGCTGAGAGAAAGGCATCAGAGGAAGGGTGGAGATGGACGGAAATTGGAGAACCTACCCCAGACTAAAGGCATTCCTTTTTTCCCCCTCTGAACCCTAAACTGGCCAAACTACCCACCTCCTTGTGCTGACCCCACCCCCATTTGCTACATTTTGTCTACAGATTTTCCAAACTTTCTTCTCTAATGCACAGTACCGACGTAATGCAAATTAAAGAAAGAAAAAGTAATACAAAATGTGTATATGGAAAGAAAATGTGTGGACGAATATATTCCAGAGTGTTAACAATAGCCATCTGAGGGAGGATGATGGGATTATGAATATTTTAATTTTCTTACTTTTGCTATCATATTGATTTTCCAATGAAAAGAGAAAAAAGTAACACTTTAAAAAGAGTAGCATCAAAAGCCATGGCAAACGCAACAGAGTTCCCATTACTCAAAACTGAGAGTAAGAGAGAGGAGGACTGGAAACAGACTAAATGTCCACCAACAGATGACTGGATAAAGAAGCTGTGGTATATGTATACAATGGAATACTATTCAGCCATAAAAATGACAACATAACGCCATTTGCAGCAACATGGATGTCCCTGGAGAATGTCATTCTAAGTGAAGTAAGCCAGAAAGAGAAAGAAAAATACCATGTGAGATCACTCATATGTGGAATAAAAAAAAAAAAAGAACATAAATACAAAACAGAAACAGACTCATAGACAGAATATAAACTTATGATAAACTTGTGGTTGCCAAGGGGGAGAGGGAGGGAAGGGATAGACTGGGAGTTCAAAATTTGTAGATACTGACAGGCATATGTAGAATAGATAAACAAGATTATACTGTATAGCAGGGAAATATATACAAGATCTTGTGGTAGCTCACAGCGAGAAAGAATGTGACAATGAATATATATATGTTCATGTATAACTGAAAAATTGTGCTCTACACTGGAATTTGACACAACATTGTAAAATGACTATAACTCAATAAAAAAAAGTTAAAAAATAATAAAATAATTTAAAAAAAAAAGAGAGAGAGAGAGAGTAGGACTAACAGAATCCCAAATCTGAATATCACATTAACCAAGGAAAAATATTTAGTGGTTCCATAGCATCACTGTGCTATGTCCAAATATCATTTATTTTTTAATAAGAAAAGAAGACTGCCAGCAAAGAGATGCTATATTTGATAAAATGAGGCAACTGAATTAAAATTTCAAGGCTGAGGCAAATGAAGCTACCTCCTAAACATTCTCCAGATTTCACAAGGCCTTACCATAGAGATCAGGTCCGTGAGAAGTAAAGACATTATACAAAACAATGTTGAGTGGTGCGATCACCAACTTTCCGTAATAGTAGCTGTCGATGACCACCACAGGCACCTGGAACAGAGCAGAAAATACACAGCAATTGTAGAGTTCTGCTCTGGAAACATTCTCATGGCGGTAATAGGATAAACTTCAGGATGAAAAACAATCAACTCCTAATGTTCTCCATTCCACGGCAGAAGTTATTTTCATTGCAACTTTCGAACAGAACAAGGGGGAAAAAAAAAGGGAAGAAAGAAAGAAAACTCACCAGAAAGAGCATTAGGGCAACCAGCGACCAATTAATGAAATTCTTCCACCCGTGTTTCATGACCAGCACGTCAAAGGCAATAGGTAAACTATTTAACAGAGAAATAGAAAGTAGGGAGTTAAATACTGAGACTACAGAGTCCAACAGATCAGATTCACACATACCTCTTGCTGAACTGAGACTAAAATGTCTCGAGTAATTATAGTAAGGGAAAAAAGTGGTATGTGAAAGGATGTCCTCTTAAAAATAAAAATGTGATTTCTTCACAGGACCCACCAGACTGTGATGCATCCCACAATGCATAAGAAATATAAATATTTAGCTTCTGGAATGAGCTTCATTTTATATGGATTTATGTGTAATGGACATTTAAAATATATTAGTCGTAAGTAAATGTACTCTCCTGCCCTACTCCCACCCTGCAAATAAATCAATCTTGATTTCTCCCTTCCGCAACTTGTTATTAAGATTTTAGTAATAAAACATTAATAACTTTCACTTCTGTTCTGCTATATCCCCTTCCAACACCATGGGCTCTTCCTCTTTTCACTTAAATTCCTCAAGCAAGTGGCATACGTGTGTTGCCTTCACTATTTCTTCCTTGAGGCCTATAGCATTGAGCTATTAATAGCCTATGGTCACCAGGAATCTCTCCGCAGCCAGACCCAGTAACTTTCCACCAGCTTCATCTCCCTTTGTCTTTCTGCTGCACTTGGCACAGAGCATCTGCTCCTTCCTGTTTAGACTCCCTGGCTCCGATGTTCTTTTCTGGTCTTTTCCTTAGTGCTCCTTTCTGGGCTTCTTTTTGCCCCTCCCCCGTGCTGTGCCCTCCCGTGGTTGTATCTCCCAAAAGCAAGCTTTGACTTTTCTTTCCTTACACTCATTTTCTCAGCAGGTGCTCAGCTCTTGGTGTCTGAACACTCGCCTTCACATCCATGACTTCCTAACCTAGGACACTAGACAGAGCCTCTCCTCATGCTCCTGTCCCAGGGAATTCCCTCCCATACCAGTCTATTTACCTACACAGAATCCACCCAGATGCCAACCACAACGTGCTGTCACAGGACATCTCTTCTATCATGTCAACTTCCACATTCTATCACCTGAATTTTGCATTAACATTCTGTGTTTTTCAGTTTTTGTCTCCCCAACTAGCTACCCTTCCACTGCACCTGTACTTCTCCTTTGATAAGTCATCTCACTTTTTATGACTTGTTCAATGTCTGTATTTCCTACTAAAATGTAAGCTCCCAAACAGCAGGAACCATAGCTGTTTCATTCATCACAATATCAGCCGTGCCTAGCACAAAGTAATCAATAAGTGATGCTAGAGTGCTAGCTGACTGACTAACTGTGAGCCTGAAATCATGCATCTGGGCGAAAGGCAGACTAATTAAAATGTGCCACGCAGAGGTACCTGAGGAGCTGATGGAGCGCAATTAGATGGAGCAGAAAGCAGAAGGAACAGAGGAACTGACAAAAGGAGGCTGGAGGGTACAAACAATGGAAGACCAGGGCTTTGTGAGTCACACTGAAGTTTAGACACCATCGAGGAGGGGTCAGCTTTATTTAAAGGACTTGACAGTATACATTTTAGGCTTTGCTGGCCACACATGGTCTCTGTTGCGTATTCTTCTCTGTGTGTGTTGTTTTTTTAACAACCCTTTAAAAATGTAAACAGTTCTTAGTTCTTGGGCTGTACAAAAACAGGCCAGCTGGATTTGGACCACAGGCTGCAGCCAGCCAGCCTCTGTGACATGGAGCAGTGGGCAAGCCTGGAATAATTGAGTGAAGCTTGAGACCAGACATAAAGATACAGGAATCACCAAGATGGTTGAGAGACCTTCTTGTGCAGAAAGTATAGAAAAGGGCCTCACACAAAATCTTGAGAAATGTAATAATTTGAGGATGAAATGCAGAATATAATCGAAGATGAGACTGAAAGTGGGGAAACCAGCCTTTAAAATACAATTAAGAAAATTTTAAATGTCTATTTTCTGACTTAGTAACTCCCTTCTAAAAGTTTATCCCATAAAAGTTCTACAAGCGTATAGACATTTGTGCAAAAATGTTCACTGAAGCAGTGTGTATAACAGCAAAGAAACTGAAAACCAAATGTCTACCAATAAGGCAATGGCTAAACCTATTATGGACAGCCATATGATAATGGAATGTTATGTAACTGATACAAAGAACAATATAAATCAATGCGCAATAGAAGATACACATATGCACAGAATAATTCTATTTGTTTTAAGAATTTACATATGTATGTATAAAAATGTGTGTGCATTTATACACACAAGGACAATTTCTGGAAAGATATATATATAAGGCTATTAGCAGAGACTACCTTTAAAGATTGAGTTAGGGGAGAAGAGAACTAAGAATTCTTTTCACCTCATACAATCTGGTAGTATTTTTTTTTAATAATAAAGATATATTACTATGATAACCTTAATATCAAACTAATACATTTTTTGAAATTACCAGAGGTACAGGAAGAGGTTAGGACAGCACAAACCGGAGTGTAAGTTGTGGAAACAAAAAAGTACCAAAGGAATGAGAGATACTACGGAACTCGGAAAAAAAAAGATGCTGCAGGCAAGAAAGAAGGACTGAAAGGAAACTCGGACTCTGAGCCTGGGTGGCTGGGAAAATGCACAGCACAGGGTGGAACAGTGTGCAAAAGCCATCAGCCGTGGAGTCAGAAAGTCTGCATCCACAAGCAAACATAATCTTAAGGGCAAATGACTCAAAACCTCTCAGAGTCTCCTTTCTCACTTATAAAGCACGAGCAATTGTATTTCTCTTGCGGAGTTGTAAGGTTTGGGGATAAAGTTCCTAAGGGGTTTAGCTGTGCCTAACATGGTAGATGCTTAACAGTCACCATTCTTACCAGAATTAATCATAACAAGAAGCACTAAGGGAAATAGTCTTCCATTTCCCAGAATCTTTGTATAAGTAACTCCTGTAACTTAGGTCCTATCCGGAGAAGATGGAGATAACCTAACATTAAGACTGACATATGCCCAATGATAAAGTTGCGTTACTTTCTTACCCAAGAGCCGCACTGAACGGCCAGCCTAAGATAGCCCCGGCTGCTACTCCAAGCACAGCGATGGAAGTTTTGTCCATATACCAGCCAGTCATGGCTATCAAGGTAGTGTACATACAGAAGCTGCTAGGAAGGAATGCTGCAAGAGCAAAGAAATGAAAAAATAAGTGGATGGGGGAAGGGACAAGAGACTGAGACTTATAAGGTATCAACTATTGAAAATGCACCTACACTGCAAAATGTCAATAACCAGGAAAATATTTTAAGCAATGCATATTTTAGAAATGGGGAATAAAGTGATACTCCAAAAAAAAATGAAGTTCATGGTTTTCTTATTTTCTCACTCCTATTTTTTACATACCAATGTGTCACCCAATTACACAATGCCAACCATGTCATTTATTTCCTGGCCTGTAGGCCAAATACAAAACTTGCAGAATTCCAGGTTCCCCAGACAGGAAACACGCTTCACGAAACTTAGAGCCATTGTTAACAACCTGTGAAGAAGTTTACCTTCTGACAGTCTTCCAAGACTGTCCCGGTACCAACCTGCACCCCATGGGAATTCTAGGAAGCCTTCTCAAGGGCCAAATGTTCGATGGCAGCACTGCTTTGCATCCGCATCCACTGACAGAGACAGTCTGGCCTTCAGATGCCTCCCTAATTATTCCCATCAAGCATAACTTTGTTGTATAGAGCAGAGGACTGACCACCTTCAGGTGTTCAAGGTGTTTCTAACAACTCAACACAAAAAATGCACGCAGATCTGCCTTTCCCTGCCTTTTACGTGCATCATCTAGCACTAGGGAGGAAAAATCAGTACCAACTCCAAAAGCAACCACACTGAACAGGTAGTACGATTTAAGAAATTCAGCGAAGGGTTCAGAGGCTCTGTATCACAGGACACCTCTAACTTCTCTGTGCCTTAACACCCTCAACTGAAATGATAACATTAAAGATACTCCCAGGTATCTCTCTCATATAAGAATCAATTTTAGGAGCAGTAAAGTAACTACAAAAAATGTGAGGTACAACCTTCCGAGATAAATGCTAAATAACATCGCTGGCATCCAAAGCTGTCAATTCCAGCCGCCAATGCAGAGGACAGGGGAGCAGAGGAACCCGGGGTCTGTGCCAGCTCAGAGGGTAGAGCACATCTCATTTAGGACAGTGGCTCTCAAAGTTACTCAGGCGTGGAGCCCTGAGGTCTTTGCAGAACAACCTGGAGTTTGATACAGTCAGTGAAGGAAAAATATATATATACTTTGTTGCTAGTTACTATTTTTGTGTATATTTAGTGTGCATACTAGATTCTGGTACACCCAAGTAAAAATTAATATTAATTCTATCTAGTAAGAACTTTTCTGGATAATTGGAAACAGGCTACCTTTTGGCAACAGGCCACTTTGGCTCAGCTTATAGAACACAAATGTTCAATGGCACAGTTGAAAGCCACCACTCTAGATTAAGGATTTTATTCTACATTTCCAGAAGCTTACTGTAAAATTTTTAAAAAGCCTATCAGAAGATGTATACTTTTATAGACTCCACTGCAAACAACTGGCATAAGATAGAACCATCAAGATCAGGGTTTTTAGATATAAAGAGCTTCCCTGGGCAAAATAACAAAATTATTTTCCTTCCCCCAACAGCAAAGAGAGGCAGTGGATGCCTCTTTTTCAGCCTCACAGTCATAAAAAATACAAAAATGTAATAGAAAGCAAGCTGATGTAAATAACAGCTCTACCATTGATGAATTCTCTGCCTTTTGCTAAGCGATTTCAGTGCCCTACCTGCAAAAATGAGAACATATTTCTCTTACACCACAGGATTGTTGCAAAGGTCAATCAAGATCATGTAAATAATAGGACTCTGCAAATGACTGACATGCTATACAAATATAACCTACATTTGGACAAGTTCTTCTGCTTGATGCAACTGTGAGATATCAGCGAACCTGTTATGCCCAGTGAACCTGCTCTTTTACCTACCTGATGATGAGCAAAACATTCCAGTGCTGAGAACCAAGAAGGCTAGCATCATTCGACTCACATGCAGCCCGAACTTCTTGCACACAGCCCTAGGACAAAGACAAAGACTGTCAGCAGAGCAAATCTCAGGGATGGAAATTTCAAAACAAAGGACAAAAACATGCCTGCAGCACAGAGAACACTGAAGATCTAAAGTCAAATACAGAACTATCTCAGAAGGTTTGTTAGCAATTTCTTGTGCGTAAGAAAGCCATTCTTATTCTTTACACAGGACTGAAGCTCTCTACCTAAGAGGAAATGTATACTTTCTGGGCTAGATTATACTTAACATCAACAGGAAAACAGCCTGATGTAGTGGGAAAACCACAGGGCTCAGATGGGCACAGGTTCAAATCCTGACCCTTCCACTCACTAGCAGTGGTACCCTGGTCTAGATACATCATCAGAAAACAAAGACTAGGACACACACCGAAGTTTTGATAAGTGGTGGTCTAAGTCGGTGTTTCTCAAACTTAAGCAGCTATACACCTCCTTTTACTTCTGTCTTGAAGGCTCTTTTAACTCTGTAAGTGAAATCATAAATGAAATGAACTAGATTATTGCTTTATTTAGTCAGTATTGTTCAGACATAACCACGTGTTAACTATTTTCTCACTTGGGTTGCTTATTGCATCTCAAAGCTTCTTTTGAAATAATTTTGTATCTTCCTAAGTATATCCTTTAGAAGCTTCTTTAGTGAGGATTCTTTAGTGCTAAATTCCATTTTTTGTTTGATTTTTCTTTCTTTATATTTTGCCTGGAAAGTCTTTATTTAGCTCTTGGTCTTAAAGTGTGATTTAGCTGGGTTTACAGCTTTAGGATGACAGTCATTTTCTCACAGCACTTTGAAGATATTAATTATCTGTCTTCTGGCTTTTGAGAGGACTTTTGTCAGTGTAACTGCCTAACACTCTTTTGTAGGTATTATATCAGCCCTCTGTCAACCTGTAAGATCTTTTTCGTTCTTGGTGTTTTAAAGTTTCACTAATTCCTTTTTATTTCTCCAGCTCAGGATATGTTACGCTTCCTGGACCTGTGGATTAGCATCTCTTTCCATCTATTCTGGAAAATTTCCAGAATACTGCCTCTCCCTATTCGATCATCTCCTAGGTCTGACTGGATGTATATCAGCTCTTTCAACTCTATCACACACATTTCTTAACCTCTCTTATATTTCCATTTTTTTTCTGTCACTCTATATTGTAATCTTAGTAATTTCCTCAGATCAATCTTCTAGTTTACTTGTTAGCAGTGTCTAATCAGTTGTTTAAACTATCCACTGAATTTTAAATATTGATTATTATAATCTTCACTTCTAGAAGCTCTGTTTGGTTCTTTTTCAAATCTGCCTGGTCATTTTTGTAGTCACATTTGTTTTTTCTTTCTTTTAATCTTTTTTATTCTATTGCGGTAGGAACACTTAATATGAGACCTACTCTCTTAACAGAGTTTTAAGTGTAAAATACAGTTTTGTTACCTACGGGTGTAATACTGTACAGCAGATCTCCAGAGCTAATTCATATCGTATAAGTGAAATTTTGTATCTATTAATTACAACTTCCCATTTCCCCCTGCCCCTAACCCTGGCAACTGCAATTCGACCATTTGCTTACATGTGTCTAACTAGTTTAGAAACCCCATATAAACGGGATCATGCCGTATTTGTCCTTCTGTGACTAGTTATTTCACTTAGCACAATGTCCTCACGGTTCATCCATGCTGTCACATTTGTAGGATTTACTTCTTTATAAACACTGAATAACATTCCTTTGTAGGTATACACCACATTTTCTCCCCACTCATCTGTTGATGGACATTTAGGTTGTTTCCAACTATTATTGTGAATAACGCTGTAATGAATACTGGAGTGCAAATACCACTTTGAGATCCTGGTTTCAATTCTTCTACATAAATTCCCAGAAGTGGGATTGCTGGATCATATGGTAGTTTTATTTTGAACTTTTTGAGGAACCTCATACTGTTTTCCATGGTAGTGGTACCATTTTGCACTCCCACCAATAGTGTACCAAGGTTCCAATTTCTCTACATCCTCACCAACACCTATTATCTTTGTTTTTAGACAAGAGCCATTCTAACAGGTATGAAGTAATCTCACTGTAATTTTGATTTGCATTTCCCTGATAATTAGTGATATTAACCATCTTTTCATATACCTGTTGGCCAGATTATTAGGTTTTTTTACTACTGAATTATAGGAGTTCCTTGTACATTTTGGAAATGAACCTCTTATTGGAATCTCGGTTTACAAATATTTTCTCCCATTCTGTAAATTCCTTTTTACTCTACTGATTTAGTTCTTTATTTATTATGTTTTCAATTCCTTCTTTTATTTCCTTAAAAATATTGAATATAGTTATTTTATATTCTTATTTTAATAATTCCTAATAAATGAGGTTTTACAGGTCAGTTTTCTATTGACTGTTACCTCTGTTGGCTCTCACTCATAATGTCATGCTTCCTTCTGTGCTTTGTCATTTATTTTAATTATATATATATCATTATAATTTCTTGTTCACCAGAACTTTATCTGTGGTAATTCTCTGACACCTGGGTTAAGAATCTACTTCTCTAGAGAAATTTTACATTTCTTTTTACAAGATGCCTGGAGACACTACCAAGCTAGAACAATTTAAAATAAATGCTCAACTTGGACCCTGAGGGTGATCTGAATTCAGTCCTGAACTTATATGAAGGTCAACTTAAGGTAATAATCCTCAAAGGCACTGGATTTCTTTTTCCCTCTTCCACTCAGAGTCAAGGCCAAAGAACTTTTTTACCTGACATTTTGGCTGTTCTGCAGTGGGAAGACTTTAAACAATGATTATTAAATCCAAACACCTCTTGAAGCATTATTACAATAAGATGTTTGTTAGGTTTCATGCAAAAAAGGTAGCTATTTTTTATTATTGGAACACTTAAATGCTTACTTAATACTACGACTAATATTCAATCAACCAGTAGGTACTTGGTGAAAGAGAATGCAGTGGGTGCGAACAAGAGCAGTTGAGTCCCACACTGGGAATAATCCCCTGTCAGCTAAGCTCCAAGGGGGAAGACGTAAACCAAGACCCTATCTCTTAGGATCAAAAAGAAGGGGATCTGCCAAATCCTACCACATAAAAGGCCAGTAAGACATATATTAACAGAATTAAAATCAATAATACGCAGATACAGTATGTATTATCTCAGGAAAGAAAGATAATTAGAAGTAGTCCCTTCCACTGGTCTGTTTCAAACCATAAACTGCACTTTAGATTTAATATTAGGAGCTAGAAGGAAAGTGTTCTCTATTTCTAAACACTACTTATGAAGATTCACTCATTAATTCCATAAAAAGGTGCCGCAAACCTACTACGCACGGAGCATCCTGCTATAATCTATGCTACATGGGGCTTCCTCCTTGCACTTTTAGACGCAGAGCTTTCATACTCACTTGTAAAAGTACAGTTCACATATGCAGCTCACAAAAGCCAGCAGACATCGTAAAAAGTAAAAGACAATAATCTGAAAGAAACCCAGAACAAGAAACCTGAAGTCACAGACACACGTTAGAAAAACTCTCAAAGATTAAACCGCTCTCATTTGTTATCAATAACTGTAAGCTGGTATAATCCTTTTGAAAAGCAACATGTATTAAGAACCATGCAAATTTTCATATTCTGAAATTCAGTATATGTACTTCTTTGATTCCAGGCCAGACATTCTATTGATAAAAAATGTTAACTGCAGCACTACAAATTTAGTAAAAACTATTTTAAAAACTACAAAATGTTCAATTACAGGGAAATGGTTAAATTATGCTGTATCTATTTCACAGACTATGATAGAGATATTAAAATTTATGGTTACAAAGACAGTGGAAAAATTCTTATGATATAAAGCTCATTCATTCAATAAGGATTCCTTAGACAATTATAACAACAAACTATAATTATTAAAAATTATTATTACAAAATATGAAATGAAAATGCATGATATAATGTTATTTACACATTGGAGTCACAGCTATGGAAATCAGAAGTATAAGAAAAGACTGAAAAGAAATAAAATGGTAAAAGTGGCTATATCAGACTAGCGGGACTTAGGTGCATAATTTTCTCCTATCTTCCAAATATCTGTGATGTGGTTTTATTAATTTCATACTTAAGAACATGAATTTTAAAACTAAAAATAACAAAATAATAGGAATCGTATAGAATAGTTTTATACTACAGTATACCAGTATGTTTAGGAGCACTGAATACCTTAGAATATAAGCATTATTTAAATACATTCTGTGATTAATTTTATTGCATATAACTTAAAAATATTTTCCATTTTCATCACATAACCAAAAAATTCCAAAAAGAATTCAATCAAGTGATCAGCAAATGCCCAGATTCATTCATTAATTCAATAAAAAGGCACTGAAAATCTACTATGCATGGAGCACTCTACTAGATGTTACTAAGAATACAGATAACTTGAGTTCAAAGTGTCTGCATTTAAGGACTCCTCATCTGGTTGGGGAGAATACAAGAACACATTTAGAAAGTTAAAAATCAACATGAGTTAATATAAGACTTGTACTGGGACAATTGTAGCAGAACAGTGATGTCCTCATGGCAACTAATACCCAACATAGTAACTGGATGTCTGGTCAGTGCAAAAAGACACAAAAAAGAAATGAAGTGTAAGGAACAGAACAGAAGAAATTAAACTCTATATACACAGATTAAAGAGAATCCAAGAGATTCATCTGACAAACCATTGACACATAAGGAAATTTAGTGAGATTTAGATTAAGATCAAAAAGCAAAACTCAACTGTGTTCCTCTATTTCCACAATAACCTCCTAAAAAGTTACAGAAGATAAGACACCATTCATAACAGTAACAAAAAGTGTAAAAAAAATCTAAGCATTATCCTATCAAAGATTAGATAAGCCTGAAATGGCTACATCCCTTAAATTTTATTAAAAGTCATGGAAAACCTGACTAAATGGATAAATATATCATTTTAAGGATGGAATGACTTAACCCTGTAAAAATACTGATTCTCATATTAATATGTAAAGTCAATGCAACTCCAATCAAAACCTACCAGAATTTGGGAGAGGGGCAAACTCATTCTAAAATGATTTTTCAAATACAAATTTTAAAATAGATAAAGTGAGAAATTCATCAGCCAAATATTAACACACATTATGAAGCTGTAATAAAAACAATATGATACTCACTGGCAAACTGACCAATGACATAGACTAAAAAGGCCAGAAACATATATATGGGAATGAGATGTATGAAAGAGATGGTATCACAAATCAGAAAGAAAAGGCTAAATTATTTAACTGGTAGTCTGGAAAATCTAGTTCACCATATAGCAAAAAATAAAGCTGAATCTTTCTACAATTTATAAAAAATAAAATTCAAATGAATTAAAGCCTTATATGTAAAAGATAAAATTATAAAGTTAATAGAAAAAAATACATAAGAATATCTTTGTGACCTGTGGGGAAGGATTTCTTTTAACAAGACACAAAACCCACCAATCATAAGTGAAAAACTAATTGGTTTGACTCTATCAAAATTAAGGATTTCTGTTCAACAAAGAACCACAGACAAAGGAAACAGAGAAGTGACAGCCTTAGAGAAAGGATTTCCAGTACCTAAAACTTACAAGGGGTTACTATTGAGAATTTCTACAAATCAGAAGAGAAAACCAGAAAATCCAACTGAAAAACAGGCAAAGGATATAAAGAGGAAATTCAGGGGGGAGGGTATAGCTCAGCGGTAGAGCACATGCTTAGCATGCGCAAGGTCCTGGGTTCAATTCCCAGTACCTTCATTAAAAAAAAAAAAATAATAATAATAATAATAATAAAAATAATAAAAGGAAATTCACAGAAAAGGAAAACTGAATGACTAATAAACATACAAAGAAATGCTCTACCTTACTAGCAGTCAGAGAAATGCAATTAAAATGAGAAAGCATCTCACCTACATGAAAAGAGCAAACGTGAGAAAGTCAGAAATATCGAGTGCTCAGGAGATGTTAGGAAGCTGAAACCTCAAATACTGTTGCAGGGAGTATAAAGTTGAATAGCCATTCTGGAGAGTGATCTGGCAGTGCTCCATGAAATTAAGTAGCCCGTGGATCCCAGTCCTGAGAGTACAGTTCAGAGGAATTCACACTCCAATCCGTAGGGAGACAAAACAAAGCTGTTCTTGTTTAGGGGAGCAAGAAGTTGGAAAGGTAACCATCACGAGGGGTGCCAATTATTACCATATTGACTCAGCAGCAACCCACCCTTCTCTACTCAGCATTACGATGCTGCGACTCTATCACCTACAATTCCCCCTTGCCACGTGGCTCCCACTGGCAGAAACTAAAAGGGAGAAGACAGGAAGAACAAGAGAAGGGAAATTTTCATTCCTGTTTTGCCTGCTGTTTGTATCACTGATGTTAAGAGGAAAAATTCTGTGTTGAATATGCCAAATTTGAAGTGACAGTGGATATCCAAGTGGAAATGAAAATCTTAAGCACTGAATATTATTTCTCTACTAAGTTCCTCATCCTGTATATCTTTCCTCTGATAAGTAAGTTTCAAAAAGTCAGAAATGAGATACTAGTTAGGGAAGGGAGTGACAGAGTTCTATCACTTTCTACAGGTGTTACCTTTCTGATTATTCTAAAATGCAAATACAATTATGTCTCTCCTCTGTCTAAAAACTTGGTGGCTTCACAATGCACTTTGAAAACAATGCCTAACTGCCTAAAGCCTACAAGGTGTTATATCTGGCCTCTTCCTATCTCTCAGTCTAATTTAATCCAATCCACTATTCATTCTCTCTTCCAACATCAAATCTATTGGCTAGGGACTCTGGGACCTGAGGAACAACATGGTGGTAAGTTCCCTGGGTTTTTCCTTTCAACTTCTATATTACAGACTTGGAGCTAAAGAAGTTGGCAGCTAGAAATGCCAACGGGCACAGTCAAAAAAATACCAACTAAAATCAGCTCTATCTGGCAAGAAGTCCAAGAAAGGGGTAGCCTAGCTAGACAAAAAACTTTCAGACAATAACCACTCTACTCCAGCCAAGCACCCCAGAAAAAATACATAGCTCCACCTCCATCCATGCCATCAGAGGTCCAGTAGAAGGCAAGGACTCTGAGCCAGTGATAACAAGCTCCCTCTCACACCACTGGTCAGCGGAGACCACTTGGACAGCCTGGAGTTCTGCTTCCCCCAAACACAGCAGTAATGAGGTGCCTCAACCCTGCCCACTAGGGTGATACCAGTGGTGGCCTAGTGGGTAACCTGGACTTCTAGTCCTATTGGCAGTAATCAGGTGGAGAATCCTCTCCTTTTTCTGCGTGAGTAGTATCAAAAGAAGCCAGCTAAAAGAGAAGCTTAAATAAGAGAAGCAGAATGGTGTAGACAGCACGCTGGGCCCCTGAATAAGATCCAGAATCTCATAAGGTAATACCCAAAATGTCCAAGTTTCAACTGATAATGACTTGTCAACCAGAAAGATCTCAAGCTGAAGGAAAAAGTCAATCAATAGATACCAAAAACAAGATGAGATATTAGAATTATCTTACAAAGTTCTGAAGAAGCCATTATAAAAACTTAAATAAGTTTAATAATAAGTTTAATAAACTTTAATAAGCAATCAAGAACATGCTTGAAACAAATGAAATAGAAAGTCTAGCTAAAGAAACAGAAGATATAAAGAAAAACCAAATGGAAATTTTTGGACTGAAAAAATACAACCAAAATTAAAGCTCAGTGGATAGGCTCAATTCTAGAATGGAGGAGACAGAAGAAAGAATCAGTGAACTAGAAGACAGATTAGAATTTGCTCAATCTGAACAGAGAAAATAGACTGGAAGAGAGAAATAAAGAGACCCTCAGGGGCTATAATAAAAGAGCTAACATTCATATCATTAGAATCCCAGGAGAGGAAAAACAGGGCAGGACTGAAAAAGTACTAAAAAAAAAAGCTTAAATCTTCCCGAAGTTGGAAAAAGACATAAACCTAAAAATTCAAGAAGCTGAATAAACTCCAAACAGGACAAACCCAAAAAATCCATGCTAAAACACATCATAGTCAAATTTCCTCCAAGACCCACTGCATTTATAATTACTTGTTCAATGTTCATCATCCTCACTAGACTATAAATTCCATGAGGGCAGAGATTTGGTCATTGTTATATCCACAACACAAACCATCTACCAAATAGAAGTTGCTCCATTAATACTTGTGGAATAATCAATGAATAAAAGATTGTTTTTCAATGTAGAGAAGAAACTAGTGGTTATCAGTGGGGAGAGGGGAGGGGCAAGATGGAGGTGGAGGATTAAGAGGTATAAACTATCAGGTATAAAATAAGCTACAAGGACGTATTATACAACATAGAGAATATAGCCAATATTTTATAATAGCTATAATGGAGTATAACCTTTAAAAATTGTGAATCACTATATTGTATACTTGTAACATATGACATTGTACATCAACTATACTTCAATTTTAAAAATACGATATTTTAAAATAAATACATAATAAATCTTTAAAACTCATTAAAAAAAAAAATCCTTCTTCCAAAAAAGTCCCCTCTGAACTATCAATCTATTTTGTCCTTTTCACAAAACTGTTCCAGACACTCAACCGTCTCTTGATCAATTGTGACTGCTTCCAGGTTGGCCTGTCCTTACCTTATTAGTTTGTAAAATTCTTGCATGAAATGCAGCTGGCCAGGCATGAAGCAACAGGTAAGCATAGGAGCGAATGGCATAGGCTGGGGAATATTCCCAAGTCTGAAATCCCTTCCCATAGATGAGGTAGTGTGTCTGAAAGTACAAAACGGATGGATTCAGGGTTATATTGGCCAAAAATCCTTGTTAAGAGGATGCAGGTGAAGTTTCTAAGCAAAAATATTAGTGAGACAAAGGTACACAAAAATGCTGAAATTCACAACAAGATTTACAACTATTGGATAAGAATCAAAATGACGCAATACTGAAAACATTAAGACATTATAAAACCTACAAGATTACTGTTTGGTCAACACTGAAAGCTTGAATTTTACCCTCCATTTTTTTTTCATACTCATTAGCCAAAACACTAAATCTTAGATTTTCCTTAAACTACCTACATTAAGCATTATTTATTTTTTTATGCTCAGAAAAAAATTAGAAAATTTCACCCCTGAATTTTCTATAATAGGAAGTTCAACAGACTTATAAATTTCTAAGTCAAGAAATATCAGTATGCAGGGAGGGTTTAGGTCAGTGGTAGAGTGCATGCTTAGCACGCACAAGGTCCTGGGTTCAATCCCCAGTACCTCTATTAATAAATAAATAAATATAAATAAATCTAATTGCCTTCCCCCCCCAAAATTTTGCAGTATAAGCACAGTACTTAGTAACATTGTTTATCTCAATAAACATCAGAACAAAAAAAAACTTCAAAAGTTTAAATAAAGTGGTTGCGCTGGGGCCAGGGATTTGGACATGAGAAATGGAACAGGGAGCTACTGCTCTTCCTTTACTACTTAATATTTTAAAACTACCTCAATGTATTATTTCTATTTTTAAAAATTTTGAAGAAAATTACAAATTACACCTTTTTGTAAAACAGCCAGATTCCTATACCCCTCAATAGTAGGTAAATCATCAGCTTAGAATGTGAAAGTGAAAATAGTTATTTTACTAGTAGTCACACTTGTATATTATTTGTATCTTGATTAATAATAAAGTCCCAAGCAGTGAAATCAAGAACAAAACAAGAAAAAAAGAAATATTAAAGAAATAACCCACTGGTTCCCAGTAGTTGAATGTTTCATCACAGTCAGAGACGTTGCTCAGGAGAGCAGCACATAACCTCGCTGACAGCAAACACTTGAAAGCAGTAGAACCTTCAGGTGCCCAGACTTGTCCTGCTTTGTTCCCAGATAACCTGCTCAGAAGAAGAAAAAACGTGTCAGGAAGGACTTGCTAATAAGGACTAAAACTAGACAGAAATGACAACAATGGCAAGAGACATCAAAGTACTTGAATTAGTCACCTCAAAGAGTGAACTGTTAGTTGTTGCGAGTATTATAAATAAGGAACGAATTAAGACCTTCAAAACCTTAATCACTCCTTCCTACTTTTAAGGTGTAAGCTAACTCATGCACTTTAGTTCTTTGCATCCCTGACACTCCGCTTATCCCGAGTCAACCACTCGCTCATTTGAAAGCGACAAAGCTCTCGTTTGCCTTTTCTTTCCTCTCTTAACAAGGTCGTTACTTTCCATGGCTTTATTCATTTCGCCATCTGTTCAAATACACAGGGGCCTGACATGTGCGAGGTACATCTCCTCTTCCAATTCCGTTTGTTGACAGCTCCCTAATGCAGTCCTAACCTGCAGCCCCCGGGCTCGGGGAGAGACGTGGCGGCTGGTGCGGGAGGTTGGGGGGCCCACACTGAAGGGTAAAGGGTCGGGACTTTGGTGGGAGATGAAGGAAGCTGTGAGGGACAGCCGAAGAGGTACATTCTTTGCTCTTGCCAACGTCTCCCACGGCGGCTCTGCCAACTCCAAAGCCACGACGCCAGCTCACTCTAGGCCTGGGCCGGAAGCCTCACAGACCCGCACTCCAGGCTTTCTTCACCAGCGACACGGGACCCGAGCCGGGGGATCGAATCTAAGGCGGGCAAAGACCGAACGCCCACCCGCCCAGGAAGAGCAGAGCGACCAGGGTGAGAGGCTGCGGGCCCTCCAGGCAGGCGGGCCGGGAGGCTGGGCCCGGCGCAGCCCCGCACCGGGCGGGCGAGACCCTCCGGGCGCAGCCCCCCGCCGCCCGGCCACGCCCCCGCCGCGCCCGCACACCTACTCGGGCCGGGGCTCCGCGCCGCCCGCCTCCCGGCCGCACAGCAGCTCCCGCAGCTTGTCCGCGGCCGAGGCCGGGTCCCCGCCGCTGCCCCCGCTGCCCTTCAGGCGCTGCCGGGCCCCTCGGCTCGCCATGGCGAGCCTGGGAAGCAAGGTAGAACCCGGCACCCTACGGAGGCGACGAGCGCGGAGACATAGCCTAGGCTGGCAAACGGCGTCCGCCGAGGGACAAAAGACCTCGACATGCGCAGAAAAAAACCTAAATGATAGCGTTCCCGGGCCAATTGCAGCAAACTCCGTTTCCGTGTAGAAAAGAAATGCGATCGGAGACTTGGCTTTTACCGTCATAGCCACCCCTTCCACACACTTGTAACTCTGGGCATCCCTCCCTCCAACTCTCTCTTCCTTCACTTCTCAGCATTCTCCACTTTCCCACCAAAACCCTCCTTCAGCTCCCCGGTTTAAAAGACAGCACAAAGAGGAAGTTCTTTAAAGGTCACTGACACCTTGTCCTCTGTATTTTGGTGAGTGACAGGGACAGCCTGCTTCAGAGAGACAAAGCCATAATGGCAGAATACAAAATGAGAAGAAGAAACTTGTTATTGAACATCAAATTCTGCACGGCAAATTCAACCAGGCACCAGTCACTGCCATTGCTACTACAGCATTATGGTAAGCGCATTATGTATTTTATCCTTTTAAAATTTAATTCTTACAACAACCTTGTTTTATCGGGAAGGAAACTGAGGCCCAAGGTTGAATGGCTAGGAAGTGGAGAAGCCATATTCCAACCCAGGTCTTACTACAAAGCCCATGCTTTACCAACCACGAGATCAGATAAAGCTCCTGATTTCATACAGGCATTTTTACACAGGCAACTGTATCAGATTACAAGCCTGTGACTCCCAGGGGTCGTTCATCTGTTTCTGACCTCTGCCTACTCCCCCAATCACAGAACTCTATCCCACCCTAGGGAGTTCTGTACCACTAACTAAAACAAGGTTATAGAAGGAGCACCAACCTTGACAGGGTCCTAGGTTATGATTTCCTACTAAAAATTCCCAAGTATTGAAAATGGAGATTGATCAATTTGCTCAAGTCCCACAGGAAATTACTAGTGACCAAGTTCAGACATCCCAGCCTAGCTGTATCTCATACATCCATCTCCTTTTCATTTCAGTCTACTGCAGGCCCCTCCCTGACTCTACCCAGGACCACTACAGTTGCATCCTTACAGGGATCTCCCATCTCAAATGGATTCTGGGCAACACTGTCCAATTAATTTTCAAAAACATTACTGTGTCATCTCCTTAATCAAAAATCACCAGATTTTCCCTATTGCCTGCAAAATAATACTTCTTATTCTAGCATTCAGGCTTTCATGAACTAAGTCTGGCCTCAACCTACTTTTCTAATCTCATCTCCCACCACTTTGCTATATACATTTTACATTTCAACTAACTAGCCTGTAAAGTACCCCAAATGCTCCCTTATCTATACCTCTGCTCATGTGTGCCCTCCTTGTCAACAATCTTCCCATCACATCCCAGCCCTTGTTTTAAGATCCTCATCCAAGTGTTGCCAAACCAAACTTGGGTCTGCTCATCTGCACCCAGCAAAGCCAATCTACTGACACCAGGTTGTGGTGAAGGAAAGTACAGTGTTTATTGTAAGGAGAACAGACAGCTCTATGCTCAGAAGACCTGAACTCCCCCAAAGTCTTTCAGGGAAGCCTTTTTAAAGGCAAGGTAGAGGAAAGGGTTGAGGGATGCATGGTCAGCTCATGGACATCCTTCTGACTGGTTGGTGGTGAGGTAAATGGGTGGTATTTTGGGAGTCAGCACTGTCTACCATCTGGTTCCAACCGATCTGGGGTCTACGTGCTGGTGGTTAGCACGCAGTAGACTTCTTCTACCTGGTGGGGGGTTTAGTATCTATAAAACAACTCACAGATATGGCTCAGAATATTATCTATAGCCCTTGAAGGGCAACTAAAGGTCCTTGACTTTGTTCTATGGTTAAACTATTATTATTTTGTTTTGTTTGACTGTTTTCCTTTGTCTCTGCATTTTCTCACTTCTCAGATTAAATTTGCTCTTTGGAACTCAGGGAAGGCCTAGGAGGCTACAGCTTTTCCACAAACAACAGGTGGGGGACATGGGCGGTGGGAGTCTATCCCCAGGAAGCCCCCACTGGGTCCTGCTCAGTTCCATATGTACCAGGCACTATTGGGGGTGGAAGAAGGCTTAAATCACATTACCTGCCCTCAGTGAGTTAGAGTCTATGTGGAGAGCTAAGTAATACAGGTGTCTGTAACAAATCCCTTGTTCTTCATTCCACAAACTTACTCTTATGCCAGTTTTCCTATTCCAGTTAAAGACACTTCTATTCTCCCAGTTGCTTGGGTCAAAAACCTTGGGATTCTTCTTGATTCTTCTCTCTCTAGCTCCACACCATTCAGAATGCACATATGTTTAATTGATCAGCAAATCCTCTTAACTATTACCTACTCCAAAGACTGAACAGGTCAGCCTCTGCTATAGATTCACCAGATTATGGTCCAGGTCGCCATTATCTCTTGTTTGCATTATTATAGTAACCTCCTACTTTGTTTCTTTGCTTCCATTTTGCCTTTCCACATGCTCTTCTCCAAATGTAAGAATAAATAAGTCAGTTATTTCCTTCATAGAGTTTACAATCGGTGGAGCCTAACTCTTAATTAACACGAACATTTATTCATTCACCTTAGAGCACCCCATTCTTCAATGTCCTGGATTAAGCCAATCTCCCAGTATCCCTTAGAGATGCTTACAACAGAAAGCCCCAAAATCTAGGGGGGCAAAGTTTAGAGTTCGTCACAGTTGAGAGATTACTGTTGAAGAAAACTAAGGAAGAAGAAGTAAGGTAATAGAAAGTGGCAGGAAAAAAATGGGCTTTAGAGTCAGACAGACCTAAGGATGAACTCTGAATCTGACACTTATTAATTCCACGACTTGAACAGCAGTCAACCATGGAGTAAACATGATGTTGATAATGATATCAGTAATAATATGGGGCACTTGCAACTTACCCAAGCTAATCAATGCTGGTCTGTCTGACTCTAAAAACCACTCTCAATTGATTTAGTGAAATGACATGATAGAGTTGAGGGAAGAGAAACTGACAATGTGGAAAATATATTTATAAATATATTTGATGAGACATTCAAGATGTACTATCTCTTCAGCATTAGAGTATCTCGTGTATAAGACGCCATTTTTGTTTTCTTCCTAGTCATTATTTGGGATCAAAATATTGCACAACTCCAAAGGTCACCAACTGCATTACAATCTATAAGTTTAAGTGATGGAGTCACAGGTATCTTTAGTCAACCAACAGCAGCTATAGTCACAAAGTAAAAGATCTTCCCAAAAAAAAAAAAAAAAAACTGTCCTGAAAGGACCACCGGTTACAAATTGGTCTTTTTCATCCATACCCACACTCACGAGGATCACTCTGTAGAGGTGAATTTGCTAAACTACCGAGGTGTCAAATGTAGCCGTCGTTGAATCTCCTTCCTAAGCTGGGACTGCATTGAGGCTACCTGCTGCTGGGTGAGGGCCTTGTCACACGTCTGGTAAGTCAATCGATAGCAGAGGCTGACCTGTTCAGTCTTTGGATGCTGAAAACGGCTAAGGAATCGTATGGATATGACAGTGTCCTGGGACACTGCTCGGGCCACAGTGTGAAACTCTACTTCATCAAATCTTTTCTTTTCATCTATCCAAAAACTAATATCGTGTACATAGTGTGGAGGATGTAGGGAATAGCTTTTAAAGGGTTCTATTTTCCCAGGGACAAAATTCTTCAGGAAACGGGTATCAAAGGTCCACAACATCCTCCAATCAGAGATACCCCAGACAAGCATGGCCAACAGGTCCAAGTTCACAGACACACACACAAAACACTGGTCTTTGTGTATAGCGCTTGTAGCAGATGTGGTGACAGACCCAATAGTCAGATCCTTGACACAATCTGGGCCAAAACTATGAGACTTCACATTAATCACATAATCTTTCCTATTTGGTTGAAAGACGAATTCTACTGAACTGCTCCGCTTAGAGCCCTCCAGCAACGTCTGGCTCAGAAGGCTATCTAGAATGCACTTCAGGTGGTCCAGTAGTGACCGAAGACAGCCATCCTTCAGATTTTTATTAAACCCAAGGATAAATAAAGTCTCATGAAATGCTGGCATTGTGAAGGGTGAGATGCAGCACTTCTGAAAGACAGGTCCACTAAGGATGTGCACAGAGCCTGAGAGGAAGTCTGGTGCTTGGATTACAGCCTGAACATGAACTAGAAGAGAAGGTCTAAGGCAGACCTTGGCTTGGCCGGAGATTCCATTGTGAGCTTCTTCCGTACTGTCTGTAAGGCTCTTGGGAAGGCTAAGTTCTGAAAATGACACTAGAAAGTCCTCCATGTCTTGTGTTGTGCCACCAGTCAGGGACTCAGCATTTGAGTTATCTTCACAGAGACTAATCCAAAAGGCAGCTGATAGGATGTCATAGTTGCAGGAAGTAAGAACACTGGTGCCTCCCTGTGGCAGCAAAGGGGAGGAACACTTGAGCCGTTTTAGAGGGAAAGCTTTCCCCAATTCACCAATGAGTTTCTCATTTATGGTTTTGACAGGATGACATGAAGGTGCTTCTAGGAAACCCCTGTTTAAACACACACAAAAATGAATTTCTTAACTTCAAATTATAAATATAATGTAGCTAAAATCAAAAGCACAAATAGCTGTGTAGAAAAGAATTATCCTTAAGTTGATCCATAAAGGAAACAGAGAAATCACCTACCATAAAAACAGATATCATGTGTTTCAGGATTCTGATAGCCTACAATATTCCAGAAAACATGACAATTTTTCTTTCTAAAGAGGCTTGTGTAGGCCAGACTGACAAGTATTCACAGCACAAGATCATTAATAATTCATGTAGCACGCATTCAGTATATAATATGGTTGCCTGATTATCAAGCCAATCAGGATACAGCTAGAGATAGAAGTGAATTCTGGTAAAATCAGGTTACCTGTTCAGTTTTCCTACAAGTACTTCTGGTTCTAGAAAAGAAAACCACTGGTCACCCAGTTTGATCCTGGAGATTCTTGGTTGCAAACCTTCAAAGGGTAAGCTCCGGGTGAAGACATGGTTCAAAGCACCGTCTACATGAAAGGACTTATCTTGACTCCTGGCGAAATAGATACCAATTATGAAATCTGTCATTATTTTTAAAAAGCAAGCATTTCTAGAGACTGACTCAGGAAATTGGCCAAATTTTTTTTTAAAAGAAACTGGCAAGGAAAAAAATTTGTCTATGAGGTTTTTTTAAATCATTTATCATTTATCAAAATGGAACACTACTCAGCCATAAAAAGGAATGAAATAATGTCATTTGAGCAACATGGATGGACCTAGAGATTATCATACTAAGTAAGTCAAAGACAAATATCATATTATAGCACTTATATGTGGCATTGAAAAAAATGATACAAATGAACATATTTACAAAACAGAAAGAGATTCATAGACATAGGAAACAAACTTATAGTTACAGGGGGAAAAGAGGGGAGGGAGGGATAAATTGGGAGTTTGGGATTGGCTGATACAAACTACTATGCCCAGAGTAGATAACAAGGTCCTACTGTAAAAAATAATCATAATAATCATAATAATAAAGCATTAAGAACAAATACTTCATAAAATAAGGCTGAGTAATGAGACATAGCAGAACATGGTTACATATTAAAAAGTATATTTTTAATTAAAATCTATCTGTACATGTAGGGCAACAAATTGCAGATTCTATAGAAAAGTGCAAATGAGCAGGACTTTTCTCAAAAATATTAAAATTGGATGCATTCCATGTGCCTCAGATTTCACGAATATTAGATTACATGAAAGATGAAAAAGGCTTATGTCTCTGTTATTATTTACCTATATCCAGTGCACTTGTACCCTGACACAGCCTCACAGCTGAAGGGATGCACATCACTTAAGATGAATCCCCCCAGAGCTGCCATGGCAACCACTTGCCAACTGTTGTGCCATTCTCTCATGGGCTTATCAGCAGGAGTCCCACCTTGTCCTCTACACAGTGCCACGTGGACTTCTCCTTCCTCTGCAAGAACATCCGCACAGCTGATGGGGAGAGGGGAACACCGACCATTTATCAGAAACAAACAGAAATTACCACGGGAGTTAGCACTATATACACGGTTTGGCTGTGAAATAATTTAAGTCCAATCATACCGATTTGCAAAGGTCTATTAGACTTTAAACATGCAAAGAAAGCAGCTGGAAGTAAAAAAGAATTTAAATTCAGTGCTCAACTCATAACTGATTACTAATGACTGACCAGAGTGTTACCCAGCTTTGTATTTGCCTTGTTCATCTATATGTCATTGAAAAGTCAATGTCTGTAAAGTTCCTACATGTGATTCAGTGACTGAGCTGTCCTTCCACATTTAGAAAGTTGTTCTTTTCACTCCCCTCCTGCCCAGTAAAATTCTATCCATACTTCAAATACTAACTTAAAATACTGCCTCTGTGAAAAGTTCCCTGACAACTATGAGCCAAAGAGACCTCCAATAATATCACGTTTTGGTATAATAGTGTAAAGCACTTTTAAGTTCACAATTTTATGAGGTAGTTACTGCTAATATCTTCAGCTTATGGATGAGGAAGCAAAAGCAGTTAAAGATTAAGTATATGTAATCACAAAAATCACAAACTATCAAGTGGTGAGTGGGGAATTGAATCCAGTTTGTCTCCTAAAACCATGCTCTTAGCCATTAGACTATACTGGCTACCATTACTTTGTATTATCACAAATAGGAGATCCTCCCTTTGCGGGCCCAAGAGTACATTATTTGTACTTTTATTTAGCATTCAGGGTTAAATGTCTTCCTTTCCAGTTAGATTGCAGGTTCCTTTGGAGCTTTACATTCTCTCTAAATCGATCATTACAACTTACACACGTATGCCCTATTTCCCAAACTAACGTGTTTGAGGGCAGTAACCATGTAATGTACATCTTAAACATTTTGCTTGTGAATGAGCGCCCTTCCTCACCTCTGGAAAAACTTGGCAAGCAGTTCCCTGTTCTTAGCTACTCCAGCTTTGCGTCCACAGTGCGGAAAGTTAAAATAAATTCGATCAAATTCTCTGTCGTGCAGTTCAAAAGCATCTGCCAGCTGGGTGCAGTCCACACCAAAACGTACCTCGGTCCCTGACACCAAATAGAGACAAAAGGCTGTCTTAAGATCTAGAACGTGAGAAAGCCCGTCCCCAACCTGAATCGTGCAAAACAACCCAGGTCTAGGCACACAGCGGGTTGTCTGTAGATGTCCGTGGGAAGATAAAGAGCAATCCCTACGTTCCCAGATTCCGCACGTGCCCACCCTCCCACTTAGGGCGGTGCCGGCAGCGGGGCGGGGCCTCGCGGGGGCTGGGCCCTCGCAGGGGGTGGGCCTTGCTACCTCGCTCGCGCAGGCGCTGCAGGTTCTCCCGGACCAGCCGAGACCCGGCGAGGTCGGCCGGGCGCTGGAGGCAGGTGGCGGTTAACCTGGTGCTGGGATCCAGGGTCTCGCTCAGAGCGGCGGCGAAGGAGAAGTTCCCCTCCCCGACCAACAGGAGGCGCCGCGGGGCCATGGCCTCAGCGTGCTCCCTGCCCGCGTTCTCGGAGGCGCTCTTTTTTTACGTCACTTCCTCCACCGATCTCTTGCCGGCCCCCTGTTCGCCGGTCGCTGATTGATGGCTCACCACAGGGCACGGTGGTTTTGACAAACCCGAGCAGCGACAGCCTAGGATGAAAATAGCCATGAGTGCAAAAGCGAGACGCCGACCACCCCTTACCCTCAGTAACTCACCCTTTCAAGAATGTTCAAATAAATGCCTTTGAGCCCGAGGGCTCGACTTCGTCACACTTGCATGAGGTCACAAGCAGTCACTAGCGCGAAGGGCCAGGCCGAGGGTGAGGCGAGTTCTAAGCGAAGGAAGCAGGGCCGGGCTAAGGCCACGGAGAGGCCGTGTCCTGCCTGTTCCTGTCACAGAGGATTTTGTAACAGCCTTCATTTCACGCGAAATGGCTGCCACCCATTGCCTCTATTCGGAGTTTCTGCAGGTGCTTCTATCTCCTACCTTGTGTTCATTACAGAAATAGTGAGTGTGTGTTATGTGCCAGGCCAATGTGACGGCGATTAATCTGGAGGAACAAGATGTGGCCTATGATTTCACTGAGCGTGTAGTCTGGTGGAGTATACATAGCAAATGAGGCGATTCTGATTTGGTGTGATGCAGCGCTGAGTGGAGTAGTTCAGGATGCTGTGGGAGTGCACCGAAGGGGAACCTCACCAAGTTTAGGGGTGAAGTGGAAAATTTTCCTGGATGAAGTGCACCTGAGTTGAAAGCGAAGGGGGGCGGTGGGAGGTATCATATTACCTGAGTCAAGAGGAGTGAAGAGGCAGAAGGAGCAATATATGCAAAAGCATGATGGAGAGACAGAATAGCAAGTCTGACTGAATGTAGTTGAGGGGAGAGTGGATAACAAATGAGACTGAGAAGTTAAGCAAGTCATACAGGGATTGTAAGCCATTTTAACAGCCTGAATCTTACCCTGGAAACAGTGGCCAGCCACTGAAAGATTTTAAATGGGAAGGTGGCACAACCAGATTTTCATTTTCAAAAATTCTGCTTTCCTATGGAGAAAGGATAAGAGAAGAACAAGGCTGGTGGCAAGGCGGTCAGATAGGAGGCTACTGCAGGAATGGAGACTTGGGCTAATAGTGATCCGAATTGGAACTTGTTGGTGGAGATGGAGGGTAGTGGACTGATTCAAAACTCAGCAAGACCTACGGATTGAATGGATGTAAACAACTGAAAGAGAAATCAGAGTCAAGATAAGCCCCAGGTTTCAGACTTGGACAACTGAGTGGGTAGTGATATCTGTCCTTACAGGCCCAGGGACAGTGTCATCTTGGTCTGCAGTCTGAGTACAGCTTGCTGGACTTTGTGGGACCAGCAGCTCTTTAGTCATCATGCTGTTTGTTGACATCAGTGCATGTATCTATCTTCACAAAGGCACATGGTGTGAGGGCAGTTACCTTTAAACCTACAGTATTGGCTTTGTCTCTACCTGTGGAAAGGTGGGTGGGTGGTGACTCCCAAATCATGGCCACCTGGTGATCTGGATAATTTATACTCTTTCTTTGCTTGGAGAACTGGGAGGGCCAGGTTTGGTGACATCTCTTCCATTAAAGAACATGGAACGACAGAGTAAGGTCTTCTGTCACTCTACTACAAAATCTTCATACAACACAAGCTCCTCAGTTTCAAATAACTCATCTTCAGGAAAGGTATTGTCTTGCTCCTAAGCCAAGGGACCAGACTCATCTTTTAGAAAAAAATTAAAATGGTTAGGCTTTTGATTCTCTACAAAAAACTGAAATTCAGGCATTGATCATCTTGTCTGTGCAAAGTACTGTTGTTTGGGAGGGGAGGCAGAAGGAGAGAATGTGGTAACAAATAAGACACAGATCCTGTCCTCAAGGACTGCATGGTTCAGCATAAGAGATTTGACACTTATTTGAAGAACTCTAACATATGGTACAAAGTTATAAATATAGAAAGATATGAACATAAAGTTCTGTGTGAGACATGTGAGAGAGAAGTTAACTTGAGGGAAGGCATCATGAAAAGGGAATGCCACATCGTGAGAAGAGGCATTTGAGCTGGGCCCAGAAGGAAGGAAATTATCATTTATTGATCATTTATTGTATTATCCAGTTATCCAGCTCTCACTTCTCCCTGTTGACTATAGCAATACTCTTAGTCCTTAAATTCCTCCATCTCAAAATTACTGGAATATTTACCTAGTTCTCAATATAGTATTGGGGGTACTGAAGTTCTGTCTTTTTGAGATGGAAGGAGCATTTAATCTATATAGTCATCTGCTACTGCTGATTGAAAGGGTTGATCAAAGGATTCATGGACTTGGAGAGAAAGAAACAGAATCACGACAATTAATTATGAGGAAAGCCTAGATCCTCAGAAGGTGTGCTTATGTTCTGCTTGGCTAAGGGTGAGTAAGGGATGCCTTTTCTGCTCTCTGATTTGTGCCACAGTCTTTTCTGTTCTCGCCTTTTCCCAGAGACAGTTCCTCGCCTGCTTCCTTACAAACCCACACTGTGGCAGCCTCATTAATGCAGATGGCCATGCTGAAGTGTGGACAGATTGGAATGATATGTCCAAGTTTTTCCAGTATGGTTGGAGATGTACCACCAATGAGGATGCCTATTCGAACCGTACCCTGATGGGCAACTGGAACCAGGAAAGATATGATCTGAGGAATATTGTGCAGCCCAAACCCTTGCCTTCCCAGGTAATTGAACTTCCTTGTCTTTGTTTCCTTCTGTTAGTATGTATGTGTGTGTGTGTGTGTGTGTGTGTGTGTGTGTGTGTGTGTGTGTGTGTGTGTGTGTGTATATATATATATCAGTGGCCATTTGAGAGGCAGGAATCCGATAACTTCCAATGTGAGATCTCTCAGGCTTCTCTTCAGTGAAGTGGTTAGGGGAGGGCAGCTGTCCTCAGCTGGAACCCCTCTCCCACTTTACTATCAAGTTGAATATTTTATTATTGTAAGGTAATAAAAGGATGGGTAGCAGGCTTTTCCTCTTGCTTCTCTTGGACCTCATTCATCTACAGAAATATATATATAAAAGGTCTTCTGAGTCAGGCTAGCTTCTCCCCTGGTCTCTGTCTACCTAGACTTGTCATTTATCTGCATCGTGCCCTTAAATCTCCTAAATAGACAAACAAAGGATGTGAAAGTTAGTAGGATACTGACTAACGACACATAGACCTCTCGGCCATCTAAAATGTGACAGAGCCTGTTAGGATTCATGTCACTGTGCCCTTTATTTCCCAATATTGGTTATAGACTCCTGTGTTTTCAATCTATTACTTTTTCTTTCCAGTTTGGACACTACTTTGAAACTACATATGACACAAGCTACAACAGCAAAATGCCTCTTTCAACCCATAGTAGGTGGATGATTCTTTTTACTTCTTTTATTCTCAGGATCTAACTCAGTGCTTGGAACATAGAAGGAACTCAAATAAGAATGAATTAAATAAGTGAATAAGTAAATGAATGAGTGAATGATTTCTCAATTTTCACAGCCACTGTCTGTTTCCCTCAGAAATAAGAGTGAGATTGCTTACTAAGACTCCTCTTTTCTCTTCCCTCAGGATTTAAGCGAGAGCCTCACTGGTTTCCAGGACATCAACCTGAGCTGGATCCCCCTCCGTACAAATGCACAGAGAAGTCAGCTTACACGAGGAGCTATTCAAAACCTCAAGTCGAGCATCGCTCTGTGTGTGTGTGTCATCCTCATAAATGTCAATTTCAGGGTCTAGGATTCTAAGAAAGAATACAAAGGTTCATTTTTCCGGTGTAGATTATAGGAAGGAGCACATTCTAAGCACAACTAAGAATTTAGCTGACTGTAGCACAGTTTTACTCTCTGAATAAATAAAGCACAAAAAATATTCTCTATCCCCCACTTTTTAAATTGAAGTATAGTTGATTTACAGTGTTGTGGCTGGTGTACAGCATAGTGATTCAGTTATATATATATATATAAACTGAATATATATATTCAGTTTTTTATATATATATTCAGTTTTATGTATATATATAAATATATTCTTTTTCATATATCTGTTTTTTTAAACCAAGATTTAAATGTCAAATTTAAGTTAATTATATCTACTGTTAGGTCTATATTGAGCATGGATTTTTCTATTTCTGCAAAAAGCATCACTGAGATATTCATAAGAATTCCATTGAATCGGTAGATCACTTTAGCAATACTGGTATCTTAACAATATTGTTTTCTAATCCATTTGTGTCTTCTTTAATTTATTTTAGCAATGCCTTATAGTTTTTAGTGTACAAGTGTTTTTGCCTCCTTAGTTAAGTTAATTCCTATGTATTTTATATGTTTTGATGCTACCATGAATGGAATTGTTTTCTTAATTCCCTTTCTGGATTGTTCATTGTTAGTGTATAGAAATGCAACTGATTTTTGTGTGTTGGTTTTATATCCTGCAGTGTTGCTGAACTTGTTTGTTAATTCTAATGATTTTTTTTTTTTTTTGGTGAAATCTCTAGGGTTTTCTACATGTAGTATGTCTTTTGTAAATATAGTTTTACTTTTTCCTTTCCAATTTGGATACTTTTTTTTTTCTTGTCTAATTGCTCTAGCTAGAACTTGCAATAATATATTGACTATAAGTGGTAAAAGTGGACATCCTTGTCTTGACCCTAGTCTTAGAGGAAAGGCTTTCAGTCTTACCATTGAGTATGACGTTAGCTGTGCATTTTTCATATATGATCTTTATTATTCTGATCCAATTTCCTGATACCTACAATTGAATTCATAATCTTCTGTCTCAAATTTTTTCCTTCTTATGTATTTCATATCTTGGTGAACTTTTTTTTTTATGTATCTTAACCACTCTTTCTTATTTTTAGTATTGTATATTACATAATAAGTTCACACGATTGTCAAAAACAGAAACGAAGGAATTATTTTGAATCCCCCTTTCTCATCCTCCCCATTCAAACAGATACCAAGCCCTATAAATTCTATCTCCAGGTTCTGTCTTGATTATGCCCCTCTTTTGTGCATCTCTGTTATTTTTGCTGTATTCCACTTTCCCATTATTTCTTACCCAGTCTCCTGCAATACCCTTTTGGTTGGTGTCTCTATTTTCCATTTTGGTCCCTACTTACCAATCACTGTATTGTTCCCAGACTGAGTCTAAAAATGCAGAGTTGATCATGCTACTCATTTGGTTAAAACCTTTCACTGGCTTCTATAGCCTTCAAAATAAATTCCAAACTCCTTAGCAGAAACCCTTTCTAACTCTTGCCTCATCTCCCACATTTCCTCTCATGTGTCTAGTGCTCCGTCCAAACATAAATACCTGGGCACTTCAAGCTGTTCCCCCTTCTGGATGCATTTTCTTCCCTCTTCACCTTGCTGAGTCCTATAAACCATTAAGAATTCAGATACCCACTAGAATGACTATAATCAAAAAGATAAATGATGATAACTGTTAGCGAAGATATCAAGAAACTGGAACCTTCGTACACCACTGGTGGGAATTTTAAATGGCAACTGCTTTGGAAAACAGTCTGACAGTACCTCAAAAGGCTAGACAGAGTGTTACCAAAGGGTCCAGCAATTAATTCCACTGCTAGATATACACTCAAGAAAAATGAAAAGATAAGTCCACACAAAAACTGGTCCATGAGTGTTCATGGCAGCATTATTCATAATAGACAAAAAGTGGAAGTAACCCAGATGTCCATCAACTGATGAATGGGGGAATAAAATACAGTAGATCCATGTAATAAAATATGATTTGGCAATAAAAAGAAGTGAAGTACTGATACATGTAACCACATGGAGGAAACTTTAAAACATTCTGCTCAATGAATGAAGCTAGTCACAAAGGCCCCCATATTGTATGATTCCATTCATATGAAATATCTAAAATAAGCAAACCTATAGAGACAGAAAGTAGAATGGCGATTGCCTAGCATTGAGGGGTGGGCATTGGAAGGTGATAACTAATGGGTGTAAGTTATCTTCTTGGCTAGTGAAATGTCCTAAAATTAATTGTGGTAATAGATGTACAACTCCATAAATATAAATAAAAACCATTAAGTTGTATACTTTCAGTGGATGAATAGTGTAGTAAGTGAATGGTATCTCAATAAAACTGTTAAAAAATTAATCAGGCAGAACAATCTCCAGGATTCCTTCCATGTCCAGAGTAGGTATTTCTCTTAAGGATCCTCATATCAGACATTTTGAATGGACATTGTAACATCTTGAAAAAGTGTCTTAGAATTTTAGAATTGTCTTTTTACTTGTCTGTTCTTCTGCTCAATTCTTAATTGTGTTAGGACAGAAAACATATATTATTTTTGTAGCTGGCACATAGTAGGCACTCAAGTAACTGTTGAGTGAATAGTCATTGTAAATCTTCAGAAGAAAGATCAAATCTGGTGCAAAATTCAAATAAAATGTGAAGTATAAAATAGAATTTTTCTAAGCATGAAAATCTGTATCATTCCCAAACCCTTAGGCAAAACATCCGTTTGGTTTCTAAGCGTTACATCTTACTGAAATTATGTGTGTGGACTGTACGTATATTTCCCAGATTTATTCTTTAAAAAATGATAGTTTTAAAAGGGTAAAGCACTGACCATCACATTCTCATACTCCAACATCCAGAGGAAGAGAAAAAAATCAATCTCTTTCTGTCTCTGTCTCTCTCTCCATCTCCCTCCTCCATCCCTCCTTCTCTCTCTCTCCCCCACAGTCTTTTTAAAAGGTAAAAGGCTTTTCTAGAAGCATCTCCAGCAAACTTCTCTCCTGTCTCATTGACCGTAATTGGGTTGTAGCCCTTTCAAGACTAATCCCTACTGAGGGAAGAAAACTTCCATAATTTACTTGGACTGTTGAAGATATATCAACTGTGAAAAAAAAAAATTGATCAACTATGGCTGGAGCGTTCATTCACTTTCCTGAAGCACGTGGCTAGGACGGATATGATGGATACCTAAACCAATCAGGGGTGCTGTTGGCAAGACTGACGGTGGCAAATAGGTTATGTAAGCAATCAACAGTGTCATAAAAATTGGCTCTAAGTTTAGAGAAACCTGACTCCTGGCTAGATCACAGCATTTCAGACTATTAGGAATTTGTTTTTTAAGAGAAAACATTTTGAACCTATATAGATTTGCAATGTAAATAGTCCTAGCTCCACACCCCTGCATCGTGAGAACTTTCAGCAATTATTTCATGAATAATATTTTTAAAGCATAGCCAGTCCCCAACTGTAGGTTTTGCTAAGGTAAGCATCCTTGTGAGAAATCAGAAATCACCTGGAAGCTGCTGCAGACGTGACGAGTTGTCTCTAAGCATTTATGCCAGATAACCTACACCAGGGCTATTTTTCATTAATTGAATCAGAAGTTTGTCTAGACTCGCAAAAGTGAAATAGAGGTATTTTGCAGAGTAACATGTCTTTGTTTAAAATGGTGGATCAAGGAATTGTATATTTCCCAGTCTTAGTTTTAATAGGTGTTTACTGGCTAATTTGGAGACTACACCTGAGAGGCTTGTTTGGTGATAATCACCTGTCTTATTTATCACCCTTGTGAAATCATCTGAAGGCAATGCTTATCAGTAGGAAAATGTCAAATAAAGTTGAGGGCGCCATCTCCTTCCTGGTGACATGATTAATTTCAGAGATACACTAAGGCCTTTTATGCATTGTCACCCAGACTTCAGATTTATTTTTGGAACTCGGGGACAAAATCAGAGGGAGAAGAGAGAGGAACTAATATTCCTTGAACTCTGCCAAGGGCTTTACCTATTTTTTCTCCTTAATTTACTTCTTACAACAAATGCAAAAATCAATACCCCGTGTTATAAATGGAAGACCTAAAGACCATAAAGTTTAAGTGACTTGCTAAACTTATACCATTAGTAAGTGTTGGAGACCGTCATTCTGACTCAAGTAACCTTAGAACCCCCTAGCTCATAATGTGATGATTAATATGGAATATTCAAACACAAGACAGTTATCTGTTGCTGAATGATATTTATTAGCTTAATAATTTGGGCCTGCCCTTAGCATTAATAAGCTTCAGCACTAGTCACAAGATTTTCATTCACTGGTGGGGAAATTTTGTTTTAAAAAATGCATTAGAGAAAGGGCATCTACTTCTTGGGGGCTGCAGTGACAGCAGGCTTCTCTTCGCGGGTGATGGGAATGGTGCGCTCAGGGCCAGAGGCCTGTTTCCTTGGTCCATTCACAGTGAGGACCCCATCAGATGACAGGGATGAAGTAATGGCGAGAGGGTCCACATCAGCTGGGATCCGGTATTTCCTGTGGAACTCCCGGGAGATGAAACCATGTTCATCCTGATCCAAGAGAATAAGGGAAGAGGCAGAGATGAGAACAGGAAATAACACCACTTGCGTAGAACTCAGACATTCTCCTTCCCTTTAGGTGTGACCAGATGCATGGCAACATGAGGAAAAGCTAAGTGGCTGTTCTGTTTGGGGCTAACATGAAATTTCCTAGGCTGTCTCTCCTACCAGTGAGAGTCTGAGAAGATTGAACAGCCAACACTTCATATCTTTCCAAGCCCTGAGGCATGGATGCGTTCAGAGGTATTTCCCAAAGGTTTAGATAATTTGTTGGGCCTACAAGATATGGAATAGCATCTGGCATTGAAGATTTGAGTCCCTAAGGAAGCCCAGAAATTGTCCTGACTCTTCAGGAATGTTCCAGAACAGTGGGACTAATAATAAAAAGACTCCATCCAGGGAGACTATGAACTAAAGTTAAATCATATGAACAAAACTGAAACAGCCTGAGGACCTCAAACTGTACTGTTTGATGCACAAGTTTCCGAGTTATCACTAATCAGTAGGGAGCAAACTCAAACAAACAAACAAACAAACAAACAAACAAAACCACAAAAAAAAAACCTCCCAGAAAGTAATGAGAAGCTATTCAATTCTTTAGAATTCTGCTAAAGAGTAATTGACCTTAACCCTTGTATCTGCTGAATCTCAATCATTTATCCAGACAGGTTCTCAATTAACTGATTTCCACATGGGTCTAGGGTATTATCAGGAGCTAAGTACAGTTCTGAAACTTAGGCAAACCACATAGTTCAGCATTAAGATGGGCTAAAAAGAAGTAGGTTTCTAAACATCTAAAAGAAAAGTCCTCAGTTCAAGGGCCTTCTGGGGCCACACAGTTAATGTAACTATGTAAAGCAACCAGATGTCTAACAACCACTGTTCCTAAATCAGCAGTCTTCAATCTTGACTGACTGTATATTAGAATTCCCTAGGGAGATTTTAAAAATCCTGATGCCTGGGTTCCACCCCTAAAAATTCTAATTTAACTGACCTGGGATATGCCTGACAATTGGGATTTTTTTAAATTCCTCTGGTAATTTTAACATGACCAAGGTTGAGAACCCCTGGCTTAAGTGGGAAGTTAACATCTCATCCATCCTTCTTAAGGCAATAAAATCAAAACAAACAACAAAGATCACTTCTCTAGCCAACACAATAACTTTTAACAACAATAACAATAGGTCTATGCCTGTTCCAAGACTCTTATGGCTTAGGACTGGAATGTTGCCAGCCTCAGAAGCTGATGGCAGTATCTGGCATATAGTGCGCACTGGATGAGTGAGCAGAAGAGAAAGCCAGCTACTTACCTGGCGTTCTTCATGTTTGCCGTGCACCTCAATCACATCTCCCAGCACCTTGACCTTGAGTTCCTCAGGGGAGAAGTGCTTCACATCCAGGTTGACAGAGAATCTGTCCTTCTCCAGACGCATCTAGAAA
The DNA here is from genome assembly GCF_036321535.1 of Camelus dromedarius. NCBI lineage: Eukaryota > Metazoa > Chordata > Mammalia > Artiodactyla > Camelidae > Camelus > Camelus dromedarius. The sequence goes on from NC_087469.1 coordinate 4,173,856, forward strand.
TAGCAAGGTGGGGAGAGGGTAGGAGAAAGGATGGTAGGAGTGTGGATTACACTAGTACAGTATCATTATTCTGCAAACTTACTTTATGTCCAGGTAGTTTATTCTTCTCTTTTTGGCTAAAAATCCCTTTGTGAGTAAACATGGCTCTCTCGTTCAGAAAAGCTACCACAGTGGTACCCCAGGTACAACACTTGGTCATCAGACCCAAACTTTATTTACAGGGACAGGGAAGAAGACAGGCCACCCAGGGGACAGATCACAAGGATGAGACTGGACATGGCTTCTGCTGCTGCTCTGACCTAATGCCTGGCCTTGTCATTTGTCTGTGAGACAAAGGCCCCTTCTTCTTTCTCAGGTCTCTGCCAAGTTTCCCACCCACTCACTCTGGAATGTTCTGCTGGCTCTGACTGTCCTTCCAAAGCCCTCACCCACTCAGCTCCTGTTTACTCACACTTGAATATTTTTAAACCAGAGTGTTATCTCTGACAGCTTCTGTCACCCTTTTTTGTTCACCCCATTCTCCCACCCTTTTAGGACAAGTCGTTGGGGGGGGGGCCAAGACTAAACCTACATTCTTTCCTCATTAGGCTTGAACCCAGGCCAGTGCCCTGTCACAGCCCTGAGAAACTCGGAAAATCATAAAAGAGGGACTAGAAAGGAAGAAAATAGTGGTTGCTGTGTCCAGCTCCACGCAGCGAGGATAAAAAAAACCTCAGAATGAGGTAGCACTGTCTCCTGGCTCTGAAGTTTGAGATGACAATATTTGTCAGGAGTGTGAGATATTAGAAGAGTGAGCGAAGGTGTCTGAAGGCAGCTTTCCCCCTGTAGATCCTTATAAATCAAACCAGAAAGGACATCCTACTTAGGAGATAAGGAACACAGAGTACTATGCATAGCACATGGGGAAAATGTAATCAGTAGGATACAAAGGCACATCAGATGCACTGGCACTGAGGCAGAGCAGAACTAGGGACCTCATCTTGTTTCACTGTGAGACACACAAGTGCCTATGACACTTGAGACACTTAGACAGAGCCAGATTTAGGCAGGGAGGAAAAGGAAAGTGGATGGGGACGCTTCCAGAATGAACTCTCCTGTCCTGGCAGAGGGGAGACTTACCTCTGAGAGCCCAGTGTCAATCCAGCTGGGTGCCCGCAGAAATGAGGGTGGCCGAAGGTAGAAGGGGCTCAGGGAAGTAGTAGTTGGGAAGAGATCAGACTCCAACAGGTGCTCCCCAAAGAACTGGTCAAAGAGGCGGCTGGGGGAGTGGAAAGGAAAGAAGGGGCGGCGGATCCAGGGGTGGTGGATGGCGATGTCCATGGTGGCCAGGTGAGTGTGGGGGGTCAGCCGGCTGGTCAGCTCCTTCAGCTGCAGCTCCAGCCGGCCCCTTATATACGCAGGCTTGTGAAGCTTCTGGAATGGTGATGTCAGGGGTTTTATTATCCCAGCTCACTGCCTGTTCATGGAGACTTGTGATTGGGGATTTGGCAGTGTGACACATACCCAGTACTCACTGAGCTAAGAAAAGAGAAATACAAACACGTCCGAGCTGGCCAGTGACTTGTCCTGGTCCTGTTTCACTAGCTCTCTGTCCACACCCAATGGCACCCACCTCTGCCCCCTTCTCTGGAGTCGGAAACTGGCTCAGGAATCCCAAGCAGGCGGGCAGTGTGCCCCTCCTCCTCCTCTCCAGCCTAGGATGCCAAGGGAATGCGGCCAGCAACTATCTTGGGCCTGGGCAGGAACTGGAATCTTCCTAGGCTGGGCCCCAGGGACATTAACTCTTTGCGGGTCCCTGGAGGAGAGCCGTGATCATCAACATGTCACTGACAGGTTTCCTGTGGTGCCCTGCGTTGCCCAGAGAGGACCCTGACATCAATTTAGGCAGAAAGGCCCCTCACCTCATCTCAGAGAAAGAGTAGAAAGTTTCTTGCTTGTTTCGCTTTATGTGGCTGGCAGAACGTTAAATGCAGGGGAATTCTGCGGAACAGGGTGCCGGCTGCCTGCGACCGAGAAGAGATGGTGTGGAAAATGTGCACTGTTGGTGAGGGTCTCAGCGAGCCTCTCCAGGGCCTCCAGCCCCAGCCTCGCGTCGCCAGCTGGCTCCCCAGCCAGGACCCCCAGCTGTCCTCTCCGGGAAGGGAGGGGGGAGAGGGGGGAGGCTGCGACAGCTGAAGAGGGTGCGGGGGAGGGGACGGGGGGTCCAGGCAGCGCGGGCCACACGTTGTATCGCCGCGGGCTCCCCGCCCCTCCCCCTGCCCTCGGGCTCCGCACTATTTTGGGTGGTGTAGACCCCGCCCCCGCCTCCGGGTGCTCGCGGGCCCTCGGGCAGCTGCAGGGGTCCCGCCGCGCCTGTTCGGGCTGCACCTCCGACCGGGGCCGCCGGCGCGTCCGCAGCCATGTCGGGCCGCTCGGTGCCACATGCCCACCCGGCCACCGCCGAGTACGAGTTCGCCAACCCGAGCCGCCTGGGCGAGCAGCGCTTCGGAGAAGGTATGGCACGGACGCCACCCCCTTGCCTCCCACCCCCACCTCCTGAAATTCTGGGCTGATCTCCCAACGGTGCTGGCCTCCACCCCACTCCCGGCTTAACTGAACTCCTGGGGCGAGCCATCTCCCACCCCAGAGCCACCCCCCCTCCTCCAGGCAGGCCTCTCTCCCCTTCCCGCTGACCCCGGCGCAGAAGGGCGCCCGCCGCGCGCTGATGCCTGCCCCTGCCCCCTCCGTGTGCCTTCTGGGTCCCCTTCGGACCACCCAGACCCGGTTTGGTTTGCTCTCCTCCACCCCATCTCATGTTCTTTCTCAGTCCCCTCTCCCCAGCCGCCTCTTTCCAGCCGCTGGGACTCCTCCCTCCTCTTCCCTCCTTCTCCTGACTCCCCTCTGGCTCTCCCCAGGTCTCATCTCCTTTCTCTCCACTCATTCACCCACCCTCCTTCCCACCTCATCCTCCTTCATCCTGCTTCTTGCCTTCTCTCTCTCTGCCCTTCAGGCCTCCTGCCAGAAGACATCCTGACCCCCACCCTCTACCATGGCTACTATGTGCGACCCCGGGCCACCCAAGCTGGGGAGGGCAGCAGGGCAGGGGCCTCTGAGCTTCGGCTCAGTGAGGGCAAGTTCCAGGCATTCCTGGATGTGAGCCATTTTACCCCAGATGAGGTGACCGTGAGGACTGTGGACAACCTGCTGGAGGTGTCTGCCCGGCACCCCCAGCGCCTGGACCGCCACGGCTTCGTGTCCCGGGAGTTCTGCCGCACCTACGTCCTGCCTGCTGATGTTGACCCCTGGCGGGTCCGCGCTGCTCTCTCCCACGATGGCATCCTCAACCTGGAGGCGCCTCGGGGTGGCCGACATTTGGACACAGAGGTCAATGAGGTCTACATCTCCCTGCTCCCCGCACCTCCTGACCCAGAGGAAGAGGAGGAGGCAGCCAGTGTTGAGCCCTGAGTGCCACAGACCCAGCACCCAGTGAACCCCTTTCTAGCTCCCGTGGTGATACAGCAGCTGCTCACCACCCAGAGGTAGCAGCATCCTTGCGGGAGGGAGAAGTGCGTGGTCCACAATGTATGGTTTGGTCCCTTGGGACGTGTCATAGCATTTTCCTCTAGTTTTGGGTGGAGCTGAATAAACCCAAATCTCAGGGCCTTGTTTGTGCTGCTCCCTATTCTGCGGCCTGGAGGATGGGATGGGCAGGGAGGGAGACAAAAAGGACCGCTAGACCGAAAGCTCCTCAGTTAGATGCACCCAACGTCACAGCACCCTGAGCTCACACTTGGATGCTGAGATCATACCCGGAAGCTGACACTGGCTCCAGATCAAATTCCTGGCCATAATTTTCTCACAATGCAACAAAAGAGAGAGTGATCCTGGGAGGGAAAAGGGATATGCCATCCAAACAGCCCGGAGGGCACTGTCTGAGCCAGTGATTAGAGACACAAAAACAAGGGTCTCCAGACTGTCTGGCCTGTTTTGGGTAGGGGTTGGGAAAAGAGCTTTTGGTTGCAGAGTTGCCTAAAGCCCTGTTTTCCCGTGCTAAGTTCTGTCCACGAAAAATGGTCTCTGATACTGAAGGACACGGGAACAGTCACAGAAGCCTCTGCCATTGTCACCGAACCACAAAGTCCCCTCACCTCCTGCCTATGAAAGAAAGCATTTATTTCTAACCTTGAAACATTCCAAAGAGAGGAATCACTGCATCGTTCCACCCAATCCAAGGCTAAATGCAAGGGCGCTAGGGCTGTCGGTGTGGGGGTGATGACCAGAGAAACTTCCTTTGGAAGTAGAGTCTTACTTAATACTAGGGGTATGATGTATTAAGGAAAGTCTGGGGGGCTGACCTCTCAGTTACCTCTGTAATTAAGAGAGCATGCATGTATATGATTTGAGGAGTGTCCAGAAGACCCCCCTGCCCCCAAATATATGAGGCTGTGATAGACACCTAAAATTCATCCATTAAAGTGGTTGATTCTTAATTTTTTGGGTTAAAGATCCTTTTGAAAAATCTGATAAAAGTAATAGATCCTCTTACCAGAAAAATACACATGCTCCCAAATTTGGCGTACAGTTTGAATAGATTCACACAACTCTTGAGCTCCATTCATATGCCCCTTTTAGGGAAGCGTGGACCCCCAGGATAGGAACCCTCACTTGAAGAATTCAATTCTTCGTTAAAGGATTTCTGTCTATTAAAAATGAAAGCTTGCCTTAGAGAAATAACTATTGATGTATTCTTCTGTTCATTCATTCAACAAACATTTATTAACCCCTAAGTAATATACTATGGAGGTTATACATTGTAAATATAAATTTAAAACTATGCTCCTTTATGGCCTACTTTCAGGAATCTGAACATCTAGTTGAGAAGAAAAAGAATTTTAAAACGATCCTATTCAGACTTCAACTAGAACAGCTTCAGATTGATCTGTTTTGTAATTAGAATTTTTATATGAGCTTTATTTAAAAAAAAAAAAGGATTCCTTAGCTAGAAGAAATTTGAAAACTCTGATTTAGTTCAAATCCCCATCCCATTCAAATTCTTTGAAGATTATTAGTCAACTCCTAGGACGTTTTGAGCGACAGCAAATTTACAACTTCATCAAGTAGTCCGCTTCATTTTCTTATTGGACACATGTGTTATAAACTCTTCTACTGAAACAAAATCTGCATGTCAGTAACTTCTGTCCGTTGGTTCCAGTTTCGTCCAGAAAAATAAATGCAACCCTTCTTTCATTTGTGAGTTGCTTCAGATATTTAAAAATAACCATCCTGTCCTCCCATGGCTTCCCTTTCTCAACTAAACATGCCTCCTTCTTTTAAACCTATCTTCTTTTAAACCTATCTAGGACTTTTTCCATACCACTTTTAACTCAGACAACTTTCTCTTGAACATAATAATGCCTTTTAACAATTTAACTTGAAATTCAACATGTAAACCTAAGTTTATTATTCCAGTCATGGACTGATTGGCGCAGACTTCAGTGGAATAATCAGTACCCTTGTTTATCACTCTAGACTTCTGTTTGTTCTTTTTTTTTCCCTAGACTTCTGTTAACGCTGCTTGGGGTATATCGGGTTTTCTGGCTACCACAAGACACTGTTGGTTCCTTTGGAGTTTCTGGTCATATAAAATCTCAGGCATTTTCCTTTAAGTTTTTTCTTTAGATTAGATAATGTGGCTGAAAAGGGACCAGATTGTGGAGGGCTTTGAGTGCTAGGCTAAGAAGTTTGGGTAACAGGATGAAAAGAGTACAGTGATCGGAAAAGTACAAAATGCATTGCCAGGAAGGAGCCTGGCCATGCTTGTTGAGGCTAGTGCAAAGGCCCAGCACAAGATAGCAGAGGGGATGCTTTACCATCTAACAGTGAGCCGAGAACAAAAAAGTAATAATAACAGCAGCTAGGACTTACCAAGAGGGTCCCATGTGCCAGGCTCTGGACGAGAGCTTTATATATATTATCTCATTTAATCTTGTGTAGTTCTATACTGGGGATGGGAAGCTGAGTGGTTAAGAAGTGCTAAGACCATTCCAATAATAGAATCATACGATTTTTGAACAGAAAGGGTTTTAGTAACGAGTTCAGCCCTCCATTTTACAGTCCTAGGGGAAAAAAAAAGTGATTTTCCCACATTAATTCCAATAGCAAGGGAGAATATAAAAGGAATCTATTTCCCTACATTTTAGTTTCCAAGAGAGTCCAGTATTCAACCTCAGATTCTGGACAGGGATGATAAGAGACCGATACCGATTACCTTGAAAGTGAAAGTCAATTAAACCTGAATAGTCCTGGGGAAACGTAGGTAAGCCTCTTTATTATAGAGGATATATTTCAATGACAGTGTGATGTAGTAGCGAGACATTTCCTAAGGAAGCTCAGAGCCCTTTTCTATCTCAGGTTTCTTTTTACTGAAGTGTGAAGCTCCAAGTTCACGGCTTCATCAAAACAGCTCCAAATTGTGAAGGTGAGATTGCTCTCACCTGGAGCCCGTGTGTGTTCCTCTACCCTTTGGCTGGGAGCAGTCACCTGGGAATCTTTCCAGCAGGTGGCTTCCAAAGTCCAACCTGTTAGGTTGAAATCTGACACTGACAGAGGCTCCCTGGGAGCTGCTACTGAAAGCTAAACCAAGAACCAGGAAATGCACAAGCCTCTTTCTGTGGAAAAACAGCTGGACTCCCTGGGAGACAGAGCACCATGGGAAACCGGCTCTGCTGTGGGGGAAGCTGGTGAGTAGGGGCAAATGGTGGAGGGTAATGTCTCCGTCGGTGGACACGGAGGCCTCGAGATTCAGAGAGCGCCTGCAGAGAGCTCTCTGCCAACGTCCCACTGTCACCTGCTTCGCCTGGCGCCTCCAGGAGCCAACACCAGAGCAGCACTCCTTTTTGTGCCCTCTCCTTTCAGGAAAGCTCGAAAAACCCAGCCAAGCCAGCTGTCTGTAGAGTAGCCAGGGCAGGGCTGGAATGGTGAATTGATATCTTCTCTGTCTTCCTCTTCCTCTCCTCTCCCTTTCCTCTCTTCCTTTCTCCTCCAGATAATGATAATAATTGTAGCATTTGGGAACGTATTCTGTTCCAGACACTTTACAAAAAAATCTCATGTAATTTCCCCAACAATTCTGAGGGAGGTGGCCTTATTCCTGCCGTTTTACAGCTAAGAAGCTGAGGCTCAGAGACGTTCACTAATTTGTGTCTGGGGTCACATGACTCGTAAGCAAATAAACCAAGATTCCAACCCAGAGCTATCTGACTTCAAAGCCGATACTTTTAACCACTGCATAATACTGCCTGCCAAATCAAGCAAATCAACTTTGGAGAAATGTTTATGTAAAGGGGCAGAAGTGAGGAGGAGGATGAGAAATGTCCACGGAATATTTGAATTTAACTTTCACACTTATTTGCTGTGTGACCTTAGGCAAACCCTGTAACTTCTCTTTTTCCTCGTATATAAAATATAGATAACACAACCCGTGTTGCTTAGCTCATGGGTTTGAAGAGCAGAGGATGTGCAGAAGTCTCTCAATAAATGAATTATAATGTCTTTATCATTCTTTCCCAGAGTTTGTCATGGCTGTTGTCAAATAACAAAAATACAACCAAATACATTTTAAAGATTTCATTGGCTTTCTTGAATGGTTCATGAGTCGGGCAGCAACTCATCCAGCAAGCAGAAAGGAGCTCCAAGGAGCTGTACAAAATGGAAGGCTTTTATAGGCAGGAGGGGGAAGGGATCAGGAACTGGTTGGGTGACCTCATCCTCCTTTGGGCGATGGAAAAGGTCTGTGTGGCAGATGACCTCATTGGTGCTCACCAGAAAATTCCCAAATGGCCACTTAAGACTATGTTCGTTCCTGGGGAAGGCTGAAACTCTAGTTAGGCTACGTATTGAGTGGTGGTTTGGTGGTGTGAACTTAGCACAAGAAACTCCATTTGGGGCCTGTTGTTTCTTTTTAACACGATAAACCCCTGGACCTGGTTTTATCCTGTCCACTGCATTCTTAGCTCTACCACTCCGTGCCTGCATGAGTCTTAAGGATGTTCTTTATGAGTAAAGTGTCGTTACACTTAGAGAGGTAGGTGAGGTCCATTGAAAAGCACATGTGGTTTGGAGTCAGTACATTGGATTCCAGTCCTGTTCCTCCTACTCATTCATGTATCCATTCATTAATTGAACACATATTTTATTGAAAACCTATGTGCATCAGGCATAGTGATAGGTGCAGAAGACACAGCAATCATTGGAAATTTGGTTCCTGCCTTCTTAAGTAAGATACCAAAGTTCTAGGGCCTTAATTGGCTCATCTGCAAAATAAGAACAATAATATGTGTTTCCCAGAATATCGTCAGGACTGAAAAAAACAGATGAAACACTTTTTAAACTCTGAGATGTCCTATAGACATAGGACATCTGGAAACATAAAAACTTCCAGAGGAGGGGGTACAAAGCACCTTTCCCTCCCTTTCTTCCCAAGTCTTCATAGTCGTTGTCTTCTTTTTTTTTTTTTTTTTTTTTTGAGTTCAGTTTTTGTTTAATTGAAGTATAATTGCTTTACAATGCTGTTAGTTTCTGGTGTACAGCATAGTGATTCAGTTATACATATATATATATATTCTTTTTCACCATAGGTTATTACAAGGTATTGAATATAGTTCCCTGTGCTATACCGTAGGACCTTGTTTACCTATTCTGTATATAGTAGTTTGTATATAGTAATGAAAAAAAAATCTTGATAAAGATGACCAATCAGCAAAACAAAAATAAAAACAACACAATTCACACTTAAGCTAGACATTAGAACATGTCAAACACTATTTTAAACGTTCTATATATATAGACTTATTTAACCTTCACAGCAACCCTATTTCCATTTTAGGAAATAGATAAGGAAACAGAAAAGAGAGATAAGCTGGTAAGGTGACAGGCTGGTTAGCAGTGAGGCCAGATTTCAAGTCTCCCTGTTTTAACTCTGAAGCCCAGTCCCGCACAATCACTACACTCGACCGAAAGACAGCCAGGTCTTCATAGTCTTCAGTTCTGATTATTTCTTCCTCTGATGGTGGTAGTCATAGTAGCCAGCTTCTACTGATGCTCATGTGCCACCTAGCTGAATATTTTACATCTATTATTTTATCTAATTTTTACAATAATCCCCTGAAGTTTAAGTTCTATTATTATCTTCATTTTATTAATAAGAAAATGGAAGCCTGGTGAAATAAAAAACTTGCTGAAGGTCATACAGCTAGTTTGATACTGTCAGTCAGACTCTAGAGCCTGGTTAGAAACACTACGTCAGATATTCTAACCAAAATATATTTTTTCCTCTTAAAACATGAGTAGGATAGGACAAATACTGTTCTCCTCTCATTATCTCAATAAATTTCCAGAAACTAAAAGACACTATGACACTTGGAGAGATTTTTATTTAAATTTTTTTCCTGATTACAAAAGTAATACACATTCACTGTAGAAAATGTGGAAAATACCAAAGAGCAGAAAATAAGAAACAATCATAAATTTGAGCACCCAGAGATGACAGGAACATTTTAGTATATTTCCATGTCATCCTTTTAAAAAGTCTATCTAATCCCAAAACATGCTATCCTTCTATTATCTTAAGAGGAAAAATTTCCATGCTATTAGGTGTTCTTCCAACATCTTTCTTAAATGCTTGTATGACGTTCCATTGATCGGAGATGCCATTTAGTTAGTTAGTTCCCAATGTTGGACATTAAGGATATTTCCTGCTTTTTGCAATTATAAATAAGCCTACAATGAGCTTCTATATCTGCACCCGTCTGATTATTTCTTAGGCTATGGAATTGCTGCATCAGAGGGTACACACATTTATGTTTAAGGCTTTATCCTTATTGCCAATTGCATTCTAGAAAGATTGCACCCATTTTTATTCCTACAGCCAATATAGGAGAGTGCCCACTTAGGTTCTTTAATTCTGAGCTAAAAATAAAATCCTGTCACCCGTGAGTCTAACTGAATATTCCATTTGGGTTGTGTCCAGGCATTGTGCAACCTCCAACTTGGGAACAGGCTGTGTTCACAAAAATGGAGTTGCCCAAGTCTATGTTATTTTAGAATTAATATTCTCTTTATCCGTTTAAGTAGAAGTAAGTAGGAAGACAAGCGTGACAAGGGACGAGGAATTAGAGGCTCAGGCTATGGCTGCAGCGGTACGAGAAAGGAAGAGCTGAAATGGCAGAAGAGGAAGCAGAAAGACACAGAAATAATTTCAAAGCTTTTCTTCCGAACCACCTGTAGAGTTCAGTGGAGACTAACTGCTCGACCCTCAGCAAGCTGCATTAAAACTGAAAATCCAACCAAAACACAAACCTCTGTCTGATACGTGTGGAAAAATCCCGATTTTTCTACAGTAGTGAAATGAACATGATTTAGAAATCCCTGCCCACCCCTGCCCTCTCTTTTTCTTTTTAATTAGGAAAAGAAAGAAACTTCCTTGAGGAGAAGTCAGACAAGTAGGGTTGGCTCTGGTGACAGTGGGAAATGTACGAGCAAGAAAAAGCATCCGGAGTAAGCCACAAACTATTCAGACAAGTGTCGCTTCTCTGCCCGTCAAACAGTTGACAATCACGTAGACACACTGGCTCCACTGGGGACCCCAGGGGCCCAGAAATGCGTCTGAGAGGCCTGTCCTGCAGCGAGGGCAGTGTAGCTGAGTCACTCACCAGGCTCAGAGCGCCCCGTGCTGTGGACGTTAAAGGTTAAGCCTCTCTCACTTCCTCTGTTAATTAAAAACAAGGACAAAGAAGTGAAGAGGGAGGTCACCTGTCAGGAAAGGGCTTTGCGGGGCCCTAACTGTTAGCCCTGGTGGTGGCAGCTCCTGTGACTTCCAGAATGAGAACCCCGGGTTGGCAGAGACCCTGAAAAAAAGACACCAGAGAAGAAGCAAGAGGGTCTCCGAACCCAGGAATATCCCATTATTTGGCAGGTTTCCCTTACTGTCTGCTGGGAATAGCCTGTAGACAATCCCAGAATAGCCCTCAGCCCGGCTCCATCCCTGGCACGGAGTGCCTGGTTGCCTGAGGCTGTATTTTGGGTTTGGTTATGTCAGTTGTACCACTCCGCCTTCCAGAACCATCCCTTTGGAAGATGTGTGGTACCCTTAATAAATGCTTTGGGGCTGGCTCAGGGTGAATCTTTGTTGGGGTGGTGGTGGTAAGGGAAGGTCATCCCAAAATATTAAGGAATTTACACAGCAAGTGATGTAGAGGGAAGGTAGAGCCCAGGTTCTCACATGTGAGTGATTTGTTTTTCCCTTCACAGGAGATGCCCATCAAGTTTCCAGAGGAAAAAGAAAATGGGTAACGGAAGTTGGGAGGGTGGGGGGATTCTGGTGTGGGGGTGCAAATTAGAGAAGAGAATAGAACCAATGTCTTTAGAAAGGGCCTAACGGGCAAGGACTAAAAGGAGACAGATCACCAAAATGAATCTTTAAGTTGCTGGGTTCAAGACCAGTTCTGAAACTCAGAGTCTCATCCTTTCCATCATCTCAGAGTGGCAAGGTTGTTGCTCATTCTTTCATTCATCCAGCAAAAATTTACTGAATACTTATACTGTATGTGAGGCACTCTGCAGGGCCCCAAGGAGGCAGAGAGGCCCAAGAGGAAGGGCACGTGGTCTCGGCCCTAAAAGAGCTGAAAACCAAGTTTGAGAGAGAGATACATGTAAGCAAGTAATTGTAATTCCATCTACTAGTGCTTCCAAAAACACCAGTGAAGCAAGGTCACACGTTAGAAGAGGAGCAGAGAGGAGGGGATATTTTAGGCAGGGGAATTATCTCATGCAGAAAGAAAAAAAAAAAGAAAGAAAGAGAGAGAGAGAAATAGGAAAGAAAGAAAAAAAGAAAGGAAGGAAGGAAGGAAGGAAGAAAGAGAGTGACTTGACGGAAAGTGACTGAATGTTTGGCGCAGCTGAGCTCTAACCATGTTGCCCTGTAATAGTGTGTATACTCTTATGTGTCTCCCTGAACAGACTATAAACTCCCAGAAGCGAAGAAAACAGCTTACTTATCCTTCTATCCCCAGAATGTGGTACAGAGTCCGGCATACAATCGGCTCTCAACATACATTTGTTGAACTATGTGAGGGGCCAGTGAAAACTTAGGATGGAAGATGTTATGGGCAGATTGTGCAAGGGCCAGGTTGGATACTCTGCGAAGGAGTGAGAGATGAGAGGAGACACAGGGAGATTAGTTAGAAGCCCACCATGATAATTTAATAGAGATTTGAAGAGGGCAATCTTCACAGAGAGCAGGAAGAGAAAATGGATTTAAGTCATATTTCTTCCTCCCAGGGAACCACACAAGTTGGACACCAAAGCAGCAGCAGCAACAGCAGAGTTACACAAAGGTAATGACAGGCTTCGGTCCCTTTTAGGGGATGCTCAGACATGGGATCCTAGGACTCAGCTTTTCCATCCTGGGACAGACACTTCTCAGTCATCTGTAACCTTGCTGGTTCTACCCAGTTTCCTCTGTTCCCTCAACGGAGCAAAGCAAAGAAACATCAGTGTAATTGACCCTGCATTGGAGGTGAGGGGCAAAATCAAGCCAAGAATATCCCTTAATGTTGTCCATTCCTCTCAGGGCCATGCCACAGCGGGACATACGTATGAGCAACTGTTAAAGCAGCCTGCGTCTCAGGAGAGGAGTCAAGGTCTCAGGTCTGAGGACAGCAGCTTACATTACGCAGACATTCAAGTGTGCAGCGGTACCCAGCCACGCTCTGCCCAGGAGGTGAAGCACCTGCAAATGGAAAATGCCACAGAGTATGCGATCCTTTGCTTCCCCCAGGCCACACCCCGCTATGATAACAAGAATGGGACCCTAGTGTGAGCCCTGGGGAGGGAGGACCTGTTTCATCATTTCATCACTAGGGCTGTGGGGGAGAATCTACTGCTTTGGGGGACTGGCTGGCAGCCCAGAGATGGCAGACGTGTTTTAAGCTTAAAGAACTCCAGAGTCCCTGGAATTGTGAGTGGCTCAAGTCTTGCTCTTTTCTCTAGACCTGTCTCTTATTTGCTACCATTAGCTTGGAGCTGTATTTGAGTTACCTGGGGGTGGACGGAGTTCCACAAAATGAGGGGTCTAGGTTGAGTGTGCAGGAAGGTAGGGTTCTGACCCCCCTACCTTTGCTCCTGCTCTCAAGAAAAGCGCAGATAGAACAGGTTACCCTTGAAGCACCTGCACATGAGCTAATTTTATTGGAGTTAATTTGATGGTATCCCTTTTACACACCTTTAACTCCAAGGCTGAAGAAGAAGAGGTGCTCTGGAAAGCTTCTAGGGCTGGCCAGGGCAATTTCCTCAGTGGCTGGGTCAAGGGTCCCAGACTTAAACAGACAAATGAGGGCAGGGGCTGAGGAAGCGTGTTCTGACCATCAGGTACAAGGACGTCAAATCACCACTCATATCGACAGCACTGAGAGGCCCAGAAACTCCTCTTGGTTGGACTGTTTTCTCTTGCGGGTGCAGAGCCATTAGGATCAATAAATCACATAAGGAACGTGCCTGGTGCCTTTTCTGGGGTAGAGGTCTGCGGGCTCTACTAAGCGCATCGGATCTCACGCAGCCTCAGGGCAGTGCGGAAGGCCAGCCACTTTCCGCCCCACTACCGGCGAAGGCCAGAGTAGAGGCCGGGGTGTGATTTGGCCCCGCGAGAGGCAGGCTCCCATCTGCAGCAGGCGGAGCTCCCTGGGCGGGGTCCGGACGGGCAGGAGGCGGGGTCGGGGCCGGCAAGAGGCAGGTCTGGACAGGCAGGGGGCGGAGTCTTGGCAGTCAGGAGGCGGGGTCGGGGCTGGCAAGAGGCGGGGTGAAGGCCGGCAGACGTTGCGGTCTTAGCCATTAAGAGGAGAGTCTGGATGCGCAGGGGGCGGGGCCCGAGCCGGCAGGGGGCGGGGCCCGGTCGGGCAAGGGCCGGCCCCCGCGTCACCATGGCAGCGGGAACGCAGAGGCGACACTGTAGCAGAAGGAGGCCGTGCTCAGAAGGGCTGGGAACCGAGATGCGGAACCAGACACACAGATGATTTAAGAGGTAGGTGCTAAAAGGTGGCGGGTACCTGGGAAGTATTATTTACCACCGGTTGTACCGTCTAGACCAGAACTGGGGACACACGAATGGGGCGAGGGTATAGTGGGAACAAAGAGGTGGAGATTTCAGGTTCAGAACTCTCTCCGAGCTTTGCAGGTTCCTAGTGTGCAGTTCCTGATTCAGACTTTCAGAGCTTGGGGACTTCCATTTCTCAATCTATGCACCATCCTCCCCAAATACCGCCGCCACTGGGTTTGTCCCTGAGAGGGAAGATTTCTTAAGGTTGATAGAGTACTGAAAATGGAATCACAGTACAAAAAAGTTTGAAATAATAGTACTTCTTAGAGTGTGAGATGAAAGCACTTGGAACAGTTCGTGGTATGTGGGCAAATGTTGGCCACCGCGATCACCATCATCATCGCTACCATTATTTTCTGGGCCTGTTCTCTGGCACAGAACTGGTGCAAGTGGATTCAGAAGAGGCAGAAAAGGTGGCTAGAACACTGCCTGCATTGCTAATTGCAGAACAACTTACTAGGCTGTTTCCTATCAGCTGGGGAGTAATAAAATGAACCCTATTTCCAAGAGTTGTTTACTGTGGTGGTCAAATAAGACCATATAGGTGATAGCACTTTGTAAACTTCAAGTACTTGATAAAAATTTCTGCCTTGGGATATAAGTTCTGCCGTTCTAGGTTAAAACTTAATTCCTGAGGATGAAGGGAAGAGTGAGCCCAAAGCAGAGCTCCTGGTTATTTCTTCTCATTGTCTTCAGAATCCTTCCTGAGGTCTTTGACTTAATGGAAGAAATTTTTCACGTATTGAGATATGGGGAGGTCATTCTGGCTTATGCATGATTTAACTTGAATTTTGTGCTAACAATAAAAGCCTGTTTGTGGCCTATGAAACATACATTGTACATCTGCTTTAATCGTTATTGAAAAGGGTACATTGACTAGAAGTAAATAATGTCCATGTTAAAAGTAAAGATTAAACGTCTCCTTTCCTGGGACACCAATGCTGGTATTCCTTCAATGATGACTACCTTCCCAGGTGCCAAGGCTGTACTGGCTCCCTGTGTACATGCTGATCTATTTTTTTAAACCTTGAAGGAATGCATCCCTCACTTGTTCAATGTTCTTTGTTCTGACAAGACTTAAAACTGTGCTGAAAACCATGCTTCTCGGAAGCAGTTCCTCAGAGTATTTTGAGAGGCTCTTTCCAGACTATGGTCCTCAATTTGGCTCAAATAAAACTTTTTTTCTCTGCCTATTATAGATTGTCTATTTATTATTTCCATCAACAGACTGATAAATACAGGGAGGAGGGAAAATGCATTCTTGCTTGACTAATGATAGGGAAATATTTCTCTTTACTTCAGTACTATTAAAACTTAAGTTATTAGTATTAAAAATGTTGTTGGAATAGTTCTATTGTAATTATAGTATCTTGGCCTGGATTTCCTGCTAACGAGGATTCAATTTTTTATACTTCCAGATGACTTAAATGGGTAGGTTTGGGGCTGGGACCTGACCCCACTAAATTGGCTTAGCTTTTGGAAGTTTTTCCTGGCCTGTATTTTTGCACATTTCTTTCTCTTCCTATTTTAAGGTAGCCCTGATCCAGCTCTTCTAGGGACTCTGAAGATGGGGACCCAAGTGGCTATGAGACTCTGTAACTCCCTGCTGCCAGCAGAGCCCTCTGTAAGTTTCTGGTGTACTATTGAGAGGCATATGATGACGGTAATGGAATTTCAGTACAATGCTACAGCTAGGGGATTTCTCCATCAGAACTCAGATCCTGGAACAAAACTGTAATATATTTGCTTTCTTTTCTAGCTTCCCCTTCTTGTGGAAATTCTAGCTCACTTGATTTGTATCTTTTTCCAAAATTAATAAAATCAAGCAGAGTTTGAAAATTTCTAGCAATTAATTAGAGCATTTGGGTTGTTTAAAGTATTTTAATAATGTTTGCTATAGAAATAATGCACGTGAATTATAGAGCATTTGGGAAATACTGCAAACCATGATTTAAAAAACCATAATCCTCCCATCTAGAAGCAATCCTGTTAATATTTTAGAATATTTTCTTCTAGTCTTTTTTTCAGTGTATATTATTTACATATTTGAGAGCATGTTATGCACACAATTTTTGACTTCTGCTTTTTTAAACGTAATGTTTGCTCATACGGAATTGTTAAAATGTTTGTTTTAATGTGAAAACAAATGTTTGGTAAACATTATAATGGCTGTGATTTTCTTGACCATTCCTCTGTCGTTGGACTTTTAGATACCACCCCCCTACATTGTAAATAACTCATTGATTTCCTCATTTAAGACTTATTGCCTTAGGACAGAGTTCCAGAAGTAGAATGCTAGGTCAAAGGATGTGAACCTTTTAAGTAATAAGTTACCTTTTAAAAGAAGAATGGCCCTGTCAGATTTTGTATACGTCTTTCAGAAGGCAGAGGGACATCAGTTGGGAGATGGAAAAGTCTTGGTAGAAATATGGCTACATCTTGCAGTGAGACCCGGGGTCCTGCAGAAAGATTATTTCCCAATAGTATATAATTAGTTGTGCAGAGCCCTAACACATTATGAATAGCGGGTGGGGGGGGACATGGTGGCATTTACAGTTTTGAGAAACTCAGGGTCATTTCCAAAATATCCACCAGGTGTCGCTAGTCTTAATTTAATTTTTACCCACAGGATAGTTGGCAGATAACTTTTGAAATGTGAATTAAAAGAACTCATGTAGAATATATTTGCATATCTGCTTTGGTACAGTTTATATTAAGCACTAGCATCTGGTGATTACTTTGGCAACATCCTACTCTAGTCTGACACCATTCTGTCTCTTTTTTTCCTTTTTCTACACACTCAGTCTGTCACAATCACCCTGAACAGTGTCCCCACATACTAATACTGGATTCTCAGTTTTACTAGTCTTTCTTTTACTATTCTTTTTTTTTGCGTACTGTTTCTTGCCTCTATATGAGTGTGTGTGTATGTATTTATTTACATGTAACTCTGAGTTCTTGAAGTTTTTGCTAAAAGAATAGGACCTGGCATATAATGATGTATATTAGGTGCTCAATATATATTTAATTACAGTTTAATGAAAGACTGCATTGATGAAGGAGAGGAAAATATAGAAAGAAAACAGAAATTATTTATATTTGTCTTGGAAATACAGTAAAAGAGACAAAAATCCACATTCCTAAATTAACTATAATGAAGTGCTAAATGACATAGTATATAGAGCATGCTATAAACTTTGAATTTTTTTTTGTTTTTGTTTTTTGGGGGGGAATTAGGTTTCTTTATGTATTTTTAAATTAATTTTTTATTTTATTTTATTTTTTAGTGGAGGTGCATGCTAAACACGCACTCTACCACTGAGCTATACCCTTCCCCTCACCTTTGAATTTTAAAGAGAAGATTCATTCATCCGGCTAATATTTATTGTGTATCAACTATATGCCATGAAATAGTCTTGGTTCTGGAAATAAATCAGCAACAAAACACAAAATTTCCTGCCCCCTTGGAGCTTCATTTTGGGCAGAAGAGAGACTGACAATAAAGAAATAAAAAAGTAAATATGCTGATGACTGTTAGGACGAAAAAGAAAAATAAATCAGGCAAAGAGGATTGGAAGTGCTGAGGTGAGGAGGTGTTGTCATTTTGAACAGAGTAGCAGAGAAGGCCAAACAGAGAAACATTTGAGCAGAGACCTGAAAGACGAGCAGGAATGCACCATGGGTTATCTGGGAGGTGAGTGTTCCAGACTGATTGTGATCGGCTGTGTCTTGATTTTAACAAAATCAGGAGTGGTCAGAACTTGAGCTAGGCATAGTGAAGGTTTGAGTAGAGGAAGCATGGGACATTCTAGGCAGAGGGACAGTCATGAATGTACGGAGGTGAGAATGAGCCTTTAAGTCTGTGAGACAGTGAGGAAATTGCAAACTGAGCATAGGCAGTGAGGGCGGGAGCCCTGAAAGCTGGACACAAGGAATGTATATCTGACATGCTAGGAAAAGGGAGCATTTGAAGACATTTGAGCAGCAAGATGAGTGTGTTGTCTAAGGAATATGAAGGGGTACAGACTGGCAGAAAAACCTGGAGACAAAGAGAGCTGTTTAGAAGCCAGGACACTTTGGGTACCTCTGACTGTAGACATGAGCCCTTTTGTGTGTATGTATTTATGTTGACTACTCTGAAGATAAATGCAACAGAAATTGTAAACATATGTTCCTACCAAGGAACTTGCAAACGTAAAAAAAAAAAAAAAAACAGAAAAAGACTAAGAAATTATTTCAGAGAGTCATTTAAAATACTTCCATTGACAATTTTAATTATTTGTTTATTCCAACTGCCTTTCTGCTTCTTGATAGTCATTAATGATTGCCCGTAATAGATGTGTCAAATTTTACATAGGTATGAATTTCACACTTCTCTGCAGGGAGAAGTCACAGTCAATATTTTCACCAAATGACAGTTTTGTTGAAGGTTCAAAGTCTCACTTAGGCTAACATGTTATCATCTGTATTAAAAGAAGTGATGAATGACTTTGCCAATGTTTCCGCCACTGGCTCATTCATTCATTCAACTAAAAACATATACTGAGTTCCTTCTATGCCGTAAACATCATATAAAAGAATTGCATAATGGTTAATAACCTGGACTTCGGCTTCACCACTTAGTAACTACGGAGTTGGGGCAAATTATCCTTCAAAATTCTCCTTCAGCATATGTAAAGTGGGGATAATTTTTAAAAAACCTACTGATTATGGTAATTGTGGCCATCAAATGAGCTCAGGTATATAAATGCTTAGTACAGGGCTTGGTACATAGTAAAAGCACAATTTTGCTATTGTTACTGTTGTACATAGATAGTTGGGTAGCTTTTAGTTGGTGAGGGAAGTATCTGCCTTTGTTGTTAAAGTAATGCAGAAATGAGGAAGCCTATAATTTCGGAAATCAGGCAGCATGGCAGAGATATGCAGACAGCAGCTTGCTTGGACTCTCTGCCTCTCCTCCAGGCGGAGTGAATAACAGACCTGCAGCGGTGGGACTGGTTCCAGCTACCCAGACCGGCTTGCAGCTTTCCCATGTTCGGGAGAGCGGATCACTGTCCCTGTTTCAGTTAGCTAACCCACTTACTCCCCCAGCTGCTGTGCTGGCATCACAGTAGCGGGTACCACAGTAGGGAGGATGGAAGGCACAGTAAATGTTAGTGCTGCTTTGAACTAAAGCCCAATTCTTTACCTGGATTCCTTTCTAAGTCAGACCATGATAAGTATGGTGAACGTATTTTTTGAGTAAAAAAGAAAAAAAAAATTGGAATTATCTGGTCCAACAAGAATTTTGTGCTTTTTTCCAAGTGTAAGAGGCAGACTATACGTGAACATATTATGATTTTTGGGACATTCCGGTAGTTGTGTGGGGACAATGGAACAGAATATTTTGAAATTGTACTATCTAAATTTAAATGAATTAATATTAAATGCAATTTAAATTTTAGTTCCGTACTTGCATTTGCCACATTTTAAGTTCTCATTAGCCACGTGTGGTCAGTGGCCGATGGATTGGACGGCATAGATATGGAGTATTTCTATCAGTACAGAAAATTCTATTGGACACTATTGCTGTAGGATATGTGGTAGGTACTATTATAGACTTCCAAAGAATAGTATATTCTTGGACCATATGCCCTGTAATGAATCTTGTGTCTATTTAACATGATTCTGTCTAATTCCTCCAGCACAGGGCAAACAGCACAGGACTGGGCCTCAGAGGCCTTTGGTTCAGCTCTTAGCTCTTATATTGACTTAAGTGACTTTGAGCACCTCTGCTAGCCTTAGTTCCTTCATCTATGAGATGAGAGAGTTGGGCCAGATGAGATCTTTTTTTGGAGCATTAAAATTCAGTGATTTAATGAGTCTTTTCTTAGGAACACTGAGCTCACAGGTCCTACTTGGACAAATAACTTGTTTGAGAAACAGTGACCTCTTTGTGTAGATAACTGTCAGCACGACCTCCCTCTGATGTCTCAATATTTTCTGTTAAGTGCAAAGCATGATGGGCTGTCAACCAATCAAAATCCTCTATCCACGGACCGCCAACTGCGTGCTCTGGTTTTACAGCACTATGAATGTAGACGTGTTGCATGCAATTTTATGCTCTTGGAAGTTTCACACTTCTCTTTGCAAAGGGCCTTGTTGTGTTAACATGGGCTAGTGACTCATCTGAGTGTATCGCACCATCAGCTGTGGTGGTGGAGAGGGGAGTTCTTGGCAACTGAATTCCCCAGGTAAACGGTGAAGGATGTTGGTCTCCCAACTCGTGGGCTGCTCAGCTTCAGTTTGATTTGGCGCCGTGGCTTTTCCCCAGCTCTAACCCTCAGCACTCAGCCCCTGGCAGCCGCTTAACACCTCAGCTGACTGCTGCTCCCTGCTTGCTGTGGTCAGAGGGAGGTGTGTCTCTTCTCAGAAGCATCTTTCAGTTTGGCGGCTTTAGACATTCAAGCACGATGTGGCTAGTTCTGGCCATCCTGGGTAAGCATTTTCTTCTTCCCTAGTGACCTGTGGAGGAGGTCATTTGGCTGAATAAGGACCATTACTGACTTTTCATGCTAAGATTCTAATCTGGGAGAGGGAGTGAATCTGGGCCTTTTGCAAAATCATGAGTGTAGAGTCCTACACTCAGACAGCCTCTGTCACTGACCAGCTGTGTCCTTGGGCAAGGCCTGACCTTCTCTGAGCCCTAACACTCGTAAACCCCTCCCCCCACCTGAGATCACGAGGTGTAACACGATATGGGTGTTCTTTCAGCTTCCAGTTTTCCTATAGAAACAAGAGAGTACAGATGACTCCTATTTTTAAAAACAAATAATCAAGACCGTGACTGGAATAACTAGAAACAGAGGGGAATAGCTCTGTTTCACTTGAGGAAGCTTTTACCCAATTCTTCCAAATGCACCAGGACATTCTGCAGTTATTTTCATTAAAACCCATTTAATTAATTTAAAAGTCATTTAAAATTTAGGCTGCACATTTTAGCAGTTATTTTGAAAGAAAGAAGGAAAGAAAGAAAGAAAGAGAAAGAAAGAAAGAAAAAAGAAAAAGAAAGAAAGAAAAAGAAAGAAAGAAAGAAAGAAAGTTTTTTGGTAAAGCCTTGTTCATCCTCGGTTTACCCTTGATGTGTTGTGATCCTGTATGATTGGTTTAGCTTGATTTTATTAAATGTGCCCTAATACCATCAATAACTAAAGTCCCCTCTATCCTCTTTTTGTGTCTCTCCTTTCCATATATCCTTCTTTAGCCTAACCTCACAGTCCAGGCCCCAGGGGGAAAAATGTTGCTGGGAGCGAAAAATAAAACCCCATGATTCACTCCCCTTCCCGCCCACCTTGTGGTGGGGCACTGGAGGCCTCAGGTCATCAGAGCTTGTGTTTGTGTGTGTGTGTGTGTGTGCGCGCGCGCAGCGCGGGCTCATGCCGGGCAGGCCTGGTGTGTGCATGTGTGGTTGCCAGCGCATATGCACACGCCGGCATGCCCGCCTGTGTGTCAGTGTGTGTGGTGTGTATCAATGTGTGTGCGTGCGCGCGCGCGTTCGTGTGCATGATCGGGGCCGCGCACACACCGGCACGCCCTCCTGCAAGGCTGCGGGTGTGTGTGTGTGTGTATCTGCAGCACACGTACACACGCCCGCGCTCCGGCCCGGTGTGTGCGCGTGTGCGTGTGCGTGTCTGTGCGCGCCGCGGGGCTCTCCCTGACGCACGCGGGACTAGGGGCCCCCCGCCAGCGCCCCCCAGCCCGGTGCGCGCCCAGCAGTTTCTATAGGAACCGCGGCGGCGCCCGGGCCCCTCCTGCAGAGGCCGCGGCGCGAGCATGCCCAGTGCAAGCAGCTAGTTTGGCCCGGGTCTGGGTTTCCAGTAAGTGGCATGCGGGACGCCGGAGCCCTCCCGATGAGCTGAGCCGGGAGTCTTTGTGCGCACAGGGAGGAGGCGGCGGCGGCGGCCGCCGGGCCCGGAGACCTCGTCCTGGGGGCCCGGCAGGAACAATGCTAGCCTGCCTGACCCGGGGGAACTTACTGGACGTCCTGCAGGAGGGCTTCAATGAGGTAACTGGTCTGCCCCTCCCACTCCCCAGCTCTCCTCCCCTAGCGCTTTCCTGCCTAATCTCTAGAAGGGGTCCTCCTCCGCCCCCATCCTCACGCGGACCATGGGGACCCCAGAACAGTCCCCCCGCAGAGCCTTAAGGAGGCTAAGGTGGTGGGTACGGTACAGACGAGCCTGGTGAACCCGCAGGGATCAGAAGGGCCGACTGCTTCCAGCTAAGCTGGGCGATGACGTTCCCTGGTAGCTTGCCTGAGCCCAGAAGACAGGACCACACATTCAGAGGTCATCTCCTTCCAAAAGAGGTGGTCCCTACCCTCCCCAAGGTTTGCCCCAAAGGAAATCCCCAGGGAAGCCCTGAATACATGGCAGAGGTGCTCATTCTATTTCCGGAGCCAAGTGGGTGAGCCTGGGGAAGGGTGGGGTGGTGTTGCATTGGTAGAAAGTTTGCTAGGGGTGGGGTGCGGGTGCAGCAAAAGTAGGTGCCCACAGGAAGTGCCCTCCTCCTGTTCGCATCTCTTTCTAAATCCATGGTAGTACGTTTCTCCACAACCACGGGCATCGTTGGTAGAGAGGACCTTAGAGGAGAGAGAGGTTTCTGGGCCTAATTCAGGGGAACCAGTGTTTGCTCCTTTCAGTGTGAGACTGGGAAACTGGGGCCTCCATCTGACAGTATGGCTTAGGGCTGGCTGGGGGTCTTTTTCTCTTCACTTGTTTTCGCTCAGAATTTTGTTGTTCATTCCATTTTCTTCTCTTGTGACTCAGGAAATTCTGGTTTAGGACCTTTTCCCCTTGCGATTTGCTCCATATGTCTCCCACTGCTCCTGAAGCCCACCTCTTGGGGTGCCTTACCCAGCATCCAGGGGGACCCCTACAAGAAGAGCTAGATTTTAGTTTGTGTCTTTCTTCCTTTCTCTCTCCTTTTCTTGCCACCTCTCCGGAGCTCTCTTCCCTTTGCATCTCTCTAAAGTTTAAGGTTTTTGTTTTGTTTTGTTTTGTTTTTTTAAGCCCGTTTTTAGTTAAACAGTTAACATATGACTACATTCTCTTCTTAAATAAGAACATTACAGGCTGATTGCCTTGACCACCCATGCAGTCCTGGCCTTCTCCCTAGAGGTAACCATCCTCATGAATTTGTGTCTGAGGTTTTCTTTCTACATCTGCACTACAGGCTCTTTCCTTCATTCCTGTTTTTAATTAAGAAGCTCTGCAGCCTGACCTGCCTCAGAATCCCCAGTCTTGGCCCCTGCGCCCCAGCCTTGATCCACACACACAGAGGAAAACTGCACAAATGCTGTCCCAGCCTAACGAACGGAGTCAGAGTCTTCCTTTGGCTGCAGGGATGGGGGTCACAGCCTTCACCGAAGGGCCGAGCTCCCATCCCGTCTGCACTGCAGGGCTCCTCATCTGTGCATCATTCCCCTTTGAATACATGTAGGGGGATTGTTAACAAAGAGCCACAGTCTGAGAGTTGAAACACAGATGAGCCAGGAAGCCACCTCTTTGGGTGCTTCCAGTATTCCTGGCCCCTCTTTTCTCACTCTCTGCCTTTGGGCCTCCCCTGATCTCAAGCATCATTCATCTGACTCATCCATCAGTTGTGATAGACTCTCCTTAGGTCTTCTCATAGCCTCCCCTTTTTCTAAGTCAGGCCCCAGGTATCAGGTTCCACTGTCTTATTAAGAGGAGGAAACCAGCACAGAGTCACTCCTAGTCTTTGCCTTCTGTTTATTTTGCCTCCAAACCTTTTAGCTAAAAGCCAAGTAAACCAAGAGGCTTGATTCTTTTTCATCCTTTGCTGCTTTCATAAATGTCCCCTGACATCCAATTCTTATAAGAAAAATAAGGGAAAAGGAGAGTGGGAGAGTTTTCTTTTTGCGGTGGTAATAGAGTCTTCATAAAAATGACACACAACTTTATTCTGTATAGCACAGGGAACTATATTTGATATCTTATAGTAACCTATAATGAAAAAGAATATAAAGATGAATATATATATGTATCTGTATGACTGAAACTTTATGCTGTACACCAGAAATTGACACAACATTGTAAACTGACTATATGTCAATTAAAAAAAAAACTTCATAATTAATTCGTCTTTAGAATAGTGCAGTAATGCCTCTTCACCCTCTCTGACATTTGATTTTTCCATCCGTCTTGTAAACATCCCTCCACAGGCTAATGTCTATTCCATTCCCTTCTATTGGCAGATTTGAACTCTGATCACAAGTACTTTGATTTCTCTAAGAAATTAATGTCATCTAAACAATACAAATAGTAATATGTTTAATCTCAGGAGTCCCTTACAATTGAGACAGTTCTTTCACATACATCATAAATTACACTAAAGAATTCTTTGCACATCCAATATTGCACCTGGTATACTGAAAAATGGTACAGTTGGTCATTTCAGCGTTGATGGACCCCGGTTTGACCTATTCCAGCCTCTGGGGTTGCTTAACAGATCCAGTCATGTTCAATCTGCTTTGTTAGAATCACATAATAAGGATATAAATAGGGACTTAAAAACTAATGTCAGAATACACTTCAGTTCCTCTGAGAAACTTTTCCTCCTGGGGCTAGGAATACCACACATGGAGCCAGTCATCTCCTGGGTCTGAGCCAAGCACCTCTGAAGCTGTTCTTTATCACCCAGATGCTTTCCAGGTCTGTGTGGTTAGGGCTGTGACCTCATTCTCTGTGGCAGAGAAAACTGTCACGGGAAGTGAAGCGGTGGCCCTAATTGGTTAATTATAAGGGAACCCTGCAGCAGAGAAACCCTGTCCTCTGAATCAAGGCTTCCCTCTACCTGCTGTTGTCGGCCTCTGTTCTCAGTCTACTTGCCGTCTTTCATGACTATGCACGACGGAATTTTCTTCCACCACATTCCTTGAATAAAGCCCTGGCTGCCACACACCTGACAGGTTACTCACAGAACTGATCTACATTAGTGCTGTCAGTGCAAACCCTCTTACACTGACGTGGTGAATCTGCATTGTGACTCACGCACAAGTTTTGGCCGCCGCCACATTCTGTAGCGCACCCTGGCTGTTACCCCCTGTGTCCTGTGCTCTGGGCCCGGCCAGGCTTTCTGTCAGTCACAATTTCTTCATTCTGCATCTGTCTCACAGATGTGTACTTGTTTTCTCTGCCCCTTGGGATTGATGTTTTCAGGTGAATGTGGTCTTTGATCACTGTGCCAACATGAATTTCTGCAAGTGTCTTTCTGGGGAGGGGGGTGCTGAACTTTCTTTAAAAAAAGACTTTGATGCTTATGATGAAAGGTTTTGACAGACCTGAGACTATAATACGGTTTGACCAATAAGCATTCATTCATTTAATTATCTAGTTTATCTGTTGGGAGAGGGGATGGGTAAATAATTGGAAAATCACCTGGTTCCTACTTCCAAGGAATTTGTAGGGAGGGATTTACAGGTGTACTAAAAAAAAACCATGATAGAATGCTTAATGTGGGAAGTGTCATAGAAGAGGTAATGTTTGTGGCAGATCATAGAGAGATCTTCTACTTAATGATATCACGAAAAGCACCAAATATTTACCAGCCTACGTACTCACCGAGGCCAGACTTTTTTTCCGCTGGTTTGGTAAACATGCATACAAGCACTCATTCGACAGACATTCACTGAATTACCGTGTTTACCAGGCACGGTGCCAGGCCCTGGAAATAGATGTCAAATAACATAGAGTCTGTGCCCAAGTGGAGCTCACAGGCCAATGAAGGTGGAGTAAATGGGCAGAGTGGTAACTTGGGAAAATTGTGATGATGTAGAAATCTTGCTGTCGGCCAGAGCCAGCCTGCACCTGGCTGTCGTGTGAATGGCCTGAAGGGCTGAAAATTGTGGGAATGATTTATTAAAATGCTGGTCGAAGGGAAATCAGTTGTCTGAGCCTTAACCTTTTAAACAGATGACTTGGAAGACTTTCCCTACCAGTTTCCCTCCAAGTAGAAAAGTAGAAATTTCAAATCCCACACTGAGAGTCAACCGCTTGGCAGGCCCTGAGAAATACAGGAAGAGCCTTTGTCTGGTGTCATCCCCATCAGGGGGACATAGACTGAATGAGGCAGGGGACTGGCAGGTGGAGCAGCTGCAGGGAACATCTCTAAGTGCCTCGTGCCTTCCATGGAAGAGGATTTGCAACATGGGCCAGCCGGAGGCTCTCAGTCATTTCCACAATGATTTCCTCTGTGTTTTGCTATAGAAATTAAAGGCCTGTTAAGTCTTCAATGTAACAAAGCGCCACACTCCCCAACCTTCTTTTTCCTGTCCTGGCTGATTTCTGCTCTCCTCCCCCCGGGCTCCTTGGCTTTGTTCCCACAGGCGTCAATGCCAGCTGAGCAGATGCTCCCTGGCAGCAAGCTGTCGGGCAGTTTTATGTTCCTCGTGGTGAGTGATGGCCTGGCCAGGCATGTGGGACAGTAATGGGGCACCGTTTGCCAGGTGCCACTCCCCCGGCAGTTCGGAGAGTCTGGGGAGCCCTGGAAGGGCTTCAGCAGCCATGACTGGCCTTGTCGTCCTGGCTGTGAGAACCAAAGACTCAAACGAACAATTTCCTGCATCTATTTCCTTATCTGTTACCTCCAGACCAGGCCCCATTTGAGTGGTCATAGGCATAGCCTTCGGTGGTCAGGTGGGAGGTAGGGAACCAACCCCAAAGGCCCTAATGGTGGGCTCCATGCCCTATTTCTGGGATAAAGGACACTCATAGACCATACAGTGATACCTCATTTATTCATTCATTCAGTGCATCTATTGAGCACTTACTTTGTGACATGTACTTGTTAAGGAACAGAGTGCTTACGGAACTCACAACTAGTGGAAATTTTAGAATAAGGTTATAGGATGGTATCTTTCAGAAAGGTTTTAGTTCTTCACTTCCTGATATATTATCCTTTGACCACTGGGCTGAACACAAGGAGTCTGTCCACCTAGCGAAGAAGACATTTAATGATACTTTTACTTATTGAACTTAATTTTTACCTAATTACCCACCAGGTTCAACAAATAGCTTTTCCTAGTTCAGTAAAGGCTTGGAAGAGTTAATAGAAAAGAAATATAATATTGCATTCTTTTTCTGGCAGAATGTAGGCCAATAATAACCCAAGGTTTCCAAACCTCCTGCCTTCCTTTCAGTTTCTCAGCAGCATCTCCACCCCCATCTCACCTTCTGCAGCTGGAGGGTCTCAGAGTTCTCAACAGGTGTGCGGTTTCACTGTAAACCTGATTTCCTTCCTGAGCCGTTCTGGTCACCTCCTGAACTCTAGCGCACCACCAGAGCCCGCTGCTCTTCTTGTTTGCCTTTCTTGCTCCCCAGCAGGGAGCCAGAGAACCAACTTCTTGGATGTCTCACCCTGGGAACACTGGGTCTCCCAGTCTTCCCTGGTGAGGCCCAATCAAGTGCTTTTGCAACTCTGAGTTAAGTTGCCTGCAGGAATTTTCTTTGATCTAGAAACTTGGAGGAGGTAGAGAGCAGAGGCTGGGTTTACAAACTTATTTGGAGGGAACTGGAGATCCCAAAGAGAAACAGAAAGAAGTTTACATTTGGTGGCAAGAAAGCTTTCAAGGTCAAGGTTTCTTGCACAAATGAATGTGGACAGAGTTGCTTATTCTGAAAGAGTTTCAACTTGTATTATTGTACGGTTATTTGGAGTGACCTGGGGGAAGCTGATGGAGCTTGGAGCCTCCAGCCACTCCTTGGTGTTCCCGCTGCTCACAACCTGAGAGCGGTCCAGTCTCGTCAAGCCAAAATCCTGCTGACCCAGCTTTGACTGTTGCTGCATCTACTTTTTCTTCTGACGTCTGACTCAGGGTTGTCGTGAAAAACTCTCAGGCTATTTAGACCTCTGGATTACACAGGCATCCTTCCAGCTTCCCCAGAACAAGCTAGAGAGATTGATTCTGGACTGAGAAGAGCTCTGTGCTGTCACTGACGCTGTCTGTTTGATTGCCGTGTTTTCTATGTTAGTTTGGTTGTAAGTGCCAAGAACCCGTCTTGAACTAGCAGAGATAGAAAGTGGAATTTACTGACTCATGGAATCCAAGGAAAGGCTGAAAAACTAAACCACGGAAAAGAGCAAGGATGGGGCAGAGACCCAGAAACAGTGAAAATCAAGAACTCAAATGCTGGTAGGATCTCTCCCTCTGCTCTCTGCCTCTTATCTCTGGTTGTTTCTGTAGGTGGCTTTATTCCATCTCACTACAAATGGCTTTTCTCTCTCAGGTGGGCAACATGGCTTATGACAACATCTAACTTTTATATCTTACAACTTTGCCAGGGAGAGACTAAGACAGAGACAGAAGACTGGTTCTATTCCTTTTTCTTTTTCATTTTTCAGTTTTATTAGGTGGAATTGTTACAATTGGACAGCACATACACAATATATTGCATGTAAATACATATATACAATATACTGCGCATATTTTAAGAATTTACATATATGTACTGTTCATTGTTTCTAAGAACGTTTAAAGCTTTAGCTTTTTCAACTTACGTAATTATCAACGGAATAAAGCCAACTACAAAATAAGAATTAATTTAAAAAGATACATACACCCCACTATTAACAGCAACATTTTTTATAATTGCCAAGATATGGAAGCATCCCAAGTGCACATCAGTAGATGAATGGATAAAGGAGAGGCAGCATATGTAATGGAATACAACTCACCCATAAAAAAGAAGGATATTTTGCCATTTGTGGCCCTTCATTCACTTTTTTTTACTTCAAAAACCAGAATTTTATAATTGGCATAAACATTTCCATTGCATCAAAAACAACAACATACCTGGAAATAAACTTAACCAAGGAGGTTACCTATACTCTGAAAACTGTAAAACACTGATGAAGGAAATTGAAGATGATACAAAGAAATGGAAAGATATCTTGTGCTCTTGGATGGGAAGAATCAACATTATCAAAATGGCTGTACTACCCAAAGCAGTCTGCAGATTCAATGCAACCCCTGTCAAAGTAGTCACGACATTTTCCACAGAATTAGAACAAACAATTCTAAAATTTATATGGAACCATAAAAGACTGAACTGCCAAAGCAATCTTTTGTAAGTCTTTTTTTTTTTTCCCTCTCTCTCTTTCTTCTTTTTGTTCTCTTTTCTTATGGTGTGATGACTAGAGAAGTTCCTTTCACATTTGTTGTAAAGCTGGTTTAGTGGTGCTGAAATCTTTTTGCTTTTGTTTATCTGTGAAGCTTTTGATTTCTCCATCAAATCTAAACGAGAGCCTTGCTAGATTATTCTTGGTTTTAAGTTTTTCCCTTTCATCACTTTAAATATATCATGCTAGTCCCTTCTGGCCTGTAGAGTTCCTGCTGAAAAACGAGCTGATAACCTTATGGGAGTTCCCTTGTATGTTATTTGTTGCTTTTCTCTTGCTAATTTTAATATTTTTTCCTTACCCTTAATTTTTGTCAATTTGATTACTGCATGCCTTTGGGTTGATCCTGTGTGGAACTCTCTGTGCTTCCTGGACTTGGGTGACTGTTTCCTTTCCCAAGTTGGGGAAGTTTTCGGTTATTATCTCTCCAAAAATTTTCTCAAGTCTTTTCTCTCTCTTTTCTCTTTCTTGGACCCCTACACTGTGAATGTTAGTGTGCTTCGTGTTGTCCCAGAATTCTCTTAAACTATCCTCATTTCTTTTCATTCTTTTTTCTTTTCTTTTTTGTTTCGTTTTGTTCTGCAGTAGTGATCTCCGCTAATCTGTCTTCTAGCTCACCCATCTATTCTTCTACCTCGTTTAGTCTATTCCTGGTTCCATCTAGTGTGTTATTCACTTCAGTGATTTTATTCTTCCACTCTGGGTATTCTTTATATTTTCCAACTCTTTGCTAAAAACTTCGCTTTGTGCTTCTATACTCCTCAAGGTCTCTGAACATCTTCACCATTATTACTTGAAACTCTTTCTCAGGTAGATTGCCTATCTCCTCACCACTTATTTCTTCTTCTGGGATTTTATCTTGTGCCTTGGCCTGGGAGATACTCTTCTGCCGCCTCATATTGTCTATCCTTCTATTTGTATTTTTAGGTAGGTTGGTTATGTTTCTCGATCTTAGAGAGGTGGCACTCTGTGGGAGACATTCTATGTGTCCCAGCAGTACACTCCTCTCTTGTCACCTAAGGGCCAGGTTGCAGCTGGTCCCTGTGTAGAGTCTTGCCTGTGTTTGTGGATTCCTTCCACAGGCTTTGGGATTGTTGTTTTCTTGTTTCTGGTATCTGCTCCCTTGTGGATGAGGCTGGACTAGAGGCTTATGCAGGTTTCCTGGCAGGAAGAGTCAGTGCCTGCCCACTGCTGGGTGAAGGTTGGCCCTGGACCTCTGGTGGGTAGGGCCATGTCTAGAGGCATTTGTGGCTCAGGAAGTCTGCTAATGGGCAGGGCTGTGTTCCCACCCAGTATGTTGTTTGGCTTGAGGCTTCCCTACAGGCTATTGGGAGGGGCAAGGTCTTGGTGCTAATGATCCTATCAAGATGTCAGCTTCCAAGAAAGCTCATGTAGATGAACACTCCTGGAATATCTGCCACCAGCTTTTATGTCCCTTGGGTGAGTCGCAGCCATCCCCTATGTCCTCAGGAGACCTTCCAAAACTAGCAGGCAGTCTGGCCATGGTTCCTATGAAATCACTGCCTCTGCCCTTGGACCTGATGCACGCAAGGTTCTGTGTATGCTTCCCAAGAGAATGAAGTCTGTGTTTCCCCCAGTCCCGTGGGGCTCCTGGAGCTAAGCCCCGCTGACCTTTAAAACCAGATGTCCTGGGGTCTCCTCCTTCTCCCAGTGCCAGAACGTGGGGCTCAGAGCTCTCATTCCTGTGGGAGGGCCTCTGGGACTTAATTGTTCTTCAGCTTGAGGGTCGCCCACCTGGGGGATATGGGACCCAATTATATCATGAGCGTGTCCTTCCTATGGTCCTGCTGTGGTTCCCTCTTTATGTTTCCAGTTGAAGAAGACCTTTTTTGCTAGGTTCCAGTCTTTATTTTTCAATGTTTATTTAGCAGTCAGTTGTGGTTTTGTTGTAGTTGTGAGGAGAGGCGAACATGTGGATGTACAACTCTGCCATCTTGACCGGAAATCCTGATTCTGTTCCTAAATGCCAGATCAGAAAATTCCAGGGATTGCCTGGATTTGACCAATCAATTCAGCTAGACCAGTCACCTGTGGCCAGTGGCGGGGGTTATAGGATACCCGCTGTTCCTGGGGCCCTCCACTGTGTGTGCAGAGGGACATGTTTCTGTAAAAGGGAATCGCTGTGAGCTGGGCAGCTACCCCAAGAGCTGTGAGCTACAGCACCCCCAGGGGCCGGATGTGAACCCGACTGTCCTCCTACTGTGCTTCTCCAGCTCTAGTTGGAAACAGATCAAGAACTGGCGGCGTGTTTAAGGTATAGTTCTTAATAACCCAGATATTTTCTTATTTCAGAAACTTGTATCTTGTCTTTACTGAGTAACAGACTTTTAAAAAGACAGCATTAGAAGGAAACAAAATGCAGTGTTTTTGGTTTTTGTTTTCCCCAGTTGCTGAAAGAAGCCCCAAGGAGTTACTTCAGAAGATTGGGGGTCTGGGTGGAGGTGGATGGAGGTAGAGAAAAAGTGAGTGAACTGACCTACAGATAACCCCTCAGCCCTAACAGAGAACTTCTGCTTTTCCCTATTTTATATATCTAGATTTCACAGAAGTTGTAATTTGAAAAAAGATTGAGACAAAAAAAAAAAAAAAAAAGAAAGAAAGGAAAGAAAAGAAAAGAAAAAAGAAAAAAAAAAAAAAGAAAAGAAAAGAAAAGAAAAAAAGAAAGAAAATTACTACTAGTCCACCCCCCAGAGAGTACCAGCCTCTTGCAGAAAGCACTGTGTTTATTTCATCTGCTGCAGGAGCAGCGCTAGAAAATTGTGAAACCAAGTAGCAGAGCTGCTCAGGGCCTGGGCTCGCACCACAGGCCTCTTTTAAGATAAACATCAGTGGGGGAAGGGGAGCGGGTAGGGTGGCTGGTCCTCATAAGTGCCTACTTGGTCTTTCAAGTTACTTCTTTCCAGAGCCAGCAGTAGGCATTTATAGCAAGAACAAGGTATTTCCCACCCCTTGGGTGAGAAGTACAGGCATTTTTAGGTCAAAGAGGAGACAAACGGAGGCTTAGTTTAGTGGTTGGCTCCCAACTTAGATTTAAAGGGTGGAGACCTGAAGTCAATGTGACCCTTAACCTGTGGACAAGAATAGCCCCACTCAGTTGTGCATCTCTGATCTTTTGTTAGATGCCACTTAATAGACCATGCAGATGTAGTAATGTAATGACATGACAAAGGCCTTTCTTCAATTAAAATATTTTTGTCAATGACTTCATTGAAGGCATGCTTATCAGTTTTGAAAATCACATGAATCTGGGCAGAGTACTAACTATCCTGAGCATTTTAACATCAACCACTCTCCTGGAATGACTTCAGGGTCCATGATGAAGACAGCCCCCCGATTCCATGATGGTCCCCACTGCAATGATTGTCCCCTCTGTGCTTCAGTAAGGCCACATACTGA
Source organism: Camelus dromedarius (assembly GCF_036321535.1). Lineage (NCBI taxonomy): Eukaryota > Metazoa > Chordata > Mammalia > Artiodactyla > Camelidae > Camelus > Camelus dromedarius. Next base: position 4,206,575 of record NC_087469.1, read on the forward strand.
GGCTACATCCTGGAACTTATTCCACAGAATTGCCCTTCCCCTGGGATCTTGAACTCTGAGACTGTGCGCTCAATGCCCCACTTTCCACACTCCACCATTCCCATTAAATTTATTTTCAATCACATCAAGTTCTCTTCTCCATCATCTCAGTTCATCAACTTTCCTTTATCAGCTTTCTTTGATTTCTTCTCTCTGGTGCCATGATCAACATGATGGTGCCAGTGATCCCATGATCAGTCCCTTCAAATACACTCTCACTGTTGTGGCAAAGTGTGTTACAGCTCAGTGTTACAGCTCAGTTGTGACAGCAACCTGGATCCAGGCAAGAGACCAAGCAGCACTTGAAGGGTTGGAGAACTCAGGTTTATTACGCCAGCAGGTCCAGAGGAGTTAACACTCCAAGCTCTGGACCCCGTCTGTAGGTTTACACAGGCTTTTTATAGGCTACCAGTCTAGACTTTGCAACATTTTGTAACATCATATGCAAATAAGGTATAACAAAGGTGACTAATTAGGAACAAGCTTTGTAGAAATGGACCAATCAGGAGTGAGGGAAATGGACCAATCAGGCATTAGCTCAGGGAACCAACAGAATCTTAGGGATAAGTTCTGCTTTCCTAGAAGTAAGCTGTTTCAGAGTTTAAAAAGTGAGATAATGCCACAGGTCCAGGGAACTGAATGGTGCTGGCAGGAGAGTAGTGGCCCTGCCTGGGGGTCCTGCCGTATTTTTCATGGGGCTTCCCAACTCATCACCACCACCCTAACTTCCTTGGCCCTGCTAATCACTGCCTCTCCTCTGACCATTTCCAGTCCTCCATTAAACTATTTCTGTTTCCTTCCACTCATGGTCTGGGCCTGCTGGTCACTTCTAGAGGAAATCATATAACCTTGCTGATTGATTCAATTACAAAATTATGATTTCCAGTCCTAGCTGAGTCTTGGTGCTACCAGGAAATCTTTAGCAGTCACTGTTCTTTCCAGCTTCCCACAGGGTCCTTTTTCCTGAAACCTCCTTCACCCTCCCTGTCCCTTTCACGCTCAACAGATGAACCAGGTGTAACGAATAGAAGGGTGATTGTACTTGAGCTCCTTCAACTGCCCTCTTCCCCACCTCCGCGTTTCCCCACAGAGGTACCTGTTCCTTCCTCGTCCTGATCAGAGGAGGAGGTGGCCCTCTTCCCCTCCTCTGAAACCTTGCTGCATCATTCACACCCCTCCCCTTGTGTCTGTTTCTCCTTCACCAACCCCTCAACTCAGCCTGCAAATGACCTCTCATCCTAAAGAGCCCTGATTCCTTCCCACCTTCCTCTCCAGCTAAGACCCTTTCTCTTCCCCTCAGTGCTTCTGTCTTCCTACTTCCTGGGGTCTTCTCAGTTCACTGCCATCTGACTTTTCACCCCACTGTGCTACAGTGTCAGCTCTCAAAAAGATCACCAAAGCCTGTTAAATGTTAGATGAAATGGGCTTTCCAGTCTTCAGCCTGACTTTTCTACAGCATTTGACCTTCTTGACCACCCGTCTTAACATTCTCTGGTTCCTGGATTCCCACATAACACTTTCTACTGATTCTTCTCTGTCCCTCTGATTGCATGTTCTGAAATCACTTTTTGTTGTTGTTGCTCACCTCACTTCACCTGTCGCTTTAATGTTGATGTATCCCAGCCTCTGCCCTGAGTATTCCTTCCTTTTCTCTCATTGTATGCTTTCTTTGGTGTAGTAGAAATGATGCATTCTTCATTGTAAGATGGAGTTGGTTCAGATCCCATTTTCATCACTTACCAGTGCTGTGATCTTGAGCAAGGTTTCTTGTATGAAAAATGAGGCTAATAATATCAATTTTAATGAGTGGGTATGAGGATTAAAGGAGGTGACGCATATAAAGTGCTCCATTCAGTGGCTGCCAAGGACTGGCACTCTGCATTTTCATTCTCTTCTTTCCCTTCAGTGCCCTCTCTCCCCACTCCCTGTCCTGCCAAATAACTTCTTATAGTTCACTTGCCTTTTGGGGATGTTGTGGAACCCAGATTTTGAAGTCAGCACTGTTCTGAGATCCTTGTTCTGCCACTTACCAGCCCTGTGACCCTGGGCATGTTGTTGCTCTGAACCTTGGTTTCCACATCTGTAATATGGGAATAGTAGTTCCCCATCTCTAATCAATGTCATGGGAGGAAATAATATATTTACATATTTGAGCCTTGAACAACAGGAGGGTTGGGGGTGCCAACCCTCTGCATAGTGAAAAAACTGTGTCTAACTTACGGTCGGCCCCCTGTGCCACGTGCCTCCAGCTGTGGTTCTGCATCAGTGGATGCAAGCAGCTGCGGATTGTGTGGTGCTGTAGCACTTGCTACTGAAAAACATCTGGTGTAAGTGGACCCTCGCAGTTCAAACGCACGTTGTTCCCAAGGATCAACTGTGTACACACATACACACACTATATATATATGAAAAGATGTGGTGAAGTGCCTCGCATGGTACCTGGCATGCAGTAGATGCTCAGTAAGTGGTGTTACTGTCTCATTTGCACCTGTGGCTGTGCCCATCACTCACAGATACTCTCAAGCATCCACCCCCGACCCCATACCCATCTCCTGTGCTCTAGATCTGATTCTTGCCGCTGGCTGCAGAACATCTCTACCCCGATGTTTTGCAGTTGCTCAGGCTCTTGTTCAAAACTGAACTATTTGCTTTGCCTAGGACTTGCTCTTCACGTGTTCTCCATCTCAGTGAAAGCATCACCATCCGTTCAGGTGTGACTTTCTGGATTCTTTTTGTCACTGCCTCCCTCCCGTCAGTCACCTCTCCAGTTTGTCCTTTTCTAACTGTACTGCTTCAGTTTAGGCTCTCATCTTCTCTCACTTGAATTATTGCCTGGTCTTCTTTACAGCTCGATGCTCTCCTTTCTGTCCCATGTTCCACACTGTGTCCTGAGTGACCTTTCTAAAATACAGATCTCCCAGTCTCACTCTCCTGTTTCAAAACTCTGCACTTTCCTGTTGAAGGACTTGAAGCCTTAAGTCTAAGTGTGGTAGGCCTTTTGATGACCTATTTCTCCATCATCACCTGCCACTGACGGCTCTGCCAACACACTAATTTGCTAATTGGCTATTCCTCCAAGATACCATATGCCTTCAGGCTCTTCCTCTTTTTCTTTTTTTAATCATCTCTCCCTCAGATGCCCTTTCCTCTTCTCCAGCTGACAAACATCCTCTTCCCTCTTGACCCTCTCTGAGATCCACCTCTTTCCATCCTGTTGCTCTTCTGTGCACAGATATTGTTTCTTTTTAACTCTTCTCCACTGTCGCAGTAATCACTTTCTGGCATAGTTATGTATGTGCCTATAATCACTGGGCCTGGCACAATGCCTGGCAGTGCTGGTTGATTTGAGTACATGAAATGACAGGGTCCGGAAGGATCTGGTGAGATGGGATCTACCAAGTTGAAATGTGTTAAAGGTAAATACGGATCAAGAAGACCAGTTATACAAGAATGAAAATGGGAGAGATTGGCTCAACAGCAGAATGTGTTAAGAATTTTTAAGAGTTTGGTTGACAGTTCAGTGTGAGTCAACGGTTTGAGGTAGTAACAAAAAAAGAAGGGGAGAAGAAGGGGAGGAGGAAGAGAAGGAGGAAAGAGTGTGAAACATCTTGGATGAGAAAGCTGAGTGCCTGATTTTATACCTAGAATACTGTGTTTGTTTCCAGGTACTGTGATTTTAGAGGGATTTCGGCCAAAAAAGCAATGATGCTTCTAACCATTTTGTTTTGAAGAGTTTTGGAAAAAATTATGGAAATAGACAAGCTACTAGCTAACATGATGAAGAAGAAAAAAAGGAGAAAGCACCAATATACAAAATAAGAAATGACAGTGGGGAAGTAACTATTGAAACACGAAAAACTATGAGTCTTTGCAGGTTTGTGCAAAGACACTTAAAAATTTTGATGAAATGGATAATTTCCTAGGGAAATGCTGATTACTAAAATTGATAGATACAGAATATGTAAAACAGAGAAGTTTCTGTAGAAGAAATGGAGAACCTCAAGAAGGAACTATTGCTCAGAAAAAGTCCCAGGCCCAGATTATTTCACAGAGGAATTCTACCAAACCTCCGCTTATCAGATATTCCCAGTGCTCTGTAGATTATGTCAGGGGACTGAGAATGAGGAGAAATTTTCTGCTTTTTTTTAAAAAAATTAAGCAAGTATAATATATCTAAACATGATAGTGCAAAAAAGAAAACTACAGACTAATATTATTTATAAATGCCCCTGAAAAGGACAACAAATATAGTACTAATACAGCACTGAGAAATGGTTTATTAGTGAACAGAATTCAGCATCACATTAAAAATATAATTCATTATGATCGAGTAGACTTAACTCCAAGAATGCAAGGTAGATTCATAATTAGGAGATCCACATATACCATATTAATAGGTCTCAGGAAGAATAATCATAGAGTTATCCTCATAAATGCTGAGAAAACTTTCATCAACATTTAACATCTGTTCCTTATAAAACCACTAAAGAAAATAAGACTTGATGGAGTCTTTCTTAATGTGATAAAATATATATACTTTCTTCCTGAAAGCAGTCACTTTCTAAATTGGGAAATACTACAGGTATTTTCTCTAAGTCCAGAACAAGGAAAGGATGTCCACTGTCTCCACTACTGTCCAACTTTGCACCAGAGGTGTTTAGAAACTGATTAGAGGCACAGGGCTTAGTAAAGAAGTAAAACGATTTCTTTTTGTAGATGATATGATAGTAATCCTGGAAATAATTGAGAATCATTAATAAAACTCAAACAATAAAAGATAAGGTAACAAGATATAAAATTAACCTACTGAAACGAACAGCTTTCACAAAACAGAGAGTAATCAATTAGAGAAAGTAATGGTAGAGAAAACCTCATTTACAATCACAGTAAGGAAGTATTGAATACCTAGAAATGAACTTAACATGAAATGTATAAAAGCTACAGGAGGAAAACTTTAAAACATCCCTGAAACACACATTTCATCAGCAATGGAAAACCAGCCCCCATTGTTTTTTTTTTTTCTTTAGAGGTTTTAATAGAATTTAATAAATTGACCGAAAATTCTCAACAGTTGCCAAAAAACACAATTTGCTTGCAAAGAGACAGTAAATGGAGTTGATAAGATAAGACAGTTCACAGGCATGATCAACATCTGTGAGGAATAAATTCTTGAAAATGTAAAAGTGGAAGGAGAAAGAAGAGATTTAAAAAAATTTTTTTTAAATAATTAAATTGAAGTATAGTCAATTTACAATGTTGTGTTAGTTTCTGGTGTACAGCAGAGTGATTTACTTATACATATATACACATTTGTTTTCATATTCTTTCTCATTAGAGGTTACCACAAGATTGAATATAGTTCCCTGTGCTATACAGTAGTTCCTAGTTGTTTATCTATTTTATATATAGTAGTTAGTATCTGCAAATCCCAAACTCCTAATTTATCCCTCCCCACCCCCTCCCCACCTCCTATAACTATAAGTTTGTTTTCTATGTCTATGAGTCTATCTCTATTTTGTAAATAAGTTCATTTATGCCCCCCCTTTTTTCGATTCCACATATAAGTGATATCATATGATATTTTTCTTTCTCTTTCTGGCTTACTTAGTATAATGACCTCCAAGTCCTTCCATGTTGCTGCAAATGGCATTATTTTATTCCTTTTTATGGCTGAGTAGTATTCCATTGTGTGTGTGTGTGTGTGTGTGTGTGTGTGTGTGTGTGTACCACAACTTCTTTTTGCAGTCATCTGTGGATGGACATTTAGTTTGCTTCCATGTCTTGGCTATTGTCAGCAATGCTGCTGTGAACATTGGGGTGCATGTATCTCTTCTTGTGGTTTGATGACTAGAGATGTTCCTTTAACATTTGTTGCAAAGCTGGTTTCATGGTGCTAAATTCTTTTGGCTTTTGTTTATCTGTGGAGCTTTTGGTTTCTCCATCAAATCTGAATGAGAGCCTTGCTGGATAGAGTATTCTTGGTTGTAAATTTTCCCCTTTCATCACTTGAAATATATCATGCCACTCCCTTCTGGCCTGTAGAGTTTCTGCTGAAAAATCAGTTGATAACCTTATGGGAATTTCCTTGTGTGTTATTTGTTGCTTTTCTCTTGCTGATTTTAATACTTTCTCCTTATCCTTAATTTTTGTCATTTTGATTACTATGTGCCTTGGTGTGTTCCTCTTTAGATTGATCCTGTGTTGAACTCTCTGCACTTCCTGGACTTGGCCAACCCACATTCTTGAATAGGATGTTTCAACATCATAAAGATGACAGTTCTCCCCAAGCCATGTCAATTTTTAAATTTAATATAATCACAATAAAAATTCTAACAGGCTTTTTTTGTGGAAGTTAGGTAAATAAATATTGAAGCTCATATGAGAGATAAATATTCAAGAATAGTCAAGAAAACATTAAAAAAAAGAAAAACTTCAGGGGAGAGGGACTAGCCACACCAGATATTAAAATATACCATAAGGCCTCTGCAAATAAAAAATTTTGGTGCTGGTGCATGAATAAACAAATACACAAGTGATGTAGAATACAAAATCCAGAAATAGACCCAAGAACTATGGAAATTTAGTCTATGATAAAAAGGTGGCATCTCAAATCCCTGGAGTAAAGAGTGACTTTTTAGTAAGTGTGCTGGAACAACTGGGTAGACATTTGAAGACAGATAAATTGGATCTATATCTCCCATCACATACAAGAATAAATTCCACGTGGATCAGGGATCTAAAGGGAAACAAATTTAAAGCCATATGAGAACTAGAAAAAAGCAGAGGTGAATCCTTTCACCTCAGTTTAGGGAAAGGCTTTCTAACCATGACTCAAAATTCAGAGGCAGTAAAATAAAATATCAATAAATTTCATTATATAAAAATAAAAACCTTTTCATGGGCAAAAAAACATAAACCAAGACAAAAAATTACTGACAAACTGGGAAATCTCTGCAACACATATGAAAGACAAAAGGGTAACATTCTTAATACATAAAGAATTCTTAAAAATGGAGGCACTAAAGGACCAAAAAAATAGGTCCTTTGATTAAAAAATAGGGAAAAGATATGACTAGACAATTCATGAAAAAGATATAAAAGACAAAGATATAAAATGAATTCTTAAACCTACAAAGAGAGGTTCAAACTCATAATTAAAGAGATGAGGATTAAAACAGCCTAGGATACAATTTCTCACCTATCACATTGGCAAAAATTTAAAAGCATGACAACATGTTCTGTTGGCAAGGCTGTGGGAAAATGCACTCGCGTGCGTTGCTGATGGGAATGCAAACAGATGCAATCCTTTTGGCAGGGAATTTGGCAATGTCTAATAAAGTTACCCACTTACGTGCCTTTTTACCTAGCAATCTTTGAATCTACCTTGAAGATAGACCTCCACCAACATGAAAATACTCATGCGTAAGATTACTCATTGTTGCATTGTTTGTAATTGCAAAATATTGGGAAAAAACCCTAAATGCCCATATATAGAAGAATGGTTGAATAAACTATAGTACGTCCACATAATGGAGTACTATGTAGATGTAAGATAAGGAAGATTTCTTGACCAATATAGCATGATTTACAGATTGTATTAAGTGATCATTAGATGAAGTGAAAAGTGCAGGTCCAAAGAGAATAATCAATGCTATGCTACTTTTCACATTAAGAAGGATACAGTAAAACCTCCTCGGCAGAACAGCATTAGAGAGAATGTGTTTAAAGGACCTAGCATAGCTCTTGACGCAGAGCAGGTGTTCAGAAAAGTGGTGGGTATTCTTACCATTTATGCCGTAGCATCCGCTTTTGTTGGAAGACCAGAGCTGTGGTTAATATGCGTGTAAAGTACTGTTTGGAACCTCAAAGCAGTTTTGCAGCAGAGACAACTTAACTTCTATTCACCAAAGTTAAGGTTAATGACCGAAAGAAGGTTGTGGTTACTTTAGTAAAATTATGTTGGCCTAATGAAAAATACTTGTTCTCATCTGCCCCTGCGTATTTAATTTTTCCAGTCATTTTAAATCTTGGCCTGATGAAATGTGACAAATGATGTACTGATTCAAACATATTTGTTGAGCACCTGTTATTCTGAGTCCAACAATTCTGAACTCTTACAACTCCCTGCATAGAACGCAGTTCAGACCTGAGCTCCCTAAGTCCACTGTCCTCTTTGCCTCCTTTCCTCCTTCAGAGGACTCCGCTGAGCGTGGGTTTCAGGTTGGGCAAAGACTCAGCCCCTGGAACACCCCTGTCGTAGCGCCTGTCTCTACCAGCCTGCAAGCTCCTCCTCCTCTTCCACTCTTCTCTTTTTTTCCTAAAAGATTCTTGAAGGCATGAGGCTCCTCATGGCCCCACAACAGTCCAGTGCCTGCACTCAACTTATTGTTGAGCTGACTGTGTGACACAGGACATCCCCGAGGAGACCAGAGTTGGAGGTGTGTGGGAGAGTCGGGGAAAGCTTCCTAGAAAAGGTGATGCTTGAGATGAGATTGAAGAGGAGATGGCAGGCAGAGGGAGGTAGAGTGGCTGGAAAACGTGGTACGTTTGGGGCACTGCACATGGTTTGGATGAACTGAAACATGGCGTGGTGAATGTGGGGAGGAGTGAGTGAAGCTGGAGAAGAGGTAAAGTAAAGGCTGGCACAAGACAGACTTAGACGCAGCTAAGGAGATTGGATTTTGCTTGAGGATAATGACAGCGCACTGAAGGAATTTAAGCAGGAATGCATGGAGGGTGGGTGGAGGGTGAGATACAGGGAGATGGGTTAGGAGTTTTGTACCCAAACCAAGTAATCAGATCCCAGATGTTACCCTTAGTGCCTTTCTGGTCTTCACTGCTTTTCCCGGAGCAGAGTGATTTGCTTTAGAGGTGCCGTTTGCCTGGTCTGCCTCACACAGTGTCGTGGCTGTACCGGGGGAGCAGACCTCGACGGGAGTCTGACCCATGTTAAGGCGGAAGGTGCAGCTACCTCTTTTCTGCAGGGTGACTTGAATAGCAAGAGGCCCTGGGTAAATGCCTGGACCACTTTTTCTGGGCTTCATGACCAGGTCTGCTATCCTAGCTTGGGGACATTGGAGAAGTTACATAATTTCTCTGAACCTCATCCATAGAATGGATAAGATAGCGACCTCGCTTTCGTGCTTTTGTGAGAACTGAATTAGACGATGATCATAAAAAAGATAATGACCATTTAGTAAGCATCAATCGTGTGACAGGCTGTGTTCCAGGTACATTATTAACTCTTTAAAACACATTATAAAACACCAAAATTAGTGTTTAGTTTGTGATAGGACTCCATAAACATCAGATTCCTCCCCCCACCTCCTGCTGATCATCGCACTTCCTGCAGTTTGTCAGTAGCTCATGGATTATTGCCTGAGCACTGGTTTCCAAAGGACTTTATTTATTCCCACAGATTGACAGAGAGAGAGAAAATAGGGAAGATTTAATTTAAGCTCAGGAAGCAGCCAGTGAGTAATTTCCAATATCATTTCATTAAGGAAGTACTTGAAGCTTAGAAATCAACTGTACATTAACCAAATTATAATTTAATAGCATTAGCCCTTGAACTTAATTTTTAGGTTCTGGGTCGTGGGCTTCTGCAGAAACCAGACAGAGCTGCTGCCTGTACTGTGACATTGTTCATGTGCTATTTTGATATTTAGTGCCCATCTTCAGACCAAATAATCAGACAAAAACACCTGAATATAAAAGCTCTGTGTAAAATGGAATCTATAAGTTTGTCTAAGGGTTGAGATGAGTTACATTTCCTGCTTGGGTCCGAAAGGCTTCTGATGGTACTGGGTCCTAGCTTTGTCTGAAAATAAATGAAAGCCACTCTCCCCAAGTCTTCAGGAACACTGTTCATCACAGCCCGTTCTTTTTTCTTCTTTGTGCAGGTTTCAGATAACAAGATCCTCTTTGACACTGTAAAGGGTGGATTAAAACGAACTCTGTAGCAATCCCAGGATTATAGGCTCAGGAGAATAAATCTGGGGTTGATTTCAGCTAAGCCTCATTATGAAGAAAGCAGCTATGGGAGAGGCGGTTCTGAGCTTGGTTTACTGTGGATTCCTGATTCCCCAAGATCAGTTCTTACCAGTATCACAGTCCATTATGCATACAGGACATGAGTGATTGTTCCTGAGAAGCACGGTGGGTTGCTGGCAGCAGTGATTACATTTGATGAAAACTGGCTGCAGTTCTGGTCCAGCCCTTATCCTGGTCAACAGAGCAAAACGCAAGCAAAGCAGGAGTCACAATCACTGAAACACTCATCTGTGTCTCTGTGTCTACCCTGCCACCCAGGTTAGAGATTAGCTCATCCCTGGAGGCTGGTGTAAAACTAGGAATTTGAGAACATGTTGCATGTCTGACCATCTTTCTTTCTTTCCTTAAAACTTTCTCCTTCTCCCTCTGGATATAGATCGCCCACCATGGCCCAATCTCACATGCTGCCTTAGAGGGTGCAGGGCAGAGGGTAAGAATAATATGTAACCTTTTCCTAATTTCCACCTTTCATTTTCCAGCAACAGCTGCAGGCATACGTGGCCTGGGTGAATGCACAGCTGAAGAAGAGGCCAGCGGTGAAGCCTGTGCAGGACCTGAGACAGGACCTCCGGGATGGGGTGATCCTGGCGTATCTCATCGAGATTGTTGGTCAGTTCGCCCTGGATTCTGTTACTAGCATAAACCAGCACGTGGCCTCTTTTATCCTCCACGTGCCCTTCAGAGCAGATGTCTTCTCCTTTAATACATATGGGAATGGAAGTAGAGAAGACTTAAAATACTTGCCCAAGGTTAATTTCGGTCAATAAACACTGAGTGGCGGGCGCTGTATTAACCGGATTGGGAGAGTTTTGAGAGCACACACCGTGATGATACGGGCACGGTGTGTGCTCTCAAAAGTCTCCCAATCCGGTTGGAAAGCCTGGAAAGTAAAGTCACTTCCATTAATGTCCTCAGTACTCTGATGGGACAAGTACAGATGGGAGCACGGGGTGGGGGCCCCCAGCCCAGTCTTAGGGGTTCAGGGATAGCTTGCCAGAAGAACTGATGTCTAAACGGAGGCTGGGAAAGGAAGTGGTGGCCAGGCAAAAAGAAGGTGTGTTACCAGCAAAAGGAGCCCTGTACGATATTCACTACCATGATGCTCCACGAGAGGGTTTGTCCCCTTGAAGCCCCGGAGTTGCTGCCGGCCGTTCTTATTAGATTGTGCCATAATCATATTTCCATGGCATTTGCCCGTAGCCCTGGACAGATTTCTCTCATCAAATGGTAATTGTTTACCTATCTCCCCTGTATAGATTGAGCCCTTTAAGAGCAGGTACAGGGCATGCATGAGGTCCTGGGTTCAATCCCCAGTACCTCAGTTGAAAAAAAATTTTTTTTCAATTAAAAAATAGAAAAAAAAGAGCAGGTACAGTGTAATTTTTTTTTTTCTGTTTCCACAACCCTTAACCAAGTGCCGGACACATAATAGGTACTCAAACATTCATTGTCATCTAAGTCCGCTTACTTTGCTTAGAGTCTTTGAGGGGTGTAGGGTTTGGGAGGGGTTATATGAGAAGCCAGGCTTGCCACAGGCAGCCAGCCCATGAACACCTCGTTCGGACACTCAGGATTCATCAGAGTGTTTACGTACAATGATAATAACCACGTTCATAGTAATAGCAGCTGCCATTTATTAAACACCCTATCTCATTTAATTTCAGTTAATCAGCAACCTTTGAGAAACATATTATTCCCATTTTCAGGAAACAAACTGAAAAAGAGAGAATTTATAAAAATAAGTAAATTCATCGAACACATATATCTCAAGCACTGTGCTGGGCATGTTACTTTGATTGATTTATGATGTGGATCTGATACAAGCACTACTATTTTACTCATTTTATGGAATTTAGAAAGATTAAGCAACTTTACAAGGTCACATAACTCTGAAGTGGCAAAGCAGAGATACAAACTTAGGTCTGCTTTAATTCTAAAGCTCATTTTACACGTTTAATTTTTCACTCATTTGAATAGGTTATACTGCAAATACAATCAGTTAGAAAATCCAGAGAGCACAGGAGGATAGAAAGTCAAAAGCCTTTTTTCCACCCGTGTGCCCCTGCCAGCGACCTGCTCTTTCTGGAGACAGCCAGTGTTAGCAATTTCTTGCTTTTCTTCTCAGAGATATTCTGTGCATATACAAGCAGTATGAATACATATTCTTGTTTTCCCCAAACCCAGGTTCTTACATGCTGCGTTCTGTTGTGACTTGGCTATATAGAAAAACTCGCTGAGCTCACTGCTCTGTTTCCCATTCTTTCTTCAGCCTTTTGGGCTTTTGATCCCACTACCCCACTGAAACTGCTCTCCTCAAGGTCACAGCCTCTGCCTTGTCAAATCCAGTGGCCAGTCCTCAGTTCTCATTTTATACAATTTAGTGGAACTTGACACAGTGGGTCACTCCCTCCTCCTCCAAACACTTTCTTCCCTTGGCCTCCAAAACCCTGTGGACTTTGAGTTTTCCTCCTTGCTCACTGGCCTCCCCTCTTTGCTTTGCTGGCTGTCTTCTGCTTTCTGGCTTCTAAATGTTGACGTTCTTCTTAGAGTGTCAGTCCTCAGTCCTTGTGTATTCTCTATCCCCTAAGTGATCTCTTCCCAAATTTGTATCTTTAGCTCTAAGCTTTTCCTTGAGTTCTAGACACGAATATCAACTTCCTGTTCAGCATCTCTACTTGGATGTCTAAAATGCAACTCTGACTTCACATGTCCTAATCAGAACTTCTCCTGCTCCCCACTGATGCCTGTATCCTCCGGTATTCTTCGTCTGAGTAACACATCACAATACCAGTTCCCCAGCTGTTAAAGCAGAACAGTTAGAGATTGTCTTGAATGATTCTCTTTTCCTCATATATCGGATCCAATCCTTCGCATGTGCTGTCTGCTTTATATTAAAGATGTACCTCTCGGGAGGAGGGTGTTGCTCAGTGATAGAGTGCGTGCTTAGCATGCACAATCCTCAGTACCTGCATTAAAAAATTAAAAAAAAAACCTAATAACAGCTCCCCGCCCAATTAAAAACATGTATATACCTCTCAGCCTCTTCCCAAAGCATCATTATCTTTTGGTGACTATTTTCATTTTCTTTCTAAATAATCCGCCTGTTTCCTCGTCACATAATCTGTGTCCACACAGGGTCAACTTTAAAAAACATAAATCAGATCATGGAACTCCTGGACATAGAAAACAAACTTAGGGTTACCAAAGGGGAAAGAGGGGGTAGGGGAAGGATAAACTAGGAGTTTGGGATTAGCAGATACAAGGTCCTAAGCAAATGTTTATATATAAAATAAACAGCAAGGTCCTACTGTATAGTGCAGGAAACTATATTCAATATCCTGTAATAAACTATAATGAAAAAGAATATATATATAAACATGTATATAAATAACTGAATCAACAGTGTAAATCAACTGCTTCAATAAAAAAGAAATAAGATCACATACATCCCTTACCTCAAACTCTCCATTGGTTGCTCATCACACATAGAATAAAATCAGGCTCTTTGCTCTTTTGCTCTGGTCCACAAAGCCCTACATGGCCTGGCCCTGCTTATCTCTCTGCCTTATCCTAGGACTCAACTCCTCACCCGCTCCACTCCAGCCATGCTGGTTTTGTTGCGGGTCCTCAGATAAGCTGAGCTCAAGCCCACTTTGGGTCTCTTAACCTGACTGCTTCCTCCTCAAATCTTCACGTTTCTTACTTTGTTCAAATCTCTGACCAAATGTGTTATCAGAGAGGCCATGATCACTCTTGTTTGTTTTTCCTCGTAGTACTTATCACTACGTGAAATTGTATCAAACATTTATTTGTTGACTCGGTCATCTGTCATCCCTACAGATATAAACTCTGTGATGGAAGGAAAGACAAGGTCTTGGTCATTGCTGTTTCTCTGGTGCCCAGAACAGTAGGTGCTCGGTGAATATTTGCTGAATGAATAAATGTACACGCAGTAACTTCACAGGCCCATGGGGATAGATTTGAAAATTTGGAGGCCCTCTGAAAGGCTTTCGTTTTCCAATTCCCCATCCAAACTGCAAACACCAAGTCCTAACTCACTTGCATATTTATACATCATCTTACATCAAATATTCTCTTTCTCTGTGTCTAGCTACTATGAAACTGTGATAGTACTGTCCCCATAACTTCATGTACTTTCTCTCTTCTAACAGCAGGAGAAAAGCTGAGCGGGGTACAGCTGAGTCCCAGTAACCAACAGGAGATGAGGAATAATGTGGAGAAAGTGCTACAATTTGTAGCCTCCAAAAAGATTCGTATGCACCAGACTTCAGCTAAAGGTCAGTGCTTCCTCATGCCCTTGGATGAGACACACATCGCTAACTGGTGATTGCCACCATCAGGAGAGCCATCCGGTGTGTAGCGGAGGGTTCTGAGTGGACTGGAGTAGGATTAGGCCCGAGACCTCATAGTGATTTTCCAAAAAGAAAGTCACCCTTTGGGATGGAGTAATTCTCAAACTCTAAGTGCTTTGTAAACCTGGGTGGAGATAGGTGTTCTCTGTTCATTTTAATTAAATAAAGATTTGCTTGAGTGAAGGAAACTAATAGAAAAGAAATTACAAAATTGGGATATTAATTTTAGAATGTTGCACTTAAGTAATCAAAAACGAAGATATGTTTTTCAAGTTCTTAGGGTTTCGTGACGATTATTTCAAATCGTAATAGTGTAAGGGAAGGGTAGAGCTCAGCGGCAGAATGCGTGCTTAGCATACACCAGGTCCTGGGTTCAAATCCCCAGTACCGCCACTAAAAAAATAAAATAAAATAAAAAATTAATTAAAAAATAATAAACCTAATTACCTCCCCCCTCAAAAAAAAAAGTTTTTAAAAATCGTAATAGCCTACTTTTTTTCCATCCAGTTTTCCAAAAGGAAAATAGTTTATAGCATATTTATTTGATCATTGCAGAATGTTTCGAGGCAGGTTAGAAAGGGCTCTGTCATCTCTGTGCGTGCCCTGTCCTTTAGCCATGTGGCCAGAAGAGGACACTTCTCAGTCCATTTTGAGTCCAGGCTACAAGGAAGAAATGGTGTAGGTGTCCTCAGCGAGCACAGGCTCCCTGGTCGTCCCACTGCCTCTCTAGGCCTGATTATAGTCTGGTTCCACTTCAGCTTCAGTTTCTGGACCTGATTGCCTGTGGTTTGTTGAGAATGGGGACAGGAGGGAGCCCTCCTTTCATGTATTATTAGTGTTCTCTGTGTTGGGGTCATTCAGGCGAGGCAGATCCTGGCTGGCGAGAGTGCACTGTAGAAGGTTTCAATCAATCCTTTTGGAAGACTTACATATTTAAAAGGCTATGAAACCAAAAAAAAAGAATTTAACCCATTTCTGTACAGTAACTTTCACCAGACCTATCATATTATTTTCTCCCTGCATTCCTCTTTTTTTCTAGGACAAAATTTAGAATGCCATAATATCTCTGATCTGGTCCCCATAAGGAGTGGGCTTGGGGATCTGGCCCATTAAAGTCGGCTATTTTGAGGGAACACAGCCGTTCAGGACATCATTGTCTTTTACCTGGAAAAGTGCAGCAGCTTCCTAATTAGTCCCACTGCATCCATTTTTGTCCCCCTCCCGTCTGCTCTCCACACCGCAGCCAGAATGATCTTTCCAAGGGTACATGTGCTCATGTCAGTCTCCTGCATCGGAGAGCCCTTAGGGTAAAATCCAAATTCATTCCTCTGGCTTACCATGCCCTTTCCGACCTGACCTTGGATACATCCCCGTCATCTTTCACTCTCTCCCTCCGCACTCTGAGCTCTGGCTGTGCTGATCTTCTTTCCCTTCCTCTTCCGCAGTGCTGTGCCGTAGAAATACGACGTGAGTCATATGTAGCATGAATGTTTCTAATAGCCCCGTTTGAAAAAAAAGAAATGGATGAAATTAATTTTAATAATATATTTTACTTCACCCAATATTTCCAAAATGTTATTTGCTCAACAAGCAATCAATTTAAAAAACTATTAATGAGATAATTTGCATTTTGGTTTTTGTACTAAGTCTAATGAGATTTTTCATTCGGGTTTTTTTTTTTTTAACATTATACTCTTTAAAAATTTTTTTAAAAAAATTTTTGTGGGGATACTACTTAGATTTATTTATTTATTTGTTTTTAGAGGAGGTACTGGGGATTGAACCCAGGACCTTGTGTATGCTAAGCACACACTCTACCACTTGAGCTATGCCCTCCCTGCTTTCACTCTGCTTGTGTGTGTGCTCAGTAAGTTCTGCACTTACAGCACATTTCAGTTCAGACCGTAGCTCCCTTTTAAGTGTTCAGTAACCATACGTGGCTAGTGGCTCCCATACCGGACAGTGCAGCTCAGGTGTGTCATGCTGTCTCACCTCTGGACCTTTGTGCTTGCTGTTCCCTCTCCTTGGAATACCCTTTTCCTTCTCTTCCCTCATCTGATGAACCACTGTTGGTCATTCAAGTCTCAGTTGAGAACTCACTTCCTCTGGGAATCCTTCCCTGAGCCCTCTAGACTAGACAAATGTTTCTACTCTGAGCTCCCAGAGAACCCTGTATTTCTTCAATCATACCTCATTGTAGTCTGTTGTCACTGCTTTTTAGTCGTCTGTCTCCCTTTTGAACACGGCTTTGTGAGGACAGAGACCTCGGCTGCCTTGCTCACCTGTTCACTAGCAAAGATGTAGTCATTGAATGAGCCCTCAGCTCTCTGCCTCCCTCTTAGGACCTCTGGCTGTTTGTTCTGTCCCTCAGATATTGTGGAAGGAAACCTGAAGTCCATCATGAGGCTCGTCCTGGCCTTGGCAGCTCATTTCAAACCTGGCTCCAGCAGGACGGTGAGCCAAGGACGAGACGCCAGAGCTCCTGTGCAGAGTCACCAGCCACACTGTGCCACTGCTGTGGCCCAGGGAGCAGCTGCTGCTCTGGCCGACGTGTGTCACGACATGTCACGGTCAGGGCGGGATGTCTTTCGCTACAGACAGAGGTAAGGGTGGACATCTGCGGATGGGAACTCCGCCCTCTCTGGTAGTTCTCCCCTTAAATGATACAGTGCAGTAGATGGATGGGAATATCACCTAAACAGCCCACATTGCAGAGAAGAGCATGGCGTGGAGGTTGGAGAGGGCACTCCAAAAGAGAACAAAAGCCCTTTCTTTTAGAGATGTTTATTTTGCCATCAGTAGAAAGTAAAGGAACTATATATGTAGTCTTTGGCTCTGGTGCCTTTGGCACATTGTGTTTTCTGCACCAGGAGATAATGTGGGAGCAACGTCCCGGTTCTCCGGGCGGAGTCTCTCCCTGGCATGTGCACTAAAGGCCAGGCTGTCCTGGAGAGTCATGGCCGGAAACGCTTTGTGGGTTGTGTGTCTGTGGAGAGGGAGCGTGACTCTGAGATGTTGCAGGGATTGGTGAAATTACTTGTTTTTGTGTCTGTCTTCCCTGCAAGGTTTCAAGTGTCCTTAAGACAGCGGCTTTGCCTTATTCATCTTTTCCCCCATAGTGCTCACAGAGTGGCATCTGCCAGTTCTTGCTGGGCTGACGTGAGGGACTGACACCTCTACTTTGCTGGTGCCCCCTGACTTTAGGAACAGCAGCATGGATGAGGAGATTGAGAATCCCTACTGGAGCGTGCGAGCCCTGGTGCAGCAGTATGAAGGTCAGCAGAGGTCCCCGTCCGAGTCCAGCTGCTCCAGGTAACTGTGGCCTCAGATTCTTCACCACTACAGTCCTAGTGAAAAGCTGAATTCTTGGGGATTCTCAGGGTTGCAACGCAATAGGCAATAAGGCACCTAAGCCCTTTCTCTTCCTCTCCGTTTATGTTTGGCTTTAAAGGGGTAACCCGCAGCACTGCCTTGTGGGTTTGTGCCGGCAGGAGGGGTAGGGTGGAATGCTTGTGAATTTCCCGCGTATGGAAGCTTTGTGCAGAGCTCCAGTGCCAGTGCTTAGCTGCGTCCACATGGGGGCATGACTGGGACCTGTCAGAGCCCAGCCCGATGGTTCTGATATTTGCATATCAGCTGCCAGTGTTTATGACAGCCAGTTCCATTCCACTGTCTTTGTGCCTGAGTCTAACTCTAAGCTATGGCCTGAGAGGCTGTATACAGCTCACAGCAAGAGAAAATGAGCACAGTCATCTTAGAGCGTTCAAAATGTTCCCAGCTTTCATTTATATTATAAGGCTGGGAATTGTGGCAGATTAATACACATTTGAGTGGGCTAACGATGTGTGTGACTCCAGCTGAAAGGCTGTCTATATCCCTTAGAGCCAAACACAGAAACCAAAACAGGACACAGTGCTCTAATAAAAGCCTGATCGATGCCAAGTATAGTGGCAGAAAAAGATTACTTTCCTGGCTCATGTAAATCATGCTCCTATAAACACATCCCCAGATCATGTTAGCTTATTTACTAACTTCATTTCATTGCTGAATCATATTTAATTTATGCTCTATGACCATAAGTCTTTTCTAGTTAAGACTAATTGTTCTTTTTTAGGGGAGTTAATTAGATTTATTTGTTTAGTTATTTATTTAGAGACACTGAGGATTGAACCCAGGGAGCTATGCCCTCCCTGCTCTAATTGTTCTTTGTCTTACATATACACGTATTTTATGTGTCTTTGCTTTCTTCCTCCTGTTTCTTTTTCTCATAAAATTCCATCTTAGTTTGATGGACCAATGTCTAATTTGCTGAGGTCACATGATATTCTTTCCAGCATTTTAATGCACTGGTAACCTTGCTCAACTTTAATTTTCACACTTAACAGATGTGGTGTTTTTTAATTTTTAAAATTCACATAACATAAAATTAACCATTAATCATTTAAAAAAGTACAATTCCGTGGTATTTAGTACCTTCATAATGTTGTGCAACCATCACCTCCATCCAGTTCAGAAACATTTTCATCACCCCAAAAGGGAACTTTGTACCCATTAAGCAATAAGTGTGTTTTTATTGAGAATCTAAACCGTTTCTTCCTTGCTTGCTGTTTGGATTATCACTTGGTATAGAATCAAAGTATATTTGGTTGCATAATGAGATAGATCTATTGCTTCCTGCCTGGCTTCAGGCTTTTTACTCTTCTGTGCCTGATAGTGCCTGCCAGAGTTAGAGAGAAAAAAAGAGTCTGGATTTTTTTCCTGAGAGCACCTGCTTCCTTCCTGTCTGGCAGAGCTCAGACTGGGGGCAGGATTATGAGGCATTGTGAATTAGGGGCCCTCTGGAAGTGGGGCTGCAGTGGGCTGACAGCGACAGTTTTCTAGGAGAGAGATCAGAGAATAGTTTGCATTCCTGATTCTCTCCTTCCTGATTTGGTGATTGTCTTCCAAGCCAACCTCTCACTCGCCACTTTGGGATGCTCAGTCAGCATGCTGGGATCCAGAAGGCTCTGGCACATTCTGCTCGGCTCCCTCTGCTCAGGGGGAGTCCTCCTAAGGGCTCAGTGGCCCATGAAGGCCTGGAGACCCCCGGGATGTGACTCAAAACGGGGAGTGGCTCAGAAGATAGGAAAGATAGCCTGTATGTCTAATCCCCTCCCCCTGCTCCTTGAGAGACACCCTGGCAAAGCCCTGTCCGACTGCCCGCCTGTTGCTTCCTAGACCTCACCTCGGGCCAGCCTCTTAGCATATCCCCGCGAAACGATCCTTAGTTGGAAAAAAAGAACACACAAAACGCCCAAGGGGAAGGTGGGGGGAGACGAGCGTTCGGCAGGTTTCTGGGGGAGCCCCTCCCGCGAGGAGCCGCGTTAGATCCACACTGACCCCAGTGCCCACCGAGGCAGGGGTCAGAGAGAAGGCACGCCTTTCAGTTCTGGGCTTTTCTGGCAGGGACCACAGACCCCTCCCTTAATTCTGCGGACCGGCCGCCCCTCCCCTGCCTCGCCGGGGGCTGCCACTGGGCCCCGCAGCCCCGCCCCTGCCCCCGCCCTGCTTTGCCCCGAGCTCGGTCGGCTGGGCGAGCGCTCGCCTGGGTCCGAGCACGGCGCTGCCTGGCCGCGTGTGACAGCCTGGGAAGCGGGGGAGGGCGGCGGGAGGGCGGGCCTGGGGAGGCGGTGCGGGGCTGCGATCGCCGCCAGCCCAGGACTCGACCGCGCAGCCGGATCCGCGGGCAGCGTTTCTCCGGTGGGTTGGAGATGGGTTGAGATGCCTGCGCCCAGGGGCGCGCCCGGAGCCGCGCGGCCGCGGAGACCACGATGCCTCTGCCAAGGACCCGCAGCCTGCGAGGGGAGGCGGCTTCCGCCGAGGCCGGGCTGCGGCAGTGTCTGAGCTGCCGGGACAGCGCGCCTCAGCATCCCCGTCTCTGGGGCCGAGACGCCTGCTTCTCTGTGCTCCCGACTCTCTCCTGGGACCGGGGCAAGCGGCTCTGGTAGTTGGCCTGCCCGTGGAGTCGTCCTTCGGGCCCCAGCGCGGGGAGACATGCCCGAATTGGGGAGCGCTGTGACTCTCAGCCTCCCACTTCACCCAGGGAAGCCGACTTGCTGAAGCCGGAGCCAGGAGGGAGACCATGGGAGGGACGCAGGTCAAATGGTGAGCTGAAGCCACTTTGGCTTTGGAGGTGGGGCTCACGGGTGGGAGCAGGGTCAGGACTGGAGGATGCTGTTGACCAGAGACAGACGGGGCTTTGTGGGGGCGCTATACCGGGGAGAACGGGCTGCTGGTCTGGGATTATAAAATACAGTAGGTTTAGGAAGCTGCAACCAGCATAGGGGAAGGAGTGGCCCTTTACCCTGCCTTGTCTCTGCTGGAGGAGGGCACTTCAGGAGGGGACAGAACTCTTTCTTATTGCCCATTACCCATTTTTTTTTAATTGATTCTAATTTGGAGGTATCTTTGTTGGGAGATTGCTTGTCTGATACATTGAGAGTGGAGAGACGTTAGACCTGTGGGAATTAAGAATATATCAGGCAGACTTGATTTGTAATCACTTGTTCCCTGACTTAAGATGATGGCAAGTAGGGGATTACTTGTTTATAAAATAGGGGTTTTAAGCTAGTCAGGGAGAGCGTAAATCATATACTTAATTAGCAACAAAATACTTTTCTTTGACTCATGTACCATCCTCATCCCGAGGTTCTTGGGGAGGCAGCAAGGTGCCTGTTCTGATATGCACCTCCGGAATTTTCTTCCTCAGATCCTTTCTCTTGTGACTTGGCCAGTTAGTTTAGTGGCTTTACCTCTCTGCGGCCTCACACACTGGCAGCCCCAGTTCAAGAAAGAGAAATGTTGTTTTCCTTTGCCTGCTCTGCCACTCCCCCAGTGGGGTTGGATATGTGCAGACGTCCGCCTCCTCCTGCCCTTATATGGGAGATGGCTCACTTAGGAGGGAGCCGATGGAGCTGAGCATGCGTCTCTGCTTTCAGGAAAGCAGTTTTCCCGCATCCTAGGTTCACACCGCTCCTCCCACCCCAACCCCGCTCCGTCTCACACGTACCCAGTGTGGTCCCGCCAAACGCAGGCAGTGGAACATGTCAGCCATTGCACCTTGTCATCTGAGAAAGTGTTGTCTTATCATTTCTTGACGAGGAGCAGCTGGTACAGGCCTCCTCCTGCACTTGGATCCCCGTTTCTGTAAGAAGGCGGATGCTGAGGCCTGAAAAGTCATAAATCTGTTCTTATAAATGACATAGTACCCTTAGACTGGTGCTTTTCCAGCAGCTAATTCATGTTGGCCTGGAAGTCAGAGTGCCCACGTGGTGAAGGATGGATAAGAGAGTTCTATAAAGCAATTACCTTTTCTAAACACCACTTCTTGCCTCCCTCCACCCTCTTGCCTGTTCAGGTTTTAGAGCTATAGATAGACTTAAGCAACTTTCTTTAATTTGGAGAAGCAAAAAACTAACATTTTTGCTGTGGTTCTAGTAAGGATGAGAATGTATTAGTGGTTGAGGTCATTCCCACCGAAGCCCTAAACTGGACAATGAGGAGGTTGAGACACTTAGTCCTCAGGCTGCGTCAGAGATTTTGAATTCTCTGACTACCTCCACTGTGCTTGGCTCTTGTTTTTCCTGGTTTCTAGGAAGATGAAATGTTAACTCCTGATCGTGGCTGTGAGGATTAGCCTGGGAGACTTCAGGGGCACATTAAGTGGGTCAGTGAATCCGAGACACTTTCACTGTTGTCTGGGTGATGGATTTGGAAAGAATTCCTGGGAGGGGGCTGGGCCTGTAGACCCCACAACCCCTGAGATTGTTTCAGCACTGATGTTCTCAAGGTGCAGTGCAGAGAAAGAGGGCCCTTCAGACAGAAGCGTCAGCCTCACTGTCCCTTCATGTCTTGTAGATTTACTTCCAGAGATTTAAAATTCCACTTCCCTAAAAATCCAAACAGTTCCTTCTGAGGCTTGTAGTTATATTAGAACTTAAGGGTTGTTGTGAGATTTCTGATGACAATTTGAAAATAGCATGGCAAGGATATGAATCTCTTTGATGACAGCAAATCAAATAAGCTTCTACCATCCCCTAGCAGGTCTTTTCCCCTTTTGACGTATTACCCTTTTCTGGATCACATCCTAGCTTTGTTGATACGTCGCTGCCCCTTTGCCTAGCCTGGCACTGTCCACACTCCAGCAGTTTCTCCCCACTGAGGCACCCTCCACACTGTCCCCTCCTTTGGGATCAGCTCAGAGCTAATCTGCCATGATAACTCTGCTGGTATTGCATATGTCTGTGAAAGATCAATGCATTGGAAATAGATTTTCCTTCCAGCTCCCAAAACTACTAGAACACATACTGTATCAGTCTCTGAACTTGAGCCCAGGGATGATCGTGGAGGAGGAGGTGGTGGTGCTGGTGGTTAAGTGAAAAAGAACAAAAACAAAAAGCCAAACCAAACTTGAAGTTCTTTAAAATGCTAGATTACCCATCCATATGATCAATCTCTTCTCGATGAATTAGGCATAAAGGCAGCCTCGTTGTGGAAAAGACTTCCTAGGACTGAGTCATTCACTCATTCAACATTCATTTCATTCATTCAACAGGTTCATTATTCACTTGACAAATACTTGTTTTTGTGGGCCAGGCACTGTGCTAGGCAGTAGGAGTGAGATATATAAGAACATGTGCCTGAGATAAATTAGGAAAGCTGATTTCTAAGCAGCGGTTCGTAGTAATTGTTTCTCTCTCTTTTCCTTTGGTCACAGCTTGACTTCCCCAAGTCCTATCCACAGTGCAAAGAGCGAATCCATTATAACCCAGTTGGAGGAGAAGGCAGACTTTGTGATTATTCCCACTGAAGGAATAGAGAACAGAACAGGTACTGTTTCTCAGCCTGCCTGGGTTGGTTCAAGGAACAGCCTTCAGCTTGAAGGGCTGGGGGTCCTGACTATCTGCCTGTAAGTCCCTCCTTCCCCCTTCCCCCTCCATAGTCTGTGCGTGCAGGCTCTGCTCTGGAGGGCTCGAATCAGTCTGCGTGGTTATCTTCTCACAGATTGTCACTTCTGATATCCCAGCTGTCAAAAGTCCTGGCTACCTGTGAATTAGGAGATGACTTTGGAACAGTCTGAAGCCTTACTCGAGTAAACAGTTTCTGTTATAACTTCATTACTTCCCTAACTTAAATTAGGGCCAGGAATGTGTAATAGGAGTGGAGGTGTCTGTGAGGATGTTCAGCAGAGAGCAGGTCTGCATCAGACTCGGTATGAGGGCTACAGAAAGGCTACAAAGAGTTGCCTTTGTTCAGACATCTCCTTCCTCAATCTCAGTCGGCCTCCTTTTTCTTACATAAACACGGAGGAAAGCATGGAAGAAGCAAAATGCGTGATTTGGATAGAGTTTTATTCACCTATAGGGATAGGATGAAACCGAAGCCCTCAGAAGGAAGAGTGGAATTAAATTCTTCCTTTATTGCACACCCCATCTAGCCCTGGCATTATACCGAAGAGTCCATCATGTCACTGAGTCAGACACTCCTGGGACCCTGGGGAGGAAGAGGGAGTGTGTGCTCTGGGCCGGGCCCCGCTGGGCCCTGCGCATCAGTTACCTCATTGAATCATCACAACAACCCAGAGGATTATACTTATTACATTCATTTTTATGAGTGAAATCAGAGCAAAGAGACTATAAAGGTAGGAATATTAAGCAAAACTGGGGAGAGAGATGAAACGGTTTGCACAAGGATCCTTTTGCTGGTTTGCTTCCTTTGTGACTCACACAGTGTTATGTGTGAAAGGGGTTCAGTGTGATAAAATGGTCAGAGGAATTTGAGCAGAGGTCTCCCCTCTGAAGCTCCAGGAGTTTTGTTTTCATTGCATCTGACAGCTTCCCCTTTGTGCCTGGCAGCATCAAGCTCTCAGAATGCCAAAAAAATCTGTCCCATACCAAGACGCCCAGGGAGGGAGCTTTATTGCTTCCTTAATGTTCTTAAAGAGGCTAGATCTCCCTAACAGAGCAAGCATTGCTCCCCTGAGCCCGGAGTCCGAGTTAATGGCCAGCTCTTTATGTCTCACAACCCCACCTGGTGGAGAGTCCGGTCTGTGCAGTGAGGGCAGGTTCAGAAGGCAGGTGACCTGAGCCTGTGAACAGAGGACTGCGAACGCTTTGTGCCCGAAACTCAGTCTTCTTCAACATGAACTGTACTAGCCCCTTTCACTTTCTAGAGGAGACAGACTCTCCATTATCCCGGGACTGGCGACCAGGCAGCCCTGGAACCTACCTGGAGACTTCATGGGAAGAACAGCTGTTGGAACAACAAGAACATTTGGAAAAAGAAATGGAGGAAGCCAAGAAAATGATATCTGGATTACAGGTAGCTTTTCCCCTGTAGTTTGTCATTGGTACGCCAATTGTTGGTTATTTTTTAAGTTGAAAATAACCTGACTCAGTTTCTTATGCAGTCAAAGTTTAGATGGGGAGTAGGGCCCAAAGAGGAGAAAGTTCCTTACACCTGAGTCCTCTTAGATGGATTTCACGGACTCTTGTCTTGGGAGCCATATCCAGCCCTACCTGACCCGGACCCTGACCCTGGCTCTCTGCTTCATGGATGGGTTTCTCCCCTGTCTGTAGCTACACACCTGCAGTTGCAGCTTTCACCAAAGAATGGTACTGTGAGGAGTCTGGGATTTACTCCTAGGAATTCTCCAGCAGGAAGGCTGTCAATGCCAGTAATGCCACAGGTCTCCGCCTGAGTCCAGCCAAGGGATTTAGCTCACCCTTAATGCCTTTGCAGGCGGATGCCAAGGCGTAACGATCAGGTAGAAGAGGTTTTCCTTGGGCAACAAAGCCCTTCAGTTTTCCCTCTACCTTCAGTGCTGGCACATCTCCCCCAGAGGCCAACTGACCCACTTGACTTCGTTTCTACCCTGAATGACCCTCGCGATCCTCTGTCTTTGAGTGCCTGTCTGTGTTTGGGGGAGCCCTTGTAGTGTTCCGATGACCCTGAAATTGCCTAAAAGTGTTCCTTCCTGTTTGTGCTGGGAATGGCACCGCTTCTGGATCGTCAAATATTTATGGGCACGTAACAAAGCTCACATTATGCGAGCAGCTCTGGCAGGGCAGGCGGTGGAGGGTGTGCTCCCAGCCAGCCAGCAGCAGGGTGGCGGCACAAAGCGTTCCTAAAGAAAGGAGGAGGTTGGTGCTGTGGTGAAACAGTTTGCATAATGTATGCCCCAGGAACCCGGAGGGCTGGAGGAATGTTTACTGCCTAAACATTCCCGAGGGGAGTTGTCGATCTTCCCCCATTTGCTCTGTATTTTCAAAATGTCTCCCTTTTAGTTCCCTTTTCTGTCTCTCCATTAAGGAACGATTTGATTAATGGAATGGTTTTTGTGTGCTGTCCTTTAATAGGAAGGATTAAAGCATGGAGAACTTTGGGATTACCCTCAACTAGATTTTTTTTTCTTTTTTTCACGATACTTTCATTACGTGAACAGAGATATCCATCAGTTTGGTTTGCATTTTTCAGTGTGGGAGAAATCCGATGGCAGCTTAGACAGAAAAAAAAGAAGAGAATCAACAGGCAGAAAGTCAGCATCCTAATGCTCCGTGCAAACAGAGGAGTTTTAATTCACAGCCACAGGATCACAATGAGAATTCAGTTCCATCACAGAATACAATGAGGCTCACAGCATCCACTGGGCTTCTTAACTCTTCCAGTGATGACCGAGTTGCATGCTCAGCCTTTCTGATTTGTTTAGTGCACCTTTTTGGAGCCCCATGAACACTTTGCCATTAGTTGGTATTTCTGAAATGTCGCTCTCCCTAGCTCCCTGCTGCCTTGTGGCTCCTCGCACTTGTTTGTACCTTTTTCCATGACTCCATGGGATAACCAAGTTCATCTGATTGATGAAAATTTTATTAATTAGTGCTTGGTAGACCAGCTGGTGGCTGGATTTTAAAATGTTTTCAATACCAACATTTGATGTAATTAGTTTTATATTTAGTGAAACAAGATTTAACTCTGTGTATCTCTTCTCCTTGGGATTGGATTGAGAAAAAAACTGTGATACAGAATGACAATAGATTTTTAAATCTTTCACTGAGCTTTATAATAGGTCTCATGATACCTACCTGCAGGGGTGGATCCCAGCTTTGTGAGTCCTAAAGTATACCATTTGGGGGGCCTTCTTTAAGAATAAGATTACAGATTCGAATGCAATGTTAGATACAGGGTGGGGCCCTGAGGTTTGAGCTTCCTTAACTTCAGGGTAAACCTGCACCCTTCCTCCCCCATATTCTAATGGAAACAGCTTGTTGTGAGAAGTTGAAATGAATGAGGGCATCTCTCTGCAAGTATTTTTTTCCTTCTTGTTCTATCCAGATTACCTTAAGAAGCAAAAATGCAGAATTTTTCAATCAGAGGGAGGGTGTAGCTCAGTGGTAGAATGCATCCCCAGTAGCTCCATTAAAAAATAAACAAACAAACCTAATTACCCCCCCTAAAAAAAAAGGGGAGTGGGACAAACAAACCCAAGTCAGTGTTCTAACTGTATTCCAAATAATTCCTTGTAATAAATTTTTCTAAGCCCGGATAATTCTACACTGCTTTCAGTTCACTTTCCAGCTGGTAAAATTCAGTTTGAATAGCTCTGGTTTGAAATGTCACTTCTGAAAGGAAGGCTTATTTTTAGAATTTTTTATGGGGCCAAGGAGCCTTGGAGCAGAGGATTCAGGTGTGTCCAGAGAGATGAAAGAGGCCTGGAGGATGGGCCTGACAAAAGGCACTCCAGATAGATCCAAGATGAGCAACTGCAGGTATCTAAGGGTCCAAGATTACCAAGGAGATTTCTAGAGGAAGCCTGGTTGTGGTTTCATTTTGGGTTCAGCTTACCAAGCCCAACTCTATCCTCTGTCATCTGATGGGAATTAAGTATTTTTCTGCCTTTGTGATCATTCAGGCCTTACTGCTCAATGGATCCCTACCCGAAGATGAACAGGAGAGGCCCTTGGCCCTCTGTGAACCAGGAGTCAATCCCGAGGAACAATTGGTGAGCTCCTTCTTTTGTGAATAATCTGGTTTGTGTATTTGATTTATTTTAGCATTTGACACTCATCTGCATCTTCTTAAAATGCTCTGCTTCCTGACTTCAGCTCTCCTTGTCTTCCTCATCTATTTTTGACTACTCTTCCTTCCTTCCACAAATATTTCTTGATGCTGACTATGTGCCACACCCTGTTTCAAAGAGCTGGAGACACGCTAATGACAAATCAGACCTCAGCCCCTATCCTCATGGAGTTTACATTCAGGTCCCCTTTGAAGGTTCTCTTTTTCTGCCTGTGCCTTAAATGCTGCTGCTTCTCAGGGTTCTGCTCTGGGCCCTCTTCTATTTTATACGTTCACCTGGATTTTATCTGCTTCCATGGTGTGGATGAAAAATATTCCCTGCCATAGCAGTAAGCAAAGGATGTTACGGCCATCAAGACAGCAGCCACTGCAGCCCCAACTGTGCATCCTGAGGGTACTCAGGGTGGAAGAAAAGGAGGACACTGGCGCTTGATAGTTAAAGTGCAGATCAAAGGAATGATTTCAATGAGCCCAGACGCTTGCATCTTCCCATGCATAGAACAGCGCTAAATTGGGGAAGGGTATAACTCAAGTGGTAGAGCGCATGCTCAGCTCCCAAGAGGTCCCCGGTACTTCCTCCAAGCGGAAATCAATGAAGAAACCTAGAATAGGTTCTCTTTAATTAACAGTAATTCCTTGATGTTCTGACTGCCTGGTTTTTGTTGTAAAACTCCTATATATCCTGGCTCCTCCCTTACCTCTTTGGAGCAGTCCCTCAGAGCTGTCTAAGAGACTGTTTTCTAGGCTTAAGTCCTCAGTTTTGTCCACCAAATAAAACATAATTCTCCACTTTTAGGTTGTGCATATTTTTTTAGTTGATAGTGGCTTCACTCACTTCCCACCTGTCTCATATGTTGTCGCTCAAATGTTTATTTCCAGCTCAGCTCTCTCCACGGAGTTCTGCATTTGTAAATGCAACTGCCTGTTGATTATTTCCACTTATACGTCCCACAAGCATCTCAATTTCAATGAGTCCTAAATTAAACAGCTTTCTCTCCCTTCTGTCTTTCCCACCCCCAAAACTACTTGTCCTTTAGGGTTCTATTTTTTTTTTTTTATCACTATCGTTCTACCCAAATACCCAAAGCAAGTCTGAATTCCATCCTTGAATCCTTTGTGACCCTTCCCTGCATATCCACTGAACCAGAAAGCTTTATCCGTTTACTTTTCAAGTGTCTTCATCCAGTTTTCTCCGTCCTCTACTCCAGCTACTCCCCTCATTCAGACCTTCATCCAGTATTCTAGCGGCCTTCTAACTGGTTTTCCTGGTTCCTCTTCTGTCCTCCCCTAATTCATTTTCGATAAAATAGCAAGAATATTGTACCTTCAGTCAAATGAAATAAAATCCCACAATGTGAGAGTTGTGAGTTAAGTTTTGTTTGGGGCAAAATGAGGACTGTAGCCTGGGAGATGGCGTCTCAGAGAGCTCTGAGGAACTGCTCCGGAGAGGTGGTGGGGTGTGTGTGTGTCAGTATTATATGTGATTTTAGTGAAGGGAGGTACGTGCAGTCACGCACACATTTAGGCAGAGGCTTGCTGTTGGTCACGAGGAGCAGATGTCACCATGAATGATTTTAGTGCCTTTCTAGCTATGAGGAGATGCAAGAATTTGGGGTCATAAAATCTTCTCCTGAAAATGTCTATCTGAAGGCCTGTTCTGCCAGTTTTTCGCAGAGCACAGAGCGCCTCATTCCTCATCTCTGCCCTGCACCCCTTTCAGGGTGTGTTGAAGGTCAGTGGCTGCGGTGGTTCGTGATTTAATCCTTGTAGCGGCAGGTGGCAAGTGCCAATTTTTAGTTGGCACTTCAAAGCAAACTTTGTTTTGTCATCCCTTTGCCTAAAACGTTTCATCAATTCCCCCTTGCCCTTCATGACCCTGCTCCATCTCCCCGCCAGCTCCAGCTCTTGTCATCTCTCTTTCTCATTGCCCAGCCCCTTGCCCAACCCCCTGCACACAACACACACACTCCTTCTCAGCTTTGCCCACGTTCATCCGCTTGCTCCACCCTGGGCACGCGCCCACTAGGGGCCAGGGACTGTTTCCTGTCCTTTGCAGCCACGGTACAGGGCTGGCAAGCAGTAACTGCTCAATAAACATTTGTTGAATGAATGACTTCTGAACTGTACAGTGTAGGCACAGAACCATCTCTTTTTGCTTTATATTCAGATTATAATCCAAAGCCGTCTGGATCAGAGTGTGGAGGAGAATCAGGACCTCAAGGTATGTCAGGAAATGCACATTTTATCCTTTGAAAAAATTTTGGAAAAGTTACACACCAGCTTCAGGACGGTAGTGGGGAGAGGGGAAGGGATGCAGACTTAAGACTTCAGCTGTGTCTGTTATTACGTCTTTAATTGAAAGAGAGATGGGTCCTAAACATGGCAAAAGGGTAATACCTTTTTAATCTTGGTGGTGAGTAATAGGTATCTATGTCATTATTGCTTACATCTTTCTGTGCTTGAAATGTTTTATTGTTTATCTTTTTTAATTAAAATAAAAATGGATCGAATATCAATATGGTCTTTTTTTAATAGTTGACGTAACATCATATTAGTTTCAGGCATGCAACATACTGATTTGATATATGTATATGTTGTGAAATAAACACAATAGACCTAGTTAACATCTGTCACCATGCATAGTTACACATTTTTTTTTCCTGTTAGGAGAACTTTTAAGATCTACTCTTATAGCAACTTTCAAATACACAGTACAGTATTATTAACTATGGTCCAGTATGGTCTTTTTTAATGAATGTTTCTCAGGATTCTTTCAGGTCAATGGGTCTTAGTTTTTCTGAAGTCATAAGCATATGACTGAAGCCACTAATCCTCTCCCCAGAAATATGCATGCACACCCACTCACCGACTTGAGTTTTGACTGGAGTAACTTTGAAGCCCATCTGTGAATCCCCATTTTAGCCACGTTAATTCCAAACTCTTGATGCGATGCAATAGGAAAAGAAGAAAGTGGAGTCTGAGTTATGGGTGTTCCTCCTAAAGTCTCTTTCCTAGTGACAATCATATACATATATTTAATCTATTGTAAGGGAGGGTTAACTACCTAGTATCTTATTACTGGACTAAATATGTTTTCATGTGGTCCGTAAAGAACAATACCCTTTTGGAGAACAAAAGCATACAAACTCTTTCTGAACATTAAACCTGAAGATCATTATTTCATGAAATTGGGAGGTAGGCATATTAAGATATGATCATATATTTCAGTAAGAGGGATTTAGATGATTACGATTAAGTTTTCCTGTCGGTGAAGATTGTTAAACATAAGAATGAGAGCCTATGGGAATGTATGATATCTTCTTTCTTGGCAAGAAAAACCATGGGTGGTTGAGCTGGGCAGCTGGGCCACTGAGCCTGGGGGCCATAGGGAAGAATGGAATGGGCCCTATTTGTTCCTATGGGTCAGCCTTTACTGTTTGTTGGACCAAACCTGCCTTCTGTCTCCATTGAGGGTTGATTTTTCTTGGAATGGTTATCTGAGCTATGTGTTCGTACTGACAGGATGAGGTAATGCTTCTGAAGCAACCCAGCTGCTACCATCTGATCTAACTATATTTGGTTTGCAGAAAGAGCTGCTGAAATATAAACAAGAAGCCAGAAACTTACAGGGGATAAAGGTAAAAAAGAAAGACATTTGACTTTTTAAATAAACTCTCTACAACGTAAAGCAGTGGGTGCATGGGTACTGGTGTGATAGGTGGGTCCTGCAGTCTTTTCTGGTGTCCATTTGATGTACATTTGATGTGCACTTCACAGGCTCTGTGCTACTAGGAAAGAGAGGACTTTGTGGACGGGAAGTGAGACAGGTTGAGGAATATACCTTTGTTTTGCTGAGGCTTATTTCTGGTGGTTATGACTCATGGTCACGCCCCTCTGCCACCTTGATTGTGTCTATATGTGAAAACAATCAGTTTTTACAGTTTCCTTCCCTCTCAGTTTTTGGTCAGTTTTCTTCATTTCTAAAGAAGAATATACTCTTAAAATTGTAATTTACTTAGTTTTTGAATAGTTAGTAACATTCAAATGGTTTACAGTTAAAAAGGTATCAAAGAATCATCTACTTGAGTTCAAAGCTGCTCAATTACAGATACTATTCATTAAAAAATATTTTAAAAAGTATCAAAGAATAATCCTTGAGAAGTCTGCCTTCCAGCCCTGTCCTCCCAGTCACTTAGTTCTTTTTCCTGGAGGCAACAGTTGTCACCAAATATGGATGTATACAATTTTCCCCAAAATAATGGTATGCTATAAATTCAGCTCGACACGTTGCCTTTTTTGCTTAGCAATGTATCTTAGAGATCATTCTATTTCAGTAATAAAGACTTTTCTAGGTCTTTTTGGGGGCTGCATAGTATTCCAGTATGTGTATACATAATCATTTATTTAGTCAGTTCCTATTGATAGTTTTATGGGTTATTTCCAGTCTCTTGCTAATATAAACAGTGATCTAGCTAATAATCTTGAATATATGTTATTTCATCCAAATGGAAGCATATGTGTTACACAAATACCTAGTAGTGGAAAAGGATGCTCTTTAGCTGCTGCATTTGCTCTCTTCCCTACACTCATTTCATGGGCGAGACTAGAATATAACTCAGCAGCGTTTTCCAATGTCTATTCTGTAGCCTTAGTCCCTTGAGATACTCCAGAGAACAGCATGTTCCACGCATAAGTAAATTTGAGAAATGCCCTACAGGCTTAAAGAATCACAGTGAATAACAACATATTAAAGGATGAGAGAAGGTCTGTCATAGAGAGGTTGGCCTTAAAAAAATTTGGAGTATTAACCACAGAAGTGCTTTTTCTGTGTAACGCTTGTTAACATCCCGTGGAGCACGCTTTGGGAAATGTTACTCTGAACCACTGATGCCAAGGGCATCTTAGACCACCTTACCATGAACTGTCATGCAGACAGCATACTTAAGAATGGGCTCCCACATTCTCCAGAGCCTGCCCTCATTTCTTTGCAGTCTGTAAGGAGGGAAAAGTCAGGGCAAACATGCTGGGATGTAGCTCCAGTCCATTCGTTCCATTTGAAATGCTGTGGCTGGAGGACTGTGTCATAGCTGATGCTTTTAAGTGTGTGCAGCCCTGCCTTTTCTTAGGCCTGGTAGGAACCAAGATGGTCCAAGCTGAGAGAAAGAGAGCCTAAAGCTGTTAAGACCCGATGACCCTGGGAAGAGGAACCATCAGTCTCAGAACAGTTCTGAGCATGGAAGCAGAATCCCAGTCCCGGTCCAGACTCGGCACTGGAAGGCAGTGGAAGCAGGGCAGGAGCAGGGCTCTGGAAGGAGGGGTGGGAGCAATTCCGGGGCTCCTATATGACCTGGGTGTCAGGCAGTGATAGAGCCCAGCCCTCTAGGAAATAGGGACTTAGCAGAAAAGAAGAAGGAAGAAATGCTCATCTAGACTGAGTATTTATTGGCCCAAGACACAGATGAGAAAGCCAGGGAGGGAAGGAGGAAAGTGCATTGTCCAAGGTCACTGTCACAAAAGCAGGTGGTAGACATGTAATTTGAGTCTTGTTCTGTCTGATCCCAAAGGCCACTCATTCTCCCTCTAGTCCACCGTGCTGCCAACAACGCAGCAGGAGGTAGGGGCGCTTAATGGGTGGAGGGAAAATCAGGCTTCGGTCAGCTCGGTAGGACAGTGGGTAGGATTCTCCTTTGGTGTCCTGGAAGGGGACAGAAGAATCCCCGCTCACCTCCTTGTGGCGCTCTGTCTGTCTCCCAGTTTGCCAGAACCAGTGCTAGATATACAGTAGGGGGTTTAGTAACAACTGGCTGATTGATGAGTTGGGACCAGTAGTGACTGTGCTTTCTTCCCAGGATGCCTTGCAGCAGAGGCTGACTCAGCAGGACACATCTGTCCTTCAGCTCAAACAAGAACTACTGAGGGCAAATATGGACAGAGATGAGCTGCACAACCAGAACGTGAGTTGAAAGAGTGAACTTGGACTTCACTGAGCCCAGTAGCAAAATAGCATATGGCGTGAAGTCCTGTTAGATCTGCCATCCTGTTTTCTCTCATCTTACTTCTGTGATGCCTGCCCTCGGAGTCTGCAGTTCTTTTGTTCCCCATCAGGCTCCTCTCTGTTTCTAGATGAAGGCTTTGACCCCTTCAGCTTTGAGGACACTGAGACACTGAGGCTGCATCTTGGTTCTACAGTCTGATTACCTCACTAAAGACACGGAGAGCAGCTATGTGTTTTTTTACCATAGCCGTACCCTCTCTGTGATGTATGCTGTAACTGCCAGCATCAACTCCAGTTACGAAGTAGCTGGTTTCCAGCCGGGTTGGCAGATACCCTCCATGCCAGTGAATGCTTTCTTATCCTCCTTGCAGGTGGATCTGCAGAGAAAGCTTGAGGAGAGGAACCGGCTCTTGGGAGAATATAAAGTAAGACTGTGTATCAGTTTGGAAGTAATTTCCACCTGACCTTTTATGAACAATCTATTGTTGCTGTTGTTCAAAGAGCTCTTAAGTACTCTGTCATCCTTAATTTCTGTAAGGAAGTCCTTTCCTGGGTTCCCTTGATTCACTGATCCTGAAGATAGCATGGTTAGGAGAAGGAACACAGAACTAAGAGTTTGGAACCTTGCGTTCAGTCTTCCCTTCTGTCTGTAACCAGCATGGGTGGCACGTAGCGGTCCTCCTACAAAAGGCTGTTCCATTCCTCCTTACCTTTCCCAGAATCCTGCTCTGTGTGTGGCCACTACGGTGTGTAATGTCTTCCCGGGAAGCTCCAGGAAGGGACTGTTCCCTCTGAGGCTCTGTGCTTCTCAGGTGGAAAGTGCATCACAGAAGGTGAACTGTTGGATGTCCTTGGCTTTGCCCTGCATCTGAAAGCTCTGTCTCTTGTTGCAGAAGGAGCTGGGGCAGAAGGACCGCCTCCTGCAGCAGCAGCAGGCCAAGCTGGAGGAAGCACTTCGGAAACTCTCTGAGGCCAGTTACCAGCGGGTGGGAACGTGTCTGGCCGCCGACTTTCCTGCCCCTCTGACCTGAAGGAATCCTTTTCTGATCTAGTGTCTGATTTGCAGGTGGATCTGGAGCGGGAGCTGGAACACAAAGATGTCCTTTTGGCCCACTGTATGAAAAGAGAGGCAGAGGAGGTAACCTACAAGTTGGGGTCTCCCTCCCACAGTCACGAGGGCAACGAGGGAGATTCTGTTTCTGACTCAGGGCTGAACCAAGGCCACAGGTCGGTTTGTCAGGAGGCTCTTTGGTGAGGACGTTAAGAGTATAAGTTCCGGGATAAGAAAATCTGGTTTCAGAAGCCAGCTGTATCACTTGTTTGCCATTGTGTGACCTTAATTTGCTTATTAGCTTCCAAGCCTGAGAGATAAGGCTCATTTGTAAAATGTTAATAACAGTGGCCTTCTCTGTCATTATGAAGAATACATAAGATAGTCTGCTAAGTAATTAAACACAGTCCCGGGAGATCCACATGGCACAGAGTTAGGCTCAGAAAATATTAATCATTGTTCTTTTTCCTTCTATTACTGAAGCAAAGGCAGGAGATGCTGGAGCAGCATCCTTGGGCCCTCCAGTAGCTGGGCAGAGGCTCGGTGGGGGCCTCCAGCCTGAGGTTTCCATCTTGTTCACCCTTCACTCAACAGTGCCTTCCCAGTGTCAAGTATTGGGGATACAGCAGTGAACAAAAGGGGAAAAAAAATCTCTGCACTCATGAGGCTTAGATTCTAACAGAGACATTAAATAAATATGTAATTATATCCTGTGGCAGGAGGTGATCAAAGTAAAGAAGAAAAATAAGACAGGACACCCTGGGTTGGAATTCTCTTTTATAACAAGCATCCTTTCTTCTTGCCACAATAGGTAACCAATTACAACAGTCACAACTCTCAAAGCAACGGGTTTCTCCTTCCCGCGGCAGGAAAAGGAGCTCCTTCAGTCACTCACAGAGGGGTAGGTCCTTAGGATTTGAGTAGAAACCTGCTGCTTCCAGCTAAAGCCAGACGAGTACCCTAGCCATTGCCAGGAGATGAGGCCTTTTATATCCCGGCTGCCTAACTCTTGCTTCTATTGGGTGTGTAAAGATGTGGGACACTTGCCATCCAAAGGTAGGAATTAGTGGGCAAACAGCGCACACAGCCTGCTTCTGTGGAGGAAAATTTCCTCCAGCTCACACCTCCTCCTTCCAAAATGAAAGATCTATCCTGGAAACCTCTCGCTGGTATCTTCTTAAGCGCAGCGGTTGGGATGTGGTTAGTAATAATGGCACCGCGGTTTTGCCCGCAGACCAGCGACCTGCAGCTTGTTCGTGATGCCCTCCGCAGCTTGCGCAACAGCTTCAGTGGCCACGACCCTCAGCACCACACCATCGACAGCCTGGAGCAGGGCATCGCCAGCCTCATGGAGCGCCTGCACGCCGTGGAGACCCAGAGGAAGCAGGAAAGAAGGGTAATCTTTCTATGGTGTTTCTCTTACCTCCCGGAGAAGCTTAGCCTTACCAAGTTTAGTGTAGGAGAAGGCAGTGCTGAGATGGAAGACCCTGCCGAAGGTGACAGTTGCTTTTCTCTTTGGTTTTTGTCTCAGGGGAGCTGACTCTTTACCGTGGCCAGGCAGTCAGTCCAGGGAGGGAGTTCACCACAACTCTTGCTTTTAGAAACTGCCTAACTATCTTAGGAATCGTGGTTCTTGACCCCACAGGTCCCTCTTTACTGCTTGTTCCTCGTCCTCTTCCCCCTCAAATGAGTTTGGCACTGGTTGAGGAAATATATAGGAAAATATATTGGAAACTAGAAAGCTTTTTATAAATGTGCATTATTATTGTTAGGGTAAGTACGACCAATTTCACATACCGTGGAAGAAGATGTGGTCAAAAAGTATATACTTTAGGTACACTTTTATGATTTAAATTTCTTCGTTAAATTTCTCTCATTAATCGTAACTTTTGTGATTTTTGTGTGGCTCCCCAGGTTCGGGGTAAGTCCCCCAGAACTCAGGCAAGTAGTGAATACCGGGAGTCCTGGCCCCCAAATTCAAGTAAGTACTCGCTTTTGCTCAGTAAGGACTCCTAGTGTATTAGATCAGAAATTTAGTGTTTCTTGTGCTACTATTATTTTGGAGATAGAATTTTTCTTGTAGTACTTCGCTCTTAGAATATGTTATTTCTGTAGCAATGCTAGAATTGGGTTATTTCCAAGACTTTGAAGACACATACCATTATCATCACCACCACCATTACTCCAGGTACCATTTAGTCATTTGCAGGTTGCTACCAACTCGGAGAGGCTAAAATATCTTTGGAAAATATACAAGCTCAAAACAGTTATACCAAACAAAGCAAGATATACAACAACAAGCTCACATACAAATCATCCTAAAGTCCCAAATAACAGAAAATTTACAGTTCTTCATAGAGGCAGGAAGTTTAATTTCTTTGGGTACTTCCCTTAAAACTTGGAGTGCATAGCGTAGGTCATTCAGTTTGTTTTAACCTGCTGTATGCCCTCTCATTACATTTTTTCCCTTGTTAATTCCCATATGTTGGAACTCTACCCTGCCTGGTAATTTCTATTCTACTTTATATCTTACTTTTTGGTTTAATAACATTCACTTTTTTTTTAATCTTTTATAATTTACCCAGGCCTAGTCTAAAAGTACCTAAATAATAATTTGTAAAAACTGAATAGTAAAAAGCTGACCATAACCAGTTCTGTATGTTAAATATATAATTTCTAAACCTACATTAATAAAGAAAATCTAAAGTAAAACACTTAAAGCATTTGCACAGATGTGAAAGGGAGCAGCATTCTCAAGCCTCCAGATATTTTTTCCTCTTGAATGAGATATTTACACTGGGAATGAAACAGATTACGTTAGTACCAGAATTTGTGTCAGTTTCTTTTTCTAGCATTGTTTTGAACCAGTCATTTCTGTTTTCTTGGTAGGCTTTTTATTTTATTGTTATCCTCTTCAGTACTTTCTTCAGTTCGTATATACTGCCAATGTACGTAGGTCTAACATGTTTGGAAATTCTTTTTCAAAAGTCTAATAAATTTCTCCCTCCCTGGAATAATTCTCTTGTGTCTATGAATTACTTATTTAAAATACTGCAGCTTCTTATAAACTAGGATGTTAGTCTAATGTTTATATTTACAAATAAGTTGAAATGTTTCTCATCTAAAAATACAAACACGTGTAACTTGCTTAGCCCTCTAGCTCTGAACTTATTTCTCGTATTCCCCTATGTCAAACTTCTTGAAAGAGTAGCCTGCAATTGCTTTTTTTTTTCATCCTTAACCTCCCATTCACATCTTAATCCACTAGTTGGAGTGGGTTTACTCAGTTACTCCACAATCAAAGTGGTTACTTCTCAAACTTTATCTTCCGTTGACTTTTCAAAAGCATTTACTATTCTTGAATAGTCTCCTTCTGGAAGCCTTTTTCTCCTTTAGCTTCAAGGCCAACCAGCTATTCATTCAAGAAATAGTTATTGAGCATCCATGAGGTAGCACCCTTATCAGGCACTGGAGATGCGGGGATGAACATGAGGGACCTGGTACCTGCCCTCACTGGATTTCAGCCTTGTGAACTAGATACAGTCTCCTGTTCTTTTCCTTTTCTGTCTAACCCTCGAATGTTAATATGCCCTGGCATTCCGTTGGAAGTCTACACCTAGGCTTTCTCATATTCTTTTTAGGTGATCTCTTCCACTCCCATGGCTTCATCTACTCTTGTGTGCCAATTATTTTAAAACTTTCATCTCTAACTCAAAACCTATCCTGAGCTTCAGAACTCTACTTTTGAACACCAACTACATAATCTCTCTCTGTAGGGTCAAAAGGCACTTTAAACTCATGTCCGAAACTGGACACAAAACAGTAATGTGGAAAAAATGTGGAGTATGGAATCAAAGAGATCTGGGATGCAGTTGTAGCCCTCAGCAGAGTATATACCATGGGCAAGAGTGTTAATTAATATCCCTGCATTTAGTTTCTGTGTTGATGAAATGGAGATAATTTTGGAGGATTATCAGCATTAAGTGAAATACTATATGCAAATAATCTGATGTAGTGTGTGGCCTACGAAAGATGCAAGGCTATACCCTTTCTTTCTCATTTTCATCACAGCCAAATCTCCTGAAAGAGTAATCTTCTCTCTGAACCCACTTTCTGTCTTGCCATTTACTCTTAAGGGAAAACAACAACAATAATTATTTCAGACTAAAAATTAATATAGTAGATTATTGGAATAGAATTGAGAGTTCAGATAAAATCCATACATACATCTAAGATCATTTGACCAGCTAATAGTATCTGCAGCCAATGTTGCGAGGACAACTGGACATCCACACGCAAAATAAAGTTGGACCCCTACCTCACACCATGTACAAAAATTAACTCAAAAATGCGTCATTGACCTAAATACAAGAGTTGAAACCTTAAAACTCTTAGAAGAAAACAGGGGAAAATACAAATGATCTTGGATTCCAGACATCAGAAGAGTGAGTAACAAAACTGAAAATAGGGAAATTGGACTTTATTAAAATTAAAAACTATTTTGCATTGAAGGATATTATCAAGAAAGTGAAAATACAACCAGAAAAGGAGAAAATTTGTGAAAATCATGTATCTGATAAGGGTCTAGGATGAAGAACCTATGAAGAACTTTTACAACTTAACAACAAAAGATAGAGAAATCTGATTAACAAATCGGCAAAAGAACTTGAATAGACATTTCCCCAAAGATGATAAATAAATGACCAATAAGTACATGAAAATATGCTTAAACTCATTCGTTATTAGGGAAATGCCAAACAAAACCACCATGAGATACCACTTAATGCCTACTAGGTAGTTCCAAAAAATGGAAAATGAAAAGTGTTGGTGAAGATGTGGGGAAATTGGAACTCTCATACATTGCTGGTGAGGATGTAAAATGGTAAGCTCCTGTGGAAAACAGTTTGGTGATTCTTCCAAAAGTTAAACATAGAATTACTATATGACCTAGCAATTCCATTCCTAGGTATATACCCAA
Source organism: Camelus dromedarius (assembly GCF_036321535.1). Lineage (NCBI taxonomy): Eukaryota > Metazoa > Chordata > Mammalia > Artiodactyla > Camelidae > Camelus > Camelus dromedarius. The sequence goes on from NC_087469.1 coordinate 4,246,177, forward strand.
AAGAATTAAAAGCAAATGTTCAAAAAAAATCTTGTACACACATGTTCATAGCAGTATTATTCACAATAGCTAAAAGGTGGTAACAACCCAAATGACCCTTAATTGATGAATGGATAAACAAATTCTGGTATATCCATACAATGGAATATTATTCAGCCATAAAAATAATGAAGTACTGATACATCCTACAACATGGATGAATCTTGAAAATGTTGAGTGAAAGATTCCAGACACATAGTACAAAGTACGAAGATTGGGGTGGAGGAATTAGGACTTTACTGTTGTAAGGGCTCTACTGTTGTAACTTCTATAATTCTTATATTACATGTAAAGTGGTGTAATATCATTTGAAAGCTGACTAATTAAAGATATATACTTAAATCCAAGAGCAACCACTAAATTTTTAAAAGGTTAAGTAAAAAATTTAATAGTGGAGATAAAAAAGAAACATAAAATAATCTAATAGCAAAAAAGTAAAATATTTCATTATTAAAAATATCATTTACATTTGAAACAGTGTATCCAAATGAAGAATCTAAACACACTGGCCTTTGAAGACAATAACCGCCCCCCCCCCCTGCCAATGCACACACACAAACACCTTCAATCCAAAGGCAGGGTAAAAAAGAGGATAAGAGAAAAAAAGGCCAAGAAAAGTATGGAACAATTAGAAATAAAGGAGATGATAGAGTTTTTAAAAACAATTTGGTTTTTATTACATAGTTCTTTACCACTTACAAAATTGTTATCAGCATCATATTAATAGGGAGGCGGCCTTGTATGATGGGAAAAACATAGCTTTGGAGTAAAGCAGAGCTGTATTTTAACTCTGGTACTGCCAGTCATGAACTCTGGAACTTCAGGAGCCAAATACTTTATCCCTAACGTCTTTTCTTCATTGGTAAATGTGGGTTATGATACCCAGTTATGGATGCTACAAAGATGAGCGAGGTACCATATTCAAGTTCTCAGCAGAGTAGCTGGTCTGTGGGCCAGAGTTTAAAAAACATTTACTTAGAGGCTGTTATCATTTTATTATATTTTGTGGAACATGATAGATTTTAAACAAAACATATAATAAGTACCTTAAATATAAATGGTCTAACCGTATCAATTAAAAGATTAGAGATGGTCAAATTGGATGAAAAAGCAAGATTCAACTATATGCTGTCTATAAGAAACCCACTTTAAATATAATAATATAAGTAGATTAAAAGTAAAAGGATGGAAAAAGATGTACCATGGAAGCACTAACCAAAGGAAAGCTGGTGTGGTTATATTAGTATTAGGTAAAATATATTTCAGAACAAGGAATATTTACAGGTATAAAGAGAGATAATATAATGATAAAAATGATCAGTTCACCAAGAAGACATGCAGTCTTAAATATGTATGTATCTGATAATAGCTTAAAAATACAAGAGGTAAAGACCAATAGAAAGAAGGAATAGATGACTCTCCAGTTGTCCTTTTTGCAGTGATGGATTCTACTAGTGGAGAGAACATCAAATAAGCATATAGAAAATCTAGACAACGCTCTCAGCCAACTATTCTGATGGACATTTAGGGAACATTCACCCGATGACAGTAGAGAACATATTCTTTTCAAGTACATTTGGAGCATTCACTGAGATAGCCCATAGTTTGACCATAAGACAAAACTCAACAAATTTAAAAGAACTGAAATCATACATAGTGTTCTCTGACCATTATGAAATTAAACAAGAGAGCGATAACAGAAAAATATCTGGAAAATCTCCAAATATTTGCAATTGAACAAACATACTGCTAAATAACCCATGGGTCAAAGAGGCATTCAAAAAAGGAAATCAGAAAATATTTTGAATTGAATTAAAAGTGGGAAGATGTATCAAAATTCATGGGATTTGGCAGAAGCATTGCTTACAGGGAAATTCAAAGAATTAGATATACATACATTATAAAAGAGGAATGGTTCAGATCAGTGATTTCTTAAATGACCTAAAATTCCACCTTAAAAACACAAAAAAGAAAAGAAAACTGAACTCAATGGAAGCAGAAGGAAGGAACTAATAAATACAAGATGGAAATCATTGACACTGAAAAACAGAAATTTGGAATAAAATCAATCATACTCCAAACTGGTTCTTTGAACAGTTTAATAAAATTGATGAACCTGTCACCAGACTTCCCAAGAAAAAAAAGAGAGAAGACACAAATTACCAATGTTAAAAATGAAAGAGAGAACATCACTCTACGTCCTATAGACATTGAAAGCATAATTAAGGAATGATCTTATGCCCATAAATTTGACAACTTTGATGAAATGGATAAATTCCTTGAAAGACACAAACTATCAAAACTTACTTGAGGAAACAGATAAGCCAAATAGGTACATAGTTATTAAAGGAATTGTAGTTTAAAGTACTCCATCAAAGAAAACTCCAGAACCAGGTGGATTCACTTAAGGAAAAAAGTACCAATTCTACACAAACTCTTCCAGAAAATAGAAGAGGAAGGAACACTTTCTAATACATTTTATTTTACCCTAATTCCAAAACCAGTATCTCTAATAAACACAGATGCAGGAAAAAGAAAGAAAAAGCATAGAAATTGGAAAGGAAGACAAAATTGTCTCTCTTTGTAGATGACATGATTGGCTATATAACAAAGCCCCCCCAAATCTATAATAAAGCTACTAATAACTAAGAAGTGGGTTTAGCAAGGTCATAGGATACAAGGTCATTATACAAAAAGTCAATTATACTTCTATATACTAGCAATGAATATTTGGGAATAGAAAATATTCAAGTATCATTTATAGTAGGACCAAACAAAATTAAATACTTGGATATAAACTTTACAAAATATATGCAACATTTCTATACTGAAAACTACAAAAAATACTGATGAAATAAATCAAAGAAGATCTAAATAAATGGGGAGATATATCACATTCATGGATTGGAGTACTCAGCATTGTGAAGGTGGTATACTCTCCCCAAATGGTGCATAGCTTTGTGCAATGCCAATAAAAATCCTATCAGACTTCTGGTAAATATTAACAAGCTGACATTAAAATTTATATGGAAGGTACTAAAATATTTCCCCCAAAAAGTTGAGAAAAATGAACAAAGTAGTTGGAGAGCCTCACTACCTGATTTCAAGCTTAACTATAAAGTTAGAGTAATCAAGACAGTGCAGTGTAGACGAATGGATAGTCACATAGATCAGTAGAGCAGAACAGCGTTAAAAACCATTTACCTACAGACTGTTATGATTTTATTATATTTAGTGGAACATGATAGATTTTAAACAGAGAAACAGATTTTAAACAGAGAAGTGAGAAATACTGTATTTGGCCAGTCGGTTTTCAACAATGTGCAAAAAGTACACAATGGCAAAAGGAGAGGCTTTTCAACAAGTCCTGGAACAATTAAAGACCCATATTAAAAAAAAAAAAAGAGCTTTGACCCATACCGGATACCATATATAAAAAATTAACTCCAAATGGATCATAAACCTAAAAGTAAAAGCTAAAACTGATTTGTGATTTGTCTTAAAATCATGTATTAAATTTATACACACACATATATTCACAAGGATATGTTTTTGTGTCCTTTGTTCTCTGAGGTCTTCTCTATATGATTTTTTTTCCCTAGAAGAGTATCCAGGTAAATTTTAATAATATTATTTTGTGAACACTTTATATTTTCTGGTTATTGTATATTATAGTAATTGTAGTAGCGATAGATTTTTGAAAATAAATGTATTTAAATAAAAATATTCAATACATGATGATACTAGGAGTATGGGTAGATTTAGAAGATACTTGTGAAAGAGGTGAGCAAATTACTGCAGTTTGGGAAAGAACAATTTAAAATATTTGCCTCTCCCTTCCTGTCTTCTGCTAATAAGCAGAGGAATGACTTGTAGACCGACAGACACCAGGGATCTTAGATAATCCATACACTACATAATAGCTCAGGAATAATGGGATGTTGGTACCTCCCTTTTACTGTACGTGATTTTTATAGTAGTACTACCCTGAAACAACAATGACCATTTTGTCATATGATTTGATGTTGAGTAAGACTATTTCTCTCTTATTCTCTTTCACTTGAAAAGTCTGTGCAATCGAACTCAGCCTTCTTCATTTGTCGCCTGGAACTGCTCTCACTAATGCCATCTATGACCTATTTACCAAATCTGTCTTTATCTACGAGACCTCTGTGTGGCATTTGACATGATTACTCTTAACCTTGAAATTCACCCAGAATATGTACGTAACATTTGTACTGGTTAGCTTGGGCTGCCAAAACAAAATACCATAGACTAACTGACTTGAACAACAGAAATGTATTTTCTCACAGTTCTGGAGGCTGGAGGCCCCAAGATCAAGGTGCTAGCGTGGTCAGGTTCTGGTGAGGGAGTTTTCTTCCAGGCATGCAGACGGCCGCCACCTTTTTGGTGTGTCTTCATGTGGTGGAGAGAGACCTCTAGTGTCTCTTCCTCTTCTTATAAGAGCACCAAGTTCTATGGGATCAGGGCTCAGCTCATAACCTCATTTAACTTGAATCCCTCCCTAAAGGCTCTATCTGTAACACAGTCACATGGGAACGTAGGGCTTCCACATACAAATTTGGGGAGGACATAGCTCAGTCCCTAGCAATAGTATTTTCATATTTTATCTCATTTTTTTGTAACTGTTTTGTTATTTCACCGCATTAGACATTGAGCTCCTTAATGGATGGGGAGTGTATCTTTTTTTGCATCTCTAGTCCTCAATACATTTATAGGCACCCAATAAACCCTTTAAATGAATAATCCTTCTGTTCCCCATCTTAGGTAGTGGTACTATCATGCATCTACTTTCCCAGACCATAAATCTGTTATTTTTCACTTTTCCCTTTTATCCTGGATGTTCAACTATATTCCAAATACTAAGACTTTTAACTTCTAAAGGTCTCTCGAATCCATCCCTCTTCTGGTTCCAGGGCTGTGTCTTCTCCTTCCTCATCTTTCAGGTTATTTTAATTGCCTCTTAACGGGATTACTGGTTTCCAAAATTTCTCCCATCCAAACCATACTTTATTTTGCTGCTAGATCGACCTAAAATGCCAGTCAGATTGTATCACTCCCTTTTAGTGTCTTCCCCAGAGCTTAAGACTAATATCTAAACGCCTTGGCTGGGCAGTCCTTTGTGATCTGGGCCCTGCCTACTTTATTATGCTCATCTGCTATTTCCCAGTGTATTATTATGCTCCAGCCTCACTAGTTGACTTTCAGTTTTATAAATATGTGATCCTTTTTCATGCCTTTATGTATCCTTCCTTCTTGGAATGCCCTTTCCAACCTATACGTCCAGTGATTTTTTTTAAAGCTGCTTTGTTTAACAATTCTCGAACTATAGGACCTTTCTGATCTCTTCCAGGTGGAATTAACTACTCCATCTTCAGTCTTCCTGCGCAGTTTGTACAAATCTGATTTTAGTGTACTGTAATTGTTATCATATCTGTCATCCATACTAGACTGTGAAATCTTTGAGGTCAGAGACCACATATAGTTGACTTTACAGTTTCAAAATCTAGCACATGGTAGATGCTCAGTAAATACTTGTTGAATGAATGAATGAAAGGACCAATCATAAAATTTAGTGATAATAGTGAATATTTTATTAAAGAGCCACTGTATGCCAAGCCCCGTTCTAGGTGCTGGAGTCAAAAGGGCATCATGGCATGTAGGTTTCAATAACTGGCATTCTTTGAAAAAAATTCTGAAAAGTGACTCATTGCGATTGCTGTGCAAAGAGAAGAGTGTTCCCTTGTCTTTCTCCCCTGTATTAATTCATCCCTCATACTCCCTTATTTTAACCCCCTTCCTAGAACTTCTCTCTAGTGGCTGCCAGTTTGATTGGGATCAGTGCCTAGAATAAGTTAAAAAAAATGTGTAGCTGAAATTGCAGGAGATTTTGTAATAAAAGTTTGGTTACTGTTTTTTTGTCCTTCCGATAAAAGTTTTTAATTAGGCTTTTCTCCTTTTCTCTTAAAGTCATAATCACTAGTAACTCATTAATTAAAATTTTTCATAAGTACTTATACAAAGGATAGAGATAAGATGTGGATCAAGAAACCTGAGTTAAAAACCATGGGGACCAACACATATAAACCCTGTGTAGCTAAGGGATAAACCTTGTACCTTTCAGACTGGAAATATAGGGCCCCTTGGAATCTGAGTTTCTAAGGTTACTTTGCTCCTGTGGTTCTTGTTCCTAATCATTTCTCTTTTCATGAATTGCATGCACTTCCTCTATCACTGATCTGCAAAATCTGAGTGTTGGCAGTGCCTGCAGCTCCTGCTACGTGTCCATTCTGCCCCAGCTGAGATCTTGCTGGGCTTTTCTGACCTCTTTTGACTCTTAGCAACAGTGCCTGTGAGAACAGTTGCTATTCCCCTGCCAGCATTACCTGGGATGGGTGAGAAATGATGGTCTTTGTGTAGCATCCATGTCCGAAGCACCTCTTGTTTTAGTGGCCTCAATGGGTCACTTCCTGTGGGTCACACCCTATGGACATGGTGTTTGGCAGGGGTGTGAAACTGTGCTGTGACCTCAGGCAGCTTCATTCTCCTGGGACATTTTAAATAACTGGAAATTAGGGGTGTTTGGAAGCAAGTGGAGTGTTCTGACCGCAAAGTCTCTCTCTGACCGCAGAGTTGCCTCACTCACAGAGCTCTCCAACTGTCAGCAGCGCCTACACGAAAGTGCTCTATTTCACTGACCGGTCACTTACGCCCTTCATGGTCAATATACCAAAGAGGTGAGATTTTGGGATCATTATTTCTCCTTTAACTATATTCCATATCTTATAATAACCTTTAATGAAAAGGAATATGAAAATGACTGTATGTATATATATATATGCACGGCTGGGACAATATGCTGTACACCAGAAATTGACACATAGTAACTGACTGTACTTCAATTAAAAAAAAAAAGGACAGAAAGGCAAAATCATCAGTTACTGCTCATCTAACCAGTGGAGAGGTGTTTGAGAAGCAGTGTAGTGAGAAGGGCACAACCATTGGCATTACAAGGGACAAGTCATGATATGCTAGATACAGACACAATAATAGTGCTTCAAATCCTGATATGCAAAGATGCTTCAAGTTAGGAAAAATAGCTCCTGCAGAAAGCCATGGATTGCAGCCTGGCATACACTGATCTTTGTTCCTATTTGATGACTACAACTAACTTATAGCGAATTCATGTTAAAAACCTTCAAACCTTCAGACACTCAGTTAATATACTTCCTTTTAAGGTAAATGGCTTCAAAGTAAAGATCTAGCACCTTTACTTAAACTCTAGCACCAACTACTGAGAGAGGTGTTAAGATTTCCTTTTCGTGAAGAGTCTGCTTACTTGGTCTGGATTAGAGGGGAGCTTTCTGAAGTAAAAATGGTGATAATTTAATTCTACCAGCCTGGAGAAATGGAATTGTTGCAAAGAAGGAAATCAAGAGAACTCAGAGATGTAGTTTAACAAATTAGATTTTAGAGGCTTTGTGTCTTATTTCCAGAATAAAACAGAAAAAAAGTGATTTGGCTGTAACTGAAATAATAAATCTATTTTATTTATTTAAAAACATTTTTGAGAGGTGGGGGTAATTGGGTTTATTTATGTATTTATTTATTTTAATGGAGGTGTTGGGGATTGAACCCAGGACCTCATGCATGCTGAACAAGCGCTGTACCACTGAGATAGACCCTCCCGCAATAAATCTATTTTAAATTCTCAGATTACCCCATTTGTAATGCCATTTTCACTCCCTGGTAGTGACTGGCTCCCTACCTCTGCGGTTCCAGAATTGTATGGGTTATCAAGGGCCGTGAGCTAACAAGGCCATGCTCTTTCTGCCTGCAAAGACTTTGGCTGGGGCTTGGGTTTAAAGCTAACATGTTATCTTTCCAACCTGTTGATAAACAGTCTATTTTAGTGTTCTCTCCTTTTGTCACAGGTTGGGGGAGGTGACCCTGAAGGATTTTAAAGCCGCTATCGACCGGGAAGGAAATCACCGGTATCACTTCAAAGCGCTGGATCCCGAGTTTGGCACTGTCAAAGAGGAGGTACAGAATCCACGGGGAGTCTGCGTGGTATTGTTTGTTGTTCCTAAACCCCAAAGACTCCAGCTCAAGGGCTAGTATCCAGGAGTACTCGAGTTCCCTAACCAGGTCAGAGGAGTTTCCTGGACCCTCAGACCTGTCTGATTCCACTAGAACCAGAAGCTTCAGGGAGTGGTCCTAGAAGTTGATAGCATCTGTAGTTCATGGACTTAATCACTTTGGATATCCAAGTTTGGTCCAAACTTGGGTAGAATTATTATTTTAAAAAGGAAAAAGTTTTGTTAGGGAAAATGAAGAATCTACATTGAACAAAAGCTTGGCGTTGGGGGTCTCTTTTCTCTCTGTAGCCAAACCTGAGAAAACTTTCTGCTTCCTACGTGGAGCAAAGGAAATAAACTGGCGTGAATATATGAAACTGTATAGTGTGGTGGTAGTGTCTCAGATAATGAAAACAAGGAAATGCTTTAAAGTCATCTATGTTTACTCTCAACTCCTTGACTAAGTTTCTTAGACTACATTTCTCTTTATAATCCATCTACCCAAACACTTCCTTTGGGGAAGAGAGTTCTGGGTTATGACATATTACAAGTGCTCTCTTTGCGGTTACAGAATGAAAAAGTTTGGAGAAGCCAATGTTTTCTTCTATAAAGATTTCCTCACTGAAATGTTTTCATAATCCTGTTCTATTAGTGGCTTAGGAAACAAATTGAATGAATTGCATGCACACGTTAAGACTGGTCTGCATTCTAACCCTTTCTTTACAGTGCCCAGGACCAGAATTTTCCCCTTTCTCATTTTTTTTTAAATGCTTATAGTACTGCTTTCTCCTAGAAGCCCAAAGTGCCTATGGTTAGTAATTTATTAACTCTTATAAATCTCTATGAGCAAAGCAGTATTAGAGGGATGGTTTTACCATTCCATAGATTTGAACTAAAGAATATATAAAGTATATGTAGAGTTGACCCTGGGATGAGTTTGAACTGCATGGATCCACTTATATGCAGATTTTTTTAATAAACATGCACTACAGTATTACAGCAGTTCCTTGAATCTGAGGATGTGGAACCATGCACATGGAGAGCCGACTGTGAAGTTACATGCGGATTTTTGACTGCACTGGGTCAGGGGTGGGGTGCTGGTGCCCCTAATCCCCATATTGTTCAAGGGTCAACTGTATTTTTTTTTTTTTTACCAGTTGTAAGTTTAGGGACAAAACCAGAGGGACACAGGCTCAACTCAAGAATTTCCTCTACACTCTCTTATCCTTTATGTTTGAAGTCTTGTATTTATCAGCTACAGTTATTTTAGACTGTGGTTTCAGAATTGTATGGGTTATCAAGACTCCCCATCTTACAGGTTTTTCACTGTGGCTTTTTTCCTTTCTCTAGGTTTTCCACGATGATGATGCCATCCCTGGCTGGGAAGGGAAGATTGTAGCCTGGGTGGAAGAAGACCATGGAGAGAATTAATGCTGAGTATTAGACTGGGGGCTTGTGGAACTTGGCACTCCCTGGCTGCTTCACTCAGGAAAGAGGACTAAAACCAGAACACAGTAAGAAGTTTTCAGTTTGTGCTGCCAAAACAGAAGTTTCTCCCAGGGTGAGAGCCACAGGCCAGTCCTGTTTCTGTGCCTGGCAAGTGTGTACTTAAAATCCCTGTCCAAATGTAGACCATGGGTTCTTCTGGAGTTCCTTGTCCGTGGGAACACAGTGTTTTATTCTACTCTGAGGACAACAAACCGAAGGCCTTAACCAATGGGGATGGATCATCCCGCTCCTGGATGGGCATGGCTGCTATTACCTGGAACCTGGGAACTGGATGCATCACTCCTGTGTGTCACAGTATTATCTGAATTGGCCTCAATGGTTGCAGCAATCAGAGTCCCAGCATTTGTACTCACAGACAAGGCAAAGGTACCAGCTTTTTTGCTTCTTTGCAGCTATTGCAAATCAAGAATAACTCATAAGGTGGTACCAAAGATGAAAGCCAACTCTTCAGGAATTTTTTTGGACTGGACACAGATGGTGCTGAACTGTTGATTGGATTGAAAAAGGGCTGCCCGTATTGTGCTATACTATGCTGAAACCATAATTAAGACAGACCTTGGGCTGCCTCTTGTGTCTTAACTGGTTCTGCAACTTGTCCTGTAGCCCACAGAGGGCATATTTCATGTACTGCTAGTTGTCTCTGGGGACTCTTTAACTTTAGAGCCATTTTTTTTCCCTTCCAAGTGATGAACTTTGTGTTTGAAAGGAATAAGGAGTGAAAGTCTCCTTCATAATCCAGGCGGGTATGGAAAGGTGCTGCTACCCACATCTTCTTGACTTTCTTTCTCTCATGACTTTCTTTAGCTCATGGTGTCTCCTTTGCAGTCAAAAGGAGACAGACCATTAGTTTCAGTATTTGTGATTTATGAGTACTAAGCATGAGTTACTTGTCTGTCCCCCTTCATTTCAAGGCCAGAGTTAATTTCTATTATATATTTAGTCTAGGCTAATCCCTTAGGGCACAGTAGAAACCGTGGGGGCGTGGAGCAGGAGTTGGGAATGGCAGGGTTGGTTCTGGGTGCAAAACCTGAGAATCCTTTCTCATGTGCAACACTGTCAGCTGTAGAAGCTAGAAGAGTTAAACTTCCAGAGATTACTTAGTATCTTGGGTTTTCTCATTCCTTCACCACGGACCATCCACCAGTCAGATACATGCGTGTGATCACCAACGTACACTGCCAACCGGAAGAGTCAGACAGATCAGCTGTGGGTTCTTGAGCTGTCTGTCTCTAGTTCATCTCCCCTTTTCAACCATTTCAACAGACTACTTGTTGGAGTTCTGAGATGACATTTTATGGTTTTATATAGATGTGTCTTTTTAAAATAGTTCATGTTTGGAGAATTCTTTTGTACTCATTTGTTTTTTGTCCAAGAACCATGTCTATTTTTATAACTTGAGTGTGAGCTCTGTATATTCTCACATTCTGTATACGGTATCCATTTTCTAGAGAACCCAGTAGCTTTTATACAGGCTCTTCTCTTCTTACCAGCCCTTGTGGTTTCAGAACCAGCTTTATTTTATTACAAGTACACTAATGACAACTAACTCCTGTTCCAACCCTACCAGCCATTTTAGCTGTGGAGATAGTTTAACGTAACCTATGTGATTGCTCCTCTAGCAGACAAATGGAACTCAAAAGACACCTAATGTCTTTCATGTGGTCTCCTCCGATTGAAGAATGATTTCTCATCAGAAATGCCTGGGAAAATTTGTGAAAGTCAGTTAAAAGCAAGAATAATTCATTATGAAAGCAAATAGAAGAAACCAATGTATTCCTCCGTGTTTCCCGCCCCTCCCCCGGAAGTCTGGAGAAAAAGTCCTCATGTCACCCGTTTCTCTGTTGCATGAATTTCAGTGTTTTGCTCTAAGACAGCATGGGGTTATCAGGCCAGAATTTGTTACTGTATTTTCAATACAATTTATCTTGAATGTCTGTCTCTTAAGTCAGTTTTTACTTGTCAGGTTTTTTTTTCCCCCAGCATTCTTACATTATGTAGAAATTCTTAAATTTCTGTAATTCTGTAAGAAATTCTACATTCTTAAATTATGTAGAATTTAACTTTGCAAAGAAAATTACATCACAAAAATTTCAGAGTCCTCTACCTTCTTTGTCTTTTATCTCTGTCTCCTTTGGAAAAGGACCTGCATGGCCTTAGTGCCTCCCTAGAAAGTCTGAGTTGAGTTAATAGCTCATTAATTTCACATGCCACGGGTAATAAATAAGCACACCCACAACAGGATGTCACTCCAGTAATGTTTGTGTAAAATGTGTTGGTAATCCTCATTCCACTTTCTAAACAGAGGAGCTTTCTAGGAGGAGTGCCCATCGATTCGTTCTGGTTTGAATAGTCTCCTATTTGAAACAATAGGAGGCCTCCTGACTCATTCAGAGTATTGTCCCCTACTGGCATTTGTGTAGGACAGTCCATCCTGCCACTGCTGAAGTTCTCTTTCTCTGCGAAAACTAAAGAACTAGAATGTTTAGAGTTCATGAAATAATCTCTAAGCCATGTTAGATTACAAAAAATGACCCTCTAATAAATACTAAGTTAGTAGAAAGCTCAATTCCTTAAAAAGTCTTCATTTACAAGCTGAAGACTTTGCACTCAGTTAAAGTAGCTGGAATTGGAACTTTACAATCTCTACCTAAAGAATTTAGGTTAAACTTACGTGGTAATGACAGCCCTACTTACTGACCAGCTTTTCAGCTCTTTTTGACAGATAGTTGTAAATTAAGGAAAACATCTTTATGCTCTACATCCAATTCCAGAGGACTCCAATTACGTAAAAGCATTTAGGTCATAATTATAATAATTTTCATTTTTCCATAAAATAAACATTATGATTGCACACTCTATTATCTGAATTTATGTAAGAGGTATAACTTGCTTAAAATATATATGTAAAGTTATATTTTCTTAGAAACATGGGTGTTTGCAACCATTGCTTTCAAAGAGATTATTACCATGTATTCTGTTTTACAGTATGTTTTCATGAAGACTGTGTTGTACCAGAGGCTTCTGATTATCAAAGTGACAACCAGTTTTAATTGCCTGTATGTACCAGATTTGTGAACTAATTAAAAAAACCCAGAAACAAACTATGAATAAAATGGAGTTTGCAAACTAAATACCATTAATCGTTTTCACTTGTGTTTATCAACTGACGTTAATCAATGAAGCTATTTACATTTAGTGAAAGTAAATTTCCTCAAGTGGTCTCCCAGCAGCATGTTTACTCATTACTTGGGGAGTGGAGATAAGGATTACTTTATTGCTACAGATACTACTATTGGTATTGCTAATGTAAGTGCAAAATAGGTTATTACTAGCAAAGAAAATTCATTTATTTAGCACTTCTTTGACATTATATATAAATGTGCAAACAAATACGAATTCAGGACTCTAAACTGTATGACAAGATAGTCTCCAATGCAAAAGCAAGAAACATTAACTAGAGATGCTCAGAAATGTATATTTAAAAGAACCAGAATTTCCAAATTAATTTGAAAGCTGCCTTCCAAAATTTAAGTAGCCTTCATTTATCACTTTAAATGTTTCATGCATATATTAAATCTTTAGCCCTGGGTGCTTTCACTTGACTTCCAATTACGTATTTTCAGCTATTAACCACAAGCCATTTTAAATGGGTTACTCCTTTACTGTGTTAAAATTAAATATGTAAAGAGCTTAACTAAGAATATTTTGTTACCAACTAATTCCTCTTTACATCTAACCTATTCTGTATCAGTAATATCATCATTTTACAAGTCTCAGGACTGATGTGACAAACCTAAGTATTCCTAGCCTACCTCTGGTAAACTTAACCACTCCTGGACTATCTGATCTATGCCTTCCTATGATTTAGCTACACCTGTCAAAAGTATATTCAACGTGCAAACTTGCTATACACTGAAAAGTGCAAAAGAAGGTTTAAGCAAGCCTACCTAAGTAAGTGAACAGCAAACTGAAGATCATCTCATACAAAGGCTAATTTTAGATCCAGTTGCTAAATTCAAATGCAGTGGAAGAACTGTAGTAAGGTATCTTGGCCAATTTAAGTTTTAAAACATTTATAATTTATAGTTACAGTATAAGCCCTTTCATTATTCACAATTATTCTTCCACTGCTTCTTGTAATTGTTATTCATAAGTAGTTTTACATAATTGCAATAATATAACTGCTCTACTCAATATTATTTCAAATGTGCCTTCCCATTTAGTCTGGGAATTTTCTATTTTTCAATTGTATTGCCTGCACATTCTGTTAGACAGCTGTGCCTGCTTGATCTTTTCCTCCTTTTTGAATAGTTATGTTTCTTCAATTCTTTTTCTGTTATAAAGATACTGAACCTTTTTTTTTTTTTTAAACTTTGTTTTGGATACCGTAAGGATACTAGAATAGGATTTGGGGGAAAGATGTAAGCCTTTTTTCCTCCTGATTCTTATTTCTTACTATATAGCCATCTCTAAAAATAACTAACATTCAGTGCCCCCAGAGTGCATCTTCCCCTTCAATCTCATTACTACTGAGATTTTACTTTTTAACTTTCCAATTTAAGTAGGTATGCAATACTACTTCCTGGCTGTCTTATTTTTCCAAATGTTTAATTACTAGCAAAGTTGAACATGTTTTCAAATGTTGGTTTTTCCTCCTACTTCTGTTCTTGGTGTTCTCGGACCATCTGTACACTGGGGACTTAAACATAAATACAGCACGTGCTTCCTTCTAGTCTGTCACCCTCAGCTGAGAAATGAGATATTTCCTAATTATAGGATGATAAACCTATAGTAAATGTGAACCTAACAAATGTACGTAGAAGGAAATTTATGGCAAATCAGAAACGCAAATCTGTTTCGTAAACCTTTTTCTTCATACAGAGAATACGCTAATTCTGCTACCGTACTCCTGAATGTGGGATTGTATCTTCCACTTGTCTGCCCTTCACACCTTTCACTCTTGGCTGGAAAACCTGTTCGGCTCGCTTTTCCGTTGGGCTACAAACCTGAAATTAAAACTGTAACCCAACACAACCTGCCCGGGGCAAGGCCCCAAAGCTGGTAGCCCCTGGGTCTGCAGAGGCTAAGTGCGCATCAGCAGAGCACGGACGCGCTTGGGGAGGCCCTCCCTCCCGTCTCCGCAGCAGCGCCTAGACCCCACCCCTCGGCCTAAGGCTCTCGGCACCCAGTTGGTTCTCGGCTTCCTTCCCAGCTTTTCCTCAAAACCTAGCCAACCCCTCAGCCCACCTCAGCGCACTCGGCCTCTATGAGGCCCGCCATCGCCGCCTTTTCCCGCCCCTCCCTTTCGGCCGCGCCCTTCACAGCGCTCAAGTCCCGTCCTCCCCTGAGATGCCGCCACCACGACCCCCCACCACCTTCCACTCCCCTCCACGTCTGATTCTCCCAAAATCCGCTTGCGGAGGCTCTGCTGGAACGTCCCTGCCTGTCGTGGCTTCAAAGTGGCCGTCCCAACTCGCTCTGGGAACCCTCTCCCCCACAGCCACCGGGAGGACCTTACGTTCCACGCATTTCTGGTCCGCGGAGGGGGTGGGGTGACTCTTTGGAGCCCGTTTTACGACAATGTGCGGCTGCGCGGCGTGGCTGACGGCAACGCCGCGCTGCTCTCGGAGAGGTCACTCCGGAGACGGCGTTGGTTCTTGGGGTGTGGGGTCCGCGGCGCTATGTGGCGCGTCTGTGCGCGACGGGCCCGGAATGCGGCCCCAAGGGCAGGATTCGGAACTCCGTGGACGGCCTTGCGGCAGGAGCCCGGAGCTCCGTGCGTGACCCCGCGGGCTGGCTTGGCTCCGGCTCGTTGCAACAGCGCGACCACCAGGTATGGCAGGGTCCGGGCACTCTGCGGTTGGAGCCCCGGCTCGTGGGCCACATCGCGGAATCGCGTCCTGCTGCAGTTTTGGGGATCGCCTGGCCGCCGCTGGTATAGTCTCCCCCCCCATCAGAAGGTGAGCCCCAGACCTGTCCTTCGCGGGACCCCGTTGTCCTTCAGGCCGACTTGTTGGCTTGGGATCCTTCTTGAGGCCGGAGTGATCCCCCACCCTCTTCCCCATATACTGTATGTCCTTTTCCCTTCTCCAGTACCCAGCTTTTCTATATGTAGCTCTTGAGCTTTCCTCCCCTGGTCTATTCCATTGAAAGAAGAGCTTCAAGCTTCCCCTTCCTGATCTGTTCCATTGAAAGAAGAGCTCCAACTCTGAGGTTTTATGTGGAATGCCTGCTGAGTACGTGCTCTGTTAGACCCATAGGACTGTGGAGCAGGAAGCCTGTCACTGAAGAGCTGGTGACAGGAATTCCCTTAACATCCCCAGTGCCCAGTGTGTGTTGGGACTCATAAACTCTATGTTAAATTAAATTGAATTGGACGAAACATTAAACCAGACTGAGAATTAGGTAGCTCTTTTTAAATTTAAGTGTTTCTCCTTTTTCTCCCCCAGGTTCCATTGCCCTCTCTTTCCCCCACAATGCAGGCAGGCACCATAGCCCGCTGGGAAAAAAAGGAAGGGGAAAAAATCAATGAGGGTGAACTAATTGCAGAGGTGAGTTGTTTTAAAATATGAAAATGAAGTAGAAGGAACTGGTTTAGCTAACTGACTGAGCATTAACTTTCTGAGTGAGTAGTTACTCCTTTTGCTTAAGAAACTTAGATGTTTCTTACAACTTGATATTAGAGAATATTGGTCAGCTAAGTTGTCGGCAGTTAGCCAAACTGATTTTAAGCTGAGTTTTTTTTAGTAATTCCTGTTTTCAAACCTGTGATAGAATTCTTGTTTTCACATGACTGTTGAACCGTATGATTTTAGACTCATGCTTATAAACTTCATGCTGGCAGCACAGCCCTAAGCTCCTGCTTTTGTGTTAAAAGGTTGAAACTGATAAAGCTACTGTTGGATTTGAGAGCCTGGAGGAGTGTTACATGGCAAAGATACTGGTTGCTGAAGGTACTAGAGATGTTCCAGTTGGAGCAATCATCTGTATCACAGTTGAGAAGTGAGTAGTAGCATGGTAATTTGTGGAATTTAGGTGCTTAGTGTGGAATATTTTAACCCAGAATCGAGAAATTAGTTAAAGTTTCTAAGACTATTAAATCTGCTCTATTAACCCCCTTATACTTACGCATTCGTTCTTGTCCTTAGGCCTGAAGATATTGAGGCCTTTAAAAATTATACATTGGATGCTTCGGCAGTGCCTACCCCACAAGCAGCCCCAGCACCAACCCCTGCTGCCGCTCCTCCACCACCTACACCTTCTGCTCAGGCTCCTGGTAGCTCATATCCCCCTCACATGCAGGTGAGGCTCAGCCCCTGGGTGTTTGCTCTAGAAAACTTGTTACGTATTTATTATTTTTCATAGATGGCTTTCACATCCTGGAAACCGGCATTAATGATGGCTAGTTTTTGTCATTTGAAAGAAAGTAGAGATTTAAACATGAAAATTGACAACTTTTATTCTTAGCTGTTATTTCCAGGTGTGTGAACTTGGACAGTTCTTTTAACCTTTCTCAGCCTCAGTGTAGCAGACAGGATAATGCTTGGCATTTCTTGTTCAAGAACGTTATGTTAAGTTTTGAGGATGATTTGTACTTAATATCTACTCCCCGTGTAAATAGAGTTTTTAGTTGGCTTCAGGTGCTGTCTACCAAATGAAAGTCCCCAGTTGGTGTTTTCCCTTGACCTTTAGTATTCTGTTTTCTAAGAGTAAGTGAAGTAGTCTAGTAGTATTAAAAAATGACTAAACTAACAATGAAGAATAAGTGTAGAGAATACATGTATAATAGCATTGCAACAAAGCTGAAGGCAGTAAATATAGTCATTATTGACTCTAGTAACAAAATCATTTTCTACAAAACTAAATTAGTTTATTAGATATAAGGATTATCCTGTGTATATTTGTGTGTTTCAGACATTGGAAATGGATTAAAAACCAGCTGTCCTTTTTCTAAAGGATTAAGACTAGAACTTTTCCTTCACTTAGTTTATTTGTACAAATTTTTGTACAGGGATCTTTTTCTTTTTTGGATATCATGTTCTACTCTGTGGTCTGTTATTAACAATCACTCATGATGAAAGTTTTGCCTGGTGGTCAGTTCACACATTTATTTCATCCTGTTAGCAAATACTATCTCACTAATAAGGCTTAGTTCATTTCTCTGTATTATATGTCTATGGCTTTGTTTCCAAGTGTTAGGATTCTGTCTTAATTATCCTTTAAGATACTGTATAGAGGTTATTGGATCCACTAATTTTTTTTTATAGTTTTTTTTTTTTAAGTTTTTAAAACTTTTTATTTTTGTGGGGTAATTAGGTTTGTTTATTTATTTATTTAATGGAGGTACTGGGGATTGAACCCAGGACCTCATGCCTACTAAGCACCCACTTTGCCACTGAGCTATACCTTCCCCACGTGGATCCACTAATTTTTAAGTAGATGAAGATGACACATTCGGACCAAGGAAAACATTTAAAAATTTTTCTAGTTAGAGTTTAAGTTTTGTTTTACTGTTTTTTTCACTTTCCTTAGACATCACCAGTTGAAGTGATTTTTGTCAGCATAATTCTGTTGTTAGATACAAAACACTAAGAAGATAGCAGACAAAACCCATAACTGAGTACGGATAGAAATTCAGTGGAAATACAAGCCATGTAAATGGGAAGGCAGCTTTTAATTTAGATCAGCCAATCTGATGTTTAGATTTTGCTAGGGTGGAAGTGACTATTGTAAGAACAGTTCTTAGTATTTTTTTATCTTGGAAAGGTATCTGGGAAGTCTGGGAGAAATGCAGTTTCTTCTAAGTGAAAAGATAGTTGCTAATACAGAGCACAGCAAAATTTTAATGGAAAAGTCTGGACTAAGGTCATTCTGTGAAAATGAAAAATTCTAGCTTATCCTAAGTTAAAAAGGTGAAAAGATGCTCCGAGTTTAAATACTTATTGAGGAATTAATTTTAACTGTCTAGAAAGAAATCTTTTACATCTGCCCATCATTTTTAACTTTGGAGGGTGGAAAAGTATTTAGAGGGTGGGTCAGAGTATTGCTGATACCATAAATCTTGAGATTTGAAAGATTTACCTGTCGGGACACTATTGAGGTACTGAGCTTTTGCTGTTGTGGGGGCATCAGGGAAATGGGAATTTGGATTGTCATAGTCACTGTTATTCCATAAAACTGTTTGCCTGATTGTGTTCAAGGCTTCCTAGTATTAAGCAAAAATATGTGTTTCTTTTTACAGGTGCTTCTTCCTGCCCTCTCTCCCACTATGACCATGGGTACAGTTCAGAGATGGGAAAAAAAAGTGGGAGAGAAGCTAAATGAAGGAGACTTATTGGCAGAGATAGAGACTGACAAGGCCACTATAGGTGAGATTTCTTCAGCTCTTAATGGTTGAGGCACTGAGTTTTCCAATGAGGGAAGAGGATTGCCGTCCTATCCTATCAAGAGTGAGTGATAACATGAAAAATTAATTCTTGGTATTCACTTCCCAGAACAGGGTATTTCATAGCAAAAATGTGACTTGTCGGACTTGTCAGTTCTATACTGCACTCTCACTGAGTCAAGGATGTGTCAGCTTAGAGATTATTTTTAGGCCAGAGTTGGCTTCTTAGCTGTATCATATTACTGAGAAGCTGTATCAGAACTGACATTGGCAAATTGGGCAAGGGAGGAAAAGAAGAAATAGGAGAAAACAATGTCTCAGGCAGGGAAATACCAAAGAATTAAAGATGATTTTGAGGGAAAACTGAAAGCAAGGTTTAGATTCTTTTCATAGTTTGAGAATGAGTGATGGAACATCTATGTACCTGTCCAGATACATCACATTTCCTAGTCTGTCTCTGTTTTTATGCTCAGAAGAAAACCTACACAGACAGTCATGTTTGATACTATGTGTAGATATTTGTAGATGCGTATATTTCTTTCCTGTTCAGCCCTCAGAGATGCACTGGGAGATTCTGGGCGTCCTCTGCAGTGATTGTTTTCGGGTTGTGTTCTTCAAACCCTATGATTCCTTGGGCATGTTTGGGCAAAGGAAAGCTTAAGGAGCAGGACTCTGCTGTGCCTTGCCCCTTTCTCTGCTTCCACCAGGGCAGCTCCTTTTGATCTTTTTGCATATGGTGCTTCCTCCCATGAGATTTTATTAGAAGAAAGGGTTCTGTTTGTTAAAAAGAGAGAAATAAACAAACACTCCTGGCAAGAATAGATCTGCTTTGCATTTTAACATGAAAACCAGTGAGAGTGGTATCCTGGAGACTGCAGTCACTAGAGAAGTGTCGCCTTGGTCAAACTCTTTAAACTCTATGGCGGCCTTGGAGTCTTTTCTTTTTATACATGTCTTTCATTGGATATTAATTCTCGGCTAGGAAATGGAAGGGTCACCAAGGATGTTTTCAGTAGGAAGAAGCACAGCACCAGAGAGCCAGGGTCTGGAAGGCAAGGGGCGTCTTCTGTGATGGCTTCTTTTAGCTTTGCTGTTGCAGCCCTTGAGGTCTGTAAGAAAAGTGGCAGCTGAATAAAGCTGTCAACACCATAGCAACTCTAGTAATGCTGTGTTTCTCCACATTGAAATATTTGGTGTAACACCAAGTGTAAGCTCTTTGGAAAGCTCTGAAGATGCTTTTGGGGTATAATCCCACGTTGCTGGCAAGCTTTAGTAGCTCCTCTAATTTAACAACCACATGGCCCTGATCTTTAGCAGTACAGATGATGGCATCTTGGACTCTTGGGTCTGCATAGGGGCTGCCCTTGGAGATTTGTTTTAAGAGAATGTTCAGAACTAACTGCTGTCTGTAATCTCTTGTAGTTTTGTGTAACAGATACTTAGTATTTACTTTGTACCAGGTACTGTTTCTAAGTACTTGAAAAGTAGGTACTATTATTCCCATTTTGTAGGGAAGGAAGCTGAGACACAGGTTAAATGGCTTGCGAAAGGTTATACAGGGAGTTTGAAGGAGAAGAACCTCTTACTTAAAACTATGCTTGAGTTTGATAGGATAATAGAGTCCTTTAAGTTCCGTAAGGTTTTTTCTTTATATTTAAGGTTTTGAGGTACAGGAAGAAGGTTACCTGGCAAAAATCCTGGTCCCTGAAGGCACGAGAGATGTCCCTCTAGGAGCCCCGCTCTGCATCATTGTAGAAAAAGAGGCAGATATACCAGCATTTGCTGACTATCGGCCAACTGAAGTCACTGATTTAAAGCCACCAGCACCGCCACCTACCCCGCCCCCGGTACGTATGCATCTGGAATTGAGGAAACAGTTATCTTACCTCTAAGTTAAGGGATTAAACCAGATGATACTCCAGGTTTCTTCCAGCTCGAAGATTCTGTGAAGAAGGAAGGAGATGGGTACCATTTGTGGAGACCTGCAGGGTCTGTGGCACTGCACCACCCACCTGCTGGTCAATAGCTGGACTCTTGTAGCTTTTTTTTTCTCCTGCTGTCTTGAGTCCTGCCAGGAACAAAGCGCAGGCGACATGTTCTTTTCCTGCTTTAGGTGTAGACATGCATGTGGAAGGTGATGCTTCGTCACCCGTTTTCTGTAGAATTTATGTCATCAGTCCCCTTAGAATTCACGTATTATAGTAGGTCAAGCTTATATTTGTAATACATTTGGGAACCATGGCTTTTTTGCATAGTTTAGTCTGTCATTATACGCTGTGTACCATATACCTGTAACATGAACTTGTATGAATTCCAAGTATTGATAACACTGTAATGATACTTCCGCAGGTGTAATATCATGTGAATTTAATTAGACTAGGGACACGTTTCTGTCAGCGAAAACTTGATTTCTGGCTGCCATACATTTACGGGGAGCTGGCAAGTGGTAGCGTTGGTGTATTTTTTTAATGTATTTTCAACATGGAACCTTCCAGCATAATTTATTATTTGGAAAATTAGGTTAAGTAAAAACAAAAACCATGTTGGTGACATAAGAGAATGAGAATAAAGAAGCAAGAGATTAAGGTAAAAAAAGGCTATACTGGTCACCAGAATTAAATTCCATGCCTCTCCATGTTATCATGGAGTAAGATAACTTTGACTTTGTTCTATCTTTGACATAAAATAATGCTACTATTCGTATTGCTGTACTTGTTAGGCAGGAAAAAGTGTGCATCATGACCCTTGGAGAAGACATGAAAGTTATTTAATTAAAGTAGGTTTGACATCTTAATTAAAGATAACTCTTAGTTTTTCACATCAACCCTTGCAGTGGTGAATTAACAATTGGTAACTTTTTTCAAAAGGCAGCCCCTGTTCCTCCAGCTCTCCAGCCTGCAGCCCCTACACCCGCAGCCCCCCGCCCAGCTGCTCCTGCTGGACCCAAGGGACGGTTGTTCGTCAGTCCTCTTGCAAAGAAGTTGGCAGCAGAGAAAGGAATTGACCTTACACAAGTAAAGGGTAAGCCTGTCTCTGTGGAATGGGGTTGTAAAGCTAAAACTTAGTTGAGCTTCCTCCTTAAGACCAGCAAGTACAACTGTGTTATGGTCGTCTTATCTGGAATAGTGGGGGTAAGGATGAGGGAGGGAAGTACCTCCTTTGGTGTCACCACAGAGTAGGAGGACTTACTGTGCTTTCTGTAGTCTGTCTAGGATCTACCTATATAGTTGAGATAGCTTTTGTCGTTTTCTGTTAACGGGAACTGCTTAATTGTTGATGAAAGTACGGTGTGTTTGTACAGCAGAGTTGGGTTATAGGACCTGGTTATGTAATAAGAAACCTGTTGGTGCTGGGCTGACTGAATGTAGCAATACGCAAAACACAACATGACGTTGAGATGATTTGAAATGACTTAAAATAATAACTTCCATATAAAACTGAGCTAACTCTCCTTGTGGGCAAAGGAGAATGTCTTACTCATCTTTTTCTTCCCCAAAACAAAGTGTAGCTTAGTGATAAGAGCATGGGATCTTGAATTAGACCATCCACAGTTTAACCCTGTTTGTATCGTTTTCTGTGTAATGTCTTTAGATGAATTACTTAATCCATTTGTTTTTCCATTCTTAAAACTGAGATAATAGTTTACATTAAAATAAGTGACGTACTTAGAACAGTATCTAGAATATAGTAAGTACTCAGTTCCTGTTAATTTTGTCCATATTATTATTATTGACTGGCATTTAAATGTTTTAAACTAAAATTAAAGCTAAAATTTAATGTAAGGTATGTTTGTATGATTAGAATGAGGGATAGCAGATTAAGTTGGAATACACTCCCAAGGGGAGAAGGGACTGGATTAATAACTGTATCTGAAGAATTTGGACTGGTAAAGAAGGACCATTTATTAGATATTTGGCAATACTGGCCACCTTACGACAGATTTAAGTGGAAAAATCCCAATATTCTTATCATGCAGAGTTAGGTGATTCATTTATTTAAGCAAATATTCATTGAGCATTGTCTGTGTATCTAACACTTGTTCATAAGCCAGACAAGATTCCAGTTTCAGATGTTTATAATACCAACAATAAAGAATTAAATGGCTGGAGAGTATAGCATGGTAGTTAAGAGTATGTGCTCTGGAGCTGGAATGCTTGGGTTCAGACCCAGCTCTGCTGTCACTAGGTGTGTCTCGGTTTCTTCATTTGTATACAAAAATAACACTATAAGCTTGTGAGGATTAAATAAGTTAATAAACATTGCCTGGTGGGGAGGGTATAGCTCAAGTGATAGAGCACTGTGCTTTTAGCATGCATGAGGGCCTGGATTCAATTCCCAGTACCACCACTAAAAATAAACAAACCTAATTACCCCCCCCACCACCAAAATAAAATAATTAAATAATAAATAAATATTTAAAAAAATAAACAAACAGTGCCTGCATATAGAAAGCATATATAGGTATTGGCTGTGATGATAATAATAACTCACTGAATAAGGTGATTTGAGTGCTAAGAAGAAAGTAAACCAAGTGATACACTAGTGAGTGACAGGGGAAGTGTATGAGCAGCCATGACTGCTTTTGGACGGGGTGGTTGGGAAAGATCTTTCTGATGAAGTGACATTTGATCTGACCTGAAAGATGAGGAGTCAGCTCTTGTGAAGAACCGGAGGAAAAGCATTTGAGGCAAAGACCAGTCTGAAGTGGGAAAGAGCTTGGTGTGTTTGAGGGACCTAGAGGAGGCCAGTGTTACTGGAGCATAGTGAGCAGAGGGTCCAGTGATAGGAGATGAGGTTAGAAGGAAACTCAGCACTGAGAACATAACAGACTTGACAGGTTATGATAGAATTTGAATTTGTAGGAAGCCATTGAAGGTTAAAACAAAGAAGTGACATAAGATGATTTCTATTTTTAAAAGATCATTTTGGCAGCTCTTTGCAAATGGATTAAATGAGAGCCAAGGCACCTGTTGAGATGCTGTTGCTGGAGCTGATGATGGTGGCTTAGACTCGGGTGGTGAGAGTAGAAATGGGAAGAAATGGGCAGCTTCAGTATGCATTTCTGATACAGAATCAACAGAACGTAGTCAGGAATTGGATATGGAAACTTGACAGCAGTAATCTCAGAAGAAATGTACAGTGGAGGCCAGTCTGGAAGGGTTGCAAAGTGAAAAGTGGATGAGTAGCTGGAGATAGCATTGTGGGCAGCTTATTCAAGGAGCTCCGCTGTGAAGGAAGGCATAGAAATAGAAATATATAGCTTTTAGGGGAGGATACGGGCTCAAGGGAGGACTTTTGGAAATGAGTGATAGTAGAGTGGGTTTGGTGTGGAATTTCTCAGCTGTGGCACTGTTGGCATTTTTGACCAGATGATTCTTTGTTGGTGGTGGTGGTGGGTGGGGGTCGTCCTGTGCACTGTAGCATGTTTAACAACATCCTTGGCTTCCACCTGCTACCTGGTAGTAGCATTTGTGACACTATTTTTAAACATTGTCAAATGCCCCCTTGGGGGCAAAATTGCCCTAGTTGAGAACCAGTGGCCTAATAGAAAGGGATAAATTGATGATGAAGAAAGGGAGAGAGGGCAGCATAATTTGGCAAGGAACAAAGCTTTTGAGAATGTAAGAGGGGATGGGATTGGTTTGGGGAAGGAATTAGGACATTCTGTCAATTTTTATAGGAGGGAGGAGAATATGGGGTGGGTTTTCAGGTTTGGTGGTGGAAGAAGAGAGCACTTCTCTGGTTCTGCTGTTTGATCGGTGAAGTGTAAAGTGAGGGGTCTGCCGGGGAAGGAGTGTGGGAGGAGCTTGGTTAGAGAGTGCGAAATAGTGTTCTCAGAGATTGGGAAAGTGAAGTCAAGGGAAACATAATTGAAGTTCTGGGTAGTTTTGTGTGTCTGTTTTAGGTTTGTGCCTTTGAATTTATAGTACAGTCAGTCAGCCAGGTGTGTACTTTTCCCTCCAGCAGTAATAAGCTACTCTGGTGCTGGCATTGAGAAGGCAAATGTTGTAGAGTGTGACTAGGAAGTGATTCCAACAGTGACCCATCGAGTGGAAGCTGAGCAAGGAGGAAGTGAAGACCAGAGGCTGACGGCGGATGATGAGAGCAGAGGAGTCAATGGAGGTCTTGATGAAGTCAAAGAAATGTTGCAGTAGCGGGAGGGGTGGTCTAAAATAAGTGAGCTGAGAGGACCAGTGATTGATGTTTTCTGACATCACTTCTGACACTAAACGTAGGTTCTTTTCCCATACCAACGGTCAATTCTCTGATACCACCTGGATATCCAACAATTCAGTCCTATTCCAACACTGACTGTCCACAGTTAGCATCAGACCCACAGGTCTGAGGGCTCAGTCCCACAAGTCTGCCCCTTTGGATGCCAGTTGCAAGTCCTTGGGGCCACCCATCTTCTGACCCACTGGCTGTAGACCAGGAGTTCCCACAACCTCTTCCTTGGATTCAGCAGGTGATTAGAATGAGTCAGACACACAGAACTCAGGAAAGCACTCTGCTTACTATTGCCAGTTTATTATAAAGGATACAACTCAGGAACGGTCACGTAGAAGAGATGCATAGAACCAGGTAGGGGGTTGTGGTGGCGTGGTGGAGGGCTTCCATGCTCTCTGTGGGAGCACTGCTCCCTCAAGTGCATTAATGTGTCCACCAGCCCAGAAGCTCTCCAGATCTTGTTCAAGATTTGTTTTTATAGGGGTTGATTATTATTTTTATAGGCATGGTTGATTGTATCATTGGCTATTGGTTGTTGGACTCAGTCTCCAGTCCCCACTCCTGCCTTCCCCCAGGGACAGGCTGCTTAGCAAATTTGACTAAAATGTATTCATTTGGGAAGAAACTGCTTTGAAAGCCTAAAGCCTGGTGTCCAGAGTTTGATTTGTCTCTGTGCTACCCATATTATGGTTTATATTTCTTTGATGCCAAGCACTTTCCTATCACTATTCCATTTTATCCTCACAACATTCCTGTGAGCAGTGGCTGATAATCTCTATCCTTCAGATGAGATTGGAGACCAGATAGGATTAAGTGCCTGTAGTCATCTGTCTAGTTTATGTTTGACGACAACCCTGTATTTTTCTCTCCCAGTCTAGTGTTCTTCCCTCCATACTGTATTGCTTTTTGATGGCCTGTTTTGCCTTCTTCAGGAGATAGGCAAAAGAATTGAAAAGATTTCAACTACTAATAGTCAGCAAGTTCTTACGGGTGGCTGAAGCTTAGTAGAAGGCGGGTGGTACTGCAATTTCCTCCCCTTCAGGGGCCGCAGAGTCCGGATCAGCCTTGGCTGTATGGGGAGGTTATGGTTTCTGTCTTTTATAAAGGAGCGGAATCTAACAGGGGTACTGCTGCTTCTGTTCTAGATAAACAGTCCTAGCCAACTCAGTTTCCATAATGAAGGAAAGGAGTTGGGATGAACCGCACACAACGAGAATCCTTTTAGGAGTCTGCCTTGGGGCAAGAGGAATCAATTTGACCCTTTTTTTTTTCCCTAGAAGTGGGCCAATGTAAGAGTTATTTTAAAAACTAAATTCTAAATCTCCTTAGAATTAGGGTTCAGGAGTTTCTACCGAGGTCTGAAGTTAAACGTGAAAGGTTGTGGATGGAAGGAAGAAGGAAATTGAATGAAACAAAATTAAACCTGTTGAGGGATCTTTGAAGATCTTTTCTTGTGGGTAACATGGCACCTATTTCCTTCACAGTCTCTTAACACAGGCCAGTTGAGAGCCTTGGCTACTATGAAAAGCTGCAAATGATGGAGACCACAGAAGGAATGAATGGATCTAAAGAAGAGATCATTGCATCTGAGAGTTATTTATGCTATTTCAGGGTGAAAAAATTGACTTGCCTGATTTGTCCGAAACAGTTGTTACTGTATCTGTGGACTCTGTAACAAAGGGAATTCTTTATGATCAAATGAATCTAGGACCCTAAATGAGATCTATTTCAGGGTTCAGAAAGGGTTTTTTGGAGCTAACCAGAAGGAGGCAGCTAGACTTCCTTTTGGAGCTAAAAATTGTACTCAGAATTATTCTGATGCTGGTATTTCCCAATTTAAAGAAGATGAAAAAATAAAGTACAGCTTAATTAGATAAAACTCTTAAAGAGACATGCTTAAAATAAAATAAGAATTGTTGTAGTTAAGAACCACTAACAGATCAAGCAAGAGCACTTGGTGTGAATTAAAATTAGTAATTGACAAAAGGTAGTATTTTTAGGGAAAACTTGAAGGGACAGGGTTAAGGCAGTGGCCCCTTCGGAG
Source organism: Camelus dromedarius (assembly GCF_036321535.1). NCBI lineage: Eukaryota > Metazoa > Chordata > Mammalia > Artiodactyla > Camelidae > Camelus > Camelus dromedarius. The sequence continues at coordinate 4,273,481 of NC_087469.1, forward strand.
GTCTTTGGTATAGAGCCTTCAAGAACTTGCACTTGAGGATCACAGTGCTGACCTCCTTGGGAGCCAGCAGTACACCTCACACGTGGTGTTTATGTGTCTCTTCCAGGGACAGGACCAGAAGGCAGAATCATCAAAAAGGACATCGACTCCTTTGTGCCTGCGAAAGCTGCTCCTGTGAGTTATATTTGGCTTTTCTCTCTCTCTCTCTTTTTTTTTGGTTGGAATTTGTCCCTTCAAGTGCTTTGTCCAGTCTGTTAGACCTTTGCATACTTTATATATGAATGAAATAGCTTAATCAGAACTGTGTTTTCTTTTGTCTAATTCACTGGCTAGCAATATACAGATATGAATCTGCTGTCATTCATACACAAAAACATTCCAATGCATTCCAAATTGGGGTTTTTTTGTTTTTTTTTTTAATATGATACTAAATTTTTCTTAACACATTATCTCCTCATTCAAGCCCTATTTTTAAAAGCATGCCTGCAAGTTGGTTGACTGCGATTTGAGTTTTATGTGGTTAATTGGTCCACAGAGGGATCAAATCCACATAGCCAACTCTGTTTTGATCAATAAAGGTGCTAAGATAACCAGTTATATAAGTAAGGAAAATGATTTATTTAGATGTTTGCTTTAAAATGAAAGATTTGTCAGTGTTTTTTCTTAACACTGTTCAGGAAAATGAATTACCTTGTTTATATTTCTGTCTTAATCCTTTCAACTTAAGAATGCTTTGATTGCTTTTCTTGAAGATATTTTTGCAAAAACAAAATTATTTTAACATAAATAGTCATTGAATTATACTCTGGCTCAAAGAAAAATGACACTTAAAAAATGATTACAGAATTCTAAGTGTGGAAATTAAAAATAAAGTTCTTAAACAAGCACGGCCCAAATCTGAGTCCCTTTTGCTCCCTTGGGATACAAATAGCAATTTTTATATAAGCCTTTTGATTTCTACTTTGCCATCTGTAAAAGAGTCACAAGCATTTGTTCCCAGTTGCTTCTGCTAAGACTAAGCCACAGTTACTAAGAGCTTTTTTACCTCCTTCTAGGCTCCAGCAGCTGCCGTGCCTCCCCCGGGGCCAGGAGTGGCACCAGTTCCTGCAGGTGTCTTCACGGATGTCCCAATCAGCAACATTCGCCGAGTAAGAGTCTTAGCTCCGCTCTAGAACCAAAGCTGCTGGGGCATCTTTACTCAATTGTTCAGTTGCATCTGTAGTTTGAAACACTAACAAGAAACTAAAAAATTGGGAATCTTAAATCTTTAGTTTAAGAGGTGTTTGGTTTGGCCAGCTGAATTCTTGGGGTACACAAACAGTGTGTTCTGATCAAATACTGCGGAAGGGTCTAGGTTGGTGCAGCCCTCCATCTTCCACTTCTAATGCTGCTTGAGGCGAGCATTACCGGCGAGCAGGGTAGAAGGCAAACAGAGCCCTGAATTAGATGAGGTCTCAACTCAACTCAAGATAACTGATTTTTGACTCTCTGATTTCAGGTTATTGCACAGCGGTTAATGCAGTCTAAGCAAACCATACCTCATTATTACCTTTCTATCGATGTAAATATGGGAGAAGTTTTGTTGTTACGGAAAGAACTTAATAAGGTAAAAGGTTTGGAAATTCCAACTCTATAAATTCTAAAAAGTTTGTTTTCCCTCACTAAATACTTAACATTTTTGCCTGTATTTTTTTGTTACAAAATGCCAGTTGATGATGGAAAATGAGTGTCATCTTAATTTTAACTTGCAGAGAGTATCCTGGAGAAGTTTTGTTTTCTAACTCTTGATTAACGCTTATCCTTAAAGTTGACTTTACCACGGACCCATTTTAGCCTAGCAGAATCTCTATGATTCTGGGGGACTTCTTGAGTCTCTTGGTAGGTAAGAAACAGTTTGTTTACTTTGTGTTTATAGTTAAGTACCAAACACCTACTTAGTGTTTAGCATAAAGCACTTTTGAGAACACAGCCTAAGGCATAGTCCTTCTCCATGAATTTACAACCTAATTGAGGAGATAAATGCATGTGAAAAAGAGGAGGCAATTTTATGAAAGTAAAAATACTCATGTGTAGGTCAGCTTCTTTATGGTAATGCCCCTTGTCTGCTGCATTACATTGTATAGGTTAAGTGTTAACAGGAGTTCAGAGAAGGGGAAGCCTAGGGCAAGTAGTTGGAGAATTCACAATGGTGTAGGGGAAACTTGGTTGGGCTGTGGAGAATAGGAAGGGTTTAAATTGGCAAAGAAGTTGAAGAAAGTTCATTCTGATGACGTAAAGGTGAAGTGCTTTAAGAAAAGGAAGTAAGTATATGTGGGAGATAGGTTACCTTTTCTAGAAGGAATACACAGTTAGTTGTTGGCTTAGGAAAGACCTTGATTTACAAGCACAAGAAGTTGGACTTGAATTAGACATTAGGAAACCAGTGACATGATAACAGTATTTTAAGAAAGATACAGATACAGTAGATACCAGCACACTTCATGTCAGAGACTAGTCATGCTTGTCATGTAAGCGTGAAGTGATGGTGCCAGAGGCCTGGACGAGAGGGCTGCCCTCTGAATGGGGCAGGAGAGGGGGCTATGAAAGATAATTGCAAGGAAGTGAGTAAGTAAAAGCCAGGCTCCTTCGGGTGGCACAGAGGGCCTCACACAGGTTACCTGTAACCTCTAGTCTCCTGTCCGACTTCCCCACTTGCTCACTCTGCTCGGACACGCGGTTGCCTTGCTCCTCCTCTGCACTCCAGCTGTGTACTCCTGCTTTAGGCCCTTTGCACCTGCTGTTCCCTCCACATGGCACACTCTTCCTCTAGTATCCACTTGGCTTCCTCCTTCACCTCCTTAAGGATTTGACTCAATATCACCTCCCCTGATTTTCCCCCTTATTCTGAAATTAAGGGAAGAGGCGCGGGGTGAGTGATCAGTTCTCCCTTTGGTTCATTTTCCCTGTTTTATTTTTCTCCTCAGCACTTAACACCACCTAGCATACTGCGCTTCACTCTTTTATAATCTACTCATCCTCTTTAGAATATACGCTCCCCGAGAATAGAATTTTTACCCTTTTTTTAAACTGCTTAATATCCAGGACTTTAGAGTTATATGTCTAGATATAATAGATATAACATATATATGCCTAGATAGAATAGACCCTCAAATGTTAGATGCATGAAGGAAGCAAGCAAGCCGTGAAACATCAAAACTTTGCAACTGGCTACAGGGGTTAAAGATGATAGCATACTGTTACTGTCAAAATAGTAAAGCTGTTTTCAGTAAATTTATTTGGAAATTAGGCATAGAAAATGTATGTTCAATGTATTATTTTATTCAGTTCTTTTAAACAGCTTTATTCAGATGTAATTCACATTCCATACCATTCAGCCATTTAAAGTTTACAATTTAGTGGTTTTTAGTGTATTCAGAGTTGTGCAACCATCATCACAAATTTTAGAACATTTTCATTATCCCAGTTTACTTCTTGTAGATTTCATTTCCAGATTGTTCATTGCTGTTGCATAGAAACTGTTGATTTTGTGTAGTGATCATTTGTCCTGCAACCTTTTTTAGTGTGTTCCTTAGGATTTGGATTTTCCTTATACACTTCATGTCATCTGCAAAGGGAGAGAGTTTTGCTTTTGCCTTCCAGTCTGGATGCTTTTTATTTCCTTTTCTTGCCTAGTTTCTCTGGGTAGCACATCTCGTACAATGTTGAGTAGAAGTGGCAGGCGTGGACATCCTTGTCTTGTTCTTGATCTCAGGGGAAAGTAAGTCTTTCACTACTGAAGTATGACGATGATTGTGGAGTTGTCATAGATCGATTTTATCATCAGGTTGAGGAAGTTCCCTTCTGTTCCCAGTTTGTTCAGTGTTTTTATCATGAAAGTGTGTTTAATTTTGTCAGAAGATTTTTCTCTGTGTTTTGAGGTGGTCCATGTGTTTTTGTTCTGCGTTCTATTAGGACATTATTACATTAATTGATTTTCATGTGTGAAACCAGCTTTGCATTCCTGGCCCTAATAATATTGGGTCATGGTGAATACCCCTTTTCATATATAGCTAGGTTTGGTTTGCTAGAATTTTTTTTTTTGAGGATTTTCATATCATGTATTCATAAGAGATATTGGTCCATAGTATTTTCTTCCCTTTTTTATTGTGGTATTTTCATCTGATTTTGGTTATTAGGCTAATACCAGCCTCATAGAATGAATGGGAAAGTGTTCCCTCCTCTTCTGTTTTTTGGGAAGAGTTTGTGAAGAATTACTATTCTTCTTTAAATTTGCTAGAATTCACCAGTGAAGCCATCTGGGTCTAGGTTTTTCTATGTGGGGAGTTTTAAATTACCAGTTCAGTCTTCTTACTAGTTATAGATCTTTTCAGAAGTTCTATTTCCTTTTTATTCAGTTTCGGTAGTTTGTGTCTTTCCATGAGTTTGTCCATTTCATCTGGGTTACCTAGTTTGTTGGTGTTTGATTGTTGATGGTGTTACCTATAATCCTTTTTATTTCTGTAAGGTAGATAGTAATGCCCCCTACTTGATACTTGATTTTTTTTTTCTTCATTTCTGATTTTAGAAATTTGAGTCTTCTTTTTCTTTGTCTAGCTAAACATTTGTCATTTTGTTCATGTTTTCCCAGGACCAACTTTTGGTTTGGTTGAAATAAATGAAAATGAAGACATACCATAACTTACGAGATGCAACTAAAACAGTTCTTAGCCAGAAACTCACAGCTATAATGGGCTACATTAAAAAAGAAGGAAAAACCAACTTCTGGGTTCTTTTCATCCTTTCCACCTCGGGACATTTGTATATCCACCCCCTCCTATCTTCTCAAGATTATATATATAGTTTTAGTCTTTGAGAAGAGAATTTAAGAAACTACAATGGTTTCTTGTCTTTGCAGATGTTAGAAGGGAGAAGCAAAATTTCTGTCAATGACTTCATTATAAAAGCTTCGGCTCTGGCATGTTTAAAAGTTCCTGAGGCAAATTCTTCATGGCTGGACACCGTTATAAGACAGTAAGTATAACACTGCTGGGAAAGTGTATACATATCCATCAGCAGGTTTCTTGTGTTATCTAATGTATCATCAGGAGTGTGGGGAGTAAGGAGAAACAGTATAGAGAGGGAGATGACTTCCACAGCAAAACAGTTTGAAACCAACATAAAACTATTTATGAGATAATGCTAAATTTATTCAGTAAAGACAACAGATTCTTTGTATACGTTTAGGAAAGGGAGATAAGTGTACAGATATGTATCATTAAGTTGATAATGACTTAATTCACAAAGCAGGATTGAAATGGTTTTGTTCACCAATCAGTTTTGCTGAACTTTAGGGGGGCAAAATTGAAGACAGAACCAAAAAACAGTATTTGTTGATATTATAAAGGTGTGTGACTGCCGTGGTGCTCTTAGTGTCTTTCACGTGTTATCTCATTTAATCCTTATGAGTTGGGTGCTTTTACTCCCATTTTCTAGATGAAGAAATTGAGGTTCAGTAAATTGAGTAACTCCCTGAGTTAATATGTTAGTAAGTAGCAGAACTGTGATGGGAACCAGGATTCTGACTCCTAAGCCTGGCCTTTTTCTACTGTGCAGACTCTTTTATATTAATTTAATTTTTATTAGAATAATAGTATATACATTAGAATATTGCTCCCTGACTTTACAGTGACCTCCTCAACCTTTGAGCTGAGGTCCACTCCCAGAGGCAAACACAACTTCTAAACTATTATTTCTTCTAGTATTTACCTTCATATTTCTAAATAACATTTTCCTGTTGCCTTTTATAAATTTTTACTTTATCAACTGACTTCCTATTAAAGAAGGTTAAGATTTAGCTTTCTTGTACTCTCTGTAAACACACACACACACACACACACACACACACACACACACACACAGCTCATTATCTTACCAAGTTGATTATAGCAGTTTGGACAAATTGGACAAATCAGTATTCAGTGTTAATATTTTTATCACTATGAAACATTATTTATAACTAAGAAAGCAGTATACCGTGAATACTAACCTTATGTTAATGATTGCCTAAGAAGGGGCCAATTTTGTAAGCACTCATCATGAATTCTTCCTGAAATCCCCAAGAGAACTCTAAGCCGTTTTCAGTCTTGTCAAACACATCAGTAATCTGCTGATTCTGATTTTCCCTTGGTCCCCCCCACGCTTGGAGAACATCTGAGGGTCTTACTAGTCCTTAGAAACTGTATTATCCTAGGGCTGCCATTATAAGTTACCATAGAATTGGTGGCGTAAAACAAAAGTTCATTCTCTCATAGTTCTGAAGGTCAGAAGTGTGAAATTCAGGTGTCAGCAGGGCTGCGCTCCTCCCCCCGCCCCGGCTCTAAGATAGACTCTTCACTGGCTTTCTCCAGTTCTGGGGGCTCCAGGCGTTCTGGGCTTGTGGCTGCATCAGTCCAACTTCACATGACCTTCTGTGTGTCCAAGTCTTCTCTTCTGTCTCTTATAGGACACTGGATTTAGGGCGTACCTGGATAATCCAGGATGACCTCATCTCAAGATCCTAATTACACCTTTTTACTAAATAAGGTCACATGGATGGATTCTGGGATTAAGACATAGACATATCTTACAGAGCACTGTTAATGAACATTTGCGTACATTCTCTGTGTTGACATGTTCTCATTTCTTGTGGATTTCTTGGAGTGGAATTGCTGGGTCATAGGGCAAATTTATGTTTAACCTTTTAAGAATATCTGAAGGGGACACTACTTAGATGAAGGGATGGAGGTTGAAGGGCAAGTTCTATGAATTATTTATTAATCTTTACCAAATGCCCTTTCATTCATTTGTTCATTCAGCTATTCAACAAATATTTATTGAACATACGCTGTTTTCTGGATTTAGTGGTGAACAAGATAGGAAATATCATCTTTACTCTCTTAGGAGGAAGATTATAGGCTAATATTGTGATAACAGGATAATTGTAATTAAGAAAGCAGTATTTTCTGTGTCCTTGGCCCAGAGCCCAGCTGTAGTAGCTGATAAGTGTCACACACTGTATTATTACGGTAGGTCCCTGTGTTTGCAAGTGACAGAAGCCTGCTGCCTTTTGCCAGCTTAGGCACATTGAGGGATTTGGTACCCATAAGTTTCTAAAGTTTGCCTGGAAAGAGCTGGATTTCTTCCTTCATGTGAAATTTTTACTTTTTCTTTTCTTTTTTAATTGAAGTATAGTTGATTTTTACAATATTATGTTAGTTTCAGCATAATGATCAGTATTTTTGCAGATTATACTCATTATAAGTTATTATCAAATAATGGTTATAATTCACTGTGCTATACAATATATCTTTGTTGCTTATCCGTTTTATACATGGTAGTTTGAATCTTTTAATCCCACACCCGTCACTGCTCCCTTCCCTCTACCCTTTGGTAACCGCTAGTTTGTTTTCTTTATCTGTGAATCTGCTTCTGTTTGCATGTATATCTATTTGTGTCATATCTTAGATTCCACATATAAATGATAATCATACAGTATTTGTCCTTGTCTTGACTTACTTCACTAAGTGTTGTATTCTCAAGGTCTGTTCACGTTGCTGCAGATGGCAGAATTTCATTCTTTTTATGGCTGAGTAATATTCCTGTGTGTGTGTGTTTGTGTGTGTCTGCACACACAGACACACACACACACACACACACACACTACATCTTTATCCAGTTGTATGTTGATGGGTACTTGGATTGCTTCCATGCCTTGGCTGTTGTAAATAGTGCTGCTGTGAACTTTGGGGTGCATGTATCTCTTCGAGTTAGTGTGTTTGGTTTTTCCTGACATACACCCACAAGTGGAATTGTTGGATCATGTGGTAGTTCTATTTTTAGTTTTTTGAGGAACCTCCCTACTGTCTTCCATAGTAGCTGTAGCAGTTTACATTTCCACCAGCAGTGTGCAAGGGTGCCCTTTCTCCACATCCTTGCCAACATTTGTTAACTTTCCTTGATTGCAGAACACATTAGTAGGGGCCCTTACACAGACCTCAAGGAGACTGTGATACAATTCAGGAGGTTGGGAACTTGGAAAAAATTCTTTTCTACTAACTTCTAACTAAGATTTAGCGTTTCCTCCTATGATAAATGTAGAGAGCAAATCAAGGAGGTATTAACAGTACTTGTGCTGGTAACAAAAATCGAGTTATTTTCATATCATACCGTCGTTGTTGCAGATGTCTTAATAAAATGCTGTTTGCTTATCATCACTTCAAAAGTAGGGCCTTTATTAGACCTGCTGCAAGATCTTAGTATTGAGTTAATACAGAAGTGCATGTATCACAGTTTTGTTTTTTAACTAGTTTGATAACTGAATTTCAGTATAGCTTTGGGGGATTTCTTTTGTTTGTTTCTGGGGAGTTTGTTTTTGCAATTTGAATATTTTACTTCCTGTGTTAAAAAAATACATTCTGAGAAGGGACCCAAATATAAAGGTGCCCGTGTGTAGAAAAGATTAGGAATCCTACCTTTATGTTTTGAGACACCACCACCCTGTACCCTAAACAGGTTTCTCCCACAGTGTGGCCCTTTCCCTCCACTCTTCCTTTCACCTGCTCAAGCTCTGCTTACAGACTCAGCTCCAGCCAGTCCACTTCACTGAATGCTGGGCCTTTTTGTCCCCACCTACACCCATCCATGTAGTAGTCAGAGCAGATGTGGGGTGGTAGAGAGTACATGTGAAACCAACCTACTGACGCATTTCTCATTCATTTTTAAAAAGTGCAAGTCAAGGAGAGGGCAGAGAAAATGTAAAAACCAGGAAGGATCTCTCTCTGGCTGAAAAGTAGCACAGACTGAAGTAAATATCAGTAATCTTGCTTATTAATATGACTCAAACTCTTAATAAACATGGCTGATGAGTATTGAGAGTTTTCTTTTTTTCTTTCTTAATAGAAACCATGTTGTTGATATCAGCGTTGCAGTCAGTACTCCTGCGGGACTCATCACACCCATTGTATTTAACGCACATATAAAAGGACTGGAAACTATTGCTAACGATGTTGTTTCTTTAGCAACCAAAGCCCGAGAGGGTAAACTACAGCCACATGAGTTCCAGGTAAGGTACTACTTATATACCTTCTGAATATTATTGTGTTATTTTAATGAATTATGTTTTTGTAAGGTCAGCATTATGCTTTAATTGCATTTTCCACCCTTTGATTCTGCCTTGAGTTCTCACTGACACAAGGTCCTGAAAATAAAAATCGAGTATCCTGTCAAAAGCTGAAAGTATGATGCCTTCCAAGTAGTGTGCAAAAGCCACACAGGTGACTTTGTTCGTGTTGTTCTGGTTGTGTGTTTTCAGTAAAGTGTGTTCCATTCAGGTCTTTCTTTTTTTCTTTTCAGCTTTATTGATGTATAATCAGGAAATAGGAATTGTTTGTGTTTCAGGTGTACAACTTGGTGCTTTCATATATGTATACACTGACGAGATGACGACAGGCTGATTAACGTCACCTCGTATACTTACCATTTTCCTTTTCTTTCTTTCTTTCTTTTTTTTAATGGTAGTTGAGAGGCCTTTCTTAAAGTAAAAGATTATCTTAAAGTCTTTTCACAAAACACTTGTTGTTAGTTCTGATTTATGTTGACAAGCAATTACCATGATGTGTTTTTAATCTTTTTTTCCTCTAGGGTGGCACTTTTACAATCTCAAATTTAGGAATGTTTGGAATTAAGAACTTCTCTGCTATTATTAACCCACCTCAAGCATGTATTTTGGCAATTGGTGCTTCAGAGGACCGACTGGTTCCAGCAGATAATGAAAAAGGGTAAGTGCCAAGATGGAGACGGAGTTGCAAATTTACTTTCATTACAATATGCTCAGTTTTATAACTATTGGCATATTGGAGCTTCAGGTAGGCTCAGTTGTCAGCACAGAAGTTGTTCAGCAACTCTTCTTATTGTACTGAATGTAGTGGGTCCTATTTGAAGTGGTAAACTTTATTTATTCTAGGTCAGGGGTCAGCACACTTTTTCTTTAAGAGCCAGTTAGTAAATATTTTAGGCCTTCTGTGTCATATGGTTTCTATCGCAAATACTCTGCATTGTAGTATAAAAGGAGGCAATATGTAAGTGTATTCCAGTAAACCTGCTTTTGGCTGGATTTGGCCTCTGGGCTCTTGTTTGCTGACCTATGTGCTCCAGATAGCTATTTGGTCTGTTTCTTCAAACTATTAATTTGAGCTAGAGTGTATAGCCAATGAAGAGTAGGTGGAAAATAATGTTACCTGGTTGGGATTATAAGGTAGGAGCCGGCATTTGGGCTGGTTACTAGCTAAAATCTAGTGATGGTTTTCAGAATTCCTAATATTGTTTTTCTTTTCCTAGATTTGATGTGGCCAGCATGATGTCTGTTACACTCAGTTGTGATCATCGGGTTGTGGATGGAGCAGTTGGAGCCCAGTGGCTTGCTGAGTTTAGAAAGTACCTTGAAAAACCTATCACCATGTTGTTATAAGTAACTCAAGAATTTCTAGACTCTCCCAGGTTACACTGGTTCATTCTTATCAAGCTATAAATACATTATTAAACAGGTGGTCCTTTTTATTTTAAAGTTAACTAGTTATTTTTGAGTCTGTCCAGATAAGTTATTTGTAATGGGCATTACTGAATTTTTTAAAATGCCGATTACACCCGAATATTGTGCACATTTAATAAATACAAGATTTTAAGCTCCTAGTCAGGAGACATGTGGCCTAACCGTCTGGTGATAAGTACTTCCACTGGAAAATGCTGAGGTAGAATTGAGGTTCCCAAGTGAGAAAGGTACATAAAAGTAACCTTGATCAAACCTTGGTTTTGAAATTTAATTATCTCAGATGTTTTGCTTAGATTTGAGAGAAGGGGAAGAAATCAGGAAAATCAGTTCTCTTGGAGAAAGGGTTTAAATTAAAACTTGGTTTTGGAATTTAAACCTAATTTAAATGTTTCTGTTACATAATCTTGATTTATCATGGATGGGAAGCATAGAGAACTTCATGGAAAATAAGTGAAATTTTAAAAGGCAACATTTTCTTCAACTGTTATGTTTATTTTTCTGTGAATTCAAAACTGGTTGCTTTCTTCCCTTGAGACAAAGGTATAAAAATGAACCAGCTACTTGGTATAAATGAGAATTTATGTGGTTATCTATTTAAACAATTTAAATGTGTAATTCTGAGAGCAGAATTCTATAATTACCTCCAAATAAAAGAATATGCTTATAGAATTTAACAGTGAAGTTATGAAAGTAGAATTTTTCCTCCAAAATTAACTGGTGGTTACTTGCAAATGAACTTAATTATTAGGATTTATTATTCAGATAACTTCGAAATACTTTATCAAATAACTGGAATAAGTGTACATACGCAAAATATGATTCCTAGTGAGATATGTGCCAAAGTCCATTTATCACCAAGTTCTGTCCGAAAAGAAGAGGGAGAGAGACACTGGTGAGCAGTTTGGAGTGCTGGCGTGCTAAAAGATGATGACCAAAACAAGCGGTCATTTCTACTTGGATAAAGTAAAAAATGTTAAATGTGTACAAAAAAGTGTTCTGTGTTTTCCACCCCAGTGTTGTCTTATGTAAAATAAGAAAGCCCTAAGATCCTGTTGGAGAGGAGAAAATTTAGGTTGTTTGCTGCCTTATCATCCTAAATGTTTTTTTCCATTTTGTTACAATTTGCCTTTTTTCAGTGGGGGGATGGGGGAAGGTGATATTCAGGATAATAAAAATGAATTAGGAACATTATTACAATTCCAGGCTTTCTATTGAATTGATATGTTTTAATAAATATTTGGAATTGTTTATGACTATTTAAAATAAATCTGACCCAGCTTCCTTGTAATATGTCATATATGGAGCTAGTCCCTGAAATTTAGGTATTTCAATGTTGACTCTTTCTAAATGTTCATTATTACATGGTGCACAACTGACACTCCATATATTCCACAAATATTTTCCTTGCTGTATTATTATGAAAACAATTCAATACATTAATATGACTTTTCAATAATTAGTAATTTTAGCTTGAACTGAAAATTATGCAGAAGGACTGAGCTTGTCACAAGGGACCATCATCAGTATGAGCCACATCTGGTTCAAATACATGAAACTTCAAAGATAATTCATTCTTTGCTAATGCTATGGCTCTGTTGTTCCCTTGAAAGGAAAATAAAAAGTTGCATTCTAATAAAAATTGTTCTGAGTTTAAAATCAATCTGTGCTATAATCTAAATCTGGATTCAGTCTATTTCTCTTACCAGAACTGAAAGAATGAAAGTTAGAAATAGTATTTTGGTTCAAATTAGATTGTTTAAAAATTAAACTGTATTTTTCAATCTGTCTGGTCTAATATTTTTGATCTATTGCTAATTATTTTTCACATTAGATGATGTAAGACCAGGAACAGCTCTGTACACGTAAGCTCTTATAAGATACGTTTTGAGTTTATAGAACTGATAAAAATGTAAGGACTGAGTTTAGGAGGATATAATCTAACGCTTTAGGCTCCAGAAGTTACAAGAAGCACCTCTTGTTGAGGTGTGGCTCTATTATTTTACTCCATTCTGAGGTTTGGGGGTGAAGTTCAGGTATCCCAAGGCATGGTGGATACGAGGAGCTGACCAGCACAACAGGACAGGAATGTGTTGCAAGGAACACTCATCACCCAGCAATGCACAAGTTCTAGGATACATAGGAAGATAAACACTACTGATTACTGACCTCTAAAACCTACGTTTGTAGAAAAATCTGGTATCTAAAGCAAGGATAATTAATGTCCACCTCAAATAATTTTTAGTTTTGAAGAAGAAAAATCTTGGTAAGATTCAAATTTGAACTACTCCACAGTTCATTTTTAGTTAATGCTCTTCCTGGACAAAGTTTTGCTTTTGTAGGGAAGGGGAAGTGGAGATGTTATAATAAAGTAAAAGTATTATGGAAAATAACTAGGATATAAGTTTAACATGTTAACATTAAGCACGTTAGATTTTATCATCATTGTATTAATGAGCGCACAATTGCACAGCTGCTTACATAAGTAACACCTAAGTGCCAAGAGTTTAAGAGTAGCGATTCACCCAGTTCTACACAGTTAGGTGTGGAAATTTCTAGGAAATACGTTTTGACTGATTTCATAGAAGAAAAGGTGAAAGCATTCCAAGTTTTTTGAGGGATAAAAAGAATATAACAGGTTTGTTAATTTTAGGAACTCATACAGTTCTAGAAAATTTTCAGATGATAAATTATCCTATTGCTAGAAAAATTCAAATCCAGGTTAGATTTAAGAAAATTATATTTGTCTTTAATTGTCTATCAATTTATTTCTATTACACATACATTGGTTCCTCAAATTAAAAAGTTTTAAAGTTAGTAAGAACTTTATTTAAGTACCTTATGTTGAGTTAAAAACTAATACAAAGAAGGTGTTTTGTATCTAGAAAAGACTAAGGGATGTTTAAGGTTTGATACGAATGTTGCTTACTTGGTGTATAAATTGGAAAGTTGATGCTTTTGTATTGAACAACCATCTGACAACTTAGATGAATGGGAGTTATAAAGTACATCACTTCGGTATTTAAAAAAAAATCATTTTCTTAGGCGAAAGGCACTTGTCCCAAAGTCACCTCCTTTTTCTTAAATTAGAATTGGATGTATTTTGTGTCTTACATGTAATAACATCCAATTACTGTTACTGCATCATTGTATCCAATCCTTAGACAAGTCCATATCTGTTATTAAACGGTAGGCCTGGGTAGCTTGGACTCCTGCTAGAGCACAGAGGTACACAAAAGCAAAAGTTTGCATATTGTCAAATTGGCCCTGTATCTTTATTGCTGGAGGAAACTTTCACTGCTATGGCCCATCTTGGTAATAAAAAATTTCTTGTGCACTCTGGGATTTATTTATTCCTGATAACAAAAATTGACTAGAGACAAAATTTTTCTTTCAACTAGTAAACCAAGAATTCTCACATGTTATTGGAAACAAATAGACTTTTCCCAAATGATATTTAAGTTACTTAAGACCATTACAAATATCTTTAAGACAAATATATCCTAGCAATACTGTTTTTTTAGCTTTTTTTTTTTTAACGTTTCTATTTTTATGGAAGGGAGGCAGTTAGGTTTATTTTTATTTATTTATTTAATGGCACTGGGGATTGAACCTGAGACCTCATGCATGTTAAGCATGCACTGTACCACTGAGATATACCCTCCCAACCCCGTAGTTTCTTCTAGATGCCAAGTTTGAGAAGGAGAAAGAGTTTTAAAAAAAAAAAAAAACCCAACAACAGTAACAGCTAATGTCATCAAAAGGAACTCAGAAAAATATGAAAGTAGTGTTTAAGCTAAATTTCTTTACCCATAATGAAGGTCCTATAATTCACATGACTTTAACACTAAAAATCTAAAATCCATGACGCTCTTGACTTATACCAATGGCATTGTGACGATTAATGTAGCTTTTTCTTTGATAAATTTTGCTGTCGTCATTTCAGTATCCACAGGTTCTGGAAGATTCAGGTGTAATCTGTACTTCTCAGAGACCTCGATCAATAAATCATCCTACAAATAGTAAGACGAGAGATTTTACAAGACTAAAATAGAAATATATTTCCTGGTTTAAGGTGTTATTGGATTATTGTTCCCAGTTACTCACTTTTCTCATAACAAAAGGATCCCATTTATTATCATGTGACTTGTACTGAGCAATAAAGTGCTGTTGTCAATCACTGAGATTTGAGGTTGTATATTGCTGCTCAATACATCAAAAGTTAACTGACATGGTACCAGAAGATGGGTATTGCCATCCTAAGTTATGTGGCATTGACTTTGGGGCTAACCCGCAAACAGCAGGTAAACATTGGAGACTGGAAAGATGTTGATCCATGTATTATGCTGACAAAGCCCTTTATAAAACTGTAACAATAATCTGGAAGACAATGTTTAGGTAAAGAAGTGGGGAAACAGGAATGTTAGCATGCACTGGTTCTGTTGGTCACATTTATCAAGGTACTACAAAAAGATGAGCTGAGAAAAGAAGTTCCCAGTTTGCAAGTAGAATTGAAAGGGAATATACAGAAATTCTAAAACTTGAGGAATGAAAAATCCAACTAATTTTTCTTTTCAACTAGTAAAGGATAAAATTGAGAAATGAATTTTTTTATCAACAAAGGCTGATTAAGACTGCCTAGAAGCAAAGATTAAATCACACATCTTTCTACCCTTTGTTGAAACTTGATTAAGGTGGACCTTATTAAATCCTTACATTTGGCCACATGACAGCAATCAAATCAAAAGAGACAGGCTGTTGAAAAATGGACATGTCTAAAAAAGAATTGTGAGCTGCAGCACCGACTGGAATCAAAGGAATAAAGTGCAACCAGCCTGGACTAAAACTCGTTTAAAATGAACTTTGACCCCAACATTCCACAGGCAGGACACCGCTGAGTAAGCGGCTCGGCACCTAATGAAGGCACATTTTCCAATGCTCTTGTCAGATGTGGCTAAGGTAGACTATGTGCTTCCAGTGACCACCTGTGAGAAGAATGTTCCCCAGCCCTGTCAGCATAGGACTTGGCCTGGTGACTTATTTGATCAATACAACGTGAGTAAAAGTCATATATGCCTTATCTGAGAGGAAGCTTTAGGGTCCACTGCGTGGTCTGGACATTTCTATTTTTCCTTCTTCCATGAGAATGGCGTATCTCAGATGGGAACTGTGCCTTCACCTGAGTATTGAAATGTGCAGCACTCATGGAACAGAGCAGGCCTAGCTGCCATGTAACATGAGCAAAGTATTTTAAGCCACTGCGATTTTGGACTTTGTTATTACAGCATAATATAACGAATGCTGACTGATACAAATTTACAGTATTATCTATTCAACTTACCTCAGAAACACTAAGGTCACAGAGAGAGACTGAATTAACACCTGGTAATTCAACTTTTAATTCAATTTTCAGAGGTTTCTCATTCTGATCTGCCACAATTTTTAATTCATAGGCTGGTCTCTTCATCTCCACTTGGATCTCCGTACTGGAAATCTCTTCTATCAGACGTTCTGTTTTACCTGAAGCTTGGCTTTGGGGCAGTAAAAGTTGAGGAAACTGATCTGCATTGCTCACAGTACTGCTTCTTATCTGTTCAAGGGTTAGTTCTTTATGAAAAGAAGAGGAGGAGATGAAATCACAAAATTAACAACATGAAATACTATCAGGTGGTAAGCTGTAAAGATGTAGTGTTAGCCAAGATGGCAGATAAAGCTACAGCTAAATTAGCTTGAGAATCTTAAATCAAAAGACTCTTAAACCAAAGAAACTAGTTAAAAAATTTGTAGGATTTAAACATCTTTAAGGGCATGCTAATATTTCTAGTATCTAAACTTTATTTTTTTATCTTGTTTCTCATCTTTTAAAATCAAGACTTCTGATAAACAACAAGGTCCTACTGGAGCTATATTCAATATCTTGTATAACCTATAATGCAAAAGAATCTGAAAAAGAATATATGTATAACTTAATCACTGTGCTGTACACCAGAAACTAACACAACATTGTAAATTGACTATCCTATAATTAAAAACAAAAAATAAATTTAAAAAATCAAGACTTACAGTTTGCAAAACGTACACAGGATGCAAAAAAATGTTTTAAATAAGTCTATTTTTCCATTTATTATTAACTTACCCTTTCTCATTTGCTCTCTTAAATCTGTGGGACCAGTTTGGATTCTCATCAGATTTTGTTTCATTCTGTGAATGCTTCCTTTTATTCTAAATTTGGCAATGTGGTAAGAGTTTGAGAGAGTGAATTGAAGTTGTTGCTCAATGCATTTCATGGCCATCCGTATTAATTGATCTCTTTTGACTTGGTCCTTTTCTGCTGCCTGGAGAACATCAGGATTGTAGGCCACATCGATGACTGTGTAAACATCTGTGTGTGTAATTCAGAGGGTGTGAAATGAAGATGAATTCCTTCACTAACGATATCATCAGGTAATATACGAAGCCATATCCTAATAAAGCTGCAAAAAGTGTAAATTCTATTCCTATATTTTTCAGAGGTAATCACGATGGTGCTATATACACAAAATTTCCAATTAGGGAATTTCTTGGCATTTTATATGGGTTAGGGTTAGCTCATATTATTAGAGAGTTAAACAGTATTCAGTTTTCATAAAGGAACACTTATTAGTCATTAACTACATTATGACCAAATAAAATAAGGAATGCCTTTTGCCAAATAAAATCTGGTCCATGCTTATTTCTAATAAAATGTTTAAAATGTGCCTTGTCTCCCATAACTCTACGTACCTGATGCTTCAGACATATCTTCTGGTCTGCCAACACTTAGAGGTACTGGGTGAGTGGTTGACTGGGGAGCTGGGATCCTTTTCCACTGACATAGGTTGATAAAAAGTGTTTTTTCTTTTGGTTTCTAGAAAGCAAACAATTTTGCATATCTCAAAACCTAGTTTTTAAAAATTTTAAATAATATTCTAAAGGTAACTCATCCCAGAATTTGAAGAGTGAGAATTTTAGGCTCTAAGTAAGTCATTCCATGTATTAAACTGCGTTTGAAAAACTGTAAGAAATTATAGTGCTACCTGATTTTCCCAAAGATGCTGGTTCTTCAATCAAAAATCCAGTTGCTACTCCTCTAAGAACTGGGAGGGGGGGAATTGATTTAAGCAGCTATTCCAGGTGAATTTTTAAATTTCATTTCACCAATTCCTTACCTCCCCAACCAAATAAATTCTCTCTACTTGAAAAATCTCCTCTATTATTCTCTATTAAAACAATACATTACTTTTAATTTTCATCCTAGCAGAAAAATGATTCACTTTGAGAGCCCAAAATACATCAAATATGAATGTCCCATTCTTACTCCTTCAACAGAATCTTCCATACTATGTTTGGATTTCCATTTAGATTGGCAGTTTCCCTCAAGTTTTCTTGTGCTAAAGTAGCAGTAGCTAACGGTAAGCCATTCTCTGATTATTCCAGGATCATTTCATTCAGGACTTCCCTTTCCCTTGGCACCAACTTTACATACCAGGATCTTGGTTTGTAGACAGAGCTGTGGTTCTGGGGCAACACAGAGCTGTTTCCCCTCTTTCAGCTGCTGCTGAATGAACTTCTCATAGCTCTCAGGGTTATTTTCAGCCAGATCATCTAGGAGGTTCCAGAATTGAGTAACTTGGGTGAGCAGACCCTTTGATGATGACTCCATGATTGAGATGAATAGGCCTCTTTTTTTTTTATCAACAGAGAAGAAAGTATTTATGGTTGTTTACTTTGCTAAATAAAAAACACACAAAACAAATAATGATGCTTTGTATAATTGTGATATTCATATTTTTTAAATTAAAGAGATAATAGGTTTGCTCAATAATATTAAAGTAGAATCTGGTATTATCCTTGATTTTGCTCCAAACTTTAATTTTTAAACTCTAAAATCCCTGGATATATATTTGAACCAGTAACATGACATCAATATAGATATATTTTTCACCTCCCCAAAATATCTAAAGCCAGAGATGAATAGGCCTCTTAAGTCTGTGGAAAGACATAACTTAAAGGGAAAAAATTTCTATTGATTCATTTATTCTCTGGGGAGAGGAGGAACAGGTCAGTAACTGTTTTGCTGACGTTAGCAGCTATCCTTAACAGCTGTGTCTGTAAGAGTGGAGCTCACCACCACTATATCTTTCCCTTATTCTCCAATTATCTGGTACTCTCTCCTACATTCTCAAGATGTCCTCTCAGATAATAAGGCCTTACCTCTGCCTAGACCCTCACAAGCCCTGAGGGGCCAGAGTAGTTATTCAAGCCTGGATTTCCTGGGATTTTCCTGTTCCAGCACCTGGGTATTGGCTGACTAGGCCTATCGAGTTCCTGAATTTTCTAGGAATGTGCTGTGAATTGAGGGCCAAATGGGACTACCTCAATCCTCAGCATAGTTTAGTAGTTAAAAGCATGAACTCTTGAGTCAGAATGCCTAGACTCCAGTCTATCTCTTACTAGCTGTGTGACCTTAAGCAATTAATTATATATGTGCCTCAGTTTACTCTCTTCAGAACAAAGACGACAATACCTCTTATAGGGTTATCGTGAAGATTAATACAGAGAGGCTGCAACATTTGATAAGCTTTACATGTGAATAATAATATTCTACGTTTTGAGATAACCTCCCTCCCACTCCCCTCCCCCAATTGAGAGGTGTACCAGAACATCTACAGGATGAGGAAAAGAAGAGGTCTGGGTCCTTCGAATACTGTATTAGGGTTAGACTGAATCCTTCCAGAAGCCTGCGAATCCACCTCTTCTCTTGGTTCCTAGATAAACCGCGACGCCTGTCACCAGGGTAACCACACTGGTACAACATCTAATTGGGTCCGGGAAGCTCCAGGAAGAAAGACTTTTTACACTCAGTTCCGGATATTCTCCTCCTGGTACTGAGCTTGCTTTTCAGCCAAGTCCGACCCACTTCTTTTCCAGGAAGGCGCCCGCCTTCCTTTCTGCACCTGTCGACCTCTAGAGTGCCCTGGAAATCCTCCCTGTGGCAGTCTCTGGGATTCCTGTCGGTGGGAAGAATTTCTCAGCAGCACGACTTCCGGCCCGAAACGGAAGTCGGCTCCCGCTTCTCCCAGACCGCTTCCTCCCCACACCCCCGCCACGCGAGGCTGCGGCGCACGGTATGGGTGTGTTTGTGTGTATTTGTGTGGGGAGGGCGTTTGGAGGGAAGGTTACCGGGAGCTCCGTGGCCGCTGAGGGGCAGGGATCCCGGTGACGAAGATGGGGGTGTTTTCTCTGTCTTCCACTCGGAAGCCCCAACCCCCCCTTCAGCCACTCTAGTTACTTTTTGCGGCCCAGTCGAGTATCTTACCGGTCCAAAGCGTCCCCATCCTTTTGGGGAGCGAAACCCAATCCCCGGGTCCGTCCCAGAGGAGCGGGAGCGGGGAATGCCCCAGCCAACCCGGCCGCCCGGATTCCACGCCGGAGCAGCCTCCGGCCTCAGTCCGGAGAGAAATCTGCCGGTCGGTCTGGGCTGGGGGAAAGGCGGCCGTGGCCTGGACCACGGGTGAGGGCGGAATAACCGGTGGGAAGGCTGCGTTTTCACAAAGGACTTGGGTGAAGCTGCAGAGCTGCTTTTGAGCCCTGACTCCTTGGTTTCCCCGGTCGGAGGAGATCTTGTAATGGAGTGGTTCTTCGTCTCACACTAACAAGATGCCTGATTTCCTCAGGATGGAGGGGTGAGTGAGCGGTGGGGTGGTTGCACAAAGCCCCTGCTAGCTACACGGGTGAATATCCCCGTCATCTGTTTTCTTGGAGGCTTAAATACAGAATAGAACATGAAATTCCTTTGAGTGGAGACATTTAGGGTATCTCTGCATTTGATGTTTTTATGTGTCAGTTTTTGTTACTGTTGACATTTGTGGTACGTGACACTCTCAAATCTAGGTATTTACTTAATTGAAAACTAATTTTGGGATTCGAGAGTTGATTTCTAATCTGGACTTTGTTTGCCTTGGACTGTGTGGCCTGGGGCAAGTTATAGCTTTAAGGATATTTCATTTACAAAATAGGAATGAAGATACTTGCCTCTCATAAAACATAGACTTATTTTGAGGATTAAATAAAATGATGCTCTTGAAAGCACTTAATTTTGTGCTGTTTCAAAGAACTCCAGTGTACATTATCTCCCTTCATTCTCATGTTAGTTTGAGTGTGGTCAGGTGTTTTCTCCTCTTAATGGTGAAGGAAAAACTATTTCTCAGGACCTGTGACTTCAGTGATCTTTCCTTTATCTCATGCTTCATTATAACATAGTAACAACAGATGAGGTAATAAAGTAAATTATCATTAAATGCTGTTTATTGATTCATTTCAGATTGAAGAATGTCGCGAGTTCCTTTGGGGAAGGTCCTCCTGAGGAATGTCATCCGACACACAGATGCTCACAATAAGGTGAGAAGTACAGCTTAGTTATTCCTCACACTTAGGGCATACAGTGTGCCACAAATTATTTTGGTACAGTTGGGAGATACAAAGGTAAATAAAACAGATAATTAGAATACAGTTTGGTAGGTATTTATAATAGAGACACATACAAAATGCTTTCATGCACTGAGAAAGGAATAATGAAATCTGCCTTGGGAAATTAGGAAAGCCTTCAACAGAATGGGTGGGTTTTGAGCTGCTGATATTTGAAGTAGTTCTGGATGAAACAGGCTCAAGTTTACCAGGTGTAAAGACCATTCAGGACAGAGAGAACATCAAGTACTAACATATGGCAAGAAGGAGCGTGGAGTATGGAGGACTTGGGGCGTGGCAAGAGATTGTGTGCATCCAGAAAATTGAGAATGGCGGAGGGGAATAGTGGCAGAAAATGAGCCCTAAGTGGCAAATTAGAGTTGGACTGTGATACTTGGAAATTAGACTTTTTCCTCTACGCAATAAAGAAATCATTAAGTTTTTTAAGTGGGTTGTGACATGATCATACTTGTATTTTAGAAAGATGATTTGCTAGCTGAGAGATGATGGAGGATTCGCATGAAAGCAGTGACAGCAGGGATGAAGATGAGGAATTTAGGCAATAGAGTCTGAAGAACTTGATGACTGGGTTGGATGATAGTGATAATTATAGAATCAAATACATCCACCTTGTGTGACTGTGTGAATGATGATGATGCCATTAATTGAGAGAGGGAACAAAAGGAAATAGCCAAGTATGATGGGAAAGGCAACTATTTGGTTTTGAACATGTTGATAGTGAGATGCCTTATAGGATGTCCAAACAGTTGGAAATTCAGACTTAGAAGAAAGGAGAAAAGTTGAGACTGGATATGAAGGTTTGTGGATTACGGATATATAGGAAATGATAGAGGTCATGAGAATAGGTGAGGTCACCTAGGAGAGCATGTACAATGAAAAGAGGGCCAAGGACCCTTGTTTGGTTTTCTTTGGTGAACTGTATAACCCCAAGTTTGATCATAAATGTTATTACTGTCATATCACCTGATACTTTGAGAGTCTAACTGTTACATAAGCAGCCCCTACAATTGCCTTAAACCACCGCTAGTTGAATGGTGAGCTTAGATTTGAAAGGGGTGGCTAAAGAAAGATAAATCTAGCACAAATCTAACAAAATATTTTAGGAGGACTTAGAAATAAAACATATCATTGTTCTTTGTGAGGCTGTACTCTGCTATTCAGGAAATTCTCCAACAGTTCTCATACTGTTTGTTTTGTTTTGCTTTGTTTTTAACAAAAATTATTATGTTGTGGAAAGAGACTTTGCCTAGAAAGTTTAAGGACCTGTCCTTACTAGCTTTTTGACTTTGGTAAAATCTCTGAGCTTTTGTTTCTTAGTGAAATACAGTAATGTACCTGCTTTGCTTTCCTCATAAAATTGCTTAAGTTTCAATAGAGATGATACAATTAAAGTCATAAAGCATTTTAGAAACGTAAGAGGTGATCATTGCCTAATTGCAGCAAAATTGCTTAATTAATAAGGTGATAAGTGTGTCTTTACCGGGGTTAAAAGCTCTTTTGTTGCTGCAGAATTTTACATGATTGAGACTTACTGGGTCAACTTGTTTGACCACTGTAGAGAAACCAGGTCAGGTTCCAATCGTAACCCAGCCTATAATCCAAAAATTAGTGCAGACTATATTTTCGGTTACTTTCCTGTGGTGTAAAGTGTTGTTTTTAGTAACTTATTTTTATTTCTTTTTTTAAAAAAAAATCTAGATTCAGGAGGAATCAGATATGTGGAAAATAAGAGAACTGGAGAAACAAATGGAAGATGCTTACCGGGGGACCAAAAGGAAAATGTTACCTAGCAGTTCAAGGTGAAGTTGCTGTCCTGAGAACGAAAATAATTCTCATCTTGTTCAGAATCCTCAACTTTTGTGTAAAAACACAGTGGTATACTAAAGATAGATGAATTCAGTTTTGTGAGTCCTTAAGCCTTTTCTCTTTCATAAATCTAGACCCAAGCATAAAGGTAATGGCTATGATGCATGTGGCCCCACTCTTTATATGTATTTGCAGTGGAGAACTTGAACACTTGTAAATATTAAGGATCCCGCAGATTCTGACCTTACTTGATGGCTTTTAACTGAAGATTTTTCTATAGATATCTTATGGTCACTTAGCTGATCGTACACATATTTCCCCTAGTTAGTCTTCCAGTCTCTCTCAGCCTTTTCTTTGCCTCATCTACTCACTGTTGTCGCCAGGTCACACAACCTTTCGCAGTACCTTAATAATCTGAGTGTGAATCAGACGGACTATGCAGGCTTAGTCGTCTTTGCTGTGGCGGGATAGGGATGTCTGAGTATTGGGAGTATCTCCTGGGCCTCAGATGCCTGTGAATGTGGAGCTGTGTTTATGAAAAATGATTATAAAGTAATAATGCTGATTTCTAAAGCCACCCAGGGAAATAGTTAATAGTGAGATACTTAGAGTGAGTGTGCCTGTGGAGTGTGTGGACTTTGGAGTGTTACTGGGTGTGTGTGAATAGCTTTGGACAAGAAAGTATTCAGGGTATCCATGGTAAAGCAAGCAGAGTCTTAGCATAAATACCTTTTTAGTCTATTTTCTCTCTGAAGACAGTCCTGTTAGAATTTAGAAGTACTTAGTGCAGAGGATGATTTGTTTTATATTGGTTAATCAGTTCCAAGTAGCATTTCCAGGAACAAAATAGTGTTCTTTTAGAGTGGACTAGTAATGCCTATCATGAGTAAGTCTTTACAACATAATCTCTTTAGGGGCAGGTTTCTGATTGTCTCAATTGCCATTTATATTCCCAGCAGCTAAAACAGTACCTGCCACAAAGGAGGTCCTTAAACACTGTTGATAACTAATTAGCTGGCTTAATGAGTGGTTAGTGGATATCGTAAGCACAGGCACTTACTATAGACACGTTGCTGGTTCTCAGGGAAGGAGGTGTATTTCAGGAAGTCTCGGGCAGTTTGCAGTGCCCCTAGCTGTGGTTATGCTCTGCTTCCTTCTTTGAGAATCAGTGAGGTGCAGCACTCCAGGGCCCAGAAGTCATTTTGTCTATACTCTCCAATAGAATGGGTAGTGATGATCGTATTTTCATTGAACAACTATACAAATTAATAGAGAGGAACAGATCATGTTTAAAAAGTTTTTTTTAAACATTAAGGATCAGGTAGCTTTGGTCTCTCCTTAGCTTGTTCAGTGAGTTCTGTGCATGATGTTCCGTAAAGTAACCTCACAGATTGCATCTAAATCTAAAAGTTCTTTTGTTTTCTGATTTAGCCGGATGCGTAGTGATGGTTTTGATGAAGAAGCTCAAAGCGACTATTGGAGGCCAAAGAATGAAATTTCTGGTGCACTGGATGATGATTTTCTTAAGGCTAAATCCTGGAACAAGAAGTTACATGATTATGAAGCTAACATGCCGGACAGGTTTGTGGCTCAATTCTTGTGACCATTAATGATATCTGGCTTGAGAATGTGTACTTCTAAAAATTAATTATCCCTACAAAAACTTATACAGAGATGTTCATAGCATAATTATTCATAATGGCCAAAAAAGTGGAAACCCAGATGTCAGCTGATGAGTGGATAAACAAAATGTGATGTATGGGATGGTAATGGAACATTGTTTGGCAGTAAAAGGAATAAAGCACTAATACATACTACAGCATGGATGAATCTTGAAAACATTATGCTAAGTGAAATAAGCCAGACACAAAACACCACTTATTATATGATTCTTTAGGGATAGAAAGTACACTAGCGGTTGCCATGGGCTATAGGAGAGAGAGGGATGGAGAGACTGGAGAAACGGTTTCCTTTTGGGGTGATAAAAATGCTTTGAAATTAGATAGCGGTGATGGTTGCACAACTCTGAATATACTACAAACCACTGAATTATACACTTTAAGAAGATAAATTTTATGGTATATTAATTATGTATCAATAAAGTTGTTATTTTAAAAAAGTTGTCCCAAAGTAAACAGCATTATGGCATTATTATTATTTTTTTTTTGAAATTTATTTTGGATAATAATTAGTTAAAGATAGACTACAATGGTGCATTGTACAAAAAGACTATAAAACAATCTTGTGCTGGTGTTCTGACACATCTGTAAGCTTTCACTAGCTCCAGTGTCTGCAGGGCAGGCTGGCCGCCTTCTGCCCACATCCACAAATGGAGATGTTTTCTTTGCAAAAAAGGATTATTCACACACAGTGAACCTAAGCTTCCTTTTGCACAAGGGAGTAATACTTTTCTCCATCAAAAACAACACAGTCACATCATTAATTTTTCCAGTCCTGCAAGTCCGAAGCAACCAAAACTCCATAAATGAGAAATCACCACTTAGTCAAAATATAGACAGCATTATGTTATTAAGTGTTTTTGAAGAAGTACTTCACAGCTAAAGAGCAGAGAATAAGAGTTCCTCACTGTTTCTTAAGGAAACGAGTGGCAAGTTCTCTTCCAGGTGGATGAAGAAATCCTTTGTATCTGAAATGACAGTATGCAGTACAGAAAATGTAGCCAACTAATTACTGAGCTATAAACATGGGGCTGGCTCTTCCGTATCTCTGTTCTCTTTGTTCTGTGTGTGTCTGTATGTGTATGCATCCCTAAGCCTAATTTGTCTTAGTTTTTAAAATACATATGATTGCTTTAACAATACGTGTAATAAAATATTATCTTACAGATGGGGTCACAGTGGATATAAAGAGTTATACCCTGAAGAATTTGAAACAGACAGGTAAGGCAAATAGGTTCACTGAAAAAAAGTTAGAAACTCAGATCAGTAGAGTCTGAACTATAAATTGAGTTCCTAATTTTTGCAAAGAATATGACATTTGCCATTAAAAATGTTGTAACGAGAGAAATAACAGGCCGCACAGGTGGGAGGCGGTCGGCAGTTTCCTTTTCCCTGATTCATGTTCCGCATATCTATGGCACGCAGGTTTTTACATGTAGTATTCCATACAGTCACTCAGTATGGCAGATTAGAATTTTTATCCTCATTTTAAAGATAAGGAAACAAAAATTTAGAGTGATTGTTTCATAGTAACCATATGTCGAAACTTTGATTTAAAATTCAGATATTCCCAACTTCCAATCTGGAAGGCAGAATACACTTTTTTATTTTCCATAATAAAGCAGTTTTTCTTTCTTACTAGTAGCGATCAGCAGGATATTACCAATGGGAAGAAAACATCTCCCCAGGAAAAATCATCTACTCACGAATCTCACAAACACAAGAAGTCAAAGAAATCCCACAAAAAAAAGCAGAAAAAAAAGTCACACAAGAAACAGAAGAAAAGCAAAAAGGAAGCCACAGATGTAATAGCAGATTCCTCAAGCGAGCTCTCAGAAGAAACTGGGGCTTCTAGTACCAGGAAAAGGAAACAACCACATAAGCGCAAGAAAAAATCCAGAAAAAAGTCTCTCAAAAAATCTGCTTTATTCTTAGAGGCAGAAAATGACACTTCCCAGTCAGATGATTCCGCATCCAGCAGTTCTGAGGAAAGTGAAGAAAGAGACACTAAGAAAACCAAAAGGAAAAAGAGAGAGAAAAAAGTCCACATCCCTGTGGTTAACAATGAAATACAGGAGAGGACAAACAAACGCACAAATTGGAAAGTGGCTACAGATGAAAGGTCTGCTGAGAGCTCAGAGGACGATTAAAGGAGAAAGAAACATTCTTCAGTTTCCCGAGTGACCGGAGATTCACAGCTCTTACACCTTGGGGTTTTGCCGGTGACTCGACCGCTCAGCACAGGGGGCCTGAGATCAGAGCCGTCCTGTGCCACCTGTGTATGTTCTGACAGACTTCTTGTCTTCTATTTTGGCCTGTTAAACTTGATCCTCTAATTGTTAATGGAGAATCTGGTATTTTGTTACGAAGGTTTCTTAGAGAGATTATTTTTTCGCAGTTAATCACATTTAGCATAGAGTGCACCTGCAGGAGACTAAAGGCCCCAGAAAGCTGAATCCAGTAGTGACCTGGCTATACCAGTTGGAAGGTTGAATTTGAGGAAAGCAAGGGCTGGGGTCAAGACGTGGACTGGAGCTAGTGCTGTGTAGTGGTATGACCAGGGAACGTCGTGTTGCTGTTTGTACAGCAGGTGCCGCAACTTGATTTTTTTTTGGCTTCATCCTTGGTGCTTTGATCTTTCTGTATTTCGGCCCCACAGGTGTGATCTAGTTTACTTACTGAGGAAATGAGCATATGAACAAGCATTTTCTCTTCAGATAATATCCACAGACAGCTGTTGTTGGTAGAGATGAGGGTTTTCTGTCCAGTTTCCCTGTTGGACAGGGTCTGTGGCTACACTCAGTATACCACTGAGCATGGTGATTGGATAGTAAAGTTTTCTAGTTCCATTGTTGTTTATTGACTAAGTGGACTTGTGTTCAAAATTAGTTCCTCAGTTTTCTTAGTTAAGTTCTCAGCCAAATGGGGAAGAATTAGG
Organism: Camelus dromedarius; assembly: GCF_036321535.1. Taxonomy (NCBI): domain Eukaryota; kingdom Metazoa; phylum Chordata; class Mammalia; order Artiodactyla; family Camelidae; genus Camelus; species Camelus dromedarius. The sequence continues at coordinate 4,300,971 of NC_087469.1, forward strand.
CATTAGTCATGCTGTCTAATGGTGCTCTGGACAGGATTCAGGGCAGGAACTGCCGTTTAAATGTTGTCTTCCTTGTTCATTTGTAAATCTGTTAATGAACTTTAGATTTTCCCTGAAACTACTTTGAATCAGTTCCAAAATGAAATTGGCTTCTCAGGGACATAGCTGTTTCTTCCTAGTCTGCCTTTGGATTAAAGCACCAAGCAGAGACCTTTGTTACTTCCCCTTTGCTATATTTGGACCCCTAATATGTTCATTCTTAAGAAACCAAAATACCACTGAAAAAAGGCTGGCAGAACACAAAGGAATTTTTTCATTATGGCAGATCAAGTGATGTAACATTGTTTTTTCCTTGTTGTCACTTCATGGGCTGAGTAAAAGGCTTGAAAACTCAGACTTTTGGTCTTGGTTCTGCCACTCATAGGCTATGAGGTCTGGGGTAGGTAAGTCAGCCTCCTTGGCCTTTCCCCATGTGTAATACAGAAACACTTCATGGTAGCCTGACAGCGTAAGACACCAGCAATAGAATACGGCTATGACAACATTCCACTGACGTGGTAGTATTTTGTAGTTATAAACTGTTAAATTTGTTCTCTATACAGAACAGATTTCTAATAAAATGTTTAATCATAAAATACGTGGTTGGCCAGAGGTTCCCTATCCCTTGATTATAAGCAGGTGCTACCTTTTGCAATATTTATTTAAAATATTAATACTTTGGTACTCAGTTGTTGATGATCCATGGTGTATATTTTTATCTTTGGGATTAGCAGGGGCCCAAGGATGGAAGAACAGTCTGTAATTACTACCTCTTAACCTAAAGTTATTGTTCTTGGAGCAAGTGAAATCTTTGTTGGAAAGAGTTTTCAGCATTTTTTTTTTTAGCATTGTTTCTGTGCTATGAAAGTGTTAATTCTAAGCAGACTCAGGAAGATGGGCCAGTGGAATGAGGCATCTCCAGAAGTTGGTTCTGTTTGGGTCTTGACCTTCCCTTCTCATACTAGCAGGCCTCTTTCCAGCGAATACACATCTTGCCTGTTTTGTTTTTTTGCTGTTTACCTTGGTCATGTATAAGCAATAAAGCTGTTTTCTGTTCTTTATCTTTCTCAACCCCCAATTCTCTTCTATGCCTTAGGCTATGGCTTTGATGGTTCTCCTAGCCCACTTATATATGGCTTAGGGTGGCTCTTCAAAACTTAAGGGCTCCCATTTGCACTACTGGCCTTGGAACATACTTATCTGTGGTGTTCCTGCCATTCAGAGATCTATATATTAACTCCTAAAATGGATTAAAAAAAAGAGTTGGAGAATTCACATTTATTGAATAACTGTTGTGATACAAGGTAGAATTTCTGAATTCCAAATAAATTTCACTTTTTGAACATTTGATCTGTTACTTTTTAGCACCCACAGGCTTGATGACAGCCTGAAGTTGGCCTGACAGTGGGCTGACAACCTTCCCCCACTGGCCCTTCAGTCAGCTTAATAACCAGTCCTTTGCTGCTTCTGTCATTCTCCCAGGGGATGGCCTACTGCCCTCCTTTCTGTACAATCTGGGCAAACCGACTGGTGATGGCAAGAGTAGTGTCAATGAAGCGGTCCACACAGCTAGAGAGACAGTTTTCAGTGCGAGAGTCTAGGCGATTCCCTGGTTTCTCCACGCATTTATCCCAACATAGCTCCATGAAGTGATGCACCTAAGAGGAAAGAAAAATAGTAACCACTGGGGTCTGCAGATAGGCCTAACTCTGCCAGTTTTCTTATTTCCTTCCCATTTTTCTCCTTTTCTGTCCCCCGACTAAACCATTCTTTCAATTTCTTGATTTTCCTAATTCGCCACCAGTATGGCCCAGATCCTCATCCCTACACTGCAACAATCCTTATCTTTTCTATTTTTCTCCTTTGTAATGGAAAAAAAAGGGTATTTTCCATCAAGCAACCCCAGTGTCAGCTTAATGCATCAATTTCAATTTCTCTGTTAGTCACTCAGGGCACTCTTATACCCAATCCATACTGTTTCAATACACACTACTCAGCTTGACTCTTAATACTCCTGGAATGCCCTCCCTAAAGATTTTTCCAGAGTTCAAAGTATTACCTCCTGGAAAACAACTGTCAATTTCCTAAATCTGTCAAGTCCTTAATCAGATCCTAAAATTTCCGGCAGGATTAATACCTTCTTTTATATTTCCAGACTAGCACCAGTGTAAGCTGAGAAGCTGTACCAATGAACTCCCCCCAAACCACTGCACCCATTTCGTTCCAAACCTATTAACCTTTTCTGGGTGTCATGGAAATATCTGAAAATCTGGGACGGTTGGTTATGGACCCAATCTCCAGGAAAATGTACACGCAGGTACACACACAAAAATACGTGTGCACTCCCGTAACGTTCCGCAATAATTTCTAACCAGAATTCATGCTACTTATCCTCCGCGACCCCTCCCCTTCCCACCATACCCACTCACCCTCTAAAGAGGGGAATCACCTTTTACCGAGGACGTAAGTGTTTTCGGAGGCTGGGTATTAAATAGTCAATCCTTTTTGCGGTACTAAAAGGTGACTGTCACCTCCGTTTAAGAGGCGGTTAAATAATTAGCCCAGGGTCATGCAGCTAGTAAAGGACCACGCCGGGTTTCGAAACATCTCTAAAAGGCTCCAACAGGCTTGTTCTAAGCTAACAGTCTAGACTGACTACTTCAGAGCCCACCTTTATCCAATAACGTTCTACTGCTCTACCGTTTCAAGTGCATTATCGCATATGATCCTCAACATCCAGGGAGGCAGCGGGTATTTCGTCTAGAGGCACGTGGCCTGTAAGGTGCAGAGACAGAATGAGAACCCGGATCTTCCAAACGCCAGCCCAGAGAGCTCGCCGCCGAACTAGGCTCCAGTGCTCTGGCGCCGCCCAAATCTTTCTTCTCTGCTTTACACCTTCTCTTTTCCCCACGCCGGGCTTGCTTAGCGGGTATCTGAGCACTACGGGTCACCAGCGGCAGGAGTGACTCGTTTCTTTTGAGGGGCACCGGGCACAGCAGGGCTGGAGCATCCGGCGGCCGCACCGCCCCACCAGCGTTCGGAGCTCCGCGGGCGCCTGGGACCTGTACTTCCCCTCCTTCCTCTTCACACCGGCCCCTGTCCCCGCACCTGTGCAGTGAACTGCGCCTTCTGCTGTTCGGCCGCCACGAGACGCTGCAACTCCGCTTCGTCCGCCTCCCCTAGCTCCGCCATCATCCGCGTCGGGCTCGGGACCTTCCAACCGGCGTGTGTGCGCATGCGCGGCGGGCACGCGCCGACCCCTGACTTCCGGTTCATCCTTTTCGTTGTTTTTTTCCGTCGTCGTGTTGTCGGATGACTGCTTCCGGGTGGCTGGATGACCTTGAGCCTTCAGGAGCGAGATGGCGGCTCTCTGGAGGCTGAGTGTCCTCTGCGGTGCCCGAGGAGGCGCAGGTGAGGGGTCCTGGCAGCCGGAGGTTCTTAGCACAGCCTCCAGCCGGGGAAAGGGACGCGGTGAGGACTCGTCTGCTGGGTGGATCCCTTCTCCTTCCCTTTGACTGCTCTGGCTCCTAAACTACAATAGTGACCAGCGTTGCCTGCGCGCCAGGTGTCCACCCCAGCGCATGTGTCCCCTGCGCCGGGCTGACGTGGTGCTGGGGTAATCTGAGAGCTCCTTCTGGAAGGTATAATCCTGCTGAAGCTATTCATTTGAGTTCTCTTTTTCACCGAGTTCGCTGTCTTTAGAATGCTCTCACCTGGAATCGGAGAAGTGTTAGGATCTAAGTCCCAGTGCCTGGTCTTGCCCATTTTCCCTGGAGTTCAGTTCGATAATTGTTGAACTGGGCATTTGTGTTCTACAGGTACTGTAGTATGCTTGGAATATAAATATGACTAAAACGTAGTTCTAGCCCTCAAAGAGTTCTCCCTTTAGTAGGGAGAAACACATATAAGCATAATTTAACATAAAGTAAAAACTCTTGTGCTGTACGTATGTGTGTATGCCAGTCCAGAGGAAGAATATATTAGCCCTTTGTTTTGGAAGGATTACCGTGTCTCGGTTCCTGAAGGAGGTGTGCCTGATTTATTTAAGTCTTGAGGGTTAGGAAGGCCCCAGGAAGAAGGGCATTACAGTTAGGGCTACCGGGATGCGCAAAAGCAATGATGAAGGTGTAGAAACTGCTTGGTATGAGAGAAAACAAATTAGTTATTATTAGAGCGTGAAGCTTAATTAAGGTGAGGCATGAGAGATGATTCTGGAAAGTTGAACTGAAATTACATCACAGAAGAGCTTCACCTGGTAAGAAGTACGCATTTTACCTGGTGTGAAGGGGAGCCGTTGAAAGATTTGACATAGATTTGCAGTTTAGATTGACCACTTTAGTAACATTTTGGATGTTGGCCACATGGAAAATGGAGCAGGCTAAGACGTATTTCAGGGAGACCAGATAAGACACTGTTGTAGTAGTCCAGGCAAGGATGGTGAGGTCCTGAACTTGGAAAGTAGCACAGAAGAGAAGATTATCTCAAGAAATGTTAAGGAGATACATCAGTATGATTTGGCAGTTGACTGAATACAGAGGGAAAGTCCTACATGACGTCCAGGTTTCTGTGTTAGGTTGCAGAGTGGCTGGGATGTCATTAAATAAAGTGGGGAGCATGCAAATGGGAGACAAGTTTGAATGAGAAAGTGAGTTGAAGGGAGATTTTCGTTTTTGGCGTGGTAGGTAAGTTTGAGAACCATGTTCGGTATCTTAGGGGAGAGGCCTTGCAGGCACTTACACTTCTGAAACTCTGGAGCAGTATCAGGGCTGAAGATACATAATTGGATGTCATCAGTTTAAAGGCAGTAGAAGCTGAGTAGACAAAATCTCTAGGGATGGGCATAAGAAGCCAGGAGAACAATGGGCAGATGATAGAATCCGGGACAAACATTTAAGCGTGGATGTAGGAGGAGACTAATATATAATGGTCAGAGACTCAAGGGAGAAGTAGGAGAGAGTTGTGTCAGAGAAAAGAAGGGGGGAAAGGCCAGCAATGCCAGGTGATGCAGAAAGACCCAGTAAGATGAAGACTGAACAGTGCCTGTTGGATGTGGCCATGTGGAGACCATTGACAACTTACCAAAGCTGTTTTGGTGGGGATAAAACAAGTTGCAGAGTCGAAGAATGATAGGGAAGTGAGGAAATCGAGGTGATTTAGACAACTTTGAAGAAGCATGGTGTTGGAAAGAGAAGAAAGGGCAGGGGAAGAGTGCATGGACATTAGCTAGAGGACACAGGGTCAAGGGAATGTTAAGTATAGTACGTCAGATGAGGGCAAATGGTCCATAGGAAGGAAGGAGAGATTAAAGATACAGGAGAGAAATTACCTTTTATTGAGTGATTGTAACATTCTGGGAATTATGCTGAACATTTTACATGTGTTATTTAGTTTTCAAGAGACTATTATGAAGTAAGTAGTAGTGTTTGCATTTCACAAATGACAGTGAGGCTTGGAGAGCCTATTTAACTTAAATGCTCATCGTATCACAGCCAATATTGGTAGGGTTGGGTGAATTTAGGTCTGCCTGTTTTTTAACCAAGAGACAAGATCTATAGGAGGACTGAAAGGGGTGGGTTCAAGAATGCAAGCAGAGAAATTCATCATGGAAAGGAGGGTGGTATTTCCCAAACTGAATTACTTGAGATCAAAGACTTTGTCTTTTATCTCTCTTGCTCCAGTGCAGAGCACAATCTTGCAGGTAGTAAGTATTTGTTGGATGAATAGATGAATAAATGGGAGGCGAAAGGAGCTATAATTTATTTATTTTTTAATTAGTAAAAGTGAAGCCCTTTTATGGAAGTGTTCATTGATTTTTCAGTCTTTCAGTGGCAACTTAGTTGACCTCACAGCAGCCCAGTGAAACAGGTGCTGTCCTCATTTTACAGATGAGATGATTATTCCCCATTTAGGGTTAAATAGCTTGCCTGTGGTCATTTAGAAAGTCTGTCATTCACGTTAAAGGAGAGGTGTTTATGATACCCCTAATGTCTCTTTCCTCAGCTCTGCTCCTCCGAACCCCAGTGGTCAGACCCGCTCACGTCTCAGCGTTTCTCCAGGACCGACCTAGCCCAGGATGGTGTGGAGTGCAGCACATCCACCTGTCACCCAGCCGTCACTGTATGTTTTCTCCATTGCTGCTGCCTTCTGGGCTCTGTCCATCTTCGTCTCGGCTGATTGTCATGCCATTGGCAGGACTTGCTGTCAGTGGGAGGAACTCTTGTGTCCTACTCTGTTAAAAGAGGACAGACCTAGCCTACACCTTTGCCAGCATAGGTTGAATGATGTCATTTACACTCATACAGAACCTTCTGGTCTAAGTCTTTTTAAAATTTTTAACTTTTTAAAAAAGAAAATAGCTCTGTAGGAAGACTGTTCAATATAGTTTAATTACCCTTATTTATTTAGTGGTTGGAGAAGAGCCAGGTAGAGTAATTTAGAATAGCAGACAGTTTACAAAGTCACGCATAGTTATAGCTGTAATTGACATTTATTTTTATTTAGGTTGATAGTAAAATCATAAGCCATTTCTTGGATGACTAATGTTTAGATATTATTAAAATTAGTCTTAGAAAATCTGTAAGTGAATAATGAGTTAGCTATTTCTAAAGTCTAAAAAGGTCAATATTTTACAGAGATAAAGACTTCTCTTGATTCTTACGTCAGACACTTGTAGTTGCATCTGAGTTATGAGAAGTTAGGCAAGTAAATTTTTTCTGCTTTTTAGAATTATTTTATCTTTGAAAAGTTTTTGTTTCTGAACTTCGCTTTGTTCAGTTAGATTTAGCAGAGTGGTTTTAATTTGGAATGCATGGGACTGAAGGAAAGCCCCCAAAATTGTAAGCAGAGTTTTTAATGCATACATATCCATGTTTCCTAGGAAGTAGCTCCATCCTTTCATTAGATACCCACAGCAGTAAGTAACCCAAAAAAGAGTCTCTCGAAGAGATATTTAAAGACCATTTTATTTTTCCCTAGTTTAAAAGAAGTTTTTATGTTCCATATCTTTTGGGGGCTGTTTATAAGTAACAGGACCAAAGAAGAACCATGATCCTAAAAGCTGACATTAGAGCTTTGCTTCTCTTTGAATTGACTGGTTTTATTTTGTTTTGGGAAGGTTTTTAATATTACTTAACTTACAAATAATTAGATGTATATAAAAGAGTAATGTTTTAAAGGAATTCCTCAGGTGTCACCAACTTATATTCATAAGGTCCATTATACCGAAGTCCAAGATTGGTAATTCTGCAGAGATATTTTGTCCATTTCTTGCCTGTAAGCAAAGTGGACCTGTCTTCTACGCAGTATATGTAGGTGTTGAGACACCCTGTGCTGAAAGACTTCAAAGAAAGGAGATAGCATCTCTCTCACTTTCTTTAGCTTACCCTCTTTATGTTCAGAGTTAAGTCTTAAATGCATTCCGTTTGCCACTCTATCTGTTTGGTTTATTTTGTGGCAAATATTGAGCTGTGTGTTTCCCCCTGCAACTCTTATAAATCTGGTCCTTCCTCTCCACAGCTGGTTCCAAAGCTGCATCTCTCCACTGGACTAGTGAGAGGGTGGTCAGCGTGTTGCTCCTGGGCCTGCTTCCAGCTGCTTATTTGAATCCTTGCTCTGCGATGGACTACTCCCTGGCTGCAGCCCTCAGTCTCCACAGTCACTGGCAAGTACAGCGGTCCTTTCAGTATTACAGTGTCTGCTTAGGTGGTTTATTGTGAGCCTGTCTCACTATTGCATACGAGGGAGAAGTTGATGAGATTCTCAAGACTTGAAGAGAACATTAAAACATATAAACTATTAAAACATATTAAAGCTATTAAAACATTAAAACATATAAACCATTAGTATGCCCAGATTTATGTATCCATGTGCCTATTCGAAGTCTTCACTTCCATACTGACTCGGCATTTTGAAGATCGCATGTTATAACCCTGAGTTCCTGAGCTCCCCCACATCTCTCCCTCCGGTGTCCTTGCCCATCTGAATTAATGGCATTTCTGTTCTTCTGTTTGTTCAAGCCCCATATTTGGTCATCATCCTTGATTCCAGAAGCAGTCTCCTAACTGGTCCCCTTTCTGTCTGTTCTCAACACAGCAGCCCCTGTGATCCTGTTAAAATATTAAGTCAAGTCAAGACATTTCCCTGCTTGTAACCCTTCACTGTCTCCTCATCTTCCTCAGACTAAACGTCTGAGTTCTTACAGTGGGCTACAGACTCTGCGTGGCCTGGCCGCCGCATCGTCAGTGACTCTTTCCCTCGTTCACACTGGCCTCCTTGATAAATCTCAAACTCACCAGCGACACTCCAGGCCTCAGGGCTTTACTCTCACTCTTCCTTCCCCCTGAAGCTCTGTTTCTAGTGATGTACTTGGCTTGTTCTCTCATTTCCTTCACATCTTAAATGCTGCCTTCTCAATGGCGCTGCTTCTCATCACTTACTCAAAGTGACGGTGTCTTTCCCAACATTGCTTATCCCTCTCCCCTGTCTTAATTGTCTCAGTAGCACTTAGTTTCTCCTAATATACTTCATCATCTATTTATTGTTTTGTATATTCCTTGTCTCCCCTCATGAGGATGAAAGCACAGGTACAGAAAATCACAAGAATCAAATCTATGGCATAATGAATTATTATAACAGCAGTTCCACCCAGGTCAAGAAACTTTGCCACCCGCCCCAGAATCCTCTTCCTTGTGTCCTGTCCCGGGAACAACTTTATTCTGATTTTTATAACAATCATTTCCTTACATTTCATCATGGTTTTATTACCCAAATTGCATCCCTAGACACTGTCGTTCAGCTTTGCCTTTTTTAGAAAAAAAAAAAAATGAATTGGATTTTTGACTGTTTTTATTTATTGTTGTATCTTTAGTGCCTAGGCACTGAGCTCTAAGTAAATGTTTATTGAATGAATGAATTTTCAATTTGTGTTTATTTTATCCTTTGTATGTTAGACTTTCTAAGTTAATGAAGCTTCTAGGAAGTTTGTTAATAACAGCTGGGTTCCTTGAGTTGTTCATTTTATGTTGTTTTGCAAGGACAGTATGCTGTCATGGTTGGGGGAGATGTTTTTGGATTGTCTGAACTGAAAGGACTTAAGTGAGTATTTTAACCAAACCTGTTACTTTACAATTGAGTAGCTAAACCCCAGGGAAGTTAAGTAACTCAGAATAGTTTTCTAGTATCAAAGGGGATTTTGCTTACCTAGTGTTCTTGGGTTGGTTAGGAGAATCACCCTTTAACCAGACAGACCTTTCAAAATAAAGGATTTCCAGTTCCATATGAAATACTAGATCACAAGCATAGTAATATTTCTCTAATGTGTGTTTCTTGGAAGGAGATCTAGCCAAATTGATGAGAAATCAGAGTAAGGATAATTCTAAAGTAGTACATTTAAAAAATTGCAGTTGACTTGTCCACTTACCTCATGGGTTCTCTCTTCCTTTTCACACACACACACACAAAACGACTTGAAAGAGTTGTCTGTAATTGTGCACTAGTTCCTTAGCATCCAATCTCTCTTAACCCACATTAATTGGGCTTTTATTCCAACTGTTTAACTGAAGTCACTGTTATCAAAATCACCAAAGACCTTCATTTTTCCAAGTCCAGTTTTTAATTCTTTGTCCTCCACTTACTTGAACTCTTACTTAGCATTCAACTTAATTGACCTTTCCTTCCTTCCGTAAGTCATTTCCCTTTGGCTTCCTAGATGTCCTACTCACCTTGCTTTCTTCCACCTCACCAGCTCTACCTTCGGAGTCTCCTCTGCCAGCTCCTTCCCCTCTTGCTGATCTCTGACTGTAAAGGTCTGAACTCCGGACTCAGTCTTGGCTTTATTAAATCTCTTTGTCTATGTGCCTTCCCAAGGTGAACTCAGATCAGACCTCTTTTCCTGAGCCGCAGACTCGTATTTCCAGTTGTGTAACTGACACATCCACTTGAATGTTTAATAGTCATCCCATATTTAACATTGCCGGAAGTTGCTCTTTTTTGCCTCGTATCTCTCTTGATTTCCTTTCCTCTCAAAATCTCCCTCTCTCCTGTTCTTCCCTAACTCAATTAAATGTAGTTGCTCAAGCCAAAGTCCAGCAGTCATTCTAGATATTTCTTTTTGTCTTACATCACAACCAGTCCATCAGCTCTTTCTCTCCTTAAAACAAAGCCCGAATTGTCACTTCACACCATCTTTCCTGTCACCAGCCTAGGTCAAGCCAGCAGTCTTGCCTGGGCTACTTCAGTTGCCTCCTAACTAGCTTTGTTTCTCTTCTTGCCCACCTTCTGCCTGCTCTGTCCATTCACCATGTACAGCCAGAGCGATCTTTTTAAAAGGTAAAATTACATTTATCCAAAGAAGATAAGCAAATGGCAAATAGGCACATGAAAAAATGCTCAACGTTCTTTGTTATTAGAGAAATACAAATCAAAGCCACATTGAGAAAAAGAATATGAAAACGAATATATGTATGTCTGTGCATGACTGGGACACTGTGCTGTACACCAGAAATTGACACACTGTAACTCACTGTACTTCAATTAAAAAAAAAAAAAAGCCACGGTGATCTCAGGTGCACGACTTCACGCCTACTAGCATGGCTGTAATAAAAAAGATGGACAATAAGGAGTGTTCCAAGAGTGTGGAGAAGCTGGAGTCCTCATATATTTCTGCTGGGTATGTAAAATGTGGTGCAGCTACTTTGGAAAACAGTTTGGCAGGTCCAACAAAGAGTTGTTACAACAAAGAGCTATAATATGAGTTAGCATATTATAAAAGAGTTACTGTATGACTCAGCAGTACCTCCCAAAATTGAAAACATGTTCCCATCCACACACAGATTTGTACAGATCATAGTGGTGGTGTTTGTAATAGGCAAAAAGTGGAAACAATCCAGATGTCTCTCAGTTGATCAGTTGATGCATAGCTAAACAAAATGTGATGTATTTTTACAGAGGAATATTATTTGGACATAACAAAGGAACGAAGTGCTGATACCTGCCACAACGTGGATGAACCTTGAAAACGTTATGCTAGGGAAAGGAAACTTAACACAAAAGGCCACATAGTACGTGACTCCATTTATGTACAATGCCCTGAATAGGCAAGTCCGTAGAGACAGAAAACAAATTAGTGATTGGGCAATAGACTCGAGGGTGCAGGGTTTATTCTGAGGGTGATGAAACTATTCTGGGGTTAAACAGTGATGGTGTTGCCCAATCCGAGAGTATACTAAAAACCACAGAGTTGTTCCTTTTGTGGTATGTGAATTATATCTCAATAAAACTGTTATTTAAAAAAAGCAAAATTAGGTCACTCCTTACTTGGGTCCCTCCCTACTTGAAGCACTTCTGTGGTTTCCCTTATAGTTCAAGTCAAAGTCAAAGTCCTTATCATGACCCTCAAGGCCTATGTGATCTGTCCCTGCCTTTTGCTCTCCCTGCTCTCCAGCCACATAACCTCGTTACTATTGCTTGAAGGAGCCAGGGTTTGCAGGGTTCTTCTCATTCAAGCCATCCTTTCTGAGGCTTCCTATTCTGTTTCTTCCTAGCATGTGTCTGCTTTTTCTTTCTTCACTAGAATGTGTGTTCCGTAAGCTCAGGAATGCTGTCTAATTTGCTGTACTCCCAACATATGTAACAGATTCTGGCACATAGTATCTGCTAAATAAATTCCTTTTTTTTTTTTTTTGCCTATATTTATTTATTTATTTATTTGAGAACTCCTCTCAGCGGGTTTTTATTTTATTTTTTAACATTTTTTATTGAGTTATAGTCATTTTACAATGTTGTGTCAAATTCCAGTGTAGAGTACAATTTTCCCGTTATACATAAACATACATATATTCATTGTCACATTTATTTTCGCAATAAATTCCTTTTGAATTAATGAAAACCTCTGTAGACCATTTGTTTTGGTTTTGTAAAAAAAAACCAAGATTTTCTAAAGAGAGTAGCAGTTCGTTACTGTCTCTGATACAAATGACTTGGAAAATGAAGTCTGAAGAATAGAAGGAAGTCTGTGTTTATTATGTTATTAGAAAGTGCTTGATTCCTTCATTTTGGTTTATGATTCTTGTTACTAGGAGTTTGGCATTTTGACCGTGACTATTTTCTGCAGTCAGGTTAACCGTATAGCCTTCACTTGCGGTTTTTCATTTGTACCGTGATTTGTTTTGTTCTTCAGGGGCATCGGACAAGTTGTTACCGACTATGTTCGAGGAGACACATTGCAGAAAACCGCCAAGGCAGGCCTCCTGATGCTCTCAGCTCTCACCTTTGCTGGGCTTTGCTATTTCAACTACCATGACGTGGGTATCTGCAGAGCTGTCGCTATGCTGTGGAAGCTGTGACCTTTTAGACTTAACGCTTTGAGAATTGATTGTATACCTCCTTGCCTCTGCTCTGTCATGCCGTTCAGCTCACAATAAGAAGGAAATTACAGATAAGTCCACTGGGGAGACAGACCTCTTCTCCTGATCACCTGGTTATTTTTAGAATTTGATCTCTGAGGAAAGATTTGAGAGGAATTGCATCCCAGAGATGGGGAGGCTGAGTTCTGTATTCCGGGGAGTTAACGGGGCTGTCTCTCAGCTTCTCTCAAGACTCACCGTATAACTAAACATTGCATATGAGCTTTTGCCTTTTAATTTTATCAGACTCTTAAAGGGAATTCAGCTTTATCACTGTCAGTATCTGATCAAACGTCTGTATTTGTCCTAGGATGCTGGAGAAAGGGAAAGACTGTTAATTCATAAGTAAAGACTTTGCAGAAAATTAGACAGTGTTTAATTTTTGAAAACTTCCCCTGACCCTGTTCAGTCAATACCAGTTATTGATGGTTACATGTCCTAGGGAAATTTTAAAAGTAGGAAATACTAATATTTCAATTACTAATTTCTAAATCCTAGGGAGAAAAGCCTGGAGAGTTTCTGAATATAGAGAAGTTCCATGTAGGGAAGAGGTCCCTTTATAGATGTATCAGAATATTCCACATTCTAGACTGGGACTTAATCCTCAGATGTGTTTATTTTACTTGTCCTGAAATAATTTGTCCACAAATACAAATTATCAGTAATTGTTGTTTTCTCACAGTGGGAATCTCTAATGTGAAAAGGTATTCTATTAAGATAAAGTTTTTTTAAAAATAAAATGCTGTATAATAAAAATGTATTCTACTCTTTTATGTCTCAATTGTCCTTAGTCTTATTCAGTAGAACTGAGTGTCTGTTGCATCTACAGTACTGAAACAGGAATGAGTGTTTAAATTTCCTTCTGGAGCTTAGCAGTTCGGTAAATCAGACACAAAGTACTGTAATACAAAAATGACTTACCTGTAACAGGCAGAAATATACTGAGTCTAAGCCATTTGATAAGCATAGAGAAATAAGACTAAATCGTAGGAATTAGAATGAGGTCCAGATTGTGGTGTTCTGTGAATGCCAGCCTTTGGAATTCCAATTATATTCTGTATGCAGTTAGTCTGATCTAAGGGATGAGTGTGAGGCATGCTGGTTTGTTTCTCCTGGATCACAGAGAAGCTGGGACTTGGTGCATGTCACTCACTGAGGACCTCGCTGGACAGCTGAGGCAAAGTTGAAGGGGAGCTGGCTAGAAGGGTGTGTTCAGGAATGTCTATGCTAGAGGTTAAAGATAAGATATCCCTAACGTATTTATGGCCTTGTAGGATATTCAGTTGTGTATTAAGTGTTTAGGAAGAGGTGATTAATTCTGTTTTGGGGCAGGTTAAAGGTCTCAAAAGGGAATGATGCCTGAATAGCAGTGGTTGACCAAGGAGTGGTGGTGGTGGGAGCCAGGAGGAGTATCTTATTACTGACATTGTTTAGAATTGGTGATACATGATGATGATAAAAAGTGGACCGACCTTTAGTCAATTTTATTATTGTTTTAAAATTCTCCCCTTTGGTGTCATTCCACCCCCAACCCCCAGTACCCCACTGCGGTAAAGGGGAGTGGTGAAATGGGAGGGCAGTAACTGGGTGACGTGGGCCTCCTGTATCACTAGTACCATCAGATCCTAGTCTGGATTTGGAAGGGTTTCTAATGCTAATTAGCTTCCTTAGATGGTGATTGAGATGTTGGAGTGGAGGCTGGCTGGGTACTGCCTGCCCCAGGTCCCTGTTAGTTTTGTAATTAGGTTTCAGCTGAGCTGTCACTTTGAAAGATCATTGGGTTGCTCTGAGCCGCTGCGACAGCAGGGAAAAATGAGGCAGGGGCTAACGGCAATAGGATGTTTCTGAGGTTAAGCTGGACATGATCACAATTGTGCTTCAGGAAGAATTTAAGCGACATTAAGAAGGTTGGTAAGCTGCAGGCAGAAGGCTGTGTAAAAAGAAATATGGAAGAAGGGGCCTGAACTCTGACGGTGGCAGTGGACAGCAGGAGTCAATTTCACAAGGTTGTCAAAGAAGTCAGAAACATTCACTCCTTTGATAGGTACTAAGTACCTTATGTGATTGGCATTCTGCCAGTACTGTGGATAAAGTGATAAGAATTTCTCTCCCCTTAAAAGGAATTCATAGTCTAGTTGGGACAACAGATAAATGATTGCAGTGCAGCTTAGTAAGTGCAATAATAGTTAAGCACATCAAGCGGTATTACAACAAAGGGTACAGTAAGAATTTGCTTGCAGATTTCCTGGGAGATGAGTTTTGACCTAGATTCTGAAAGACGAGCTGACATGTGGCCAGGGAAGCTGGCGTGAAGTGTGAGGACTACAAACAGCTGTGTAGAAAAGTGAGCAAGGGCTAGAGACAGACAAATGACTTTTAAATATATGAAAATAACACCTTTAGCTTAATAATTAAAACCGTAATTAGATACCATAGCACTTGTGTGATCACCAAAGATGAGAAAGCTTAATAACACAACTGGTGAAGTTATGTTGTAGCAGGCAGAAAAGCAGAAAAGATGGAGAAAACAAATCAGCTTGACCAGGGTCCTGTGAGAAAGAGGGGTTAGACTCATTCGATGTCCTGTTGGGTTCCTTTCAACATAAATGTTAATATTCACAGAAAAAAAAAAAAAAAGAGTTTATCTACCCCAGGAGCACATGATCTGGTGGGGGACACAGATAGGTAAGTGGAAGTTTATGATACAGACAGTAAAGGGCTGTAATATAAATAAGTTTGCAAGGTAAGTCTGGGGAGAAAAAAAATGGGGGATGGGGTTCCCATAGCATTTAATTTTCCTGCACAACGTTTTAAAGTTATAATGGGGGAGAGGATTTGATTAAAGGCAAA
Source organism: Camelus dromedarius (assembly GCF_036321535.1). Classification (NCBI taxonomy): domain Eukaryota; kingdom Metazoa; phylum Chordata; class Mammalia; order Artiodactyla; family Camelidae; genus Camelus; species Camelus dromedarius. The sequence continues at coordinate 4,316,261 of NC_087469.1, forward strand.
GCTCCCAGGCCAGCCTATTGAAAGATGCCTCAAAGGCTGTCGTGAAAGTGGAGAGAAAAAATTGCTATAATGAATCAAAGTTACAGAGAAGCAGAAGAGGAAAACTGAGCAAGGGTGCCTGGTCACAGGTGTGTAAGCAGTCAGATGCTGAAGTCAAAACATTTTCAAAACATTTTTTGCATCTCTTCCCTCTGTCCAGAATGACTTTCCTCACCTTCTCTGCCAACTCTTCCCCATCTTTTTATTCATTGTCATCCTCCAGGATTGTGTGTGTGTACATGGGTGCCATCAGTGTCTTTTCATCTTTTTTTTTTTTTTTCCTTTTGCCTTTTCCCAACTTATTTATTTAATTGGCTAGACAGTTGCATATTCCATTTTGAATTAATCTGGTTACATATTATTCTCAGGAAGTTAACCCAGCTTTAAAATGATGATTGCTACTATATGAGTTTAATTGTATTTATATATTTTTTGATTGGTAAAAGTTTTGTTATTGCCATATAACATTTTTCCTGACAAAAATGTGTGTGTTTTGTATTTTTCCTCTGGTTTTTCAGCCATGTTTCTCAGTTTAAAAAGAAAAAAATGCAACTATTCTTAGAAGCCAAGTGAAATGCAGCGGAATCATATTTCCCCTTCAACAGTAACAAAATAATATGAAAATCAATATATGTATGTATATGCAAGACTGGGACATTGTGCTGTACACCAGAAACTGACACATTGTAACTGACTGTAGTTCAATTAAAAAGAAACAAACAAGCAGTAACAAAACAGAATAATCTGCCGAAGTCTTCAGATTTGACTCTGAATCTTGTATAGTTTTCTTTTGTTCACTCTCAGAAAATACCTACTAATCATTTTCCTTCTTCTGACAAAATTAGTAAACACTTTTACAAATGGGACTTTAGTATCAGCATTATGGCTGTGAAACAACTCTGGGAGAACCTTAAAAAGGATGTGAAAGCAAAAGAGTGGTCTCTAAGTTAAATTTACACTTAACTTCCAATCACAATGGAAATTTTCTGTTCATGTTTTACTTACCCAGCTGGATTGTGACACTTTTAAGGGCTAGGATCGTGTCTCAGATGACTTTGGAGCCGCACTCCTGCACTCAGCACACTGTCCAGCACATGCTAAATAGTCAGGGAAAAGCTGTAGAATGAATGAACAAACTGTGACTTCTGTAGCCTCTGTCTTTTTTATCAGCAAACGAGCAGTGCTCGCCCGATGCATGTGTCACTAGTGAATGATCAATAGATGCTCAACATTGTAAATAAAATATATATATATTTTTTGCAGCAGCTGCTTCTGACAACAAAAACTAGACATTAAAAAAAAGGAAGCTGGCATGGGGAGGGTATAGCTCAGTGGTAGAGTGCGTGGTTAGCATGCATAAGGTCTTGGGTTCAATCCCCAGTACCTCCATCAAAAATAAATAAATAAACCTAATTATCCACCCCCACCCACCAAAAAAAAAACTAGACATCATGGCCAAAGAATGCAGAAAAGTAACACGAGTTGTGCCCAGCTCTTACTTTATAAAAATGACTGAATGAAAACAGAGTTCAATGTTACTGTAAGAAAAAGTTGCCCTAAAAATGAAAAGCCTGTCATGCCACACAGGGCCACAGGGGGCGCACCAGAGGCTCCTCTGGAGGCAGAGAGGAGGGAGGGAAAAGCACAGGCCACAGCCTTTATTATGTTTCCTTTGTTGTGTATTCTGTGGGAAAGGCAAAGCAGGGAAAAGCAAACAGTTTAGGATTGTTTGAGGAATTCCAGTGGGCTCTGGGACACAGGGCTGTGGCTAGTCATCTGGTGTCTAGCTCTGAGTTGATTTAGGCCAGGCAAAATGTGGGCTGTGGGTGTGAGCGCTAGATAAAGGCCGTCTGGACTTGGAATTGGTTGGTTTGTATAGGAAACGTGGGCTCACCGACCAACAGGTTGTTTACTGTCTCGGGAATTCACTAGCCCTGAAGGGCAGTCTCTCCCCAGCCAGCCAGGACCCCAAAGATGTCAAAACATCATAAAGCATAGAAAATATAATTAATGCATAAGACCCCAGAGCTTACAAGAGATGTTATGACAGAGAAGTATATGAATAAGAAATTTTAATCCATACCTATTAATGTGATCTGCTTTAGGTATTTGCATTAAATCTGCATATTAACTTGAAAAGAACTGCCATCTTCACAACAGTCTTCTTGTTACGAGCATTTATCTGTTTTCGGGTTCCTTTATTTCTCTTAATAAGTTTTATCATTTTTCCCTGAATAGCTTTTATTACCTAAATTAGATTATTCCCACGATGATCATTCTTACCATTTTAAGTGAGATTTTACAAATTGTTTTCTTACTCATATCACTCATACATTGAAGTGAGATTATTTCTTTGTGGCTGAACAGATTGCAATGTTTTGCAATTTGGCAGATTTATTATCTCTAATAGATCTTTAGTTTTTAAAAACTGGTTCTATAAAAAATTTTAAACTTACTTAAAAGTACCAATCACTATAATAACGTCAAATTATTTTGCTTATCTTATATCTTCTATTTCCCCACTCTCATACATTCATGTCTTCTTCAGTTCTACTTAAGGTGCCCAATAATTTCCTGTAATTTTTTTCTGGCCCCAGCCAAAAATCATTAAGGTATATATAAAGCCTGTGAATCTCTGGAATACTTTTTCTTTCTCTTGTTTTGTTTTAAATAGTTTCCATGCTGATTTTTTTCCCCTCTGTTCTCAACTTTGAATGTGGTGGTATCTGTTTAGTCAGTGTTACCAGGCAGTGCGAGTAGGAATTTCCTTTTGTCCTGATTCCTGTCCAATGACGTGGTAGTTGAATCTTCCTTTAAAATCTGGATCTGGGAGGCACATTGGTATGCATGTGTCCCAGCCTCGTTTGCAGTTTCTAGCAACTTTTCACTTGATATATTTCTGCTGTGTTGAAGTTGTATCTCTCCCTCACTCCTACCTATTGCCTGGTTTTCTATTAGTCCCAGCTAATCTAGTACATGAGGAATTGTGATTTTTAAAAAATGCTGTTATAGTAAGATTTTCCTGCTTCCTCTCCTAACTCTAAATCACACACAATGAAACAAAAAAAATCCCAGCTACAGGTATGATTTGGGGTGGATGGCGACCTTCAGGAGAGAAACCGTGGGCAAGAAGCAAGAAAACTGTTCCTTCTAATGGAAAGAAAGGAATATTTTTGCTAAAAGGCTTAAGAAGAGCTTATCCAAATCTTTCCTGGCCTATCTCAACATTTTATAAAAACAGAGATTAAAAAAAAAACAAACCCTACATTTAAAATAGAAGGAAACTAAGATGCTGTGAATAAAGGAGGAAGCGACACTTTCTGTTTTCTGCACGTCTCCTTCTTCCAGTCTAAAGATTCTTCCGTAAACGAGTAGATGTGACTGGAGGCAGATATTGAATTAATGGTGCTTCTTGAACCATGACTCACCCGTTTGGTGGCTCTGCCAAGTCTCAGGCTAGGGCGCCTCCTCCCCATCCCCAAACCATGACCATCACTGGTTCCTCTCCCTCAAGGCGGTTACAGCAGACTTAGGGATTTGTTTGTCATTGATGTATTTCTTCCTGTGATTTAGAGGTTTGGAGAATTCAGTAACTTTTTATTTAGCTTCTTTGTCATACCTAATACATTTCGAAATTCAAAATATTCTTCTGGCCAGACCAGGGTCTATCCGCTATGGATTATTTCTAACTCGGTGCACATTTTAGCCCAACTGTTCTCCACATCTCACGTCAACACGCTCAGTGTGACGGCTCTCTTCTTCTAAGGTGAGATGACCCTGATAATATTCTCTGAAAATTTTTCACTCGTTGACCTACCCATATTTTTGCTTTTCCTCATTCCTGCTCTTTAAGGTCAAATAAATGCAGGAGGGAGGGTATAAGCTCAGTGGTTCCTTAGCGTGCACAAGGTCCTGGGTTCATTTCCCAGTACTTCCGTTAAAATAAATAAGTAAATAAATAAACCTAATTACTTCCCCCCAAAAGAAAAAAATACAAAGAAATTTTTTTAAATAAAAGGAATGCAAGCGGGAAATTTTGAACAGTCTCTTTTGGAGACACTGCCCAGTTTCCTATTGGGTGTAGAACCCAGTTTCTGAACTGGTGGACACATGGTGCAGAGGTTTGAAGTTTTAGTTTTGGGGCGTCCCCTTTCTCTCTTCACAATTCATTCTTACATTTTTGTCATCTAAAATGCTTTAAGAAACCTCATTTTCTCTAGTTTACATCTCTTATAACATCATCTAAAAACGTTCGTCGACATTATGACAGTAATCTTGCTCTGACACACGTGCACCTTCACTTGCTCCCCTGTGTTGGCTTTCATACTTCTGTTACTGCTGTTGTGAAAGTGTGTACATTAGTCTGTTGTAGCTTAAGGACATAATTCCTTATTCGGAGTCATAATTCTTGGTGTGTTACAGCGCCTTACAATTTGCAGGGAGATTTCACATTAATCTTTATTATTCAATCACTCATGCATTAAAAAATATTTCAGTGTCTACTATATACCAGGCACTGAGCTGGGCCCTGGGAATATAAAGATGAAAGAGACACAGGTCCTGATCTCCAAGAGTTCACAGGCTCGACGGGGAGGCACAGAAGACGGTACATGGGATAATATACACAGAAGTAAACTTCTGATAATGATTTGATCTCTAAATAGATCTTTTTAAAACTGGGAAGTGATTATATTGACTAATGGACACTGGAATTTTATCCATTTGACAGTTTGATCATGTGCATTTGTGTGTGCATAAAAACTGAACAAATTGGCATTTTGGCTTATAAATCAGTCTCTTAAGAGCACAGCCAAAACTTAATCTCTACTGTATAACTGGAGAAATGTGAAGACCTGATCCTTGAGCTTGAAGCTCATATCCATGACCCTTGGTGACCCCACCAAGGCTCAGACAAACCGGAGAGCCCAGTCTGGTTGGTCACTCGTCCCTGCTTCACTTCTCAACACTGGTCAATAATGTCAGATAAACAGAGGATTCCTGTAAAAGGTAGAACGTTTTTCTCCTTTACTGGTAGTCGTGTTGTAACTCACACAGAAGGAGCTGAGCCTTTTCCCACGCTGCTTTATAACTTTGGCATCCTTCAAAGTGGAAATGGATTCTGGTGGCGTAAGTGTCATTTCCTGGGCAAGAAACATCTTAAATGGAGAAGTGAGTCAGCAGGGCCCATGAAACTGATGAACCAAGATTAGTCACGCGGGCAGTGGAGCTGCTTAATCTGAATATAACTTTCTTTTCAAGCAATCACCCTTGAAATTGGGTGGAAATCCCCACACCTCTCTCAATTTGGCAGCTGCAGGGGTGAGTAAAGGCTGAGGACTCTGGCAATACTGTGGTGAGAGCTGTAGCTATTTGGATAATTAGAGTGGTGAATCCATTTTAATTTGAGCTTTTCCTTTGTATACTGTAAAATGCAAGAGTTATTATAAATATCAGAATATCCAACTATAAGGAAAGATGATTGAGAAAAAGACTCAGAACCATAGTACAAATTAAATGCCATTTTCCTTTTAAGTTGGGAGTGCTTTGGGAAGAAGCAGTACTCTCAAAAAAAAAAAAAAAAAAAAGGAGGGGGCTGGTGGGATGCAGTGTGACTGCTTTTCAGTGGCAGTAGGACTAGTTAGTAATTGGATTACCTATCTCAAGATCTCAAAATCTATTTGTAAAAGTTACCTCATTTCTTTTTCTCATTGCAAAGGAAAAGTAAACTTTAATTTCAAACCTGAATTTTTGCATGGGGAACACAGAAGTGTTATTTCTCAAGTTCTAAGCTAATTGATTCTAAGTGCAGCTCGATGCCTGTCGGGCAGAACTTTAAGATGAGGCTGCTTCTTGACTTTTCAATGGAGGCAGTAAATCACTTACAGCAGAAATTACCCAAAGAAATCACTTGACTGGCCTTTCCTGACTATGGAATTGTGACTTTTTCCTCCATTGCCCCAGGGAGAAACTATAACTATAACTTTCCTTCCGTCTTCCAATTTTCTTAATGTGCATTGCTCGGAAGAGAAGGTAGAAAATTTATGAGGAACTCAGGGAAACTTTCTTTGGAAGGACAGACACTTTGCTCCAGCGTTGAAGGTTAGGGAGTGTAGTGGGAGGGAAACTGCGAGGCCAACTTCAAGACTTGGTGGCAGGTAAAGCCAGGAGTTCCAGTTTCCTGCTATGAAATAACCATGATGGCTGGAGAGGGAACCAGTGGGCCGGCCTTGGTGCTGGTGGAGTGAGGAGGTGAAGGGCACAGTGCTGGGACCTGGCCTCACCCAGCTTTCTTGGGGCAGACTTGCCTGCTGGGAAGTTGCTGCACTGACAGAGTTGTCAGCCTGAGAATCTCTGAGTGAACCTCACAGTGAGGCATGAACTTGACATCTCTCGAGGAACTTTTCCGTCTAGACTGTATCAGCAAATGGAAAGTCCCTCAGAGTTTCCTCAGGGCATCTGTGCAACCAGCTCCCAGAGTGACTCTTCCAGGGACAGCTAATCTGGTGATGACAGAGGCATCCTTCAGCGACAAATGTCAAGAGAGCTTGTCTCTCTTTCCCCCTCTTCGGGCGCTGTACTTGCACAGGGTTGCTGACCACTTAAGGGGGAGCAGAAGGCCTTGAGGAGACTGAACTAGACTTGCGTTTGGGAGGCTGAGCATTATATTTCAGGGGAGGGCATTGTTCACTCCAACTGTGTACTTGGATACCACAGTTACACAATGGTTTGCACATATAAGGGCAAATATTTTAAATAAGAGGCAAAACAAGTGAAGGGAGTCAAAAGGGCAGGGCAACTATTGTCAATAATAGTATATTGCGTATTTCTTTTGTTTTTGTTCTTGAAGATTTCAGTGCTCTCTTTAGCAGAACAACTGGACAGAAAGCATACAATACTTGAACACTACCAAGTACCCTGACTTAAAGTGACATATTGGGACATCCTACCTAACTTCGTCAGAATACAGATTTTTTCATGTTCCCAGAGAGTATTCTCCATGATAGATCATACACTCTGATCTGCAAATATGGTTTGCATATTTGAAAGTTCCTAGGAGAGATCTTAAAAGTTCTCACCGCAAGAAAAAAATTTCTGTAGCTCTCTGTGGTGACAGATGCTAACAAGACTTACTGTGGTGATCAGGTTGCAGTCTATACAAGTACCTAATTGTACACCTGAAACTAATACAATGTTATATATCAATTATACCTCAAAAAAAAAAAAAAGAAGACAGTGCAGTTTTCCACCAAACAAATTTTTCCCTACAGTCTTATTCTCCTTACTGTAAAAAATTAAAATACATGTGATGGCACTTTTGAGAAGTCGACAGTATGTAGTAATTATTTCCTCATTTTCTCTACCAAAACAAGTCTCTTAAGTCTTGATTAAAAATCATCTATTCTAGGAAGAGTTCACTGATGAAACTTTCCCAGCTTGGCTTTCCTGTTATTACCATCATCATTAGTGAGCATTTTTGTGTGTGTGTGTTTACTGTGTTGTGGTTCTATCTGACACTTACTGTCAGTATAAATAATTGTAGTTCTGTAAGGCCGTGAATAACTGCCATACTTATTAAAATTACTAGCAAAGGTCAGAAAAAAAAAAAGTAAAGCAGTTGCTTTTCTTCAATTGCAAGATGCCGAATCATCTGCCTAGCTAATTAAAACAAAAACCAGGTGTTTTTTTTGTTTGTGTGTGCTCTTTGTTGGGGGGAGATAATTAGTTCTACTTATTTATTTATTTTTAGAGGAGGTACTGGGGTTTGAATCCAGGACCTCATGCATGCTAAGCGTGCACTCTACCACTATGAGCTATACCCTCCTCTCCAAAACCAGTTTTAAAAGCTAAATTTACTAAATTGATGAATGATTTTGGCTTATATAGATCTAGTCTAGAGTGTATTTTTTTATTTCTTTGCTTTTAACATTTTTTCCATATATATATATTATGTATAATATATATATATCTTCTAGACAGGTTTCTTGAAAGCAGGTTTTGTGTCTGGCTCATCTTTGTATGCGAGGCACCTAGTGCAATGCCTGGCACACTGTTGGCACTTACTGATATCTTCCAAATGACTAACTCTGATGAAATTTCTTGAGAGCAGGGATCTTGCCTGCTGCCTCTCTGACATGCTCAGTAGATGTTGGCTTGCATTTCTCTACTAATCTCAATTAGACTTTCTATTTTGAACTTCACTTTTTTTCTCTCCTTGGGACCCAGGGATGTCCAATAAATAGCATAGTTGTTTACGGGAAAACCTGGAGGCATCATGGAAAGAGCACTGCATTGACCAAGGGGCTGGAAGGGATGGATGGCACTTCCGGTAACTAGTATGTGATTTCAGGGCAAAATATTTCACTTCCTGTACTTCCATCTTATTATTTCACCTGCACCTCGGTTTACTTTTCTGTGCAATGGGGATAACAGCTTCTGTCTTTTTTTATTTTTATTTTTATTTGTTTTGACACTTTACTGGGCATTTATTTATATGCCTGCATAAATCCAGAGACGGATTTGAGAGCATCACAAATTTACTTCTCAGATTAGCCAGAGGAGGGAACCAAGTCTTGTTCCGGTGACTCTGTGGAGCAGCTAGAGAGAACTTCGCTCTGCCTCGGACATACGGTTTTTCCGCTCAAAACACTCCAAGAGCCTCCCTCTGCACTTTAAGAACCCTCGCCCCATGCCATTCATCGTCGTGCTCACTGCATCCCACCTCACACAAATGCATTTATGCCCCCGACTTCCTACAAGCTGCCCCTTCTGCTGGACCATCTTCCCCTCCTCTCCCAGCTCCCCTCTGCCCTGCAGGCCTTGGCTTAAACTGCCACCACTTATCTGACTATGCCAGCTAAGTGTTCCCTCTTGTCTCTCACTCTACTCTTTTCCTTCCCAGTGTTTTTAACAATTTGGGTGCTATCTTTTTTTTAAAAAAACTGGGTCACTGTGATTATAAACAAGACCTATTCTGCATGTTGAATTCTACGGAAGCAATGAAAGGATCAGTGGTATGATCTGAAAGTTATCAGAAACCTGTGCTTGTCAAAAAGTCCTTTCTATGGATCTTCTTGAAGATGAAGCATTTTTGCAAAATCATCGGAGTGAAACAATAACCGTCTATGAAGTGTGGTTAAAGATCTGATTACGATGCAATCGACAAAGAAGTTAACCAAGTTGCTATGAGTTTAAGTTGAATCAGATTGCTAACATTTTAAGATTTATGGTTAAGCTATTGTTTTATCTTGCTGGACTGCTTTCCGTTGTTTCTGCATGTTCTCACTTCTCTGACTAAAGTTGCTCTCTGGAACTCAGGAAGGCCTAGGAGGCTAAAGCTTTGCTACAGAGAAGAGGTGGGACACAATGGGTGTTTGTGTCTGGTGGGAGGGGTATGTGCCTGGGAAGTCCTGGATCTGTACTTAGATAAAATCCACACTCCTTACCCAAGTCCGCAAAGCCTCTGATCAAGCCCCAACCACCTTCTTACCCCACCCATGGCCAATCTCCCTTGAACCAACTCTCCTCCGTCCATAGTAGACTCTTTCTCTGCCTCACAGTCCAAGCTTGTTGCAACCTCAGGACTTTTGCACTAGCTGTTTTCTTTGCCTAGAATGTACTTCCTCATAATTTTGGCATGGGAACTCCTGTCTTGACCTTCAGATCTTAGTTTCACTGTCACTTCTTCATAGAGGTTCTTAATTCTGCACATGATATTTTTTACTATTTTTGATCTTTAAAAAAAACAGTTGTCTAGTCTCATTTCCCCTCTACTAGAATGTAAGCTCTTTGGGAACAGGAATCTGTGTCTCCTATTTGCTGAATCATCAATGACTATAAAAGAGCTTGGATCACACTGGGTGCTCAATAAATATTTGTCAGATGCATGAAAGGCGCTCAAATAATTTTTTAAGTTGGTTTGTCTTCCTCTACCTGTGGGTGAAACTTACATGTGAGCTTTGGGCAACACATGATTTCCAACCTTGATGAGCTGGTTGGGAAGCAATGAGGTGAGGAGGTGAAGTGGCAGATCAAAGTCTGGCAGTCAGAAGATGGGAAGGGACCGGGAAACCAGGCTCACATCTTTATGAAACCACCAGCTGATGAAACTCATGACTTTGACAGGCAGGTCAGGCTTAACTATGATGCAGAGAAGCAGAGGGACTCTGTCCTACCCCCCAACCCTTCAGGTTGTTATTGCTTCTTTAAACAATTTGTGAGCGTCTGTCATAGACTCTACCACCCTTTGGAGCCTCTGCATTAGAAATTTGGCCAATGGATATCTGTGTAGTCAAATGAAATAATGTCTGGCTCATGATAGGCATTCAACAGGGGGAATTTCATTACTCCATTGCCTGGGTGTAACAATCCCCCTTAGGGTGCCAGGAGGGGAAGGTGGAGCCTTTCTGGATACTGCAAGGTGAGGGTGTGAGATGTCAATAAGGTGGGAAAGAAATGCTGAGCAGCCAGGGTCACTGCGTTAGTTCTGTATTTTGTGCCTCACCTGCACAGCTCCCTTTCGTGGCCCTGGGTCCAGCAGGGGCTGGTGCTCTTTCTTTTCCAGTAAGTATTTAACCACGCAAGATCCCGAGGTTGCCAGGCACTGCTGCGTGATGGGCGAAATCAAAAGTCACAGCTGTTGCCCTCTGCTCCTCAGCGCTTTGAGCGCTGGGGTCCTCTGGGGTCCACTGACTGGGGTCCTCAAGACTTAAGAGAGCTTGGAAGTTTGTGCTTTTGATTGACTGACTTGCTCTGTTCGTAAGAAACAATTTAGTCCCAGAATTTATATTTTCCCTTTTCATTCGTTCATCTGTATTCACGTACTGAGTGCCTTCTATGTTCCAGGTTCTGCACTAGGTACTCGGGACACATCAGTGAATAAAATAGACAGAAGTCCTTGCTCTCATGGAGCCAGCATTCTATTGGGGAATCTCGCAGGAAACAATACGATGGTGTGTAAGCTAATTATCGAGCATATTAGAAGTTGATGGGCCTGTGGATGAAAAGTAATGCAGTGTGGGGGTGGGGGGTAGGGGGTGGTCAGCAGTGTCTGGAGGTGGGATGGGGCGGGTTACGGTATTAAATAGTCAGAGTAAGTCTCATTGAAAAAGAGATATCATCAAGTTTTCAAAGAGGTGGGGAATTAGGTGATGGACTTCTGGGGACATGGAGAAAATTCCAGGCAGAGAAAACAAGTAGACCCTATGGTGGACATGTGTTTGGTGTGTGTGAGGCGCAGAATGCCAGTGTGGCTGAAGCAGAATGAATGCAGAGGAGAGAAGTAGCAGACAAAGCCGAGAGGTAAGAGGGGACCAGATGGCGTACAGCCTTTGTAAGTCATAGAGACTCTGGTTCTCACTCTGATGGAATGAGGAGCTGTGCAGAATTTTGAGCAGAGACATCTCATGATTTGGCTTATGTTTTCGAAAGAGCCACCGCAGCTGCTGTATTGAGAAATGATAGTAGGGGAGCCAAGGGCAGAGCCCAGAGAGCAGGTGGAGGGCTGTTGTAGCATCCAGGGTGAGAGATGTGGTTCTGATCACGGAAGTAGCAGTGGAGGTGCTGACAAATGACTGGATTCTCAATACATATTTTTTTCATTTTCCAGTTTTATTAGGTAAAGTTGTTACAGTTTGACTGCACATATACAATATATTGCATGTAAATACACATACACAATATACTGCACATATTTTAAAAATTACATATATGTACTGTTCATTGTTTCTAAGAACATTTGGACTTTTAGCTTTTTAAACTGTACATAGTTATCAAAGGAATAAAGCCAACTGCAAAATAAGAATTAATTCAAGAAGATACATACACCCTGCTATTAAGAGCAACATTGTTTATAATTGCCAAGATATGGAAGCATCCTAAGTGCACATCAATAGACGGATGGATAAAGAAGATGCAGCATGTATGTGTAATGGAATACAACTCACCCATAACAAAGAAGGATATTTTGTGGCCCTTCATTCAGTTTTTTTTCCTTTTCACTTCAAAAATCAGAATTTTATAATTGGCATAAACATTTCCATGGCATCAAAAACAACAACATACCTAGAAATAAACTTAACTAAGGAGGTTACCTATACTCTGAAAACTATGAAACATTGATGAAGGAAATTGAAGATGATACAAAGAAATGGAAAGATACCTCGTGCTCTTGGATGGGAAGAATCAACATTATCAAAATGGCTGTACTACCCAAAGCAGTCTACAGATTCAATGCAACCCCTGTAAAGTACTCACAATATTCTTCACAGAACTAGAACAAACAATTCCAAAATTTATACGGAACCATAAAAGACCCTGAACTGCCAAAGCAATCTTTTGTAGATAGATTCTTTTTTATTATTATCTTTTTCTTCTTTTTGTTCTCTTTTCTCATGTTTTGATGACTAGAGAGTTTCCTTTAACATTTGTTGTAAAGCTGGTTTGATGGTGCTGAAATCTTTTAGCTTTTGCTTATCAGTGAATCTTTTGATTTCTCCAGCAAATCTGAACGAGAGCCTTGCTGGATAAAGCATAAGACTTATACCTGCTACATCAGTTAGGACTCTGACCATCAGAGGTAACTTCTCACAAATCCAGATTCACAAGCTAGGATGAGAGAGTCCTTCCTCACATTTGTCTGTTGAGATTCTTCTTGTCCTTAAGGCTCAGCTTAAATGAGAACTTTTCTGTGAGGTTTCCCCACCCAGCCAGCCAGAAGTCCTCCTCTCTGCCCTTTGTTCTTACCCTCTGGTTGCAGGGCGTCTATGGGAGGCCCAAGGCTCTGCCTGATGGGTGCCTCTGGTCTCAAAATGCATTGGGTTTAGAATATGGTATTTGAGAGCTTTCTGGAAATGTCTCCACCTGTTGTTTTTGTTTTTGTCAAATGGCAGCAAAAAAGTGAGTTAATGATTCTAAAAATATAGGCCATCTTGCAGTCTGAGAGCTAGAAAGAGAAAGTAAGCTTTGCAGTTCATTTGAGGAACTCTTTTGGGGCAAGTGGAGTTTCCTGGCATCTTGCCCCAAATTTTATGATTTCCAATGCCTATCCCTTTGACGATTACGTTCTGGTTTCCTGAACTGAGCTCTGTGAGATATCATTAATTTAGGTCCTAGACAGAAAATGTGAACCACTCATTGGGGTTAGGGACCATTCATGAGCAAACCCATTACCATTTTAGGAAAAATCAAAGGCCAAATTTTGAGCATGCTTTCAGATGTGAATACAAAATTTTCTTCTGCTATATGGGTTTTGTGGGTTCAGAGACAACCATAAGTAAATAGCAAAATTCCAAACTGTAAATTGCCATTTTCTGTGGTTTAGGTTAAACTGGATTTCTTTTGTGTAACAAAATCAAGAGTTTAAAATTTGGAAAACAAACAAGCAACCTGGCATTTTCTCTTTCAATTATAATGTACACATGTTGAAGGAAAATAGAAATAATGCAGTAGATGTCCAAGAACTAGAAAGAATGGTAGGAAAAGCAGTGATGTTTTTATTTATTCAGAGTGAGCAATGAGTTTATATACTGTAGGAAAAGAAATGACCTAAAGCAGGTTGGATTTATTTCTTGTAGGAAAGAAAGGCCCTGTTTCTCTCTGACAGGTAATGTGTGTGTGTGTGTGTGTGTGTGTGTGTGTGTGTGAGCTCAGGTGAAAATGGGTAGTGAGTACATGGAGAAGTGTGATAAAGGAAATAAAATGTATTAGCTATTATGTTCCAGTGTCAGATACTGCTAGGAGCTTTATACTGTCTCATTTCATCTGTAAAGTACCCTATGAAGTAGGTGTTTCTTTTCATACCCCTTTTATATGTGAGTAAACTGAGCCTCGGAGAGATACGTCCAAAGCACACATCTCTTGTGCACTTCAGTTAGGGGACAAGATTCAAAACAAAGCTGCATATCTCCAAAACCCATTCTCCTCATTTCATCACTTCATGCTGCCTCTTTAAACATCCACATTATATTTTTAGGAGTCAGATAAAAGGAAACAAGACCAAAGGAGTTTAGAAAACTAAAGGGCATATTTGAGAGTTGCTAAGAGACTAGATCTTAAAGATTAACATCACAAGAAAAAAAAAAATTGTCACTATGTGTGGTGATAGATCTTAATTAGACTTATTGTGGTGATCATTTTTCAATATATACAAATATCAAATCATTATGTTATACACCTTATTAGAAAGAAACAACAGGCCCCAAATAGAGTCACTCTGCTAAGGCCCTATGTCAGCAAAACAAACTTAATACGTAACCAAGTTGCAGTTACAACCTTTCCCAGGAAAGTAACCTTTAAACAGTCAACACGGAATTACCCAGTCAGCGCTAATGAGATAATCCATCCAACTGGCCCCTTCTGTTCCCTTTGGGAGGGTGACCTTGCCTAAAACAATGCATTCTTTTATAATATTTTCTTTTTTTTTTTTTTCCTGTTTCTGCTCTGCCTTTGAACCCTTTCTTTCTCTGCAGTTTGATGGAGGTCTTTTCTGTTTGCTAGGTGGGGTGCTGCCTGATTCAAGCATAATTTAATAAATCCAATTAGATCTTCAGATTTACTCTGTTGAATTTTTATTTAGCAGATTTGGTGACTGCGATGGGATTGGAAGTGAAACTTGGTGGCATTTGGGGACGAGAAAGACAGGCTTGGTACTCCACGAATGCTTTGAGTTCATTGTCCTTCTTGCCATTTTTGAGGGCCAGGGGGAAGACCCTCTCAGTTCTGAGCTCTGCTTTCTTTGCATTGAGCTTCTGATCTAATTGGCATTTATTTACAGAGGAGGTCAGCTTCAGCTGGCAGATAATTCTGCCTGGCACCCCACTGAGCTGGTAGACAGTTCTGCGAACAGTCCAGCCCCTACCCTTTTAGATTGCAATTCCCAGCCCTTAATTTTGCCTAAAGATCCACATGGGAGTCGCTAGTGGCTGTGTGCAGTTCCTATCCATGTGGAGCCCCCGTGTGCAGTCCTCATTTGTTGAGGTCTGCTGGTTCAGTCCTTTCCTTCAGTCCAGAGTTCCATGGGAATTATTGGCGGTTACCAACCAGAGTTGGACTGGATCCAACTTAAAAGCCAAACGGGGTCCAGGATTGGACTGGGCTTGATTTCAGCTGGACTGGGTCCAGTGGAGGTATTGGGTGAATACAATTTTGTTTTAAGTAAAAAAAAATGGGATTCTTAAAATCCCAAGAGTTAAGTGTGCCGTGTTCCAGCACACTGCTTATTTTATGTCTAAGAACTGTGGTCCTGGAAGCTATGAATACCTACAAAAGTGGTGAAAATCTTACTAAATTTGTTTTGTGTCTTGAGAGCTTGGTTTGGTAACCTTCAGGTTGTAGACCCCAAAATATAGCCAGACAGAAATGTTGGTTATACCCCATTTGTGGGTAGACATGGCTGGTAATAAATGTGGATTAAACTCCATTTGCAGCTCGGGTCCTACCAAACTGCTGCCAGCTCTTGGGAATTACAAACCAGGATTACAATGGCTATTATGAGGAACATTCCAATCAGATAACATCAATTAAGAAGTGCACTTAGAAGCAATAAATATCAATTTTAATTGGCACGTAGATGCCTCCGCAAGGCTTCAAAATTCCAAAATAGTTTCATTGAAACATTTCCTGCGAAAGGCTGATGAAAAATTATAGATATAAAAGGTACCCCCTGAAAAGACTATAGGACTGGTGTCATTCCTACTGCACTCCTTGAGTCTCCTTTGAGTATTTGTTCCAGTAATCCTCTGTGTAAATTGCCTTTCCACTCGGAAGAGACTATTAGTCATGTTTTTAAAAATAAAATCTTGACTTGGCTTTCTGCCTGCCTGGGCCATGCAGGCTGCTTGTTCTTTCTTTGGGCTCTCTTTGGGGGTGACTCTGGTTCTTGGGAAGGTAGGAACATTTGCACCTTCTTTGAGGACACATTTTGGGTCCATGGTGTTATTTAATACCGCCAGAAATATTTACTCTTTGTCCTGGCTGAAGCCTGACAAGATATTGAAAGCTGATATTGGAGCCTGAAAAGATATTTTTCTTTTTAAGGGCTCCTCTTCTAGGATAAATATCTATGCCTTTGAGGTGTAAATATTCTACAATTTCAGGGAGGTAATTCTTATCAGAAGAAGAAAAAGGGCAAAGTTCATTTGAAATTTAGGCAAATGAAAAATCATGTGTCTTCTCCACAAATACTAGTAGAAAACCTTTTAGCTGAACATATAAATTTAATCCAAATGATCTTTTGTAACTAGTGAATTTTACATTATCATGCCTGTCTTATGGCTAAAAATTTAAAACCAAATTATCAGTTTGTGCCTGTCTGTATAATCTGTAAAAGATCTCTATTTAATTGGCTTAAACAAACAAGCACTTATGTAAATTTAGTATTCATAAAAACCCTCAGAAATATAGTGAAAACTAACCCAAATGCTTTCCAGATTCAAGTGATCAGAAAAATATTTGGTATTAAAGCTCGTTTATTTTGTTGGTTTAAGTAAAATAAATATGTCTTCAGAATTATTAACATTAAGTATAATGAAGATAAACAGCTTTTATTCTATATTGAGTTTATTAGTCATATGAGTTCCTGTTATCTCTTATAAAATTTGTCAGCAAAAAAAAAATTAACTTGGGATGATGGCTGACTTTACCTAACGTTTCATAAAGTTTTTGTGGGTAATCTAAATATAACTGTTAAGAACACATAACTTAAATAGACATAAGATAAGAGTTTTTCCATGAACTTCTTAGCAATGATTGTTTTATAATATTTCTACTTAAATAGTTTCTCAAATCTCTGTGATAACTTATATCCTTAAAATTTTCTAAGTTAAATGATGGGAATTGGTTGAATGCCTAGATCATTTCCAAATAAGGTAAAATACTAAAACATTAATTACTGAACATAGGCTTGTCCACTTTTGGCTTCTTTTTAGAGAGAAACTAAAGCTATTTGGATCCATTAATAAACATATGGGTGCTATGCAGACAAAGTTCCATGAGAAAGCACATGTTTCTAGAAGGCCAGTCTACAAAATGATAATGTGAAGGACTTGTCAGTTTTCACTAGAAATTAAAAATTTCTAAGAATTAAAAGAATTCTGATGTATGTGATTAAGCCTACTAGAAATAGTAAGAGAAATATCTCTTTATGCAAGCAAAGTAGGATGTATATTTTTGGTAAAAAAAGATTTATGAAGAAGGAATCTTGGAAAGGAAATTTATATGTGGTCAGGACAAGCTAAGATTGGAATAAATTCAGTTAAGTAAACGAGTTTTAGTATCAAAAGTAAGCCTTTGCAAAATTAGAATTTAGTTTTCTCTCTGTTGGAAGGATGAATTTTTATTGAACTATTAGTCTGGTCTTGATAAATGATTGTAAAAGTCTTTTCTTTTTACCTTTTTAAAATAATCTACTTAAACAGAAGGATTCTGTGCTTTGTCAAAATAATTTTCTGTGTTCAGAAATCTGAATCTTCTCTATTAAAAGAACTAAAGTTTTTTTTTTTAAACAATAGATAACTCTCTGTATTTGCCTTTAACATCTTCTATTGTCACTCTGGTTTAATGAATAACTAAGCATTGTTTTACAGTGACCTATGATTCTATTTGACCAAGTGATTTAAAACCTTTTCTGATACTCTTGACAGATTTCCCCAAATCAAATTCTAAATGAAGTCTTTTTTTTTTTTTTTTTTTTTTTTTACTTCAAACTAACTTTGAAATTTTCCAGTATGTCCCTGGAATATTTCAAAAGGTTCATTCTATCTCCTTATATAAAGGAAGATGTTAAAATAATTAGGCTTATTTGATATGTTAAATTACATGGGAAGCATTGTCAAATAAGAAGTGATGTAAATAGTTTTAAATTGTATCTGTATTTCATCAATGCTAAGATATGATCCAGCGATCCTGCTCCTGGGCATATATCCAGAGGGAACTCTAATTCAAAAAGATACACGCACCACAATGTTCATAGCAACACTATTTACAATAGCCAAGTCACAGGAACAACCTAAATGTCCATTGACAGGTGACTAGATAAAGAAGTTGTGGTATATACACAATGGAATATACTCAGCCATAAAAAAAGAATAAAATAATGCCATTTGCTGCAACATGGACGGACCTGGAGATCGTCATGCTAAGTGAAGTAAACCAGAAAGAGAAAGAAAAATACCATACTTGTATGTGGAATCTAAAAAACACACACACACACACACAAATGAACTTACTTACAAAGCAGAAACAGACTCACAGACATAGAAAATAAACTTTTGGTTACCAGCAGGGAAAACGTGTGGGTGAGGATGGATTGGGAGTTCGAGATTTGCAGATACTAACTAATATATAAAAAATAGATAAACAACAAGTTTATACTGTATAGCATAGGGAACTATATTCAATACCTTGCAGTAACCTATAATGAAAACAAATATATGAAATATATGTATGTGTATGTATGACTGAAACATTATGCTGTACACCAGACAGTGACACAACACTGTAAACTGACTATACTTCAATTAAAAAAAGAATGCACCTTACAAATGAAGGTATGCCATAGTTTAGCTGACAGTGTCTTTTCCTTTTTAGTGGTACATGAAATAATGGGACATTTTATAATAAATGGCATCTTAAATTCAATGATAAAGGGAATTCTACTTTGTTTTTAAAAAGTTTTCTGGTGATTTCTTTCTACTTGAGCTCTACCTTGTTGCCGTGGTGCTTGATCCAGTCTGGTCTGATGTCACATAGCTTCAGCCACTTCGCATTTCCACAGTAACTGCAGCGGACAGCTCCATGCTGGCTCATACTAACAATATGACCGTGAGTGTGCAGTGTGTCTTTTCACTTTCTGCTACAGATAAATATGCCTGGCCAAGCACTGCTCAGAAGTATGGGGGTTAACATCTCCAGGGGCAAACCTTCAACTAATGGGTGTCAGGAGCTGGTGGGTAAATGCCCCTGCCTCCCTTCTTCCCTTCCTCCAGAAGGATAATTTTGGGAAGCATTTGGTATGCTTCTTAGGAAGTTCTGGACAAATCAGACCCACAGCGAGAACCTTGATAACACATCTTGTACTAGCTTCTGCACCTTCCCTTTCTCACCCTCCTAGCTTTCTCATTCCTGCTCCTTGGGAGCACCTATCAAATAAATTACCTGCACACAAGTCCTTGTCGTAGGCTCTGTTTTTGGTGCGGAGTAGGGGAACTCAAGCTAGAACTCCTTTCTACTCTCCCTGTCAGAGCCCCTTCTTTCGTTATACAGACCCATTCCTTATGTCAAGACTCAGCTCAGGCTATAACCTTTACGTGTTCAAGATTTCAACTGCAGCTTTGAAAGATTGTTGTAAAATTATACCAGATTCTGTTTGGGCAAGAGGTAAGGAGTTTTGTGGTTTTTCAGCTCACATTTTAATAGAAACAAAAACTAAGGATCTATGCCAAAATGTCAAAGATGGCTGTCTGAAGATGGAAGGATGGGCGCCTTGAATTGTCTTCTTCTGTTACATCATATTTTCTAAAATTTCTGTAACAAATATGTCAATTTTATAGTAAGCAAAACAAAAACAAAAGCAAGCAAACAAAAAAACCCCAATAAAAGTTAATGTAAAATTCAAACTGACTTTTTCGTCTTTTAAGAATGAGTTTATTGAAGTATAATTTACATACCATAAATCCATCAATTTTACATATACAATTCAAGGATTTCTATTAGAAAGTTTACCAAGTTGTGCCATCACTATGACATCCGGTTTTAGAACACTTTCTTCTCCCCAGTGAGATTTTTCATATCTGTTTACAAGTAATCCCCATTCCCACCCCCAACCCTAGGCAAATGTGAATCTACTTTTGTTGTTTTTATAGATTTGTCTCCTCTGGGCATTTCACATAAACAGAATATCATATAATGTGTAATCGTTCGTGTTTGCCTTCTTTCATTTAACACAATGTTTTTAAAGTTCACTCATGTTATAGTATGCATCTGTGGTTTACTTTCTCATTAGTATTTACACCTTATTATCAGTTTGCCACATTTTGTTTATCCCTTCGACCGGCTGATGGACGTCCGGGCTCTTCCCAGTTTTTGGCTGTTATGAATAATGCTGCTATGAACATAAACATATGAATCCTTGTATGAACACGCTTTATTTCCCTTGAGTAGACATGTAGGACTATGGAATTGCTAGGTCATATGAAAAAATTATATTTAAACTGTAGAATTATTTTCCAAAGTGACTGTACCACTTCACATTCCTGCCAGTAATGAATGAGAATTCCTGTTTATTCACATCCTTGTCAACACTTGTTACTCTTTTTTTTTTTTTAAATTGAATTATGGTTGATTTACAATATTATATTAATTTCAGGTGTACAGCATAGTGATTCAGTATTTTTACAGATTATACTCTATTAAAAGTTATTATAAGATAATGTCTATAATTCCCTTTGCTATACAATATATCCTTGTTGCTTATCTATTTTATACATACTACTTTGTATCTCTTAATCCCTTAACCCTAATTTGCCCCTCTCTTGTCTGTCTTTTTAATCATGGCCATCCTGGTGGGTATGAAGTGGTATCTTACTGTGGTCTTAATGTGCATTTCCTAATAATTAATAATGTTAAGCATTCCTTTATGTGTTTATTATCCATTTGTACATCTTCTTTGGAGAAATATCTATTCAAATCTTATGCCCATTTAAAAAACTGGATTGTCTTCTTATTGAACCGCAAGAGTTGTATATTTCTGATACGAGTTTTTTGACATACATGTGATTTACAAATATTTTCTCTGTGCTTTGTCTTTTTGTTTTCTTAATGACATCTTTTGAGTGAAAAGTTCTTTTTTTTCATTTTAAATTTTGAAATAATTTTTTTAATAGAGGTACTGGGGTTTGAAGCCAGGACCTCATGCATACTAAGCACGTGCTTCACCACTGAGTTACACCCTCCCCCTTAAGTTTTGAAATAATTAAAGATTCACAGGAAGTTACAAAGATATTATAGAGAGTTCCCCTGTAACTTTCCTCCAGTTTAACTCCCAAATTTTGAACTTTGATTAAATCCAATTTATTAAATGTTTTCTTTTATAGATCAAGCTTCTTGGGTTGTGTCTAGAAAATCTTTGCCTAGTCCAAGATCTTGACATTTTCTCCTGTTTTATTCTAAAAGTTTTATAATTTCAGCTTTTATGCCAATATCTCTGATCAATTTTGAATTAATTTTTGTAGATAGTGTGAGGGAAATGTCTACGTTCATCTTTTTTTCTTTTTGCATATGAATATTCAATTGTCTCAGCACCAGTTGTTGAAAACTTTCCTTTTCTATCAAACTGCCTTTGTCAGAAATTAGCTGGCCATAAATATAAGGGTTTACTTTTGGACTCTCAGATCTATTCCATTGATCTGTAAGTTTATCCTTGTGTCAGTACCAAACTGTTCTGGTACTGCCACGTATATTAAATTTTAAGATTAGAAAATGAAAGTTATCCAGCTTTGTTGTTTTAAAAAAATTTTTGGCTATTCTGGGTCTTTTGGATTTCCATATATGTTTTACATACAGCTTGTTAGCTTCTGCAAAAAAGCCTGCTGGAGTCTTGATGGAGTTTGAGTTGATTCTATAGATCAATTTGGAGAGAACTGCCATCTTAACAATATTGAGTCTTCCACAGAGAAAGACAAATAGTGTATGATATCACTTATGTGTGGAATCTAAAAAATACACAAACTAGCGAATATAACAAAAAAGAAGCAGACTCACAGATATAGAGAGCAAAGCAGTGGTTACCAGTGGAGGGTGGGGAGGGGCAATACAGGAGCGGTGGGTGGGAGGCACAAACTATTGGGTGTAAGATAGGCTTGAGGATGTATTGTACAACATGGAGAATATAGCCAATATTTTGTAATAACTGTAAATGGAAAGTAACCTTTAAAAAATATATAAAAACAAATTAAAAAAAATTTTAAAATATTATCTTCTGATCAGTGAATGTAAAATGCCTCTACTTTTATTTAGATTATATTTAATTTTCCTCAGCAATGTTTTGAAATTTTCAGTGTTCAAAACTTGCACTTCTTTTGCTAAATTTATTCGTAAGTACTTTATTCTTTTTAATACTATTGCAAATGGAACTGGTTTCTTATTTTTAAGATAAATACGTGTATACAGAGATACAATTTATCTTTATATATTAATCTTGTATTCTGTGACCTCGCTGAACTTGTTTATTAATTTTAATGGGGTTTGTGTGCACACGGGTGTGTCTATTCCTTAGGATCTTCTACATACAGAATCATGCAGTCTGCAAATAAGGACAGTTTTACTTCTTCTTTCTAATCTGAGTGGTTTTTCTTTCTTTTTCTTGTAACTGTGCTGGCTAGAACCTCCAGCATGATGTTGAATAGAAGCTGCAAGAGCTGAAATTCTTTTTTTTTTTTTTTTTTTGGTAATCATTAAGCATGGCGTTAGCTTTAGGTTCTTCATAGATGCCCTTTATCACATTGAGGAAGTTCTCTTTCAAGTTTGTTGAGAATTTTGAATACAAATTGGATTTTGTAAAAACTTTCTTCTGCATTTATTGGGATGGCTGTGGGTTTTTATCCTTTATTAATATGGTGTATTGCATTAATTGATTTTAGAATATTAAGCCATCTTTGCATTCCTGGATTGAACGGTACTTGATCAGAGTGTATAATCCTTTTTCTATGTTGCTGGATTCAGGATCAATTTGACTTTTAAAGATATCCTGACTTTGGAAGAAATGCAGAAATTACTCAAATGAAGTGGTTTCTTATAAAATATTTATGGTCTAAATTATTTTCTTAAAAACTAGAAAATTCAAATATCAGTATTATTCATCATTAGGACCAAGAACCCAAAATATTCAGAACACTTCTACTGAATACAATCTACGTTTCAATTAACAATGTAGAATGTATTTTCAAACCAAGCATTCTTTTTACATTATACAAATATTTTTTTCACCTGGATAAGGGGAAACCATTTCAATTTTGTGAAAACTTATTATTAATTTATTAGTGGTACCTCTTGAGAGCACTATTCATTTTATTTCATCATTGTAATACAGGTTCAAACTCATAACCTTTCTGAAAGACACAAAGTCAGAAAGGTCAAACTACGCAATTTTAATATCTAGTTCTTGTCTTGAACAGTAAACATTATAGCTTTATCTCCAAAGTCCTCCTTTTCTTTCAAAATGAGTTTGAAAAAGTCATTCTCTTTTTTACAAGCTAGAAAGTACCCTTTGTAAAATGAAGACTCAAACTGTATCTTATCATCATGTCCTGGAACACTTCTCTGAAAGAATATGATGTCATTTCCTTCATCATCAATATTATCAGGAGGGCTCATTTCCTAGAGAGAGAAAAAAGTTACTTAATTTTTAAATACATGACCAATTTGAATACGTGCAGTTTGTTTTGAAATATATTACTGAACAGAACTAAAGAAGTTTATATTCTCAAGAGTTAAGAAAAAAAAATCCCTTGAGTATAGAGATACTGACCTCCTCTCCAACTTGATTTCCAGTCTCCCATTCTGCCTGCCCACTCTGGCTTTTCCCACCATGGAATTCATATTCAAATCTAGACCTCCCAATATATCCATCATATGATTTCCTTTTCTCCTCTCGCATTAAGTGAAGTTCATATCTGCTCAAGATGAAGTACAGTTCCAGCAAAGACCACAGCTTTTTTAGGCTAATACCAGTTCCTGTCTTCTCCAACCATTCATAGCCAAAGACATTGATGACTCCACCCATAGGCCTAGGGTAGCTCCAGTTTGAGAACTAACTGTGAGAAAGGCAGGAAGTGGCCAGATTCTCAGCTGCTTCCTTCAGTGGAGCCTAGAACTGAAACTGGCTCTAACTCGCTGCTTGTTCTAGGGCCAGGTCCTGGGTTCCTGTATAGCTCTGATGTCTTGGCTTAGTCCCCTTTATTGCTTCCCTGCCAAGCTCTCTAGTTCCATAGTAGTCCTGAATTTCTGCCCTGCAGGTAGTCTGTCTTTTGATTGGGCACTGCCCTAGAAGGCCAAATGCTGATTCTTATATATTTTAGCTGCAGAATAAGGTATTCCCAAGAATGAATAGATCACTTGAGACTATAATCCTGCTGGTCACCTGACAGTACTGCCTGCACTATGCCAATTATTTTATCACACCGACTTTTCAGGATGGACTAGAAAATGTGAGGATCACCTCAGGTTTTTCCATGTTAATCCTGGAACCAGGAGACATTTTGAACTTAATTTTGACCCTCTGATAGCAAAGATCCTCACGATCCTAACTGAGGATGGACAGAGAGCCCCTCACCACTGCCCCAACCCCAAATAGCATTCCAGCATCCTCCTAAGATGCCTAAAAGAACCTGGGGGTTATTTCTAAACTTCTCAATCAGTTATGGAATTTACAATCATAACTCTTGAACTTTGTCCTCTAGCTCAAATGTTCAGTCTTGAAATAATGACAGTACAAACTGGTTTTCCCACTGGCACCTGTTTCTGCGGCTGTCTACAGTATAGCAGAATTTAGGAAGAGACCCTAAACTGGGGAACCACTTTGGGACTAAGCTGAAGTCTAATGGGAAATAATCCTTAGTCAAAACTTCAAAAGCTCTAGAAGTATTAGCAGATGAACCTGTTAGTTCAAACCTAGCATGGAAAGTTTAGAGTTGAAGGTGGTGGGTGTGGATAGGTAGAACAGGCTGTCTAATCACAGTTCAATGTCACATTTCAGAACAGAGGCAAGGAAATCCTGGGACAGTAGCTCTCCTTGGCTTTAGTGTTGACTATTCACAGCCGTCATAAAGAAGGTGCACAGCAAGTGAATGTAGAAACAATCTGGTGACCCTGGGGAACCCCCAACTTGGAAAGTCCTACCTGGTGAAACCTGAGTGCTCCAAGCAAGGATTTAAAGGATTCTTTACATCAGGAGGGGCTGATTTTGATCTCAAGGACAGTTAAGCTTGGCCTAACATCTGTCCTCTTGGTCGTCTCCCAAGTGCATCAGCAAGTTTGAGAGAGTCCTGACCATACTTGGATGGATATACAAGGAATAGACAATGACAATCACCTCTTGAAGCACATCCCTGTTGATACCATGAAGGGTCTTGCCCAAAGAATAACAGGGGTAACCGTAAGCTCCAGGACTTTATAAAAAGTAACCAACACAGAAAGGTGAGCACATAATGGCAGTTAGTTGTGTCTTATGATCTAGAACCTAGTCTAGATTTATAATCATTGCTAAGATTCATATTAGTGGGAGAAAAAGGGATTACAAAGCCCAAGCTAAAACTGGTCCTAGCTTACCCCTTCCTCCCTCCCTCCTTCCCCCTTCTCCTCCCTTCCTCCTCCTCCCTCCTTCCAACTATTTACTGAGTTCCTACCAGAAGCAAATTTACTGTGAAGCTAATGAAGCTTAGAAGATCCCCTCACTTGCCCAAGTCTCTTCTAAGGCCTCTTCTTTTCTTGTTCTAAATAAATTGTCAACTTTATGCTTTTGATAATTATATAGTCTATTTCCTTAAAAGGGCTGCCCAAATTGCGTAATCTTCAGGCTCCCCTAAACCTGGATTTGCTCCAATGTCTACTATATGCCAAGCATCATTTCCATCTTCTTAACACTCTCCCTGGTCTCTCAACAGGAATCCACTTATAGATCAGGCTTTCCCCCAGCTTCTGCAGCAGAGTTAGTTTTTCTCTAGCCCACATGGCTTGAGCTTGGTCACCTTCCTCCTTCCCTTCTGATTTTGTTGCTAAGTGACACCATGCTTAACTCTCTCGACCCTGTTTGTCCACCCCCAGGCCTCTAAAGTCATTACAATAACTAAGCTTCCTGCCTGTCAGGTCAGAGAGCAAGGACTCCAAATTGTCACCTGAAAGGGTATCACTCTGGTTGGAGGGGGATGGCTAAGAGACTTGTTTGGAGGCTCTATTTGTTGCAGACACCTGATCTTACTTGTGCTTTAGAGTGGCTTTTTCCTCCCTCCCGATTTGCCCCTTGGCATGTCTACTAAGGTCATACTCTAATTTTTGGTGGGAACTGAGTGATCTTGACAGCAGTTCTTTATTGGCAAATCTCCACTCAGAAAGTCTTCACGACACAAGATTCACCTCCGAAACACTGCCCGTTTGTGAGCATCCCCTGGCTGCTCTCACTGGAAGGGAAGTTTTCTGGGTCAACCCATAATGATAGTTAATGATTTTTTAATCCAATAATAGTGGAAAAAAATAGAGAAAAATGGCAATGGAGAAGAAAATGGAGAACAGAGGAAAAAGCAATGGCCATAAATAATTTATACTTGGCTTTGAGATATATTATACTGTTGCTTTTACAACTGATTTTATTAATTTAATTCACCTAGATTAACATTAAAAATAACATACATCAGCTGAATGCTAAGGGTTGTAGCCAAGACTTAGGTGAAGAAGCAGGAACAAAACAATTAGGGATTAAAATATTATCATAATTTACAAAGTAGAGGATTTACGGAAGAACAATTAGCTTCATTCTGTGTAGCAGGACTTATTCTGGAAAGTCACATGCAATTATTAAATATAATAATTCATATATGTATTCTGTGTTATTATTTATCTATAGCTTGATTATTCAGAAGGCCTAGGTTATGTAACAAGGGCTGTGCCCCTTCCTCCCTATGGCCGGCTCGGAAAAACAATGTTACTACAGTAAGTTAAAAAGAGTTTGACAATTTTTAGTAAGTATCCATTTTAATCTACATCTTGCTATTCTTGTTTTAGGCAAAAAGTTGTACTGGTATATTTGGGCTTTCTAACTTTGCGTATAAATATTACTAAAACAAATTAAAGTTCAGCCTTACCTTAAAGGAAACAATTTTGTCCTTACAGGAGAGAGTGTAAGTTTTCCTACACCTCACAGAGATGGTTACTGCCACACCTCTAATGAGGCTGTCTCTGTACACATTAATGATAAACAGAGTCTGAGGTGCATTATCTGAAATAAAGATTAACAAATGAGCATGCTAGTTAGAAGAATTTTTTTTGCAAATAAGCATTTATGCAAATTAACCAAAGGATAATCCTTAATAAGCCCATCACCAATCTCACACTGAGATTCAGCCAGTTAGCAGAAGACTGTACAATTGTTCATGCATTCTTTAAAACACACTTAAATATGTATTATAACAAATGCAGCAACTTTTTGAGTGCTAAAGGGATTTTATGAATTCTAGAAGATTGTCTTTAACTTTTAAATGCTAAATAGAATATTAAAGATCTGTCTGTTAAAGGTTAAAAATTCAGGATTTTTCAACAGTGTACATTCACTCTGTCAACTCTGCCTGAACTCTGATGTTTGGAATTCATCCCTTGGAAGGCACAGTGAACTTACTCATTTTCCAAGACACGCTAAATTTCTGAGGGCAGACTTATCTGAAATGCTTGTATATTTATATTTAATTCTGGGTTTTGAAAATGCTATCAGCAATTTCAGCTGTAAACAGCAGGTATTAAGGATCCAACTCAATGGCGATCCTACACAGTTAATGCAATTATAGTCAAGGGATTGGTGATTCAAGTGTAGGGTCAAAGTAGCATGACCCCGTACTATCTTTATTGTATCAGTTTTTCAGCCCAGCTAAAAAAAATATAGATTCTCTATAAAGTTTCTTGTAAGTGAAATTATTATTACTATGACTTTTCATATAAGGGTTAGGTCTATCATAGAAAAGTATAGGCAGTTAAATGGAGTTGGAAGAAGTTGCTGGCCATTTCCACATTTACAAACATAATTAAAAAAAAAATACCTGAACAGTCAGAATCAGGCATATCCTCAAACACGGGTAGATTTCCTTGGTTTATGAAGAGAACTTGGTCGTTCAAATTTCGTATGATTGAGAGTTTAGGTTCAAGCTTGCCAAAGTAATCTGATTCCAGGCCTTCTACAATGCACATTAAATTTCATTAAAAAAAAAGCTTTTCCCCCTCTAAATTTACAAATAGGCATACTATATATTCCAGTTTTCAATAACAATCACTACCTTCTGTTATGGAAGCTGAGGTAAAGCTGCACAGTGTTTTTTAATCCACTTCTAAGGTCATACCCTGTTCTTGTTATCACTTAGAACTACTCTATTTCTGAACTCTTCAATTCAAATATCCTACTTTCTGACCAGTCTCCTATCCTTGTAGTTTCCTTACATGTTTCTTCCACTTTCCTGAGTCCTCCTGACTCTTACATTTTCTATCTAAGCTCTTCTAATCTTCACTTCCTTCTCTGTGCAGCCTGGATCTCCTGGTTCATCCTTTTATCTACCCTTTTGCCAGTATCTTAAATCCCGAACTCATTTGTCTTTCTACTACAAAACTCTAAACTTGGCCACTGAGTGTGCTGCTGGTAAACAATCATACAAATATGCAAATTAGTGCCATAACAAACACATCTATCGTCAATACTTTCCTTTTATAGTTCAGCACGTCTTCCATAGTCCATGGCTGCAATTTCAAACCCTCTTCACTCCCCTCGGGATCTCGGCACTGTCACCTCTGCCTTCACTTTCAGCAAATGATTTCCTGCTGGTCACTTACACACTTAAACTGTCTCATCAGTTGTTATTTCCTCTACCCGTCTTGTCCTAAGTGAAATGTGTAAACGGTGCCCCTCCCAGCATCTCAGGCTAACCCCATCTGTGCTCTGCATGCACTTTCAATGAAGCTTTGATCTACCATCATCCTTCCTTCCAACAACTCAGCAATTCTCCTTCCTGGATTTTGCCCTAAAAAAACAGTACACAAATGTGTAAATATGTCTCTAGAAGAAGGCTTATAGGAGTATTTTGATAATAACAACAAACTGGAAACAACTTAAACGTCCATCATTTGAGAATTTATCAAATAAATTCTGGTATGTTCTTACTATGGATTATCATAAATTTAATATAATAGCAATTATTCATTGCCATGGAAAGACAGAAAGATGTCCATGTATTAAACCAGAAAAAAGAGGCTTAACTGTAGTATTTTATGTATAAACATCAAAATGATAGCAATGAATATTTTGTTGTTATTGTCATGTTTTTATTTTTCTTCATTTTCTTACCTTCATTGCCTGAATTTTTTATAATAAACACATTACTTTTGTAATCATAAAAGCATAAGGCTCTTTTCATTTTGAGACTTAAAACACCTCCATCCACCGTATCCCACTCTGTAGCTAGACTTATTTCTCTCCTCCTTTAGCCGAGCTTCTGGCAAGAATTGGATGTATCATTTCCTTACTTTCCATTCACCCTTCTTCTACTCACTGCAATCTGCCTCTGCCTCCATTTCTCCACCAAATTGCTTCCACCAAGATCACAAAACTCCCTGTTGCTAAATGTAATAGATGCTTTCTGGCTCTTGATTTTCAAGGCTGCAAAATTCAACACAGTGCCTATTATCTCCAACTTGAGATGCTCTCCTGGGACTGTGGCTTTCTTTGTCTTTCTTATTCCTCTTTGGTTACTCGGTTCTGTTTTATTAGCTTCTCTTTCTACTGCATCCTCTAATTGTAGGCATTCGTCAGAGTTTAGTCCATGGCTTTTACTTTTTCACTCTACATATTTCCTCTGATTTGTCATTTTATTCCTATAGCTTCAGATGCCATTTTTATGCGTGTCTCTTACATCTACATATCCAGCCCAAATTTTTATCCTGCGTTCAGAACCATATGTCCAAGAATCTACTGGACATCCCCACTAGGATGGCCCAAAACCATGCCCATCATCTATTTTCCCCTTTGCCCTGCAGTCCTCTTTACGCTGCTTTTCCTCTTGTTTTCTATTTCACTGCATGGTACAAATTGTCCACATGAAAAAATGTAAGCATCATCTTTACTGTCTTTCTCTCCATCCCCTTCCAAATCCAACTCCAAACCATGTCCTGTTGATTCTTCCACGTATTTCTAAAGTCTCTTCACAGCCCTCATTGGCACCCCACTGTTCCGACCTTAATTCATGTCACCATCATTTCTTATAGGGACTACAATAATGGCCTCTTAATTGGCATCCCCCCATTTTAGCCCCCCCCCCAGCAATTCTTTCTACTGAAGCCAGAATAAATTAAAATTCAATTTTAGTTAAAGTTAACATTCAGAGATATGATCATGTTATCTCTGAATTTTAACGAATCATATGACCACCCAAAATAAAGTCATTTTCCAGATTCCTTACAGCTGGTGCCATATGACTAAATTCTCAATACAGTATGAGTGGACTTGATGTTTACAACATCTAAAAAGAGCCTTTAAAAGGAGTGTCTTCCTCTTACTTTGACCACTTTCTTGCTAGCTGGGATATAGACCCAAAAGTGTGGTGAAGATTTTCAAGGATGTGAATGAGTTCAACAACTGGGGGATGTTGAAATAGAAAACAGAAGAAACTTGAGTTGCCAGCATCATCAGGCTACATCCAGCCATACTAGTCTTGAACTGACTACTTGGATTTGTATTCAATAGAAATATTTTCTATCTTATCCAGTTGCTATATTTTTGGATCTCTTTGTTATAGCAAACTAATCTGTATCCTAGATCATGCATATTGTGCTTAATGAATCCTCATTACTCTAAAGTCCAAATTCAGTATCTTGGAATAAGAGTATCTTCTTGATCTGCACCCTATTTATCATTCTTCTCTCACCATTTTCCTGGTCCCACTCTACTCCTATTCTGAATTACTCTTAATTTCTCATACACGCCACACTTTCTTTCATATCTTAGCCTTTGCATGTGTTCTTGTTTCTGCCCAGAACATCTTCTCTTGGCCAACCTCTATTTACTTTTTAGTTCTCTTCCTTCTTCAAAATGCCCTCCCAGAATCTACTGGACTAAATTAGGTGCCCTGCTACGTGCTCCCATAGCATCCTGTGCCTTTGTAATACTTAACATATCATGTTCCAATTGCCTTCCTAGTATGCCTGCTTCTTCCTATAGGACCTGTGTTTTGCTCACTGTTATATCATAGTGCCTAACATAGTGCCTGAGATACAGATGCTAATATTTATTGAATTAAATAAATGGGAGTAGGGCAATCTTTAAGAAGCAAAATATGTCAATAATATCTCAGTAAATCTTGGAAAAGAGACATGAAGGAATAGTATTAAAAAAAAAGTTGCTGTTCTCTATTTCCATTGTAGTAAGGATCAACTTAAGAATGAGGAAACTGCTATTTTTAAGGAAAAGTATGAGAAACTAATGACCTTTAATAATCTGGGGGTCTGTTAGAGGATCGTAGGCTATGTACCGGTATGATTCTCCTTGAATGTCAGAAGTACAAGGGACAGGTACATTCACTTCTTAGCAAGACTTAATGACTCAGCCTCAGAGATCTGTTTTCTCTACCCTTCTCCATCTCTCTGCTTCAGAATTCCCTGCACCCTGGGAGCCTCCCAGGCTTCTCCCCAAAGCATTTATAAGAGAAAGGGTGTTCTTGATTTTGGACAATTCTCATGCTTCAATCCCCTTTTCCTATGTACTCCAGAGAATCCCTGACTTGCTGCTCATCTCAGGATATATGTAACAGGCAAGATCTATTTTGTAGATTCTAAGAGCTGGAGAATTTCCTAAGGTGTAGAGAGGCATATTTTGTTGGAAATTCTTTTTTGCATCCCTTTTAGTCATCTTTATTCCAAAGCAGTGCTATTGAGTCCACGTTCCTTTGAGGGCCTATCGGCTTCTCAAATAAATTCTCTCAGCTGAGGATGGTGATATGGATATGCCTGTGGGATGCTTAATCAAGTAGCTATTTATTTTACAAAGAGAAAGAAATAAATGTATACTTTACCATCATTTTCAGCTAAAAGGGAAAAAGAGAAACAAAATATGTTACATTCTGTATTTCAACTCAGAATTTCCTCTCTCTCTACCCTTTTATTACTTTTTTCTGCCACTCTGCATTCTTTAACCCCCTATCTTGCCAGCGAAGGCTTTTGTTGGCTTCCATAAAAATATTATATAATCATCTGAAAGGTTCCATCAAATGAAGCCAGTTAGACTTAGTGTGTTCTCAGGTATGTTAGATATAAAGCTTAAATCTAGGGTTCAGAAGTTCAAATTTGTAGCTCAAAAGAAACTCTATAAAGTGATAGATTTTACTCTTAAATGTATTACTTCAATGGGAAGTCGTCTAAAGACTTTCTTTGAAGCTTTCAAATAAAGCCAAACTGTCCAAGGAAGATTAACCATAAACATTTATTTTTATTTGTTAAATATATTTACATAAAATGGTATAACTCACAGAGCTCTAGATTTAAGATATGTATCTCTTATGTAATTTGCCAGTTTGCTTTGGGAAATTGTATTACCTGAACGTATCCAATTGTGTAGGATTTTCATCACGGGCGCCTGCAGCCACCTTGTGAGTGGGCTACTACTAACTAAAGCGCCAGGACATGTCGTGAGACAAGGTGCTGGGACCTTGGACACACCGTGGTTAATTTTTAGAGGCCCAATATATAAATATATTTCCCAGAGAAGAGTGTTATTAGTATTACAGTGGAAGTTGGTGGCAAGAAAGAGTCCTTACTAGTTCACCTTAGATCCTTTCAACTTGAATACATTGATCTGAATGCTGTATTTGGGCTGTTGTTTTAGACTTACCTACAAAGTAAAGCGTATTGTTAATAAATCTCATTTCCACAAAGCTCATGCAATTGTCTTCTATTGGTTGAACAGCCATCTTTATCCCTAATGAAAGCAAAGAGGCATCTGTTAAAAGGTGGTGATTGTTCCTTTAACACAAATGGAATCTTTTACCACTCACTCCCTTGTTCTACCACCAATTCCAGAAGTCAGTGTACCACCCAGCATGCTGACGAACACTCTGGACATTTAGTAAATGCCAGGAGTCTTCAGTTTATGAACGGACATGTTCAAATCTTCTCTTGCAAACCATTAGATACTTGGAATCCAGAAAGCAGTCTCTCATTAAACAATGTTATTAAGGGTGGATAAGTGGCCCACTATTGAAGTGAATTATTGTTCTAGTATTTTGGGGGAAATATACATATATTACCAATATATAGACACCAGACACACACCTAATCCTGTCCTTTAACTAGGAACTACTTCTATCTCTGTCTTATAACTGGTGGGGTCCCAGTGTGTGTGAGATTGAAGGTTTGTGACTTCATTGTCAAAGTGCTAAAGTTGGGGCACTGATTAAAAATAGTGTTTCTGTCTGGGAGTGGGGGCAGGGTGGGAGGTGGCTGAAGGGCTCTGGCATCTGATGGCCCTCTTTCTCACTGAGCAGCAGCAGCTTTTGATCTGGAGTCTGGATCACACTATGCTTTTTACACAAGTAATACACAAATACAATCTTTCTGTAAAAAAGTCAAATAACACAGGATTAGAAAATGTTAAAAATTCTTTTTCCTCTTCTCCTCTGTCCCCCTGCCCCCAGCCCTCCAGTACAGTATACATCCTTCCAGACTTTTGTCTATGGAGCAGGGGTTGTAAATCTGGGAACTCTATGAACTTGGATGGGAAAAACAATTGCATATTTATTTTCACCAACTTCTAACTAAAATTTAGCAGTTCCTTGCATTATGGTGTAGGAAGCAAACCACAGTAGTATTCATAACTGTCATTAATAGAAAAACATATTTCTTATTCTAATTGCTGCAGAGCTCTTGAAATATGGTTTAAACTCATTACTACTTTGAAATATACGGAATTTATTAGACCCAAGAGTACAATTGCTATTTCATGTGTTAATAAAGGAACACATATATATCACACAAAAATTTGTAAAAAAAACTTTTTGATAACCCTATTTTGATATAATGGGTTTCTTTTCTGATCCTATACATTTAATTTTCTGCCTGTAAAAGCGTGGTTCTGAGTAGGGGTGCACAGACTTCACTGGATTGCCATGAGAGCACTGTGGGGGTGTGGTGTGCCCACTGGTATTAGTAGGTCAGAGGAGGAGTGCAAAGATGCTAGCTGCCAGTGCCAGTGCTAGTGAGACAGATGGAGAATGCAAAAATGGCAGCTGCCAGGGCTCCGTCCATGGAGTCCTAAAAGCTCCTGCACCTCCCTCAGATGCTTTAAGATTAACAAATGAGCCTCCTTCACATATTGTCTGGGTGCTTTTCAAACTATTTTCGTGATGGGTCCTGGGGTGAGTGAGTCAAGCCCTTTGAGAGTGGAGTCTGTTGCCTACAGCCCTATGGTCCTCCTGGATGTAAACTCCATTGGTCTTCAAAGCTAGATGTTTTGGGAGCTCATCTCTTTGGTGCAGTTTCCGAGGGTTGGGGTTCGTGATGCTGGGCACTGACCTCTCAGTCCTCAGGGAGTAGCTCTGTATTGATGATGTCCCTCCTGATTGTGGGTGGCTGCACTGTAGGTGGGGCTTTTGGTGAGACCCTGTCACTACCTCTCCTACCCATCTGGATGGGACTTTTAAATCTTTCTTTGTGGAGGAGCTTCCAGCTAGTTTTCAGGTCTTTTTCAGAGGGAACTGAGCCATATGTAGCTGTAGATCTGTTGTGTCTGTGGGAGGAGGTGAGTTTAGGATTTTCCCAGGCCATCTTGAACTGCCCCTCCATTTGGTGGTCATTTAACAGTTTTATCTAGATTCAGTTTATATATAATATATAAGTATATATATGTATACACACATAGACACATAATATTTTTAATTATATATATGGTTCTCTATAAATATTGTTTAGATAAAAAAGCAAAAGAGAAAAAGAATGAACTTTTGGAATATCTAAGTGTCTTGAAAAAAGGGCATCATGGCAGGGTGGAGGGAGGAGGATGTTGAAAATAAATGGCTGAGATTCTCAAAGATAAATTATACCTTCTTGACAATTTCATAAAAATTTGGCCTTAAATATTTAACATAGTTTGTTAGCATAGTCTTTATTATTTTATTAATTTTCCCCTTACAAGAATGTAAGTTCCATAAGGTAAAGAACCTCTGTTAGGTTCAGTTTAGTACTCCAAGTGCCTAGAATGGTGCCTGGCATATAGCAGACATCTGACAAAAGTTTGCCGAATAAATGAATAAATGAAAACAAATTTAAAATTATAATAGTAGTAAATGTTAAAAAATAATAGAACAACAATAACCTGTATGTCTCAAGAGTTTCTGAGATACTTAAAGAACAGCCTAGTTTGTACTATAGTGACATGAAAGGAAATAATTCCACCAGGTATAAGAGACACTTCCATGTGGCAATAGTGTCAACAGTTCACAAGTCACCTTGCCTACCGGCTTTGACATTGTCACTCCAGATAAACTATTTAATTTGGAGTTTATAAATTTCCATTTTGCCTATAAAGTGAGACAATCATTTTTTTTATAATACATTAGTTTGATTCTGCCTAGTTCAACCCACATAAAATGCAACTTGTGGTTAAGTATGACAAAAGCTTGTAAAGGAGAGATTCAGATTATAAAGTCCCTGTTTAACTAGGCTAAAGGGGGTGAACTTTTTTTTTCCTGAAAAAGTACTGACTTACTTTCAGTAGGAAAAAGACACGGTAAAATTTATGTTTCAAAAAGCTCACTTTGGCAGCAGTGTAGAGAACGGATTTGATGGCATGAAGTTGGACACAGGCCAGAAAACAACCTCAGAACCAATTTTAACCGTTAAGACTTGATGATGCCACAAACCAAGGTAATGGCTGTGGCGGTGAAAGGGAGAGGATGGAGTCAAGAGAGATTAAACAGCAGCATTTTTCAGCTGATTGGTTGTGGGTCAAATGGAAGAAGGAGGAACTGAGGATGACCTCAAAGTTTCTGGCTTGGGCAATTTGTTGAGTGGTTACTTCATTAAGAAAGAAGAGAATGAAAGACAGGCTTGAGTGGAAAATACCTCAGTTGTAAATCTAAGAGATAAATATCACAGAAGTCAAAAAACAAAGGAGCTTTGAGGAAGAGCTTCTTGAAATCAGAAGCTGCAAAGCCCATAATTTAGATACAAGCTTCAACTTGTTCAATGAATTTGGCAATTATTATCAGCAGAATGGTTTAGGGAAAGTGGAGGTAGCGGAAGGCAGGTGGGAGAATGAGGTGAAAAAAAAAAGTAAAGACAGTGAATGTAAACTATTCTTTTAGGAAGTTTAGATACAAGGTGAAGAGAGAGGTTGGCCATTATTGGGGGATATAAAACTTGCAAGTTTCCATTTCTGGCTTCAGATCCACAGATTCAAGTGTAAGATACACTAATGAATTCCTTTTTAACACATATGACCAAACAACCTATCCCGAAATGAAAACTGGGAGTCCTTCTCAACAACCTTGTCTAACTTTTCCTGTCTCAAAAATACTGTAGATTGTAACTCAGAAATGTTTCTAGAATTCAGTATCTCCTCTCTATCTCTACCAGCAATCTTTTAAATCTAGCCCCTGTCACTTCTGGTATCTTCTATTTTAATAATCCTTTACTTGGTCCTCTTGCTTTCGAATTCTCCCTCACTCCACACTGTGATCAGTTATTTCCTGGAACGTCCTCTGCTTTTTTTTTGCCTGCCAAACCCTTCTTAATCCTTTATCCTTTGTGTCATAGCTCAAACATTTCCTCTAGGAAAACTTCCCTCACTCCTTCATTCCTAGCTAATCATTTCCCCTCAGTGCTCACCATTTATCCTCCTGAAATAGCTCTTATTACACTGAATTAAGACTATTTTGATTACAAATAGGTTTGCCCAGCTTCAATCTGAGTTTCTTTAAGTCAATGAGTTGTCCTTTGTTTTTGAATCTTCAACACTTTATATACAATAGGAGCTCAATAAATGTTAAGTAAATGTTTGCTATGATAAATCTTGTCGCCATGACAACCATGAATAAAGGGAGTGGCACAAATTTTTTTCTGTCTTAAAACTTTCACTCCATCTGAAAGCCTATGAGAAACAGTATGAAAATGAGGGAAGTCTGAAAACAGATTTAAAAAAATAGAATAATTTCTCTAATATTCTTCCTCTTCTTTTTTTTTTTTTTTTCCTGGTAGTTTCTTTAGTTTCTCTTTTATTTCATGTGACTCTTTATTTTGAATTCTTTATTTTCTTACCACTCTTTTTGTTAGATCTCAGTACATCTATGATCACAAGTATTGTGGTCCTCTTCCTCTCCCCAATTCTCTTCTTTTTCTTTCTCATCCACGCTCCTTTGGTTTCTTAACTGTAATCTATGAAAATTATAGTTCCCATTGGATAAAAATGCTTTGAATATTTCACCTAAGATTCTGGCTTTTTTCAAAAAAAAAAAAAGAGTTATAAACGACCCCAGATAGATCCTCCAAGGAGTATGCAGTGATAATTGGTTCTTTGCAACAAAAAAATTTTAGTTACACAAGCCTTGGAAACTAGCCAGAGGCTAGTGAAAGGTATAAAATCATGATGAAAATTAAGCCACATGTGTTCCAATCTGTGCTGGGGCAAATCATTTAATTTTGAGGGTCAGTTTCTTCATTTGGACAAGGAGGGAGGGAGGGAGTTGAATGGTCAATATTTAAGGTTTTTTTTCCCTAGCTCCAGCATTCTGTAATTCTATATTCTAGTTAAGGCTGCAAAGAGAGAACCATTTATATGTGGCAAATGCCCCAGTAACCACTTCTTCATAATTGTAAAACAACACATATTGATTAAATATTTATCATCTAGTCAACTTTGTTAAGCCATTAGAAGTTTAAAGACATACTAATTAATAGCTTAAAAGTAAAAGTGTTTTGAACTTGAAAGGCAATTATGATTATGTTTATCCTTGCTATGAAATTCCAATTCTGTAGAATAGGTGTGGGGGGAAATAAGAAAGCATATTATCTAATTCCCTAAAATCTTGACAGCAACAAGATCAAAATCTAACTTTTCAGTTCTAATAGTCATTTTGTCCTTCTAAATTCTGCCATCTTATGAATGAAAGTATGTGGGCATGGTGGAGGTTAGGGTGGAAGAAGGCTCAGGTAAAATTTTAGGTAAATAGTTAATGATCAAAGGTGTATACAATTAACTGCTAAATACAGACTCGAAGCAAAAAGCCAAAGTGAAACTGATGGAATGGCCTTGTGTGAAAAGGAGAATTGAATTTAATCTTGAATGCTTACAATTTGAATATATGGATAAGAACATGGAAGAGCATTTATGTGATACTTAACACAATGTTGTAGTGGGGGGGTAGACTGGATGGATATATTTTTTGACTGTAGAGGAACAATCCTGCTATCCTGCAGTGAACACAAGGTAGGGTGGGGTTAGATTACGCAGTGCTTTGAAAGTCATGTGAAAGTTTGTATTTAATTTCACAGGCAATAAGAATGCAGGTTACTGAGTTCGCAAGGGCATTATGGAAAAGATTAGAGACAGGCTCTGAAACTATAAGAATTCAGGTAAGAATTCATAATATTCATGTAAGGATGTAATATCCAGATTTTAAAGATATTTTGAAGGAAGATTTAATAGAACATATGATAGCTAGATATAGGTAAAAAGAAGAGTTTAAGAATATCCTAATTTTTGTTATTTATACATCAAAACAGAGATATTCATTCAACCCTTTCCTTGTGAAATAAAATTCTCCTGGGAAATGCTATAACATTGTCCAATTTGGCCCAGCCTAAGGATGCTGACGCAGATTCTATAGATTCTCAACCTCTGGCAATTTTTTTGTTTGCTTTTAAAATAGTTGATTCAGAATTGAGAAGCTCTTTAAAGAGAAACATTTATCTTATTCTAAAGCAGCAATTCTTGGGAGTTCATGAGGTCAAAGCTATTTTCATAATACCTCTAAGATGTAATTCATCTTTCACTCATTTTCTCATGAGTGTACAATAGAGCTTACAAGGGGTTATATTCTGTGCTTGATATTGCATAGACTGAAAGCAGAAGCAGATGAGAATGCAGCTCTGTTCTATTAAGCCAGGCATTAAAGAGATTTGTAAAAATGAAAAACACCACCACTTTTCAAAGTAGAGTTTTTGGGAAAAAATATATAGTTATCCATAATTTAAAATGCTATTTATACTGACATGTTATGTGCTTTTTGTTATTTTAAAATCAATTAATAAGTCAGTTTTTTATGTTTCTCGGTTTTAATTTTTAACACAGTAAATGACAGAATACAGCAAATAACCTAGAGAAACAAAAATTCTTCAGGACACTCTATAATTTTTAAGAGTAGAAAGAGGTCACAAGACCAAAAAGCTTGAGAATATTTGCCCTGAACTGATGTTCTCCAAGATTGGGTAAAAGAAAGAATAAGATTTTACTCTGACTTTGCTGTGTTCCTTATGTTGTAACTGACTAGTCACCCATCATAGTTATGTCAGAATACTTAAACTCCTCTCAGTCGCTTTTTTAGATTATCTACTTGTAATCGCTGTATCTAGGTTTCCAAATAAAGAGGAATCATATTTCTTACCTGTGCTCAACAGTTTCCTGGGAGAGGAAGTGGTCTGGAAGATTTGACGTCCCTTTCTTGTCCTGGTAAAAGGAGGCAGCCCCTTCCCCCTTCAGCAGCAGAAGCAAGCAGCCAGGAATGCAGAAAGAATTGGAAAACACAACTTCTCGCTGCTCGAATCCAACAGCGGTCTGGGGAGGGGTGTGTGTGCCAAGCACTTGGGAGAAAGGAGGAAGAGGGTGGAGGGAGGAGACTGTTCTGGCACGCCTTGGACCCGCCTTCAAATGTGGGCTCTTTCTTAGGGCAGTGAAACTTGAAATAAAGTGTCAGAGAATACGGGCATTTCTTTTCATGTAAAAATCATATATAACTTTAATGAAATCATTTCATTTGTTGCAGTTCTGGCTTTTCCAAAGCCTGTACCTCTTTCAGAAGGACATCCAAGCACTTTAAAGAAAAGCACCTTCTTTGTCTATTAGAAGCATCTTTTCTCACATTAATCTCTCTTTTTAGAATTTCTACTTACACTTTCATATGAAAAATTTTTTTATCTAACAATGCTGAATAATCCTACAAGAATAATTCCTATAATGTAATCATAGCACCCAAAATGGAACTTTAAAGAGCAGAGTGTGACTATCACAGCCTTGAAAATGATTAGCAGAAACAAAGTTTCTCAATTTTCTCTTGAACATGTGCTAAATTGTATTACCTTCTTAGCAAGGGAATTAGTAAGGTGACCTTTTGTTTTTGGTTTTTTTGCCATCACAGCGAGAGACTGAACAGAGGGGTTCTAGACTTAGAAATAAACTGTTTACATCAGCAGCTAGTTCAGGTGTTTTTCTGTTGTTGTTTTAACAATATAGAGTTTTCATTTCATAAGGTCATAAAAACATCACGTTCACAGCAGTGATTACAAAGGAAGTCTAAGTAAGGTAGGATGGTTGAAGGTGCTTGATGCAGTGACAATCAGAAGAAAAAGAAATAGCACATTTAAGACGTATTTGATAATACACACACGACTGAAACTGAAATAACAAGTTTTTATCCTATGTGTTGTCCAATCAGGCCAATTAACGTGAAAGCATGAAGTAGAGTCAAAACAGTGATTTCAACAAGCAAAGCACCAAGCAAGTTAATTTTAAGTGGCCCATCGTCAATTATTTTTCTCAGCTGTAAAGATACAAAATGCATAATTTGTCCATTTCTTACTTTGGAGACATTTTTTCCTTTGTCATAGAGCAACCCAAATGTCTCTGTGTCCTATTTCATAGGATTGTTTGTGAAGATTAAATGAGATGATGATATTGAGTATTTGAATATTTTAAAGCACCAGACAATACCTCTCCTCCCATACTCTCACTTATTCTTACTCATATAGCTTACCAAATGGAGATAAGATAAAAAAAAAACAAACAAAATGTACATGGTGTTCTCTTAATCTGATGCAAATATTTATGTATTAGGTGGAATCATTTTTCCTGAAACTATTTTAACAACTAGATAACTACCTGTTTAGATATCATACCATATGAAGGCTGGGAGAGGAATTAGATCAGTACTTCCCAGACTTTGGGGTTTAATGGACCATTAATAAGAATAACAACAATAATGATAATAATGAAGAAGAGATAAACACTGAGTGGATAGCTTTACATTTTACCAAGTTAAGGACTTTTTAAAAATCTAAAAAAATTTTTATATTTTTATTTTAAAAAAATTTTAAATTTTTTGTTTTCTTTTTTGGGGGGAAGAGGGTAATTAGGATTATTTATATTTATTTAATGGAGGTACTGGGGATTGAACCCAGGGCCTTGGGCATGCTAAGCATGCACTCTACCACTGAGCTATACCCTCCCCACTATTTTCATTTCTTGAGAAGACACTTTAACACCACAACCTATAGGAAGGACACAGCATCAGATTAAGACAATCCTTTAAAGCGAATGCATTAGCTTTAGGAAAAACTCATTATTTTTTTCCTCATTTTATCACAAATAGGGAAAATTTCAATACAGATTTCTATCAGTCATCAGAAAGTGACTGGGATCCTTTAAAGACTATCAATAACTGCACCATAATCTAGTCTACTTTTACTGGATGACTTACATCTCACAATAATAGCAACTCAAGTTAAAATGAGCACCTTTTTCACAAACAGACAATAAATAAACATATACACACAATACTTACAAGTCTTTATGACAGCTAACATCTAAATAAGCCAAAGGGAAAAAGACATTAATAACATGTGTTAAATATAATTTGCTAAGTTGTAAGATTGTGAATCTGGAATTTATGGGAAATGTTACTGACCTTTGTTTTATGAGGTGATGGGCTTTCAATTTTCTTCCACAACTAACTGCGCATGAGTGTACAATATCTGTCTTTGAAACTGCAGGTCAAAATTGCCATGTGAAAGCATCCAGTGAGGCTAAACTTCAAGTATGTGAGCCTCGCATGTTACGAAGTATTTTTTTGAAAGCAGTCAATGAAGTGGACTACTGAATGAAGTTACTGACACATTAAAGAAGAAATTTTCTAAAAAGACGGTGTGATTCCAAAAGCTAGTCTGGATCAAGAAAAAAAAAAAAAAAAAAAAAAAGGTGAAGGAACGGAGGCTCTGGATCTCGAAGCCTCGGCAAGCCGGCCAGGAGAACTCAGGTTTAAACCCTTCCTGCAAACAAACCATCTGGGACATGATGTAACTTTCACTTGGCAAGTGGTGGTGGTGTGCTGCTATTTTGTTTTCTGAGGTTCCAAGGGGCTGGGGCACACCCCGGCCTTCCGCTGGCAGTTCTTGCTTGGTTTTTCTTGAGGAACGGGTCTCAGGTTTCCCGCTTCTTGCAGAAGCGCACTGGAAGGCAGGGAAACGCCTTGACTCACAGGTACTCCAACCGGAGAAGATGAACGGGAGGCGCTTCTCAGGGCTGGCGCGACAGGCGGCGGAGGGGCGGCTCGGGGGGCGGGGCGGACACGTCACGTGACACGCGCATTGCCTGCCGGGAAGGCCACCACCGCCCCTGCGCCTGCGCACTGGAGAGCAGCCGGCCTCTTCATTCCTGCGCGTTCGCTGACGAGGTCCCGAGGCCTAGCAGTCGAGCGGGCGTGGGGTGGGGATGCTGGGATGAGCGCCCGGGAGAGCGTGACTGGGTGTGAAGCAAGGCAATGAGAAAGGGTGGACGCTTCCTTGTAGGGTCTCTAGTGGGGCTGAAACCCTCGTGGGGAGAAAGGCGGGGAGCGGGGCGGAAAGTGAGGACCAAGGTGGGTGGGGCGGCCTGAGGGGCGGAGGTGACGGTGAGAAGAAAGAAGGCGAGAAGCAAACAGTTGCACAAGGTCCAGGGGGAGTGCTTGGTGATGACTGTGCACCAGCGCCTCAGATTGCACAGCCGGGGTCAGTGGCTGTGACGGGTCTGTCGCAGGCAGGGGCCTGGTCTCTTGACGAGGCCTGGATTTGGCGGAGGCCCTAAGTCATGACAGAAAAATTAATCTTTTTACAGAGGCAGAATTAACTAGTTAGAAAAGTTTTGGTTTGACTTAAACGCACGTTCTATTGCTTTGAGAGAGGCAAGAAGAGGTGTTAAAGGAAAAGGGAAGAGAAAAAGGGGAAGGGAGACGAGAACAGTTCTCATGTTGGCTTCTCTGAAACATTCTCGAACTTCCCAAGGCAAAGTGAGCGCCCCCGTGCACATGTAGTAGTTTTCTACATGTTGCTATTATAGCGCTTACACTTACGTACTAGAAAGATACTGACAGGATAGTAGGAGCCTTATAAGGAATTTACTAAACAGACATCTCTGTTATTTGTTGTTGCTGTCTTTCTGTCATATATACGTATACCTATACATGTAATATATACGAATATTACATGTGACTAATCAAACATTTGTTGCAGTTGTCCAGGTCAGCATAGTTTATCAAAAAACAAGCAAAGTTAATGGATAACTTGAGTGTACCGAGCGATCTTCATCCACTAAGATGTAGAGATCATACCATTCTATGTTTTAACAGTTTTTCTTTAAGTTTAAACTTAGTTTTCCAGACTCCCTGGGAAATTATCTTTACAATTTAGGAGAAAGTAATTTAAAAGTGAAAGTAAAAATTGATGCTATATGAAGAAGTTAAGATAGGACAGTGGGGAAAAAAATCTCAGAAGCAATCTTGTTCTAGTCTGGCCCAGTGATTTATGTTTGAATTTGGTCAGCTATCTGTATCCGTTTTCACATTTGTGAAAAATGAGATTGAATTAGATGACTATAAGATTTATTTTAATACTAAGATACTGTGATGGCAGAAAAATCTTAAATGAATCCTGAAACAAGGAAGAAGTGCCAAAGAGACTAGTTTGGCTGATGGAATATAACAAGAGAGCAGAAGAAAATCATGGGAATGATAGGTTGGCCCCAGGTGATGTAGGACTTTGGATTCCACACCAAAGAATTTGAACTTATCCTGGAGCAATGAATGACCAAGGGAGGGCTTTTTGACTTAAGGGAATGCAGTAATCAGAGTTTTGAGAGATTACCCACCAGCAGTTGGTAGGATGAAACATAGAAGGGAGAATTTGAGTGGGTTAGGTAAATAGACAAAAAAAATTTGAGTGGGTTAGACAAATAATGAAAGCCTAAACTAACAGTGGTAGTAGGAGTGGAAAGAAAGGGAAGGATTCAGGGGAGCTGTAGCATGAAGTTTGTACCTAAATTTGGCATTGCTCTAAACGTTCCAGCTCTTGCCTCCAGAATATGGCAAGTCACCTTGTAAAACCTGATAATAGAAATTGCAAAAGACCAAGAGAGTTGGAGGTAATCTATATGCTTGTGGAGCCTTAATCTTTTATTTTATATACAGCTCAAGTTTGTTCCATTTAAGATAATTCTGTTGATAAGTGGAATTTAATGTCTTCATATTTCCAGAGCTGGGATTGACCCAGCAGGGCCTATGTTGACTTCAGCTTCTTTTTCACTAAGTACAGGCCTCCAGGAAACTATTGGGAGATTTCTTTGTGATAATTTGTGATCTAGAGACAGAAGTGGGTTCATGCCTTTATGATACATTGGACTTTAAATAATTATTCTGATAGATAAGTAAGATACCTAGCTATTGTACTTGCAGATATTTTTAAAGAAGAGCACTATATCCTACTCTTCTTTACTACTACCCCACC
Organism: Camelus dromedarius; assembly: GCF_036321535.1. NCBI lineage: Eukaryota > Metazoa > Chordata > Mammalia > Artiodactyla > Camelidae > Camelus > Camelus dromedarius. Next base: position 4,360,826 of record NC_087469.1, read on the forward strand.
AATTGATTTGATTACATTTGGGACATTATTTGTTCCCTTGAAGATTATGTTATCTTGGAAAAATTTGCAAGCATCTGGCTGTTATCCAAATTAAAGTTTTGTTGTTTTACTGTGGAAACACCTGCTGGTTCAAGATACAGGAAATGTTTCATCAGGGGATTAATACCATTTTTAAAGTCTAGTGCAAACCCACAATAAAATTATTATGTTGAACAGTGCTTGTTGGGTCTAAAAGTTTCCTTGATAGTAAAATTACAAATGACTAGTTAGGACAATAGAGCATATAATTTCTAGCATGTTTACTTTTTTTTGAAAGGTATTTTATTTGCTTTTTTTTTTTTTGATGAAATGATATACCTTAAGGATCTTATTAACTGTTTACTTATTTTCTTTGCTTTCTCCTATTAGCCTCAAATGCCAGATAGTCCACAACTGTCCTCTCTTGGGAAATCAGATTCCTCTTCCTCTGAAAGCTCTGGACTGTTTTATAAAGATGAAGCCCTGGAGAAAGACTTAAACGGTGGTGTATAAAGTGCTTATATTTATATACATTGATTTTATAATATGGAAAATATATTGTAGTTCTTAACTTAGTGATTTTTTTTTGAACAGATATGGGCAAAGAAATTAATCTCATGTTGTCTGCATATGCAAAGATCTTAAGGCAAGTACTTATAGTATATTCTCTTGAGTCTTTAACTTAGACATAGAAGTTTTCTTTTGGAAACGCCATAATGGGAATTTTAGTTCAGTGGCTGCAAAACCTGTCCAGTAATTTTGGAAATTTTTTATTCTACCTCAGTTTCTTATAATAGATTAGTTGGTTATTTTCAAAGATTAACTTTTATACTAAATATCCTTTGGTTTGATTCTCCCAGAGCTGATATCAGGCTGGATACACTTTGGTCTCTAATTAGATGATATAACACTTAAAATTTTATGAAAAAACTTCTTTCAGAAAAATATCATTGAGGGGAGGGTATAAAAATATCATTTGGTGAAGGTTATGATAATAGAGGGATATTAAAGATAAAATAGATATTTATGTTTATGAAATGTTTAAGTATTTTCAATATATATTTGAAGGCTGAATTTAAATATTCTGTTGGCCTGAGATGATTTGTAAGATAATTTTTTAAACTACTGGACAGTCACTATAGTTGAATAATGGTTTCTGTGGCAATTAAAATAATGTACATAGTTTAAATTAGAATTATATATATAAGATATGTATTCTGCTGTATCAAGAGCAGTAGTCAAAAATATTTGTGGGACTGACTGAATTTTTACTGAGGAGTGTAAATTAATGGAGCTTTCTGGTATACAAAGCCATTTAAAATGAAATAGCTGACAAATATAGCATAATAAAGAACATCACTATGATAGTGAGTTTAGATGTTATAACTAGTTTATTGTAAAACTTTTCTTTCCCACTAGTGAGAGAGCAGCGGTAGATGCATCTTACATTGATGAGATAGATGGACTCTTCAAAGAAGCCAATACTATTGAAAACTTCCTAATACAGAAGAGAGAGCTCCTGAGACAGAGGCTTACAGTGATTGCAAACACACTGCACAGATAAAATTGTGTACTTAAAATTAGCTGAGAATTTAAACCCATTGTTGTAATGAAAGAATGACATTTGTGCTCTGAATGCTTCCTAGTTGTTAAGAAAAATGTGTAGCTTAAATATAGAAGGGGAAACTCCTTAAATTTCTTCTCTAGAATTAAAAGAGGCTTTAAGCTGGACATAAATATGAAGTATGTAGTTTTTCTTTTGAGGGTCAACTATTTGGCATATTTTATAAAAGTCTAAATTATTTAAATTATGTATGAATTCCTTTTTTTCAATCCTCCCAACCTTTCTTAACTTTCTAGAAGACTCAGTGAGTTAATTCGATAATATTTAATAATATTGTGCTTTTTATTTTAGAATATTTTCTTCAAATAGCAGATGGATAGCTTTCAAGATAGTTTTAAGTTGCTTTTCATGGTTGGTATTGAAAAAAAATTAAAGCCCAAAAGTAATTTTTCCAGCGTCTCAATATGTAATTAAACTGTGCCATTGCTATTCAATATTACCATTTGATTATTTTCACTATTATTATTACACATCGCTAATAAAAATTTGGTTTAAAATTAATTGTCTTGTGATAAAAGTGGTAAAGTTAAAACCAGAAATTACTAACCAGAACTTTATGAGTTGATTTTTTTACACATCAACCATATCAATGGTGCAGTTAATGAAGTTTACTTTGAAGCCTTAGCAGCTGTGCAGGGTGGGGTAAAGGTTAGTGATGCAAAAGTAGAGACTGGCTAAACAACAAGGCAATCTTGGTGAGTCATTTCAATCCTGTTATAATTCCGAAGTTGAATTTGGACTAGAAGATCTAATGTTTATCCAGAAAAAAGTCCTCCCTTTGACAGAAGCTACTGCTGTGATTTTACTGAAAACCTTCAATATGATTTATAGTTATATGTGATAACTATTCATCAGATTTTTAAAAAAATCACAGCACTCATTGTTCAGTCATGTAGATAATTTAATCTGTTATATGTATATTTTGCTGATACAAGCAGTCACAAACTTGGACGTATTTATAGACAGTACCATAGGGAATTTGGTATTCTTCAGGTGGACCGCATGTTTGTCATGCTGCCTTCCTAATGTTAAAATCTCATTCCATCAAATTACTATTTTAAGGCATATATACCGCATAAAAGAACTACTCGTACAAGAAAAGACTGAAAACAGTAAAGTAAATATTTACTAAAAATGTTGTTATTAAGTGGGAAAAATGATTAGGTTTGTAGAGGAATATGTTGATGGTACAGGATAGGCTGAAGGTCAGTAAAGTAACTATTAGAAATGGGATTTTAAATACTGAATGCAACAGGATGACTATATTTGAGTAGATACGATTTATTAGCTGGATTTTGAGTTATTCTGTTACCTTACAGAGTTCTTTACTGTTTAAATATGAAGCTGACTCTGCTAGCTTATCATCATTAAGAAATATTCTCGACTTATTTTTTTTCTAAGCGTTTATTATTAATGTGAAAGATAAGGCTAATCGTTTCAGAGTGGATTTCATATTTGTTATGTCTCGATAGTGTCACTATTGTTCAATATCTGGTTCTTCTCTGTGTAGTTCAGAGAATTGATCATTTCATTTAATGTGTGTAAGACTAGGGAACTGATTTTTAGTCACAATGTACTTACTGGTTAAAACAGCTACCTCCTGGGGAAAAAGTTTCTGAAAGCCTAATTAAGGCTTTTTTTCCCCAATCAAATTTGATGTCTTTGGTACCATTCACATAAATAAGAATAATTATCTCACAACTGGATGTATATTATTGCAGGAATATATTTGTCCTTTAATTTATACTTCTCACTCATTTCAGTAAAATTTCACAAGTTTATGAATTATTTTTCACTAGTTACAAATTGTATTTCATGATCTGCTAGGCACTGTGGGGGATACGGAATAGTTTAAGATACTTGGTTCTCCCTTCTGACAATTTTAACCACTCCTTTCTTGAAATACAGTTATACATCTTTGCTAGGAAGCCATGTAAGTGTTAAAAGTATTTCCGTGACAGTGCTATTAACTCCTTCTAGTGGGAGTTACTAGAAGGCTTTGGCAAGGGGGTCAGAGAGGTAGGTTTTGAAATGAGTTTTTGGAAAGCAAAGAGGAAGGATATTTCAGGAGGGAAAAGTTTGTTCAAAGGCACAGAAGAACAAAAACATGTGGTAAGTCACTTTACTGAGCTGACAATTCACAGAGGGGAACAGTGTATCATCTAAACGGCTTAGAGAACAGCACAGAATCTAGTTTCAATTTGTAGCCCAGTAGTGTTGCTCAGAAATGTTTGTTAAATTAATAAAACTATATATAAGTTTTTTAAGGACATACCTTCACGGGGCTTTATTCATACTAGATTGTTAGAAATGTTTAGCAAATTAAATGAATAGAAAAGAAAAGGAAAGATGAAATGTTAGAAAGGCAGTGAGACAAAGATTGAAAGGTAGGTTGTGGCCAGATTAAAGAGTCCTTTGTTGACAGATTTTGGACTTTATTCTGTGAGTAAAGAGATCTGACTCTTTCAGAGGAGAGGAGTGGCATAATGAAATTGATCCCATGCGTCAGCTGACTTAATTGTAGTGTGAAGACAGATCTCAAAGAGCAAAGTTTCGGGAGGGAGACCACTATTGGTGGTCCAATGTCAGTATTTCAAACAGCAACCTAACTATAGATGGGTTGCTGGGATACCAGTCCGGGAAGTGAGACTAAGAGACTGCAGGCATTTTTGAAACCCCGCCCTTTTTAACACCCCTGCCCCCTCCACCCGTCTCCTTTCCCTTCTGTTTTGCCAGTGAGCCAAGGACAGCCCAGGAAGTGAGTGTTTCACCTCACTGCCAGTTCAGTGTGAGGATCTGGGAATCACGGAATCTGCTGCTACTAAACTCAAAAACAAAAATGTTTTTTCAAAACTTTTTACGTTTTTTCAGCAATCTTTCTGCCATTGCAGGCGATTTCCTTTCTGTGATAGTACACCGGATCCCAGGTAGGGGATTTGCCCCTTCCTCCTCTTTTTCCTTTTCCTACTAGCCTGAACTTAGAACTGCGTGCCTCTTTCCTGAAGAATACTAGGAGCTTCTGAAATTTCCATTCTCTGTGGAGCACATCCAGGCAGCAACACTGCAGAGCTGGGAGTTAAAGAAAATTGAGTCAGGATTTGTTTTCTTGTCAGGAAAACAGCCTTTCCATTTGTGTATTTTATGCAACATACAGGGACTGGATTTGGGGTTTAAGAATTCTTTTGGATCTGCCATAGGAAGAATATTCACTATTTAGAACTTTCTCAATTGAAAATCACTGCTACATGTTCTAATGTAAATGTTTGCTGCCTCTATTTGCATTCTGGGTGACTGCCTTAAAACCTCTGTTTATTGTTTTGGAGCTTTCTATCACAGCAACTGTTACGTGATTTTATTTCTTGAAATTGGCTGATACAGAGCAATTAGAAATGCTGATGTCTGCTAAAGCCCTTGAAATTATTTAATTCAATAATGTAATGCTTGCAGATGCAGGGCAATGTGTTAAATACTGGGGTGGGGACAAAAACAAGACCATGTACTGAAGGAGTATCGGTAGTAAAGGTTACAAAGTATATTCATCTTTATCACACTAGACAGAATAAGTAAATGCCTAAAGGCTACTAAAACATGCTGTGTGATTTCAGACAGAATCAGTTCTTGCTATGCGAAATGGGAATGTGGTGTTTATAAAGCAGGTGACATGGGCACTGCATCTTGAAGGATGCATCACCTCAAGGAGGTAAGAAATATCCTAGGTAAGCAAAAGGGTACAGTTATGAGGAGAAGAGGATGAGGAGTGATCCAGTTTGGCTGGAGGGGAAGGTATTAGTGAGACAGACCTGGACAGGCGGGTTGGTGTGAGACTGTACGTACCTCCAGTGCTTGGTCAAGTAGTTTAGATTTTACTTGGTAGACAGCGAGGACTCATTTGTAAAGGTTTTGTGGAGGAATGCATGATACAGTCAGATGGGAAGATTAATTTAGTAGCATTGCTTCCTAACTGTTTTCACATTATAGCTCACGTAGAAAATAATAATATTTTTGCTTCACACTGGAGTAAATTGGATGGAATCTGGAGCCCCATGAGCTACTTAGGGCTGGAGGTGATTGACTTGGGGCCTCGGGCCATCCCCAAAGCTAAGGGAATCAACAGGCCCGTCAGTTAGCAAGCTCTAGCATAGATGATGGCTAGCCTCTCTAGTTTCAACTAAGAGGCTGTGATACTAGCCATCTAAGAGGTTGTAAGGGCCTAAATTAGGACAGAAGAAAGGAAGTTACTGCTAGGTAAGAGAAGATGAAGCATCAGTGCTGATGAGGACAGGTTCATGCTGGAAGGAAAACTGAGGGGACTACCCAGGAGGGGCGGACTGGGAAAATCTTTACAAGGGATTTACCCTAGGCACCGCTGCAAACTTCTGCACCCTGGTAATTTATACTGGCTACCCCGTATCATCCCCTTAGCATCCTCTTCCGGGCCTCGTGTGAGGACAGTCAGCAGGGTTTAACCACTTAGTGAACATTAGGAGGGCAGTGAAGAAGGTAAATTCAAGGCACAGAGCGATTTTGAAGCTAGGTTGTTTAGCAGGTGAGAAAATTAATTTGGAAGGGGGAAAGTGAAAAATTCTCTTGACATGTTGAGAGTCATGGTGGTATGTTGAGAAGTAATCAGTAAAATTGAGGAACTAGATGAGATTACCAGGGAGAGTGCTGAGATTAAAGAGTAAAGGTCCAAGGTCAGACTTTAGGAACATATTCATGCGGTGATAAGAAGAGGAGCCAATAAAGGGAATTAATATTTGAAAGTTATTTACTGTTGTATTTAATTATGATGGTAGGCGGAACAGGAAGTTTCATCCTCCTTTTATCCTCACTATCCCTATTTTATCATTGAAAACCCTAAGGCTCAGAGTGATTAGTAACTTGCCCAAGGTTGTCAGCTGGCATAAAGCAAACAAAGAGAGAGCAGGAAAGTTGGAAAAGTGCAGCATCTCAGAAGGCAAGAGTAGAAGGGGGTTTAAGGAGGTGCTGACTGCAGTGTCAAGTGCTGTGGAAAACATGAAGAGTACGTAACAAACTGCCGGCAGCATGCTGTGGGCTATAAAACAGACATGCAGATACTTCCACAAATACAAAATGTTTTAAATTCATAAATCTCTATTGAGACAAATGCCCAGAGTATTCAGTTTAATTCTACTTAAGTAAGAGGAGTGAAATGCCTGACTCAGGGAATTTATTTTAATCTGAGAGAATAGGATAAATATGCATCATGATAGCAGTAGTAAGATGAGTGCCTGATGGTTTCCTCTTCTGAGTTTTCAAAGCATCCTCTGTATACCTCTGATTTTGTGATTCTCAAATTTTAGTATGCCTTAGAATACCTGCTCGCCTTATCTCAGAGGTTCTGTTTTATTAGGTCTGGAGTGGGATCCATGAATCTGCACATTAGCAATAACTCCAGGTATTTCTGTTACAAGTAGCCCTTAGACCATACTTTGAGAAACAGCGCTCAACCAAAACACTGACTACTGTATAAATGATCTACTTGTATGTCTGTTTCCTAGGCAGTGAATTTCTTTAACAGTTTTAATGCCTTTTACCCTGCAGCAGTGCATACCACTTTATTGAATGAATAAATCACTCAAAGAAAGAAGATATTACATTTTGTTGGATTGATCATTAAAAGCTCCATAAATAATAATAGCTAACATTTTGAGTATTTACTATGTTCTGAAAATTTTATATAACCTAACTCATTTGTTATTTATAACCTTAAGAGCAATCAGAATTATTGTTATCCCCTGCTTAGGAGGAAACTGTACAGAGATTTAAACCCATGTATTCTAGAGCCAGTCAGAGCCTGAGCCTACACTCATAAGTGTTAGACTGTACTGCCCCTTAAAGGAAGTAGCATTTGAGATAGACTTTGAACAATAGATAACATTTCTTCAGGGATAGATTAGTGGGATGGCATTCAGGGTGAAAATGATTTTCTTTGGGGAATTAGGAAATAGCTGAGTTTGACTGAAATGTTGCTTACAAGAAAGTAGAAAGTCTCCTGTGCTCCAAACTGAATTTTTGAAAGATTTTGAGGAAATGGAATAAGATATAATATTGTAAAATATTTTGCTAAAAGAACACAAATCTTACTTTTTTAGAGGAATAGTGTCCTAAGTGTTAGTTTGTTCATTTCCTAGTTTAAATTTTTTATTTTTTATTTTTTTTAGAGGGGAGGTAATTAAATTTACTTATTTTTAGAGGAGGTACTGAGGATTGAACCAAGGACCTTGTGTATGTTAAGCATGCACTCTACCACTCGAGCTCTACCCTCCCCCCGTTCCCTAGTTTAGACTTCTATATCTCTGTTAAAGTTTTATGAAATAAAATAAAGGGCTGTATTTTATAGTACCTAATTAATTATATATTTTACCATCCCTCTGTGTTAGGCAGTAATGCCCCATGAATGAACACTAAGTATGAAATTATAGGCACAATTTTCATCTCTTTATTATAAAATAATGATTTTTTTGTGTGTGACTTTTCAACTTCAGGTAATTTCAGACCAGGTATCACTGTATAATTTACTTTATGACACCTTTTTCCTAGAAATGCTGTGTACATTAATATGTATACCATTAAAATAGAAAAAATTAAGTTGCAGATCCTACTGAATCTGATAAAGCACTGTGAAATCTTTGGGATCACGTTCTGGTGTATCTAAAGTCCTGAGGACAAGGTAATTATGACAATATTGAATGGTGGGCATTTTTTATTATAGCAGTGAGATTGCTATTAGCACGTAGATTCAGTCTTGTGAAAAGACCAGCATTGTTTAACTCTGAGAAATGATGGTAATGGTAATTAAATCTTAGGCAGACTTGTACCTCAAGAATACAGAAAATATTGTGGTGGTTCAGAAATGGAGAACCAAAGAATTGATGGTCTGAGAATAAGGAAGGAAAGGAGTTTGGAGACCATGTTTGGTGTTAGGTTTACATTTCCCGTACCGGTAGATAAGATTATTGTCTATAAAGAACAAGCATGTTTACAGAAGATTGGTAACATTTTTGTGCTTTTTATTTCCTCTTCAGTTTTGAAAAAGTATGTCGGAAATTCTCATCAGAAAGAAGTGGTCTTCAGTAAGCAGAAGAATCTTCCATGTATTGCACCACTTCTAACCACGGTGGAGGAGACTCCGCAGATCATCTCTGCTCGAGTCCAGGGACGTTTTCCTAAGTGGCTCAATGGCTATCTACTTCGAATTGGACCTGGGAAATTTGAGTTTGGGAAGGATAGGTAAGCCTTGATTTTGGAGAACAATTTCGATTTCTTAGCATGGGCTCGTTCTTTGGAATACGCACTAATGTTGGCTTCCTCTCTGAGGCTAAACGTTGCCATGCAATCCCTTTGATTACAGATGAGGAAACTAGTCTATAGAAAAAAAATGGATACTTAAATTCTTTTTTAAAAGTCCTGACTTTTTTTGCTTTGCAGAATATTGTAAGTTTTAAGTTGTCTGAGGTTTATACCAAAAGAGAAGTGTCAGGAACTGTCTCCATGACTACCGAGCTCTGTTTCATCACAAGTTCCTGGAGGAAGGGGCAATGTCTTCACCTCATACCACTCCCTTACCCAGTACTCCCCAGACACAATGGCTCTTTCAGTTCCTCAAACCAGGCACGTTTAGTTTTGCTCAAGGTCTTGGCATTGGCTCACTCATCTTTCTTCCCAAGTCTGATTCTTGTCAGTCAGATATCAGCTCAAATTTCACATCCTTTGAGCCTTCCATGATCTCCCAATCTAAAAATGCTATTGTTTATCATATTACCTATTTTAATTCTCAGTGCTATCAGTATTTAGCATATTTTATTTGTTTTTTATTTATTAGCTGTGTTCCCTCACTAGATGTCAGTTCTGTGAGGGCTGGGACTTTTTCTTATTCGCCCCATACCCCCAGTATCTAGGACAGTGCCCTATCCTTAAATAGCACTCAATAAATATATGTAAAGAATGAAAAAAAAACCCAGTAACTCTTTAGTATATCATTTCTCTATGTGTCTACTAGGGACATGAAGTGATGTGAAGAAACCACTATAGTCAGGAAGGAATCTACTTTGCTTTAAACATTTAAAAATATTAGAAACTTTTTCTTCATTATGAAAGTTTTTACCTGAGTAAAACTTTTTGAAATGTAGAATGGAGTGGGGAGAAAAGTGTGTACCACATCCTCTGTTAGCACTTTGGTGTATTTCCTGTTAGTCCTTCCCCTATTTCTGCAGATTTGTTTTAAATAATTACAATTATATATAAAATATTTTTAGTGAGGTATAATTGACATGTAACATTGTATTAGTTTCAGACATACAACATAATGATTCAGTATTTCTATATATTGTTAAATTATCATCCATCATCATGGTTACAAAATTTTTTTCTTATGATGAAGATTGTTAAGATTTACTCTCTTAGCAACTTTCAAATATGCAATATAGTATTATTAACTATAGTTTCCATGCTATACATTATATCCCTTACTTATTTTATAACTGGAAGTTTGTACCTTTTCACCTCCTTCACCTCTTGGAACCACTAGTCTCTTGCAACCACCAATCTATTCTCTGTATCTTTGAACTTCTGCTTTTTTTTTTTTAAAATTCCACATATAATTGAGATCATATAGTATTTGTCTTTCTCTGTCTGACTTATTTCACGTCACATAATGCCTTCAAGCTCTATCCATGTCGCAAATGGCAAGATTTAGTTCCTTTTTTATGGCTGAGTAGTATTCCACTGTGCATGTATGTGGTGTATACAACACATCTTCTTTATCCATTCATGTGCATGGGCACTTGTTTCCATAGCTTGGCTCTTGTAAATAATGCTGCAATAAACATGGGGGTGCATATATCTTTTCGAGTTAGTGTTTTTAGTTTCTTTGGGTAAATATCCAGAAGTGAGTGGAGCTGCTGGATCATATGATAGTTCTATTTTTAACTTTTTGAGGACTCTCCATACAGGTTTCCATAATAGCTGTACTAATTTACATTTTCACCAGCAGTGTGCAAGGATTCTCATTTCTCCATATCTTCCCCAGCACTTGTTATTTCTTTTCTTTTTGATAATAGTTATTCTAACAGGTGTGGGTTGGTATGCCATCGTGGTTTTGATTTGCATTTCCCTGATGATTAGTGATATTGGACATCTTTTCATGTACCTGTTGACCATCTGTATGTCTTTTTGGGAAAATGTCAGTTCAGGTCTTCTGCCCATTTTTAAATCAGGTTGTTCGTTTTTTTCCTATTGAGTTATATGAGCTCTTTATATAGTTTAGATATCAACCGAATTTTTTTGCCCTAAAAATTTCACACTGTCATAAGCCTTTTTATCTGTGTTGTTATGAAATCTGAATGACCATTACTTTTAATGGCTGGATGATATTCCAAGAACCATTGCCTTTTAAAAAAAAATGTGGTGAAAATACACATAACATAAAATTTACCATCTGAAGTTTGACAACTGATTTTGAGTGTACAGTTAAGTAGCATTAAGTATATTCACATTGATGTGCTGTCATCACCAGCATCCATCCGCTTTTCATCTTGCAAAACTGGAACTCTGTACCCATTAAACAGTAGCTCCCATTTTCTTCTTCCCCAATCTCCAGGCAACCACCTCTTCTACTTTCTACTAGCTGTACCATTCCTGTGGGCCTGATGGGAATCTGATCGTGGTCCTGCTATGTTTCTCCAACTGTTGTTGGAAACAGATCAAGAATTAGGAGCATGTTCAAGAGATATTTCTTAGTAACTCAGATACTTTAATTTTCTGGACCTCTTGCATCTTGTCTTCACTGAGTATTAGACTTACAAAATGATAAGACTAGAAGGAAACAAAATGCAGTGTGCTTCCACCACCCCTTCCCTCCCCAACCAACTGCTGCAAAAAGCCCTGAAGGAGTTACTTTAAATGCTCAGGGTGGTGTTTGTGGGGGCTGGGAGGGTGGGGGAGTGATTTGGAGGCAGAGAAAAAGAAAAGGAGCAAACCGGCTTATGAACCCCACCCACCAGGCCTAACAGAGAAGCTCTACTTTTCCCTATTTTACACATCTGGATTTCATAGAAGTTACAATTCGCAAAAAGATTGTAAAGCAAAAAGGAGGAGGAGAGGGAAAAGAAAAATAAAACTTCTAGTCCACCCCCCAGAGAGTACCAGCCTCTTGCAGAAAGCACTGTGTTTATTTCATCTGCTGCAGGAGCAGCGCTAGAAAATTGTAAAACCAAGTAGCAGAGCTGCTCAGGGCCTGGGCTTGCACCACAGGCCTCTTTTAAGATAAACATCAGTGGGGGAAGGGGAGCGGGTAGGGTGGCTGGTCCTCATAAGTGTCTACTTGGGTCTTTCAAGTCACTTCTTTCCAGAGCCAGCAGTAGGCATTTATAGCAAGAACAAGGTATTTCCCACCCCTTGGGTGAGAAGTACAGGCATTTTTAGGTCAAAGAGGAGACAAACGGAGGCTTAGTTTAGTGGTTGCTCCCAACTTAGATTTAAAGGGCAGAGACCCGAAGTCAGTGTGACCCTTAACCTGTGGACAAGAATAACCCCACTCAGTTGTGCATCTCTGATCTTTTGTTAGATGCCACTTAATAGAACGTGCAGATGTAGTAATGACATGACAAAGGCCTTTCTTCAATTGAAATTTTTTTGTCAATGACTTCATTGGAGGCGTGCTTATCAGTTTTGAAAATCAGATGAATCTGGGCAGAGTACTAACTATCCTGAGCATTTGAACATCAGCCACTCTCCTGGAATGACTTCAGGGTCCATGATGAAGACAGTCCAGCCTCCCAGTTCCATGACTATCCCCACTGCAATGATTGTCCCCTCTGTGCTTCAGTAAGACCACATACTGAGGCCACATCCTGGAATGTATTCCACAGAACTGCCCTTCCCCTGGGATCTTGAACTCAGACTGTGTGCTCAAAGCCCCACTTTCCACACTCCTCCATTCCCATTAAACTTATTTTCAGTCGCATTGAGTTCTCCTTACTCTTCTCCATTTCCTCAGTTTATCAGCTTTCCTTTATCAGCTTTCTTTGATTTCTTCTCCCTAGTGCCAAGTCCGTGGTCAGTCCCTTCAAACACACTCTCACCACCACCCTCACTTCCTCGGCCCTGCTGATCGCTGCGTCTCCGACCATTTCCAGTCCTCCGTTAACCTATTTCTGGTTCCCTCCATTCATGGTCCAAGCCTGCTGGGCACTTCTAGAGGAAATCATATAACCTTGCTGATTGATTCAATTACAAAGTTATGATTTCCAGTCCTAGCTGAGTCCTTGGTGCTGCCAGGAAATCTTTAGCAGTCACTGTTCTTTCCAGCTTCCCACAGGGTCCTTTTTCCTGAAACCTCCTTCACCCTCCCTGTCCCTTTCACTCTCAACAGATGAACCAGGTGTAACGAATAGGAGGGTGATTGTACTTGAGCTCCTTCAACTGCCCTCTTCCCCACCTCTGCATTTCCCCACAGAGGTACCTGTTCCTTCCTCGTCCTGGTCAGTGGAGGAGGTGGCCCTCTTCCCCTCCTCTGAAACCTTGCTGCATCATTCACACCCCTCCCCTTGTGTCTGTTTCTCCTTCACCAACCCCTCAACTCAGCCTGCAAATGACCTCTCATCCTAAAGAGCCCTGATTCCTTCCCACCTTCCTCTCCAGCTAAGACCCTTTCTCTTCCCCTCAGTGCTTCTGTCTTCCTACTTCCTGGGGTCTTCTCAGTTCACTGCCATCTGACTTTTCACCCCACTGTGCTACAGTGTCAGCTCTCAAAAAGATCACCAAAGCCTGTTAAATGTTAGATGAAATGGGCTTTCCAGTCTTCAGCCTGACTTTTCTACAGCATTTGACCTTCTTGACCACCCGTCTTAACATTCTCTGGTTCCTGGATTCCCACATAACACTTTCTACTGATTCTTCTCTGTCCCTCTGATTGCATGTTCTGAAATCACTTTTTGTTGTTGTTGCTCACCTCACTTCACCTGTCGCTTTAATGTTGATGTATCCCAGCCTCTGCCCTGAGTATTCCTTCCTTTTCTCTCATTGTATGCTCTCTTTGATATGGTAGAAATGATGCATTCTTCATTGTAAGATGGAGTTGGTTCAGATCCCATTTTCATCACTTACCAGTGCTATGATCTTGAGCAAGGTTTCTTGTATGAAAAATGAGGCTAATAATACCCATTTTAATGAACGGGTATGAGGATTAAAGGAGGTGATGCATATAAAGTGCTTCATTCAGTGGCTGCCAAGGACTGGCACTCTGCATTTTCATTCTCTTCTTTCCCTTCAGTGCCCTCTCTCCCCACTCCCTGTCCTGTCAAATAACTTCTTACAGTTCACCTGCCTTTTGGGGATGTTGTGGGTCCCAGGATTTGGAGTCAGCACTGAGTTGGAATCCTTGTTCTGCCACTTACCAGCCCTGTGACCCTGGGCATGTTGTTGCTCTGAACCTTGGTTTCCACATCTGTAATATGGGAATAGTAGTTCCCCATCTCTAATCAATGTCATGGGAGGAAATAATATATTTACATATTTGAGCCTTGAACAACAGGAGGGTTGGGGGTGCCAACCCTCTGCATAGTGAAAAAACTGTGTCTAACTTACGGTCGGCCCCCTGTGCCACGTGCCTCCAGCTGTGGTTCTGCATCAGTGGATGCAAGCAGCTGCGGATCGTGTGGTGCTGTAGCACTTGCTACTGAAAAAAAATCTGGTGTAAGTGGACCCTCGCAGTTCAAGCACATGTTATTCAAGGGTCAACTATGTACACACACACACACACATTATACATATATAAAAGATGTGGTGAAGTGCCTCGCACGGTACCTGGCATGCTGTGAATGCTCAGTAGGTGGTGTTACTCTCTCATTTGCACCTGTGGCTGTGCCCATCACACACAGATACTCTCAAGCATCCACCCCCGACCCCATACCCATCTCCTGTGCTCTAGATCTGATTCTTGCCGCTGGCTGCAGAACATCTCTACCCCGATGTTTTGCAGTTGCTCAGGCTCTTGTTCAAAACTGAACTATTTGCTTTGCCTAGGACTTGCTCTTCACGTGTTCTCCATCTCAGTGAAAGCATCACCGTCCGTTCAGGTGTGACTTTCTGGATTCTCTCTTTTTGTCACTCCTGTCAGTGACCTCTGACTCATTCCTGCAGTTTGTCCTTTTCTAACTGTGCTGCTTCAATGTAGACTCTCATCTTCTCTCACTTGAATTACTGACTGGCCTTTTTTTGGTTTCTCTACATCTGGTTGCTTCTCTTTCTGTCCCATGTTCTACTCTGTGTCCAGTGACCTTTCTAAAATACAGATCTCACAGTTTCACTCTCCTGTTTCAAAACTCCACACTTTCCTGTTAAAGGACTTTAAGCCTTAAGTCTAAGTACTGTTGGGCCTTGTGCTGACCTATTTCTCCATCATCATCTCCTACCACTGACGGCTCTGCCTACACACTCATTTCTTAACTGCTTATTTCTCCAAGATGCCATGTACCTTCAGGCTCTTCCTTTTTTAAAAATCACCTCTCCCTAGAATGCCCTTCTACCCTTTTCCAACTGGCAGATATTCTTAAAGGACCAGACAAATATCGTCTTCCCTCTGGCCCTTCCATGATGTCCACATCTTTCCATGCTGTTGCTCCCTCTTTGCATAGATAGTGTTATTTTCCCCCAACACTTCTCCATTGTTGCAGTAATCACTTTGAATTATAGCTATTTATATGCCTATAATTGCTGAGCTTGGCACAATGCCTTGCACATAGTAGGGACTCAAGTAATATTGGTTGATTTGAATAAATGAATGCATTGAATGACAGTGTCTAGAAGTATATTGTGAGATGGAATCTAACAAGTTGAAATTTATTAAAGATAAATATGGATCAAGAAAGCTAGTTACACAACAATGAAAATGGAAGTGATTGGCTTGACAGCAGAATGTATTAAAAAATTAGAAGTTTTACTTGACAGCTCAGTGTGAGTCAACAATATGAGGTGATAACAGAAAAAATAAGAAGGAAAGAAAAGAATATGAAATATCTTAAATGAGAAAGCTGAGTATCTGAGTTTACACCCAGAGTATTGTATTTGGCTCTATGTATCATGGTTCTATTGGGCTTTAGACCAGAATAGCAATAATTATTGAAAGTATTTTGTTTTCAGTATTATTGAAAAAATTACCAAAATAGAGAGAGAAACCACTGGCTAACATTATCAAGAAGGAAAAGAAAGCACAAATGTACAAAATAAGAAATGATGATGAGAAAGAAGATTTATTGAAACAGACAAAAAATTACAAGAGACTTTGTGGGCCTCTGTGTAAATACATTTGAAAACCTCAAAGAAATGGATAATTTCCTGGGTAAATACAGATTACCAAAATTGATAGAGGTAGAAAATTTAAACAGACCAATTTCTGTAGAGGAAAACAAGAAACTTATTGAGAAACTACTTCTTTAAAAAAGCTCTAGGCCCCGATTGCTTCACAGGGAAATTCTACCAAACCTTCAAATATTTTATAGTTCCAATGCTGCATAGATTATTTCAGAGGATTAAAAATGAAAGGAAATTTCCTGCTTTTCTTATGAAGCAGGTGTAATATTGATAGCTACACATGATAAAGTTGTTACAAAAAGAAAACTATCATTTATTCATATTATTTATGAACACCCATGAAAAAGTACAAAATATATAGTACTAATATAATACTAATAAATATTTCATTAACAAACAGAATCCAACACTACATGAAAAATATAATTCACTATTATCAGGTAAGATTAATTCCAAGAATGCAAGGTAGGTTCATTATTTGGAAATCCATTAATGTCGTATACCATATAAAAAGATCTCAGGGAAAATAATCATAGTCATAATCATAATCTTCTCCATAAATACTAACAAAACATTTGTTGAAACTCAACATCCATTCCTCATAAAAGTAATCAGGAAAATAGGACTTCATGTGTATTTTCTCAATATGATTTTGTATATATGTATGTATATACACATATACATATACATGTATATGTACATATATTAGAATAAAAAATATGTGTATATACATATGTGTGTATATATGTATATACACACAATGTGTGAGTATATATGTGTGTATATACACATACACATATGTAAACTAGTATATTTTAATCTCAGTCCTAAAACCAGTAATACTAAATTGGGATACACTACTAGTATTTTTTCTAAAGCAGGAACAAGGAAAGGATGGCTACTATCTCCACTACTACTTAACCAGATATAACCAATACAATTTGACTAAAGAAATTGATTAGAGGCACAATGATTAGTAAAGTAAAACTGTCTCCTTTTGCAGACGACATCACAGTAAACCTGGAAAACCACAGAGAATTAATGACAAAATAGCACAAAGAATAAAAGGTGTAGTAACAGGATGTAAAATTAACATGCTGAATCACTAGCCTTCATATACACAAAGAATAACCAGTTAGGGGACATAACGGTAGAAAAAAACATTATTTACAATAGCAACAAAGAAGATTAAATACTTAGAAATGAACTTAACAAGAAATGTGCAAACTTTCAGACACGCCTGAAAGACACAATTAAATGGAAAGATCCTTTGCTCTTGAACAGGATGGATGACACAGCATCACAAAGATGTCAGTTCTAAGTTAATTTTTAAATTTAATAAATAAAATTAATAAAAATTCCAAAGACTTAAATGGAAGCTAGACAAATGAAATCTAAAGTTCATATGGAAAAATAAATATGCAAGAATAGTCAAGAAAACACTAAAAAAGAAAATTCTCAGTGTAGAGGGTAACTAGCTGTATCAGATGTTAAAATACAGGTCCTTTATAATTAAAACATTGTGATATGAGTGCATAAATAGATAAATAGGTAAGTGATATAGAATAGAAAGCCCAGAAATAGACCCAAGAACTTACAGAAATTTAGTTTATGATAAAGATGGCATCTCAAATCACTGGGTAAAAACGGCCTTAAAAAAAAAACTTTCTTATTTCCTGTGTTTTTTTTTAAATTGTCATAAAAAAACACAATGTTTACCATTTCAACCATTTTTTAAGTGTCCAGGTTAGTGCTGTGAAACAAATCTTCAGAACTTTTTCATCTTTACCCATTAAACAATAGCTCCCCATTTTCCGATCCTCTCAGCCCCTGGTAACCACCATTCTGCTTCCCGTTTCTGTGAATTTGACTACTTTAGATACCTCATGTTAGTGCTATCATACAGTATTTGTCTTTGTGACTGGCTTATTTCATTTAAGTGTGATGTCCGTAAGTTTCATCCATATTATAGCATGTGTCAGAATTTCTTCCCTTCTTAAGGCTGAATAATTTTCCATTGTATGTTAAATTTTGTTTATCCATTCATCTACTGATTGACACTTGGGTTGCTTCCACCTTTTGGTTATTGTAAATAATGCTGCTATAACATGGGTGTACAAGTGTATCTTTGAACCCTTGCTTTCAGGACCATAGCCTTTTAAGACAATGATGTTAGTCTTGCTTAGTCATGCTAAATAACTTTTTTTTTTTTTTCACGGAGATACTGGGGATTGAACCCAGGACCTTGTGCATGCTAAACACGTGCTCTGCCACTGACCTATATCCTTTCCACCTTAGTCATGCTAAAGATATTAAACATTCAATCTGTCAAACATATGAGAGAAAAGACTATGTAATGTTAAACCCTTTTAAAAGCAAAGCTACAAATGTTTCCTTACAAGGTTTTTATATTCCATCATTTAAATACATCATTTCCAGTGTAATTAAATGGACAAAAATGATTATCCAGTAAGGACAGTTATCTTATTTGCTTACTTTAATAGTTTTGATAAATTTGAAAAATTTTAAAGTGGAAATGTAGTATGTAAAAGATACGAAGATAAGTATTTCTAAAAGTTTTGGGACCCATTTTAATTTGGGAAATGTCAAGCATTCCATATCCTCTCATGCTGTTCTCTTGGTTATAGGGTAAAGATAGAATTATCTTAGGAGTCACCAGCTTAGGGTTTTTCTTTAGCCCTCTGAAGTGAGCTTTTTGAAAAGGGGTACGGGTCAGGGGAAGGTAAGTTGCTCTTTCATTGTTGTACTCCTGGATATCCTCAAAAGCTATCATTCCTTAATTTAAAGTTCTTTCACTAATCAGGTTGTGCCAGGAACCCGTCCCGTTTACTTATCTCTATATTTGAAGTCTCTCATTTTGACCCCATGTTTTTCTTACTAATATTTTCTATTTTTGTTCCCGTTTAAAGGTACAACCACTGGTTTGATGGAATGGCTTTACTTCACCAGTTCAAGATGGAGAAGGGCACAGTGACATATAGGAGCAAGTTTCTACAGAGCGATACATATAAGGCCAACAGTGCTCGTGACCGAATTGTGATCTCAGAATTTGGCACACTGGCTCTCCCTGATCCATGCAAGAGTGTTTTTGAACGTTTCATGTCAAAATTTGAGCTGCCTGGTAAGCAGCCTTTATCATGCCCATAATTTACAGGTGATAGTGATGATTCTTTAAATTATTCTGATATGTGACAATCTTTATAAATATAAATCTTGAAATATATATTTCTTGGTATGAGAGGATGTTTAAACTGTTTTCTCCCCCTGATTGTGTGCGTAGGGCCTGCTACACTAAGTTGTGGCGCTTAAATAACTTGGGTTTGGTTTCAGCAATGACTGACAACACCAACGTCAACTATGTGCGGTACAAGGGTGATTACTACATTAGTACAGAAACCAACTTTATGAATAAAGTGGACATTGAAACCCTGGAAAAAACAGAAAAGGTAAAATACAAGATTAAAATGAATATAATGGACCCTAAAATTACTTTCCATTGAACATACCTTTGAGGGTAGTAGATATCTGAAGAAGAAATTGGAGCCTTAAAGAAAAACAAAGTTACCCACTGATTCAGGTCATTGTGCACCCTCTGTCCTGGTTAGAATGGCCTGTGGGGTTGGTTTTCCTTTAAGATAATTCTAGACAACTTCTTCCTTAGTCCTTATATCTGAAGGCTAGAGTGAAGGAGAAATAGAATAGTACAAATTTACTTTGGCCAGTTCACGTTCTGCCTGGCAACAGGTAGAACTGGACTGGAGGTTATCTAGACCCACACTGCCTTCCTTCACTTAACACATTAATTAAAAGTAAAGTAACTGATACAACATTGTAAAATGACTATAACTCAGTAAAATTGTTTTAAAAAACAAATAAAATAAAATTTTGGATGAGAATTTTAAGTTTAATTCTTATTCTTTTGAACTTTACTCTCATCTTGTGATCTTGGGCAAAAAAAAAAAAAATCCTTACTGGACAATCATTTTTGTCCATTTTTTTTTTGTGCTGTTGGTGAGGTTTTGTTTGGTTTTGTTTGGTTTTGTTATTGTTGTTGTTGGGTCTCAATTTCTTTTTCATTAGTAGGAAAAATAACTTCGATTTCTCAGAGATGAGACACTAGGGCTAAAACTGTAGTTTTTATACCTTATTTTAATATTTGACACATTCCTATTGTCTTTGCATCTAAATAGAGATCTGCCCATGTAACATTTAAGTCTCTGACAATCTTCAATTTGCAGGTAGACTGGAGCAAATTTATTGCTGTGAATGGAGCAACTGCACATCCTCATTATGACCCAGATGGAACAGCATACAACATGGGGAACTCCTATGGGCCACATGGTAAATTTGGGATGGAGGTCTTTTGAAAAATAAAAGGGCATTAACTGTCTTCCCAGAGTTCTATTATGGTCAAGATATTAACATATGTAACTTCATTTGAAAGGTTCAGAAAGAAATCTCCAGAGTAGCCTTACTGAACTTAAAATAAATAAATTATCCTTAAGTTCTGTAGTCTTTTTGCACATATGTCTAGCAGCTGATTTTCTATTTGATGTTTTCCGTGTGACTCATATTTGCATGTTCCATTGTGCTTTTTGGTTGACAAGCATTGTAAGAATTTTCAGTATGAATTTCTAAAATGTGAATTTTTAGGAAGTACCATATTGTAAGTATAAGAAATTTGGAAAGCTACAGCAAAGAGATACAGAGAAGTTACACTGTCTAGTACATGGGAAGGAATTTATTTTTATCATGGGAGTAATACACCACAAAGGAAGTTAAGGTTATAGTTTGGTTGCATTCACAATCACTGATATCACATCTCTTTCCTTGTCATCCACATACTTCCCCAGCTACCTACCAATCTGTTCCAGAAAGTTCTAATGGCTAATAATGTTAGCTAACATTTATTGAGTGCCTAGTAAGTGCTGATGTTAACCATTTTTTTCCCCATACATTTTCTCATTTAATCCTTATAACAACTCTCTGAGAAACATACTATTATTATCCCCCATTTTACAGAGAAGGGCAGTGAACCTTGAAAACATTTAGGATACTTGCCTAGGCAAGCTGCTAAGTGTCTAATACCAACTTGGCATCAACCCTGAATAACACCCAAAAGCTTGCTATTAGTCACTCTGTTAGACCATCTTTTTTTTTAAATTTTTTTTGGCAGGGAGAATTAGGTTCATTTACTTATTTATTTATTTTTAGAGGAGGTACCGATGACTGAACACAGGACTTCCTGCATACTAAGCATGCGCTCTACCGCTTGAGCTATGCCATTCCCCCAAGACCATCTTAATAATTATTTATCACTGAGTACAGAAGACTCTCTTAGGACCTGCAGATTCATGTTCCTATACCCAAGTACACATTGTCTCTCTCTGTTTGAAAAGAATTGTGTAAGTGTAAATATCAGTTATTTCTGACTGTCTTAGCTGTCAGTCTATCATCCATAGCCTGTGAGGCTTTTGTATAGGGTTAACTTTTGGATGGTTAGTGTACCTTTTGGTGAGTAGTTGACTTTGTGCATTGTTCATCTCTACCTCTCCATGTTTACACATACGAGTGTATAGGAAAATGAATACTGCATCTTTTTTTTTTTTTTTTTTACTGGCTCAAGAAGAGATAGGGTACCCTGGAAGCATCATCGCTCAGCCCTCTCTCCTCTTCTTTGTTACCTGATCTCAGATAGGGATGTATTCTTCAAAGCTGTTATAGGAAACAGCAAACTTTTTTTTTTAGGTAAAATGTTTTGGCAGATGGGTAAACTGACTCATTAGTCTTTTATCCATTTTTTTTGATCATTAAAAAATCCATTTCTTCATAAATGAACCATGTTAACCAAGTATATAACTTTGTAACTAGTTCATTATATGAAAAATACTGTTTAACCATTCTGAATTATCTTTCTAAAAGAAATTGATCATTAGATCAGTGATTCTCAGCCTTTAGTGTGCCTGAGAATCACCTGGGAAGCTTCCTAGCAATGCAGATAACTGAGCTTCATCTTCAGAGACTGGGAAAGGGGCCAAGAACCTGCATTTTAACTACCCGTTCTCTCCTTATTTTGGTGCATTTTAACAAGGTCCCCAGGTGATTTTGGTGCAAGTGGCCCATGGAT
Organism: Camelus dromedarius; assembly: GCF_036321535.1. Taxonomy (NCBI): domain Eukaryota; kingdom Metazoa; phylum Chordata; class Mammalia; order Artiodactyla; family Camelidae; genus Camelus; species Camelus dromedarius. The sequence continues at coordinate 4,382,950 of NC_087469.1, forward strand.
CTCTGAGAAACCCTGCCACCAATTATCAGAGGCTGTGCTTATTATTTTGCCTCAATTTGATGTTTACACAAAGTCTTGAAGAGTCTCCCAGAGTTAGGCTCACAGTATTGTGCAAGTCACTCCCCTGGGTGTTTAGTCTTCTGCTGAGTGTTCCCTGGGTGTCTGGCATGAGCATGAGCAAAACTCATATTTATAATGGGTTCTCAAAACATATCTATATCCCAACCTAGACCTCCCCAATATTTATATCCAGTTGCTTACCTAGCGTTTTTACTAGGATGTCTAATAGACATTACAAAATTATTTTGTTTAAAACCAAACTCTTGATCTTTCCCCCTAAACTTTCTCTGCTCAAATTGTTCCCCATCTCAGTTGATGGTAGCGCTATCCTTCCAGTTGTCAAGGTGATAACTTTGGAATCCTTTTTTATACCTATCTCTCACATCCATGTTTAATTGGTCAAAAGTAATTCCAGCAATGCCTTCAAAATATATCCAAAAGTCGACCCTTCTTGTCACTTCCACTGCCACCACTCTGGTTTGGGCTACCATTCTTTCTCATTTGAATCATTGCAATAGCTTCTTAACTAGTCTCCTTACTTCTACCCTTGTCCCACTTCAGTTTATTCTCAGCACATAAGCCAGTTTGTCCTTTTAACCCACCCCACCTCATCTCCTAGAGTTTTCTCTTTGTTTTCTATGACAGGGCCACCCTGCCTCATTGCTGTTACTTGAACACTCCAGACTTACTCTTGTCTGAGAGTCTTTGCATTTGCTCTTCTTTCCACCTGAAATGTGTTTCTCCCAGGTATCCTCAAGGCACTAGTCCTCACTTCCTTCATGTCTTTGCTCAAGTGTCACCTTCTTTGTGAAGTCTTCCCAGACCACTATAATTAAAGCTGCAAACAGTAGCCCCCATCCTTATGTACTCACTCCTAATCCCCATTCCCTGGTTAATTTTTCATTACAGTTCTTCTCATCATCTGATGCATTATGTTTTTACTTGTAAACTGAATTGTATGAAAAGTAAAACATACTTATTGTATAATTTTTTTTTTTTTTAGAATTTAAGCTTTATAAAAGAGCCTTTTGTCTATTTTGTATACTGCTGTATGCAAGTGTCTGGAATATGGTACTTAGGAATCTTAGAAGAGCACCTGGAATATAGTTGACACCCAATAAGTAGTTGCTAAATAAGTGAGTAGGGAACTATATGGTTATCTTGTTCCAAAAGAAACTTAGTGATTGTAAATTCTGTAAGTTACCTAAGTTCTTCAGGACTTACATTGGCAATTCTAACAGCAGGAAGATAATTCAATATGACCTCAATATTTGTTCATTCGTTGAATAATTTGACAAACATATGTTGTTAGTTAATCCATCAATAGCTATTTATAGTGAACCTACTAACTGCTAAGTCATTGTTTGATACTGAGGATGCAAATATGTATCAGATACAATGAAGAGTTCAGTCTACTGGGAAGTAGATAAACAAGTAGAAAATTACAGTACAATGAGATAAGTGCCATGACAGTACAGGATATCATCAGGGCATAGAGGAGGGTCACCAAATGCCTTTGGGGGGGAAGAGTCAGGAAAGACTATTTGAGGAGTGGGTGCCTGAGTTGATTCTTGAGGAGGTAGTGATAGTCCGGTGACTGACTGCGTGAGTGAATGTTGATGAGACAGGATGATATGGGACCCAAAGTAACCAGAAGACCGAAGAAAAGGAGTTGGACATAGGTACAAATGGAGATTGCAATTGTTGGGACTGGGGAGTGGGGAGAGGAACAAATAGAATTTGAGGTATTCCTGGCTGTTACCTTATGTTTTCCTATGAAGTATGGAATGAGTTCATCTTCAGAGAGATAAAGAGGAACCATTTGTGAACACTAAAATACAATAAGGAGTTGATTACTTTGTGCATGCTGTTTCAGAACTTTAGCTAATGCCTTTTATAAAGTTAATATATTTTATATATTCAGGTCTTTATGAAATATGGGTGTCATGCACATTGCATAACTCTCTTATCTACTTTTGCCTGATTCATAAGTGCAGGGGTTATCTTTTATTCTTAAAATGTATATAAAACAGTTAAGACAGGACTTTCTATATTCCAGGTTCTTGCTATAATGTTATTCGGGTTCCTCCAGAGAAAGAGGAGCCTGGGGAGACAATGCATGGAGCCCAGGTGATATGTTCTATTGTTTCTACAGAGAGGATGAAACCTTCTTACTACCACAGCTTTGGTGAGCCCCAGAATAAGGCACATTGTGATGGGGCCTGCATTAATGTCACTGTAGCAGAGGGACTAGTTTTGGCAAGTACTATGTTAATACAGTTTATCAGAGTATGGTGATGAAAGACTAGGGTTGCATTTTAACACCAGTTAAGTTTTTTCTGTTTTCTCATGTACTTCTTACCCTAGCCAACTGACTACTTGAAAAGATACAGTTATTTTAGTACAAGCCATTTCTAAAAAATTGACAACACCAATTAATTTTTAAATTGAATTTACATTAAAAATACTGACTGCTCTAGGAAACAGTTGTCAGTTTAAGAAATCATTGGCTGCTTCATAGCACATTGGGTGGGGGAGAAACAGGCTGAGATTTAGTCACGCAGCACCAACTCCACTTCAGTTCTCTTTGGAGAACAGTCTCTCCCTGCAGTCTTCTGCTCTAGGATGATACAATGAATAACCCCTAGTCATAGAAATCAGTCTGTTTGGTTTGTTTTGTATTATGTTGTACATCACTGAAGATTTAAATACAAAGGAAAGAAATGCATTCATGTATGTTTCCATAAAAGAAACTGTGGACTTTGGGTGATCATGATGTGTCAGTGTCAGTGTAGGGTCATCAGTTGTAACAAATGTACCACTTGGTGGGGGAAATTGATAATGAGGAGGCTATGCATGTATGGGAACAGGCGGTACACGGGAGATCTCTGTACCTTCCCTTCAGTTTTGTTGTGAGCCTAACACTGCTCCAAAAAATAAAGCCTTAATTTAAAAAAAATGACCATAAAATTTACAGAATTCAAAACTCTAGGTAACTTTAAAGCCCAATAATAATAATCACACAGCAAAAGATTTTGACTATATTTTGGGGGGAAATTCATATTTCATATAGATAGCTTCATTTTTTTCTCAGAATATTTATCTTCCGCGTTCTAAAGCTTTATAACCAGTCTGCTCCTGGATCCTTACCCTCACTATAAATGACAAAAGGATTAAGGAATAAAGGTCCAGATCATAAATGACACTTTAATATAATATGCCTTTACTTTGTTCCTAAACCAAAACAATTCGAAGAGAAAGATAGAAAAAAAGATAAAGAGCAAGTTGAGGGCATTCAACTCAAGCCATTCTAAGCAGTTCCCTTTTTTATATAGGAACAGAAAATATGTACAGCAAAGCTGGGAAATGATGAGGAATTATTTCTGACCAGTGTTTGTTTAGGTCAGCACTGATACGTCCAAGCATTCAGACAGGTCACCATAACTGTCACACTTCAGACAACTCTAGTTTGCTAAATAACATTTTATTGTTTGCCCGAATCTTTTAGGAATGACAAAGAACTACATAATCTTCATTGAACAGCCTCTAAAGATGAATCTGTGGAAAATCATCACTTCTAAAATCTGGGGAAAGGCCTTTTCAGATGGAATAAGCTGGGAACCCCAGTATAATACACGGTTTCATGTGGTGGATAAGCACACTGGTCAGGTGGAGAATTTTGAGTGTATTTAGCATGAAAATAATTGTACATGAAAGCAAATTTCCATATGATTGATTTTTTTCTACCTTCGCCAGGCATTAGTTGCATGACATTCTTAATCAAGGATATTACCTTCTTCCATAGGTAGAGCTGGTTATTTATTAATTAATACAGTGGATTTTGCATATTAGAAAATTGTAAGAAATGGTTTTATGTTTTACATTATCTGATTCAATTAAAATGACATCTAGAAAACCCTCTTAGCATCTTAGCATGTATTTTTCCCATATAATAATATTTGCTAAAGACAATGCTCTTCATGCAGAGGTCTTCTGTAACTTTTGCAGTGGTATTTTTATTAGTTGTTTCCATTGACTTTTTGACATGTAAATATGATAATCCTACCAGAGTTCAAAGTACATTGGTTAAATATCTTTCTGTGTACTCCTGATTAATAGTACTATTATATTTGTCTACTTTTTACCTCTCTAAAGAAACAGTATCCTAAATTTACTGGACCCTAATTCCATTACCAAAAAATTCCCATTTTAGTAATGAGTACACATTTCAAAGAATTAGTCACTTAATTTATCATAAGCTCCTAATAGAAGTATTTTCTATTGAACCATGTGGTTAAGAGTCCAGGATTTATTTATCCTTTACAACATTGGGCCTTCACAACAATATTTCATGAGAACTTTTAAGTTGGTTGTGACAGTTGATTGATCAGATAGTCCCAGTTCATTGATTAGTGTAAGATGAGATGACTTTAAATCAAAGCATATTGGCTTTTACATTCCAAATTCTACTTTTTGCATCTACCAGGCCTGTCACTTAAAGGGGGAGAAATCTTCTTAATTTGAGCTTTCTGGATCTGTACCCTAAAGGAAATAAAATAAAATAAAATGTCTCTTTTTCATTGTTTGTGTTTTCCCCTGCAGCTTCTTCCAGGGATGTACTACAGTAAACCTTTTGTTACTTTTCACCAAATCAATGCCTTTGAGGACCAAGGCTGTGTTGTAATTGATTTGTGCTGTCAAGATGATGGAAGAAGCCTAGAAGTTTACCAGCTACAGAATCTTAGAAAAGCTGGAACAGGGCTTGATCAGGTAAAAACCTCATTTGTCAGGGGCTGTCAGAATAATTTTGATCTTGTCAAGTTCTGGTTTGGGTTCAGAATTAGCTGTTTCTCTTACCTCTTTGGCAAATTAGGAGGGAGAAGTGTTTTAAAGCATTGAAGTTATAATTGTGGCATTTATTTAATGATCTTATATTCAGTAATGCTGTAATTACACTTATAAATTCTAATAATTTATAGATTCTTTTAGATTTTGAATATCTACAGTTTTCCCAGCATCATTTATTAAAGAGACTGATCTTTTTCCATTGTATGTTCTTTGCTCCTTTGTCACAAATTAATTGTCCACATATGTATAGCTTTATTTCTGGGCTGTCAGTTCTTTTCTATTTATCTGTGTGTCTGTTTTTCTGCCAACACCATGCTGTTTTGATTGCTATAACTTGGTAATATGATTTGAAATAGGGAGCTTTGTTTATTTTTCTCAGGATTGTTTTGGCTATTCAGGGTCTTTTATGGTTCTATACAAATTTTAGGATTTTTTGGTTTTATTTCTGTGAAATATATCATTGGAATTTTGATAAGGATTGCATTGAATCTCTATATAGCTTTAGGTGGTATGGACATTTAAACAATGTTAATTCTTCCAATCCATAACCAAAGAATATATTTCCATTTCTTTATGTCTTCCTCAGTTTCTTTCAGCAATGTCTTATAGCTTTTTAGTGTGTAATCTTTCACCGCCTTGCTTAAATTTATTCCTAGGAATTTTATTCTTTTAGTTGCAATTGTAAATGGGATTGTTTTCTTAATTTCTCCTACTGCTAGTTCATTGTTAGTATATAGACATGCAACAGAGTTTTGTATACTAATATTGTACCTTGCAACTTTCCTGGATTTATTATTTCTAACAGATTTTGTGTGTGTGTGTGTGTGTGTGTGTTCTCCTATGGGGTCTTTAGGATTCATCTGCAAGTAGTAACAGTTTTACTTATTCCTTTCCAACTTGAATGTATTTTATTTCTTTATCTTGCCTAATTGCTGTGGCTAGGACTTCCAATACTGTGTTAATAAGAGTGATGAGAGTGGGCATCCTTTTCTTGTTTCTGATCATAGAGGAATAACGTTCAGTTTTTCACCATTGAGTGTGATGTTAGCTGTAATTTTGTCATATATTGCCTTTATAATGTTGAGGTATATTTCTTCTGTACCTGTTTTATTTGGAGTTTTTGATCATAAATTGGTGTTGAATCTTGTCATTTTTTTCCTGCATCTATTGAGATGATCATATGATATTTATACTTCATTTTATTAATGTGGTATATTACATTGATTGATTTGTGGTTGTTGAACCAATCTTGCATCCTTGAAATAAATCCCATTTGACTATTGTGTATAGTCCTTTTAATGTATTGTTGTATTCAGTTTCTAATATTTTATTGAGAATTTTTGCATCTGTGTTCATAAGAGATATTGGCCTGTAATTTTCTTTTTTTTGTGTGTTGTCTTTGCCTGGTTTTGGTATCAGGGTGGTGTTGGCCTTGTAAACATGAGTTAGCACATAGTCCCTCCTCTTCAGTTTTTTGGAAGAGTTTGAGAAAAATAGGTATTAAATCTTGAATGTTGGTAGAATTCACTTGTGAAGCTGTCTGGTCCTGGGTTTTTGTTTTTTTGGCAAGTTTTTGATTACTGTTTCCATCTCCTTACTAATGATTGGTCTGTTCAGATTTTCTTTTCATGATTCAGTCATGGGAGGTTGTATGATTCTAAGAATTTATGCACTTTCTAGGTTGTCCAATTTTTTTTGGCATTTATAGTGTTCTCATAATCTTTTTATTTCTGTAATTGTAGATTACATTGTAATTTCTTATCTTTCATTTCTGATCTTATTTGAAACTTCTTTTTTTCTTAATCTAGCTAAAGATCTGTCAGTTTTGTTTACCTTTTCAAAGAACCAGCTCTTAGTTTCAGTGATCTTTTCTATTGTTATTTTAGTCTCGATTTCATTTATTTCCACTCTGGTCTTTATTACTTTCTTCCTTCTACTGACTTTGGAGTTCATTTGTCCTTCTTTTTCTAGTTTCTTTAGGTGTAATTTATATTGTTTATTTGAAAATTTTCTCGTTTCTTGAGGTAGGCCTCTCTTGCTGTAAATTTTCTTAGTACTGTATTTGCTGCATCTGACAGACTTTGGTATGTCATGTGTTCATTTTCATTTGTCTTCAGGTACTTTTTGATTTCTCTCTTGGTTTCTTCCTTGACCCAATTGTTGTAGCAGCATGTTTAGTCACCATATATTTGTGATTTTTTTTCCAGCTTTCTTCCTGTAGTTTTCTAGCTTCATACTGTTGTGTTTGGAGAAAATACTTAATATGAATTCAGTCTTCTTAAATGTAGTAAGACCTGTTTTATGTCCTAATATGTGGCCTATCCTTGACAATGTTCCATGTTAACTTGAGAAGAATGTGTGTTCTGCTCCATTTGGATGGAATGTTCTATATAGACTTGTTAAATCCATCTGGTCTAATGTTTCATTTAAGGCCACTGTTTCCAGGTTGACTTTCTGTTTTGATGTCACCATTAAGTTCCCTACTATTATTGTGTTGCTGTCAACTTCTCTCTTTAGGTCTGTTAATAACTGATCTATATATTTTGGTGCTCCTATGTTAGGTGCATATATATTAATAGCTATTATGTCTTCTTAGTGAGTTATCCCCCTTGGTCATTATATAATGTCTATCTTTGTCTCTCACTACCTTTTTTGGCTTGAAGTCTATTTTTGTTTGACATGAGTGTGACTACATCCACTTTCTTTGGCTGCCATTTGTTGTTTTTTTAAAATCATCTTTCATCTCTTTACTCTGAACCTATGTTTGTCTTTACAGCTGAGATATCCTAGAGGCAGCATATAGTTGGGTCTTTGAAAAAAAAAATCCAGCCAGCTACTCTGTGTCTTTTGGCTGGTGAATTCAATCCATTTACTTTTAGGGTGATTGCTGATGAATGAAGACTTAGTACTTCCATTTTATCTGTTGTTTTCTGGTTGCTCTGTATCTCTATTGTTTCTTTTTCCTTGTGATTATGTCAGCTATTTTAGTTTGGTGGTTTTCTATGATGTTTTTCTCAGTTCTCTCTCTCTCTCTCTCTTTCTCTCTTTTTTTTTTATGTTTCATGTCTCTGCTCTAGATCTATGTTTTGTGGTTACCATAAGGTTTGTATAAAACACTTCATGGATAAAAATAGTTCTTTTTCTCCTGATGGAAGCTTCATTTTCCTAAATGGGTTCTGTCCTTTTCCTCTTCACCTTTTATGTTTTGTCTCAAGTTATCTCATTTTATGATGTGAGTTTATCACCAAATTGAAGTAGCTCTAGTTAAATTTACTGCTTTTTTCCTCTTAAACTTTATGCTGTAAGTAAGTGTTTAACAACCTATTCTGATATAGAGTTGCAATTTTATGATTCTGTCTGTTTATGACTTTAAAGTTTTATGTACTTTTTCCTTTTTGTTTCAGATAGAAGAGCTCCTTTCAACAATTCTTGTAAGGCAGGTTTAGTGGGGCTGAACTCTCTCAGCTTTTGTTTATTTGGAAATGCCTTTGTTTCTCCTTCATATCTGAAGGATATCTTTGCTGGATAGAATATTCTTGGGTGACAGTTTTTATCGTTTGCTATCTTTAGTATATCATTCTACTCTCTTTTGACTGTAGGGCTTCTGCTAAGAAATCTGCTGGGTAGCCTAGTTCTGTTGTAGGTTACTCTCCTTTTTCCCTGGCTACCTTAAAAAATTTGGGGGGGTGGGCATTGACTTTTAAGAGTTTTAATACAGTGTATCCTGGAGAAGGTCTTTTTGCTTAGGTGTTATCTTTACATCATGGACTTGTATCTCTAGTTGTCCAGGTTTGGGAAGTTCTCAGCTATTATTTCTTTAAATTCTTTGATCCTTTCTCTTACTCTTCTCCTTCTGGGAAACCCATTATCCTTATGTTACCTTTTCTAATGAAGTTGGCTAGTTCTTGCAGAATTCTTTCATTTTTTTAAAGATTTCAGTTCCCTTTTTTTTTCTATCTGTATAATTTTAGATTTCTGTCTTCAGGCTTGCTAATTCTCTTTTCTGTGTGGTCTGCTCTATTTCCAGTGCTTCCTAGTGTATTCTTTATCTTATTCATTGAATTCTTCAGCTCCAGAATTTCTGGTTGCTTCTTTTTTTTTTTTTTTTTTTTTTATAGTTTCAATCTCCTTGGTAAAGCATTTCTTCTGTACATTAATTTTATTTCTGAGCTCATTGAACTGCTTTTCTGAGTTTTCTTATTGCTCACTGAGTTTCTTCAGAACAACTATTTTGAATTCCTTGTCATTTAAATCATAGTATTCTATGACTTTAAGTTTCATTTTTGGAGATTTGTTATTTTCTTTTTGTGATACCGTGTTATCATGGTTTTTTATGGTGCTTGATGAGTTGCAATAGCTAGCATATTTGAAATAGCAAACACCTTTCTTCCTCAGGTAAAGCTTTTCTTTTTTTTTTTAACTTGATTTTAGCAATTCAACAGATTAACTTATTGGAGGCTTTTCTTTTGTTAATAGGTAGGTGGCACTATAGCACAAGTTTTTGGATTCTCTTACTTGAGCTGCCTCTGGTCATATTTGAGAATCAGCACTTTTCCATTCTGTACCGCCTCTGTGAGAGTTGTTGTCTGGTGTCCTTGCCATTGCTTGTGCCTCCAGGGTCACTGGTGCCTTGCTGCTGCTGGTGTCACCGATGCTGCTGCCTGGGGCACCAGGATGACAGGTGTCTCTGCTGCATCTGAGGTTGTCTATGTTGCAGGTATTGGTGCTGTTGGGAGAGGGAGGTGGTGGGGGTAGCCAGGGTCGAGGAGCCTCTACAGTGTCTGGGATTGTTGGGTTCCCAGGCACCACCACTGTGGATTGGGGCTGGAGTGTGGCCGCCTCTGTGGCTGGAGGGACCAGGGTCCAGGCCCTGCTGGTGCTGCTGCTCGGATCCCTGTGACTGTGGGTACTGCTGCAGTCTGGAGGCTGGAGTCATGTGGGCTGCCTCCTCTGCTGTTAGGGGTCCTCTGGGGCTTTGGGTTTAGCTGCTGTGAGTGAGGAGTCGGGATTACTGGCACCATCTCTGCTTTTCCCTCAGTTCTGCCTCTTCTGTGTGTTCCAGTGCACCCACCTCTAGGTGTACAGATGTGTGGAACTCTCTGGCATCCCAATGTGTTAGGCAGAGAACCTTTGTTGAATTATGATTGTTTTATTGGTGTAGATTGAAAGGGAGAGACAAACCGAGCATCTCATGCTGCTGTGAGGCTGATGTACACCTACTTGTTTACTAATAATTTTTCTGATGGATGAATGCTGGATTTTATCAAATTTTTTTCCTGCACTATTGGAAATACATTGATTGATTAGAAAATATTTATAACAACCATTGATTGATTTTTTAATATTAAGCTAGCCTTCTACTCCTGGACCAAATTCCAATTGGCTGCAGTGTTTTTTTATTTTAATATATTCCTAAATTTGCTTTGTTAATATTTGTTTAGGATTTTTGGCATCTATTTCATGAATAAGATTGACCTGTAATTTTTATTTCTTACAATATTTTTGTTAGATTTTGGTATTAGGGTTTTGCTGATCTCATACAGTGAGTAGGAAATTGTTTTCTTTTCTGTTCTCTGCATGAGAATGTGTAAGATTGACATTATTTCTTATTTCTTAAATTCAACAGTAAAGCCATATGGGCCTGTAAATTTCTTTATAGGTAGATCTTAAATTACGAAGTATGTTTCTTTAATAGTATAGTGTTATTCTGATTCTCTTATTTCTTATTGTATCAGATTTGTTAGTGTTTTTCTAAGAAATTTATTCATGTTATCTAAAATTTCAAATTTGTTGACCTAACATTATTCATGATTATCATTCTGTGTTTAAAAAAATGTATGTAGGGTTAATTAATAGCCCCTGTTTTTATCTCTCATATGGTTGTTTTTGCTGACTGTCTTTTTTGTTTGTTTAGTTTTGCCAGGAGCTTATCGATTTAATGAGTCTTTTCAAAAGATCATCTTTTTGAGTTAGTTGATCTTTAATGTGTTTGTTTTCAGTGTCATCAATTTTTGCTATTATTTTTATTTCCTTTTTCTATTTTCTTTGTGCTTAATGTGTTCCTTTTCTGACTAAGGATATAGAAACTTAGTTTGTTATTTTTTTATCCTTTCCCTCCTCAACATATACCTTTGGGATGATACGTTTCTTTTTAGCAGAGCATTCCCCAAGTTTTGAAATATTTTATTTTTATTACTTTTCAGTTAAAGTATTTTCTAACTTTCATTCAGATTTGTTCTTTGAATTTTTTAAAAAATTTTCAAACAAATGGAGATTTTTCTAGTTATTTTTCTGCCATTGATCTCTAGCTTAATTTTGTATGATTTGAAAATTTATGAGATTTATTGAGATTTGCTTTATGGCCTAGCATAAGATTATTTAAAAAATATTTCATGTGCATTTAAAATAATGAATTCTGAATTTTGGATGTAGTGTTTTATATGTCAATTAGGTTACATTTGTTAATAATATTATTCAAATCTTCTCTATTCTTATTGATCTCCATTGTATCAGTTATCATATAACATGAAAGGTATATTAAAGTCTTTCGCTTAGAATACACATTTTTCTGTTTCTTCTCATAGTTATGCTAATTTAAATTTACACATTTTAGTGCTCTGTGTGCATACAAATTTAGAATTGTTTTCTCTTCCTGGTTTTTTGAATATTTATCTCTGAGTAATCCTTTTTGCCTTAAAGTTTACTTTTTTGCTTAATGTTTGCATGCTGGAACTTTCCCATCCTTTTACTTTTAATCTTTCTGAATGTGTACCATGTAAGCAACATATAATTTAAAAATCTATTATGCTGACTTCTTGACTTTTAATTGGGGCATTTTGTTGAAATTTACATTATGTATATTTTACCATTTTAATCATCTTTATGTGTATAAGTCAGTGACATTAAATACATGAACAATGTTTTGCAACCTTTATCACTATTCATTTCCAGAACTTTTTCATCATCCCTAACAGAAACTCTATACCCATTAAATATTGACTTCCTATTCCCCGCCTCCGCAGCCCTTGGTAGAATTTATTCTACTTTTTCTATGATTTTGCCTATTCTAGGTACCTCATGTAAGTGGAATCATACAAGATTTGTTCTTTTGTGTCTGGCTTATTACATTTATCATAATCTTTTCATAAGTCATCCATGTTGTAATGTGTATCAGAATCTCATTCCTTTTAAAGATTGAATAATATTCCCTGTATACATATGTATATACATATATATACACTACATTTTGTTTATTCATCTGTTGGTGGACATTTGGGTTATTTTCACCTTTTGGCTATTATGAATAATGCTGTTATGAACATTGGTGTACAAATATATATTTGACTCTTTGTTTTTGATTCTTTTTTGGTATATACCTAGAAATGGAATTACTGGACCATATGTTAATTCAATATCTAACTGTTTGAGGAACTGCCAAACTGTTTTCAACAGCAGATGTGCAATTTTACATTTCCACTAGCAGTGCACAAGGGTTCCAATTTCTTCATATTCTAACACTTGTTGTTTTCTGGGGTTTTTTTTTGTTTGTTTGTTTTGATAACAGTCTTAATTTCTAGTCACTTACCCTGCAGTACGTTCTTGATGGCACTTATCACTGTCAGACTTTGGGCTATGTAATCATTTGTTCCTTTGACACTACTTAAGTAACATATATTTTAGTTCTTATCTATTACCATTCTTTCTCCACTGGAACATAAGTTCTGTGAGGCCAGAGACTGCTTTGTTCACTGCTGTATTCCCAGTGTCTAAAACAGTGCTTGGCCTATTATCAGTACTCAACAGATATTTGTTGAGTAAATGAATGAATGAAAATAATCATTTATGCAGTTACTTAGAAATGCCAATAATGTTGACTGAATCTAAATTATTGGGACATGCTGTTATCCTATTAATGACAATTTTCTTTATTTCTTTATTTCTCTCTCCTGAACAGGTCTATAATTCAGTAGCTAGATCTTTCCCTCGAAGATTTGTTTTGCCCTTACATGTCAGTCTGAATGCCCCCGAGAGAGAGAACCTCAGTCCGTTGTCCTATTCTTCAGCCAGTGCTGTGAAACAGGCTGATGGAAAGGTATGCTATGAATGGACATTAGACTAAGACTTTGAACTTTAGTGGTGTTACTTTATTCATTGGCTGTTCTCCACAATGTTTGGTGCCCAGTAAGTTTCATAGCGTTGAGCTGAGCAGGGTAAGGTCATGGAGCATGGCCTGCAAAAGAGTTGCAGAATTCTGGCTGGGGGGGAGCATTGTATTTATCTAACCCTTTTGTGTTTTGAAACAGGTATATGCAACTTTCTAATGGTTGTGGAATATCTAAGTATTTGAGATTGGTGTTGACCATCCCCAACTTTTAGATATTTGCATTTACACATCATTGTGTAGCTATCAGTGTTTTAGCTTTAGTAGAATAAAAGTCCACTTCCACTTCCACCTCCTATGCCATCTGACAGCTTAGTCACAAACCCCCATAATCTTTTATGCATTCATACACGTGATGAAAAGAGGAAAAATATAAAAAGTGACATAGAACCTCAGTTTCAAGCCCTGTCACAAACTCTTACAGGGTGTTAGCCTCCTCACTGACCTATGCTGAAGAAAGTAAGAATTAAGCGATCACTGCAAATCCTTTTGTGACCTCTTTTAGATTTGGTGCTCTTATGAAAATCTGTATCCCGAGGACCTAGAAGAAGAAGGAGGTGTTGAATTTCCCCAGATCAACTATGGCCAGTTCAGTGGCAAAAAGTATAATTTCTTCTATGGATGTGGCTTTCGGCATTTGGTGGGGGATTCTCTGATCAAGGTTGATGTGGTGAACAAGACACTGAAGGTAATGAAAATCTCTTTCTTCTCTGAACTTGTACAAAACCTGCTCTGCCCGTAAAATTAATTTGTTTTGTTTAAGGTAGGTATTGAGATTCTTTAATATTTAAGCAGCTCAGCCACTTACTTGTATTAAGTTTAAGAACCACAGAGTCATGTAGGTTAGGGTTTATTCCCTGTAGGGAATCTAAATGAACCACAAGCCCAGAAAAATAATTCTATGCTTGATGGTACTTTGAGAGAAATCACGGGACACCTCTATTTAAGGCTGAAGGGAAATTATAATTACACCAGTTGTGCTTGGTGATGCAGCTGCAAGAGCCCCGTCTCCTGTATGCAAGTCAGTAAGCCTGGTTCTTCTACTGCTGGACTGTTATGTTGACAGTCAGATTCACGCTGGGAGTGACAAAAGCTGTAGAAAACTTCCAGCTCATAGCTAGTCTTTTATCAGATCCTTTTTTTTTGGTGACTTACAGGTTTGGAGAGAAGTTGGCTTTTATCCCTCAGAACCTGTTTTTGTTCCAGTACCAGGAACAAGCGAAGAAGATGGTGGGGTTATTCTTTCTGTGGTGATCACCCCCAACCAGGTAAACATATTTCTGTCACTAGTCAGAAAGAAAAGTAGCGCTGAGCCTTTGAGGGTTATATGTAGTGATGCTGTTGATAGTTTATTTTGATTCCAATATGGCACCTTTTCCCTTTTCTTCCTCTCCTTATTATTTATATACCCTTTCATCATAGTTCATACTTTAATACTGTTTTAAAGTTGTATTTGTAGAACCATAATAATAATTTACACTTGCACAGGAATTTATTTACAAACTACGTTCACACAAATTATCTTATTTAGTCATCAAAATAGATTTCTGAGATACCATTTTACACATGTGAAATCTGTAGCTTAAGGAAGTCGAAAGAGACTTGCATTAGATCTCATAGTGGTAAAGCCAGTATTTAAATCTCAATCTCCTGAATTCTGGTCTAATATTTCATACCACCATCTGTGCTGCCGATTTTAACTGAGTGACCCAAAAATCAAATGTGGTAGACCCTGACCTAGTGCGTCAATAATGTCGATCAATCTAACTTCTCGTCTAGAACAAATAGGTTCACTTTGAGTACCAGCTCTGATCAATTATTAGTGGCTGCCTGGGGTGTAGGATTCTGAGGCTTTTTAAGGTTTGGGGAGAAAAGTGCTGTTAACAATTAGTAATGTCTGCCATGGACTTAGGAGGACTTAGTCCTCATGCCATGTATGTGCCACTCCTGTAATTAGACCAGGGCAAATCTCAGTCTGCTTTGCGGTGCTTCTTTTTGAATAGATCCAGATTAACACAAAATAGAGGCATTTCTATTTTGAAAGAAAGAATTTTTAGGTTTCTTAGGAGATTGAAAAGGGGCATGGATCCTTAAACCCAAAGAGATACTATGAAGGTGCTTGATATAAACAGCTTAGTTTCTTCACTCTAGATAGGAACTTCTTCAGCCACAATTTCCTTTTCATTCCAGTTTATCATTCTGCAGACGTTTAGTGAATGACTAGGCATGGCACTATGCTAGGTGCTGGGGATAGATATGAAGATGAATAAGACATGGTCTCTTCCTTAGGAGTTTTACAGCCCCGTGGGGGAGACAGATTTTTGATGGGAAAAAAAATTATCTTCTATTGTCTTTCCTTCTCTAGAATGAAAGTAATTTCCTCTTAGTCTTGGATGCCAAGAACTTTGAAGAACTGGGCCGAGCAGAGGTGCCTGTGCAAATGCCTTATGGGTTCCATGGCTCCTTCGTAACCATCTGATGGAACCACCACAGGGTCTGGGAACTAGGTTTGAAATAAATGTGCTCTGTACAAAAGCGAAAGCAAAAGGTGCACCTTACCATCCCAACCTTAGACATCTAGTTTTAAAATTTCTGTTAAAAATGGAATTCATGAAATCATTATGGCTTTATATTTTCTTAGAGATCTTCCCTGAAAACATTAAGCAAGTGTTGATACAACCTTTGAAGAGAATTTTAAGTATCTATTTACTGGATATATCTTCCTCTAGGTAAGAAGAACACATGAAAGAAAAACTAGAACTGGGTCATTATCACCACCAGATTGGTGGGGACAGAGGTTCCCATACTTGGGAG
This sequence comes from Camelus dromedarius, assembly GCF_036321535.1. Taxonomy (NCBI): domain Eukaryota; kingdom Metazoa; phylum Chordata; class Mammalia; order Artiodactyla; family Camelidae; genus Camelus; species Camelus dromedarius. The sequence goes on from NC_087469.1 coordinate 4,398,833, forward strand.
AAGAAATACACATAACCATAGGTGGTAGAACATTGTCTGAAAAACCCCTTGTTTATTCCATGACAGCCTGCCTGTTGGCAGTGGTCCTAAGGTATCACAGAGAACAGGAAGCCAGCTATGTCATGCTTGGAGGCTTCTTCTAAACTGGCTGTTCCTCTGCTTCCACAGCAGGTGCCACTGCAGTTGAACCACCCGCTACCACATCCCTTCCCACCCCAGATTAGCCTTGGGAGGGTGCTGCCTGGAGGGGCATTGTTTAACATCAGGCATTTCTTCAAATCTCCAGCCTTACAGTTCTTCAGAGATTGAGGAACAGTTGGTAGTTCTTCATCTAGTTGGGCAGCAGGTGGCGTCTAGACCTTCTAATCTCCACATCTCTACATCCCCATCATTTTTACCAACAGTCCAGACCAGCCAAGATCTGTCACTTAAGCCACATGATAAAATCCCTTTTCCCCTTTTCCTTCAGTTACACTCCTTTCTTCTGCTGAACTCCCACCCAGGGCCAGTTAAACTGTGCATCTCTATGTGCCTGTTGAGTGTGGCTGGAGGGGCGCCCCGGACGTGTAGTTTGGGGCGATGTGAACGCATTAGGCTCACTGCACAGTTGTAGAGCAACACAAGTTCTTCTCAGTTTTCCTTCAGAGTTATTATAAATGATGCAGACCCTGTTCTCTTTAGTGAAGTGTCCCATACATACAGATGCCACATGCTGGGGTTTACCTTGTGGCCATAAAGTAAAAGCTCTGAGTTTTGTGGCTGGGTTGGTGAGTCACAGAACAACAGCAATAGATACGGAATGGCAGGAAGATGTCTAAACGGAATGAATACAGTGGATGTGGGAGCTCAGAGGCTGAGACAACCACAGACCATAAATCCCCCGTTACTTCACAGAAGGCTTCGAAAAGGCATTGCACTTGCACCCTCTCCTCCCTCCCTGAGATGAGACATGAAAGTTTGATTCAGATCTTATCTGGTGAATGAAGGAAACTCCAGTCGACATCTGGGAGTTACACAGATATTTTATAATCTAGGTGCATATGGCTGGTAATCCAGTGTAGAAAGTTCTGGAAATTGAATGAACTCAAAGCCTAGGCAGGGCCTCTTCCTCTCCCTAAGTCCAACTCATCACTGGACAGTGTCCCGAGACTCAAGGAAAGGGTGTATAAAGTGCACAAGTGAGGGGAAAAGGAATTAGGGTGCACCCTAGTGACCTTATCTTAATTACATCTGCAAAGACACAATTTCCAAATAAAGCCATATTCTGAAGTACTGCAAGTCGGGACTTCAACCATTTAACTTTGTGGGGACACAATTCAATCCATAACAGGATGACTGAGAGTGAATTTGGTGAGTACCTTTATACAGAATTAGCTTCAACAAAATAGAACAAGAACTCTGCAAATGCAATTACATATTTTATTGAAGCAAAGAAGTAAAGCAATTTCTCAGAAATTCTTTCCACTTTTAACCTTTTACTTTATTTTGATTGTTTAAACTGTTTTAGGAACAAATTATTTGTGTAAACACTAGAGTATCTCTGATGCAGTCAATGCCTGGGAAACATTGTTTATATTGTAAGTGATCTTGGGTAAATTCACGTATCTGGGCCTGTTCTTTCT